>NW_026020023.1:0-629953 GCF_900185275.1 Solanum verrucosum
GAGGACAGTTTTGCGTAAAATAAAAAACAAAAAATATTATAATACCCACTTCCAGAAGTCGATAAAATTAAATACTATGCAATCAAATTAATTTTCATTAAAATATTTATATAGTGGCTTCCAGAAAATTAATAAATTAATATTTTCAATTAACTTTAAATAAATCGTCCTCCGAATGACAGTTATATATAAGTTAAAAAATAAATTAATATAAAATACCGGCCTCATTTTGACCTCATGAGGTCGGTATTTTATTTCATCTAATTACTTTTAATTAAAGCGACATCCGGAAGTCAATTTGTTTAAAATGTTCCTATTACTCATAATTATGCTAGCATAAACTCCTAAATTTTCATTTTACATCTACAATTAATTGTTTAAAAAAGTGTAACAATTTTGTATACTTTTATAAATAAAAAGTTAGATCAATAATCCATATTTAGAGTATGAAACTACGTTGATATGAAAACCAATAGCAAGTAGTCGGTTTTTATGCAAAATAAAGCGGAAAAACCAAATTCCGACCTCAGGATGTCGGAATTTTCCCCAAAAAAATGATTAATAATAAAAACTGACCTCTTGATGTCGGTATTATTTTCTCAATTAAATTTAAAAAATGAAATTGAGAAATATTTTGATTTAATTTTATTTAAATCGTCTTCCGGAGGACGGTTTTGTGTAAAATAAAAAACAAAAAAATTATAATACCAACTTTCGAAAGTCGATAAAATTAAATAGTATGTAATTATATTAATTTTCATTAAAATAATTATATAGTGACTTCCAGAAAAATTAATAAATTAATATTTTCAATTAACTTTAAATAAATCGTCCTCCGGATGACTGTTTTATGTAAGTTAAAAAGTAAATTAATTTAAAATACCAACCTCCCGATGTCAATATTATTTAATTAACATGATTACTTTTTTATTTATCTTAAAATTTAATGTGATACCGACCTCATCAGGTAGGTATTTTTTATTAAATCTAATTACTTTTAATAAAAGCGACATCCGAAGGTCGGTTTGTTTAAAATATTCCTATTAATCATAATTTTGCCATTGCGCATAATACTAAACTTTCATTTTACACCTACAATTAATTGTTTTAAAAAGTGTAACAATTTTATATACTTTTATAAATAAAAAGTTAGAATTCGTGGAATAAACAAAAAATATCAATAATCCATATTTACAGTATGAAACTACGTTGATATGAATTAGGAGATAATTATACATATATTTCTAGAGTAATGTACAAATTCTATCAGTCCGTCGTCAAATCATGAACTTAATATCTCGTGTAATGATGTAGAGGTGAAGAGCTAACATATAATCCATCCGAGTATGAAATGAGAGATGATACTCGTAGAAATGTCATGATAACAATTAATTAAATTTTGTATTTATAATTAATTGTTTAATTATTTGTACATATAACCTTCAATGTCTTATCTCGTTTTATGAAATAGACAATAGAACATCGTAAAGTACTGTACAAAGCAAGTTCAATCAAGATTATTACGTTTGATCTTGAATGGATGTCAAGTATATTAATCATATCGTAGGCAATGACATCGGAGTATGAGATACGTTGATTATATACTCCTCGAGTCGTTTAACAAATCAAGTCTTATATATTAGTGGTTTAGATATGAAATGCCTTATCAATTAAAGAAGTATCGATGATCATTTCAAGGAGATTTATATATTAAATTTGATATTGATAAACTTCTGTTGATCGATAAAATTATATTTATAAAATTAAACTTTTGTTGATATATATATATATATATATATATATATTGACCTCATTCGGTGAGTGATGATTTTGTGATATTTGTTGACACCCAATTTGATCGACCTACAACCCTTTCGGAAGTGCTATTCGATTAAAACGTATTTTCAAAACATATTTCGGGTTTAAAATTGTAATCGATTTTGGCTAAAAATTATATATTTTAGTATGCAATAATTTATAAAAATTATTATTAAATTATTATATTTATTGATAGTTAAACTCGAAATAATTACTTTACTTATTTATTTAAATGTTTTTAAAATTTAGGTGTGTTTAATTATATGAAAATTCTTTAATATGTGTAATATTTTATTAATTGAATAACATCTCCTTAATCTTCTCTTAAATCATTTAACTCGTAGCCTAATATATTTGATTGTATTTCAATTCTAGTCCTTTCTTATTCAATCTGTTTCAATTCTAGCCACTTCAATTCAAATTCTTATTTCAATTATAGCCACTTGTTGATTTCAAATTTAGCCTATTCTTGTCTCAACTTTTTTTCAAGACTCTAATTTCCACTTAATCTCAACCATCTATCAAAATTCGAGATCAAATCCTAGTCGTCCATCTTCATCTAATCAATGGTCAGATTGAATCTTCTCCACTTTCCTATTTCAATCTAAAAGACCCAAACCCTTAAAACTTGTTCATTCTTTTCCTCCTTTCAAAGAAGAGCAGCCGCAGCGAGGCCTCTCTCGTCTCCACTATCTCCGGCGAGTCGCGCGAAGCGGCAGGCTCCGAGCAGCCGCAGCCTCCTCCGTACCCATCTCCTTTCCCCTTTCCGACTAACGAACCCGGCTCAGCCGCACCATTCTCTCACTCTTGACCCATCCCCGACCGTCGCTCACCCCCACACATCCCCGATCGGCGCTGCAACAGCAGGTCGCGCCACCATCCCTATCGGTGCACCGCCTTGATCAGTAGCAATAACAGTAGGTCACAGCAGCAGCGCATAGGCGACAACAACTGCACATGGGTGGCAGCAGCAGCAAACTCCAACAGCAGCTACAAACAGAGGGAGTATACATCAAAACTCACTGCGGCAGTGACGGATTAAGAGGGTAAGTTTATCTTACTTGATTAATTTTAATTCATTCTTCTCCTATCTATTCATGTGGGTCTTTATATCTGCCTATTTATATCTTCAACCTTTGCAGTTAAACCCCATAATTTTTATCCATTTTTCAAAGTCCCAAACAAAATCACGCTTGGTCAAATTTGAATAAGCACTTAATTTTATTTCAAAAAAACCCATGATTTATGATACTGTAAAATACTTGTGTATAAAAGAACAAAAAGAAAGTTGTTGAATCTAAAAGGTATAGGCCTTGCAATTTTTTCTCTACTTTCCTTTATTGGGTCATAATGTTGACCAAATTAGTGTGATCCTATTGATGACAAAATTGATTTTCTTGCAAGATCAATTTGTGTCCATCTAGTGTTGACACTTAGCTTTAAATTTAGAAATAATATATTTGTTAAGCATAAGTACCAACACTAGCTGATCCTATTGATGACAAAATCAATTTTCTTGCAAGATCGATTTGTGTCCATCTAGTGTTGACACTTAACTTTAAATTTAGAAATAATATATTTGTTCAGCATAAGTACCAACACTAGTTGATCCTATTGATGACAAAATTGATTTTCTTGTAAGATCGATTTGTGTTCATCTAGTGTTGACACTTAGCTTTAATTTAGGAATAATGTGTTTGTTAAGCATAAGTACCAACACAAGTTGATCCTATTGATGACAAAATTGATTTTCTTTCAAGATCAATTTGTGTCCATCTAGTGTTGACATTTAACTTTAAATCTAGAAATAGTATATTAGTTAAGCATAAGTACCAACACTAGTTGATCCTATTGATGACAAAATTGATTTTCTTGCAAGATTGATTTGTGTCCATCTAGTGTTGACACTTAGCTTTAAATTTAGAAATAATATATTTGTTAAGCATAAGTACCAACACTAATTGATCCTATTGATGACAAAATCAATTTTCTTGCAAGATCGATTTGTGTCCACCTAGTGTTGACACTTAGCTTTAACTTTAGAAATAATATATTTGTTAAGCATAAGTACCAACACTAGCTGATCCTATTGATGACAAAATCAATTTTCTTGCAAGATCGATTTGTGTCCATCTAGTGTTGACACTTAACTTTAAATTTAGAAATAATATATTTGTTCAGCATAAGTACCAACACTAGTTGATCCTATTGATGACAAAATTGATTTTCTTGTAAGATCGATTTGTGTTCATCTAGTGTTGACACTTAGCTTTAATTTAGGAATAATGTGTTTGTTAAGCATAAGTACCAACACAAGTTGATCCTATTGATGACAAAATTGATTTTCTTTCAAGATCAATTTGTGTCCATCTAGTGTTGACATTTAACTTTAAATCTAGAAATAGTATATTAGTTAAGCATAAGTACCAACACTAGTTGATCCTATTGATGACAAAATTGATTTTCTTGCAAGATTGATTTGTGTCCATCTAGTGTTGACACTTAGCTTTAAATTTAGAAATAATATATTTGTTAAGCATAAGTACCAACACTAATTGATCCTATTGATGACAAAATCAATTTTCTTGCAAGATCGATTTGTGTCCACCTAGTGTTGACACTTAACTTTAAATTTAGAAATAATATGTTTGTTAAGCATAAGTACCAACACTAGTTGATCCTATTGATGACAAAATTGATTTTCTTGTAATATCGATTTGTGTTCATCTTGTGTTGACACTTAGCTTCAATTTAGGAATAATGTGTTTGTTAAGCATAAGTACCAACACTAGTTGATCCTATTGATGACAAAATTGATTTTCTTGCAAGATCAATTTGTGTCCATCTAGTGTTGACACTTAACTTTAAATTTAGAAATAATATATTCGTTAAGCATAAGTACCAACACTAGTTGATCCTATTGATGACAAAATTGATTTTCTTGCAAGATCGATTTGTGTCCATCTAGTGTTGACACTTAGCTTTAAATTTAGAAATAATATATTTGTTAAGCATAAGTTCCAATACTAGTTGATACTATTGATGACAAAATTAATTTTCTTGCAAGATTGATTTGTGTCCATCTAGTGTTGACACTTAGCTTTAAATAAGTTAAAATAAATAATGTGATTTAGTTAGTGAATTTAGTTGTTGGAATTAAGTCAAAACTAATGTAGTTAAAGTTGTTTAAATAAGTTAAGATAACTAATGTGGTTTTGTTGGTGGATTTAGTTGTTGGAATTAAGTCAAAACTAAACTAGTGAAAGTTGTTAAGTTGTTTAAATAAGTTAAGATAAATAATGTGGTTTAGTTGGTGGATTTAGTTATTGGAATTAAGTCAAAACTAAACTAGTGAAAGTTGTTAAGTTGTTTAAATAAGTTAAGATAAATAATGTGGTTTAGTTGGTAGATTTAGTTGTTGGAATTAAGTCAAAACAAAATTAATTAAACTTAAAAAGTTGATAAGTTGTTTAAATAAGTTAAAATAAATAATGTGGTTTATTTAGTGAATTTAGTTGTTGGAATTAAGTCAAAACTAAAGTAGTGAAAGTTGTTAAGTTGTTTAAATAAGTTAAGATAAATAATGTGGTTTTGTTGGTGGATTTAGTTGTTGGAATTAAGTCAAAACTAAATTAGTTAAAGTTAAAAAGTTTTTAAGTTGTTTGGTTAAGTTAAAATAAATAATGTGGATTAGTTGGTGGATTTAGTTGTTGGAATTAAGTTAAAACTAAACTATTTAAAGTTGTTAAGTTGTTTAAATAAGTTAAAATAAATAATGTGGTTTAGTTAGTAAATTTAGTTGTTGGAATTAAGTCAAAATTAAACTAGTTAAAGTTGTTAAGTTGTTTAAATAAGTTAAAATAAATAATGTCGTTTAGTTGGTGTATTTAATTGTTGGAATTAAGTTAAAACTAAACTAGTTAAAGTTAAAAAGTTGTTAAGTTGTTTAAATAAGTTAAAATAAATATTGTGATTTAGTTGGTGGATTTAGTTGTTGGAATTATGTCAAAATAAAACTAGTTAAAGTTGTTAAGTTGTTTAAATACGTTAAAATAAATAATGTCGTTTAGTTGGTGGATTTAGCTGTTGGAATTAAGTCAAAACTAAACTAGTTAAAGTTGTTAAGTTGTTTAAATAAGTTAAAATAAATAATGTCGTTTAGTTGGTGGATTTAGTTGTTGGAATTAAGTCAAAACTAAACTAGTTAAGGTTAAAAAGTTGTTAGTTGTTTCAATAAGTTAAAATAAATATGTCAAAACTAGTTAGACTTAGAAAGTTGTTAAGTTGTTTAAATAAGTTCAAATGTTATTTAGATGTTGAAATTAAAATTATCATTATTGTTTGTGTAGATGGATCCTGATCGTAGTTGGATGTATAATAGAAACAATCTTGGTCGAGCGAGTATGATTCTAGAATTTGCAGAAGGTGTCATTAGATTTATAAATCATGCAAAGACACTGGATGATTTTTTAACTTCAAGATTGATTAGGTGTCCGTGTGTTAATTGTGAAAATGTGAGATATCATACAATAGAGATTGTTGCTATGCATCTTGTGATGAATAGATTCAAACCATGGTATACCGTTTGGACTAGTCATGGTGAGGTTCAAAGTGACACTATATTTAATAACTTTGTTGTCGGTGAAAGTAGTAGATCTACCGAGCATAATTATTTCCAAGAGGTATGCATCGCTTCAGGCCCAACTAACTTTTATTTTTGAATCATAAAATATTCTTTCTCCATGTCCGGCCAGCAATGATGAATCTGATCAAGAGGGTGATGAGAATGATAAGTCTGATAAGGAGAGTGAGGGTGCTGAGAACGGTAAGTCTGATAAGGAGAGTGAGGGTGATGAGGAGTAGTTGTATCTATTTGACATTTTAGACTTCTATATTTTTGAAACTGTTTGATCGTATTTTAGTTTATTTTGAAGTTGGATGAAGTTTATTTTGAAATAGTTTAATGTATATGTTGCAAATATGGTGTTGTTTTGGTTGGATGAAGTTTATTTGAAATTCTTTGAGTTGTTTTGGTATAAATATGCAGGTGGGCAACTGAAATTGCAGCAATTTGCTGCAAGTTTTGTAGCAGAAAACCGACCTACGAAGGTCTGAATTTCAAAAATAAAAAATTAAAAATACCGACCTCCGGAGGTCAGAATTTCAAAAAAATAATAAAAATACCGACTTTCGGAGGTCAGAATTCAAAAACTAAAATATAAAAATACCAATCTCCGGAGGTCAGAATTTCAAAAATGCAAAAATAAATATACCGACCTTCGGAGGTCAGAATTTCAAAAATACAAAAAGAAAAATACCGACCTCCGGAGGTCAGAATCTCAAAAATAATACCGACCTCCGGAGGTCAGAATCTCAAAAAGAAAAATAATAATACCGACCTACAGAGGTCGGAATTTAAAAATTAAGACGACTTCTAGAGGTCGAAAAAATTAAATTAAAAATAAAAAATTAACAAATACCAACATCCGGATGTCGGTATTCCAAAATATGAGATATAAATATTCTGACTTCAGAAGTCGGAAATAATAAAAATAAAAAATAAACAAATATATAAAACTGAACTCAAGAAGTCAGAAAATAAAATAATGAATTTTTTGACTTAAAATAAAAACTGACCTCGAGAGGTCAGTCAATACCGACCTCCAGAGGTCGTTATTGAATAGTGACCAAGCTTTTTCCGACCTAAACTGGGATGTCGGTTTTAAGTCGATATTTCAGGGAATATCGACCTCCGAAGGTCGGTATTTGTAGGTCGGTACTATGTTTTTAGTAGTGGTTTTTAGCGTTTTCATTATTTCTTAAGGTTTAGAATTTCTTAGGGTTTAGCACTAAGGTTTAGGGTTTCTTAAGGTATATAGTTTCGCATTTAAGCTTTCTTAGGATTTAGAGTGTTAGGTTTAGGTTTTTTATTTAAGGGTTTTAGCGTTTAATGTTTAGGGCTTAAGTTTTTCTAAAATTTATTTAGGTTGAGAGTTTTAAAAGGGTTTTTAGGATTTTTATGATTCTTTATGGTTAAGGGGTTCTTAGGGCTTAGGGTTTCTTTGAGTTTAGGGTATAGGATTTTAGATTTAGGTTTTTTAGGGGTTAGGATTTTTAAGGGTTTTTTAGGGGTTAGGATTTTTAAGGGTTTTTTAGGTTTAGTGTTTTTAAAGGATTTTTTAGGGTTTAGGTTTTCTTAAAGTTTAGGGTTTCTTAGTGTTAAGGGTTTCTTAGGGTTTCATAAGGCTTGGGGTTTAGGGTTTTTCCCTAAGGTTTAGGGTTTAGGGTTGGTTTAGCCCTAAGGTTTAGGGGGAAGGGTTTAGGGTTTCCTTGGGTATGTAGTTTAGCATTTAGGGTTTCTTTGGGTATATAGTTTAGCATTTAGGGTTTCTTAGTATTTAGGTTTAGATTTTTTATTCAAGGGTTTTTAGGGTTTAAGGTTTAGTGCTTAAGTTTTTTTTAGGTTTTTTTTAGGTTTAGGGTTTTAAAAGGTTTTTTTTAGGATTTTTATGGTTTTTTACGGTTTAGGGGTTTGTAGGGTGTAGGGTTTCATTGGGTTTAGGGCTTATGATTTTAGATTTAGGGATTTTTAGGGGTTAGGGTTTTTTAAGGTTTTCTTAGGGTTTAGGCTTTCTTAGTGTTTCATAAGGCTTGTGGTTTAGGGTTTTTCCCGAAGTTTTAGGGTTTAGGGTTTATGGTTTCTTAGGGTTACTGTTTACGATTTAGGGTTTCTTAGGTTTAGGCTTTTAAAGATTTTTTAAGGGGTTGATCTACTATGCTTATCAAATATCTCTATGATATCTAATATGCTTATGATATTCAAGCTCAGGGTTAGTTTGGGGTCACTCGTGATCCTAGGTCCTATATAACGTCAAGGGGGTAGCCTCGGGGTGTGACAAAAACAATGTTTGAATAAAAGCCTCTAACTGACTAGAGATGTTGGGACATGTCCCCAACTTACTCTAGCAAAACTAAAACTAAAATGGCAAACCGAATATAAAACATGTCAATCATCCTCGAAGAATGAGGACTTACCACTGATATTGCTTAATACGGATCCGAAACTGATCTACACATGATCTGAATGTTACAGACCTGAACCTACATCACGAGAAGATGTAGCGCACAATATGTGTCAGTACTTGAAAGGTACTGAGCATGCATGATAGGATAAAGTTGAACAAATATATATAACTGAACAAAGTATATTGAACAATGATATAGTCTGAATATGATGAATATTCCGAAGTGTACTGAATATGATCTAACTGAATACAATGACCAATTACTGCGGTTTAGGGGTTTATCCTGAATGTTTAGGGTTTAGTGTGCTTTAGGGTTTAAGGTTTATGGTTTCTTAGACTTTAGAGTTTAGCATTTAAGGTTTGTTAGGTTTATTTTGGGTCTTTTAGGGTGTAGGGTTTAGGGTTTTTCTAGGGTTTAGAGTTTAGGTTGTTTTGATAGGTTTGTTAGGTTTAGGATTTCTTTAAGAGTTTTTTTAGGTTTAGAGTTTTTAAAGATTTTTTGTATTTTTTATGGTTTAGGGTTTGGGGTTTCTTACGGTTTGGGCTTTGGGCTTATGGTTTTTAAGGGTTTACGGTTTAGGGTTTCTTAGGTTTAGGGTTCGGGGTTTAGAGTTTAGGGTTTAGGATTTTTTAGGTTTAGGGATTTTTAAGGTTTTCTTTTAGGTTTTTTAGGGATTAGGTTTTTTTAGTGATTTTTAGCGTTTAGGGATTCTTATGGTTTAGAGTTTCATAGGGTTTTATTTAAAATGATTTTTAGGGTAAATTATGGTGTAGGGCATAGTATTGTTTAGGTGTTTTTTAGGTTTGTAGGGATTCGAAAAGTATTTTTTTCTTTATATAGTTTTGAGGTTTAGAGTTTTTAAAGTATTTTTGGGTTTCATAGGGTTTAGTGTATTGGGGTTTGTTAGAGCTTAGGTTTATAAGGGTTTAAGGTTTAAAGTTTCTTAGGGTTTACAGTTTAGAGTTTCTTAGCATATGTTAGGGTTCGGGGTTGCTTGGTTTCGGGTTTAGGGCTTAGGGCTTAGGGATTGAGGTTTAAGGATTTTTTTTTTGAGTTTTTTTAGGGTTTACAAGGGCTTATTATTTTCTAAAGGGTTTTTTAGGTTTAGGGTTTTTAAAGGTTTCTTTTAGGGTTTCTTAATGTTTAGGGTTAAGACAGTATATGTAGGGTTTAGGCCCTACGGTATAGGATTTCTTAGGGTTTAGGATTTATTATTTAGGGTTTTGGGTTTTTGGTTAAGAGTTTTTTAGGGTTTAGGATTTTTCAAGTGTTTTTTAGGGTTTGAGTTTTTAAAGGTTTTTAGGGTTTCTTAGGTTTTTTTAAAATTTTGGGTTTCTTAAGGTTTAGAGTTACTTAGTATTTAAGGCATAGGGTTATAAGATTAGGGCTTTTTTTAGGGCTTAGGGATTTAAAGGGATTTATAGTGTGTTTTAAGTATTATAATTTTAGGGTTTAGGGTTTCTTAGTGTTTCATAAGGCTTGGGATTTAGGGTTTAGCCCTATTGTTTAGAGTTAAGGATTTAGGGTTTCTTAGGGGTATAGGGTTTTGCGATTAGGGTTTCTTAGGGTTTTGGGTTTTAGGCTTTGGTTTTTTTTTTTGGGTTTTTAGGGTTTAGGGTTTTGGGCTTAAGATTTTCTAGGTTTTTTTTTTAGGTTTAGAGGATTTTTTAGGTTTAGGGTTTGAAACGGGTTTTAGGATTTTTATGGTTTTTTACGATTTGGGGGTTCTTAGAGCTTAGGGTTGTAGATTTTGGGTTTTGGGTGTTTGACATTTATGGTTTAGTGTTTTTAAATGTTTTTTAGGGTTTTATTTTATTTCTTAAGGTTTAGTGTTTCTTAGGGTTTAGCCCTAAAGTTTAGGGTGAAGGGTTTAGGGTTTTTTTGGGCATATAGTTTAGCATTTAGGGTTTAGGGTTTTAGGTTTAGGTTATTTATTGAAGGGTTTTTTGGGTTTAAGGTTAGGGGCTTAAACTTTTTCTAGGACTCTTTTAGGTTTAGGATTTTAAAAGGTTTTTTTTTGGATTTTAATGATATTTTACGATTTAGGGGTTCATAGGGCTTTTGTATTTTAGATTCAGGGTTTTTATAGGGTTTAGGATTTTTAACGTTTATGGTTTAGTGTTTTTTAATGTTTTATTTTTATTTTTTAAGGTTTAAGGTTTCCTAGGGTTTAGCCCTAAGGTTTAGGGTGAAGGGTTTAGGGTTTCTTTGGGTATATAGTTTAGCATTTAGGGTTTTGTAGGGTTTAGGTTTTTTATTTAAGGGTTTCTAGGGTTTAAGGTTTATGGCTTAAGTTTTTCTAGAATTCTTTTAGGTTTAGAGTTTTTTAAGGTTAAGGGTTTGAAAAGGTTTCTTTAGGATTTTTATGGTTTGTTTTTAGGGATTAGGGTTTCTTAGGGTTTAGGGTTTCTTAGTTTTTCATAAGGCTTGAAGTTTAGGATTTTTCCGTAAGGTTTAGTGTTTATGGTTTCTTAGGGTTTAGGATTTCGTAGGTTTAGGCTTTTAAAGATTTTTTAAGGTGTTGATATCATATGCTTATGATATCTAGTATGCTAATTATATGCCATCTGAGGGTTAGTTTGGGGTCACTTGTGATCCTAGGTCCGGTGTTACGTCAAGAGGGTAGTCTCGGGGAGTAACAAAAACCATGTCTGAGTAAAAGCTTCTAACTGACTAGAGATGCTGGGAGATACCCCCAGCTAACTCTAGGAAATCTAAAACTAAAATGAAAGACTGAATATAAAACATGCCAATCATCCTCGAAGAATGAGGACTCACAACTCATATTGCTGAATATGGATCGGGAACCGATCTACACGCGATCTGAATGTTGAGGACCTGAACCTACATCACAAGAAGATAACGCAGAGTATATGTCAATACTTGGAAGGTATTAAGCATGCATGATAGGATAAAGCTGAACAAATATATATAATTGAACAAAGCATATTAAACAATGATATAAACTGAACATGATGAATATACTGAAGCATACTGAATAAAATGACCAAGTACTGAAGATACTGAAACCAAATACAGAAATGTAATTGGTAACCTTGTCAAATGCACTAGAGTTTGATAGTGGAAGCTACTAATAACTGACATAAAAGCACGTGAGCTAAACATGGAGTCCGATGTATATGTTCTATCGAGAGGACCCAATATACCTTGTTAGGTGTGTAAAGGCATGACTGACGTGATCAATAAATATGATGCCCACAGAGGGGACTTATAAACCTACAGGGGCACGTAGTTCTGGGACTATGAGGGTGATTGACCCTAGTCCAACTCGGTGTTAAGCCTACTCCCAACTGAAAATGTGTACAATACAACATAACTGAAATATACTGGATAGCTCAATATTCTGACATGCTAACTTATAAATGCGACATTAAAGTACTAATAATGGAACACTCTTAACCGGAGCATGTATATATGTATAAACTGACCTAGCAAGTTTAATTCATGAACTAAACGAATCTACACAACTAGGGTTCTGAATTTCATGTAAGGATTAAGTTTAGGATTTTTTTAGGGCTTAGGGTTTTAAATGGATTTATTGAGTTTTTTAGGGTATTATAGTTTTAGGGTTTTGAAAGGTTTTTACGGTTTTTTAGGGTTTAGGATTTCTTAGTGTTTCATAAGGCTTGGGATTTTGCCCTATGGTTTAGAGTTAGGATTTAACGTTTCTTAGGGTATATGGTTTAGCGTTTAGGGTTTCTTATGGTTCTGGGTTTTAGGTTTTGGTTTTTTTAAGGGTTTATAGGGTTTAGGGTTTTGGACTTAAGATTTTCTAGGGTTTTTTTAAGTTTAGAGGAATTTTTTAGGTTTAGGGATTTTAGGATTTTTTTGGTTTTTTACGATTTAGGATTCTTTTAAGGGTTAGGGTTTTAGATTAAGGTTTTTATAGGGTTTTTAGGTTTTAGCGTTTAGGGTTTTTATCATTTAGGGTTTAGGGTTTTTACTTGTTTTTAGGGTTTTAATTATTTCTTAAGGTTTAGGATTTCTTAGGGTTTACCACTAATGTTTAGGATTTCTTAAGGTATGTAGTTTAGCATTTAAGCCTTCTTAGGTTTTAGTGTGTTAGGTTTATGTGTTTTATTTAAGGGTTTTAGTGTTTAGGGTTTAAGGCTTAAGTTTTTCTAAGATTTATTTAGGTTTAGACTTTTAAAAGGTTTTTTAGGATTTTTATGATTTTTTACGGTTAAGGGGTTCTTAGGGCTTAGGGTTTAGGATTTTAGATTTAGGGTTTTTTAGGGGTTAGGATTTTTAATGGTTTTTTACGTTTAGTGTTTTTTAAGGTTTTTTTAGGTTTTAGGTTCTCTTAGAGTTTAGGGTTTCTTAGTGTTATGGGTTTCTTTGGGTTTCATAAAGCTTGGGGTTTAGGGTTTTTCCCTAAGGTTTAGGGTTTAGGGTTTGTTTTGCCCTAAGTTTTAGGGGGAAGGGTTGATGGTTTCTTTGGGTATTTAGTAATAGCATTTAGGGTTTCTTTGGGTATATAGTTTAGCATTTAGGGTTTCTTAGTGTTTAGGCTAAGATTTTTTTTTCAGGGGTTTTTAGGATTTAAGGTTTTGTGCTTAAGTTTTTCTAGGATTTTTTAGGATTAGGGTTTTAAAAGGTTTTTTTTAGGATTTTTATGTATTACGGTTTAGGGGTTCTTAGGGCTTAAGGTTTCATTGGGTTTGGGGCTTATGATTTTAGATTTAGGGTTTTTTAGGATTAGGGTTTTAAAAGGTTTTTTTTAGGATTTTTATGGATTACGGTTTAGGGGTTCTTAGGGCTTAGGGTTTCATTGGGTTTAGGGCTTATGATTTTAGATTTAGGGTTTTTTAGGGGTTAGGGTTTTTAAGGGTTTTTTAGGTTTAGTGTTTTTAAAGGTTTTCTTAGGGTTTAGGGTTTCTTAGTGTTTCATAAGGCTTGTGGTTTAGGCCTTTTGCTGTTGGTTTAGGGTTTATGGTTTCTTAAGGTTACGGTTTACGATTTAGAGTTTCTTAGGCTTAGGCTTTTAAAGATTTTTTAAGGTCAACGTTGATCTATTATGCTTATGAAATATGCTTATGATATGTAATATGCTTATGCTATGCAAGCTCAGGATTAGCTTGGGGTCACTGCTGATCCTAGGTCCTATTTAACGTCAATGGGGTAGCCTCGGGGCTTGACAAAAACAATGTTTGAATAAAAGCCTCTAACTGACTAGAGATGTTGGGACATGCCCCCAACTAACTCTAGTAAAACTGAAACTTATGACTGAATAAAAAACATGTCAATCGTCCTCAAAGAATGAGGACTTACCACTGATATACGAATCTAGAACTGATCTACACGTGATCTGAATGTTGAGGACCTGAACCTACATCACGAGAAGATGTAGCGCACAGTATGTGTCAGTACTTGAAAGGTACTGAGCATTCATGATTGGATAAAGGTGAACAAATAGATATAACTGAACAAAGCATATTAATAATGATATAATCTGAACATGATGAATATACCGAAGCATACTGAAAATGAACTAACTGAATACAATGACCAATTACTGGGGTTTAGGGCATGGGGTTTGGGGTTTATTTCTAAGGTTTAGGGTTTAGTGTGCCTTAGGGTTTAAGGTTATGGTTTCTTAGAGTTTAGAGTTTAGCATTTAAGGTTTCTTAGGTTTATTTTGGGTTTTTTAGGATGTAGGGTTTAGAGTTTAGTGTTTTAGGTTTATGGTTTTTCTAGGGTTTAGGTTGTTTTGATAGGTTTGTTAGGTTTAGGATTTCTGAAGAATTTTTTTAGGTTTAGAGTTTTTAATGATTTTTTGTATTTTTTAGGGTTTAGGATTTGGGGTTTCTTACGGTTTGGGCTTTGGGCATATGTTTTTTTAAAGGTTTACAGTTTAGGGTTTCTTAAGTTTAGGGTTAGGGGTTTAAGATTTTTTAGGTTTAGGGGTTTTAAGGTTTTCTTTTAGGTTTTTTATGGTTTAGGTTTTCTTAGTGATTTTTAGCATTTAGGGGATTCTTATGGTTTAGAGTTTCATAGGGTTCAGGGTTTTTTTTAAAAATGATTTTTAGGGTAAATTTTAGTGTGGGGCATAGTATTTTTTAGGTTTTTAGGGGTTCGAAAAGTTTTTTTTTCTTTATATAGTGTTTAGGTTTAGAGTTTTTAAAGTTTTTTAGGGTTTCATAGTGTTTAGGGTATTGGGGTTTGTTAGAGCTTAGGGTTTATAAGGGTTTAAGGTTTAGAGTTTCTTAGGGTTTACGATTTAGAGTTTATTAGCATATGTTAGGGTTCAAGTTTTCTTGATTTCGGGTTTAGGGCTTAGGTTTAGGGTTTCTAAAGGTTTTTTATAGTTTCTCAATGTTTGAGGCTAAGACCGTATATTAAGGGTTTAGGGTTTAGGCCCTAAGGTATAGGATTTCTTAGGTTTAGGATTTATTATTTAGGGTTTCGGGTTTTTGGTTAAGAATTTTTCAGGGTTTAGGATTTTTTAAGTGTTTTTTAGGTTTTGGGTTTTTAAAGGTTTTTAGGGTTTCTTAGGTTTTTTTTATGATTTCGAATTTCTTAAGGTTTAGAGTTACTTAGGATTTAAGGCATAGGGTTATAAGATTAGGGATTTTTTAGGGCTAAGGGATTTAAAGAGATTTATAGTGTTTTTTAAGTATTATAATTTTAGGGTTTAGGGTTTCTTAGTGTTTCATAAGGCTTGGGATTTAGGGTTTAGGCCCATGGTTTAGAGTTAAGGATTTAGGGTTTTTTAGGGTTATGGGTTTTAGGCTTTGGTTTTATGGTTTAGTGTTTTAAAGTGTTTTTTCGGTTTTTTTATATCTTGAGGTGTAGGGTTTCTTAGTGTTTAGCCTTAAGGTTTAGGGTGACGGGTTTAGGGTTTTTTTGGGCATATAGTTTAACATTTAGGGTTTAGGGTTTTAGGTTTAGGTTTTTTATTAAAGGGTTTTTTGGGTTTAAGGTTTATGGCTTAAAAATTTTCTAGGACTGTTTTAGGTTTTGGATTTTAAAAGGTTTTTTAAAGATTTTTTACGATTTAGGGGTTCTTAGGGCTTAGGGTTTTAGATTTAGAGTTTTTATAGGGTTTAGGGTTTTTAACGTTTATTTTTTAGTATTTTCAAATGTTTTTTTTTTATTTCTTAAGGTTTAAAGTTTCCTAGGGTTTAGCCCTAAGGTTTATGGTGAAGGGTTTAGGGTTTCTTTGGGTAAATACTTTAGCATTTAGGATTTCGAAGGGTTTAGGTTTTTTTATTTAAGGGTGCCTAGGGTTTAAGGTTTAGGGGTTAAGTTTTTCTAGAATTTTTTTAGGTTTAGCGGTTTTTGAGGTTAATGGTTTTAAAAGGTTTCTTTAGGATTTTTATGGTTTTTTGGTTTTTAGGGCATAGGGTTTAGGGTTTCTTAGTGTTTCATAAGGCTTGGGGTTTAGGATTTTTCCCTAATGTTTAGGGTTTATGGTTCCTTAGGGTTTAGGGTTTTTTAGATTTAGGCTTTTAAAGATTATTAAGGTGTTGATATCATATGCTTATCATATCTAGTATGCTTATGATATGCCAGCTCAGGGTTAGCTTGGGGTCATTTGTGATCCTAGGTCCGATGTTACGTCAAGAGGGTAGTCTCGGGGAGTGACAAAAACTATGTCTGAATAAAAGCATCTAACTGACTAGAGATGCTGGGACATGCCCCTAGTTAACTCTAGAAAAACTGAAACTACAATAAAAGACTAAATATAATACATGCCAATCATCCTAGAAGATTGAGGACTCACCACTGATATTGCTGAATATGGATCGGGAACCGATCTACACGCGATCTAATTGTTGAGGACCTGAACCTACATCATGAGAATATAGCGCAGAGTATGCGTCAGTACTTGAAAGGTATTGAGCATGCATGATAGGATAAAGGTGAAAAGATGTATATAATTAAACAAAGCATATTGAACAATGATATAAACTGAACATGATGAATATACTGAAGTATACTGAATATGAACTAACTGAATACAATGACTAAGTACTGAAAATGCTGAAACTGAATACTGATATGTAATTGGTAACCTGGTCAAATGCACTAGAGTCTGACAGTGGGAGCTACTAATAACTGACATAAAATCACGTGAGCTAAACGTGGAGTCCAATGTATACGCTCCATCGAGAGAACCCAATATACCTTGTTAGTGAAGTAAAGGCATGACTAGCGTGATCACTAAATATAATGCCCACAGAGGGGACATATAAACCTACGGGGGCACGTAGTTCTGGGACTATGAGGGTGACTGATCCTAGTCCAACTCGGTGTTAAGCCTACTCCCAACTGAAAATGTGTACAATACAACATATCTGAAATATACTGGATAGCTCAATATTTTGACATGCTAACTTACAAATGCGACATTAAAGTACTAATAATGGAACTTTCTTAAATGGAGCATGTATATATGTATAAACTGACCCAGCAAGTTTAATTCATGAACTAAACGAATCTACACAACTAGGATTCTGAATTTCATGCAAGGATTAAGCAATATGGCTACAAAAACATGATAATATAATTAGGAATAGTCCAACATCTAAATTACAACATTTTCTAAAGTTCAAGAAACCTTAGGTCTAAACAATATGAAGGGAATCAAGATTCTGATCGAATTCTAGGGACCTAATTGGCGAAAGGAACCCACTAGTGAAATCCCAAATACCTGGTGACGAAATCTATGGAGAAATCCTCCGATTTTGGGCTGAAACTTGAAAGAAACCTGCTGGTTGTTCTTGGGAAAAACTGGCGCCTCTTTCTACTTCTTTTGCTCTAAGTTTGATTGATTTAGGTGAATGATCGATTATGGTAGGTTCTGACTATGTTACGAGTCTCAGACAGACCAAAACTACGTAGTTTAGGGGTTAAACGACGTAGTTTAGGTGTCCAACGCACATGGGGAAAGACCAAACGACCCCTGACTTAAATTTTGATGAGACCAACCACAGACGCAACGACTAACCGTCAGAAGGACCACGGTCCGTCGTATGGGCTGTGGTATTTGGGCCAGTGACTACTGGATTGGGGTTTAGGTTGTTTTGTTAGGTTTGTTAGGCTTAGGATTTCTTAAGGGTTTTGTATGTTTAGATATTTTAAAGATGTTTTGTTGTTTTTTAAGGTTTAGGTTTTGGGGTTTCTTAGGGTTTGTGTTTTGGGCTTATTGTCTTTTAAGGGTTTACGATTTAGGGTTTCCTAAGTATAAAGTTCGGAGTCTAGAGTTTATTGGTTTAAGGGTTTTAAGGCTTTCTTTTATGTTTTTTAGGGTTTACTGTTTAGTGTTACTTAAGGTATGTAGGGTTTAGGGTTTAGGTTTAAGGATTTCTTTTTTAGTTATTTCAGGATTTTTAATGGCTTCTGATTTTCTTAAGGGCTTTTTATGTTTATGATCTTATAAGGTTTTTAGGAATTTTATGGGTTTTTTTAGGGTTAAGGCCTAAGATTTAGGGTTTAGGGTTTAGGGTTTAGGTTCTTGTTATAGGGGTTTCTTGGGGTTTAGGATTTATTGTTTAAGGTTTCGGGTTTTAGGTTAAGAGTTTTTAAGGGTTTAGGGTTTTTTTAGTGTTTTTTAGGTTTAGGGATTTTAAAGGTTTTTCAAGTTTCTTAGGTTTTTTTAAAATGTTGGGTTTCTTAAGGTTTAGGGTTACTTAGGATTTAGGGCATAGGGTTTTAAGTTTAAGATTTTTTTAGGGCATAGGGTTTTAAAAGGATTTATTGTGTCTTTTAGGGTATTATAGTTTTAGGGTTTTTTGAAGGTTTTTAGGGTTTTTTAGGGTTTAGGATTTCTTAGTGTTTCATAAGGCTTGGGGTTTAGCCCTATGGTCTAGAGTTAGGATTTTACGTTTCTTAGGGTATAGTATTTAGCGTTTAGGGTTTCTTTGAGTTCTGGGTTTTAGGTTTTGGTTTTTTTAAAGGGTTTAGGGTTTTGGGCTTAAGATTTTCTAGGGTTTTTTTATGTTTAGAGGACTTTTTTAGGTTTAGGGTTTTTAGGATTGTTTTGCTTTTTTACGATTTAGGATTCTTTTAGGGGTTAGGGTTTCAGATTAAGGGTTTTTATAGTGTTAAGGGTTTAGTGTTTTTATCGTTTAGGGTTTAGGGTTTTTAAATTCTTTTAGGGTTTTAATTATTTCTTAACATTTAGGGTTTCTTAGGGTTTAGCACTAAGGTTTAGGGTTTCTTAAGGTATATAGTTTAGCATTTAAGCTTTCTTAGGGTTTAGTGTGTTAGGTTTAGGATTTTTATTTAAGGGTTTTAACGTTTAAGGTTTAGGGCTTAAATTTTTCTAAAATTTATTTAGGCTTAGAGTTTGAAAAGGTTTTTGGGATTTTTATGATTTTTTACAGTTAAGGGGTTCTTAGGGCCTGGGGTTTCTTTGGGTTTAGGGCTTAGGATTGTAGATTTAGGGTTTTTTAGGGGTTAGGATTTTTAAGGGTTTTTTAGGTTTAGTGTTTTTAAAGGTTTTTTTAGGGTTTAGGTTTTCTTAAAGTTTAGGGTTTTTTAGTGTTAAGGGTTTCTTAGGGTTTCATAAGGCTTAGGGTTTAGAGTTTTTCCCTAAGGTTTAGGGTTTAAGGTTGGTTTAGCACTAATGTTTAGGGGGAATGGTTTAGGGTGTCTTTGGGTATATAGTTTAGCATTTAGGGTTTCTTTGGGTATATAGTTTAGCATTTAGGGTTTCTTAGTGTTTAGTTTTATATTTTTTATTCAAGGGTTTTTAGGGTTTAAGGTTTCGTGCTTAAGTTTTTCTAGGATTTTTTTAGGTTTGGAGTTTTTTTTAGAATTTTAATGGTTTTTTTTACAGTTTAGGGGTTCTTAGGGCTTAAGGTTTCATTGGGTGTAGGGATTATGATTTTAGATTTAGGGATTGTTAGGGGTTAGGGTTTTTTAGGTTTAGTGTTTTTAAAGGTTTTCTTAGGGTTTAGGATTTCTTAGTGTTTCGTAAGGTTTGTGGTTTAGGGTTTTTCCCGGAGGTTTAGGGTTTAGGATTTATAGTTTCTTAGGTTTTCGATTTACGATTTAGGATTTCTTAGGTTTAGGCTTTTAAAGTTTTTTTAAGGTGTTGATCTAATATGCTAATCAAATATGCTAATGATATCAAATATGCTTACGATATGCAAGTTCAGGGTTAGCTTGGGGTCACCCGTGATCCTAGATCCTATATAACGTCAAGGGGATAGCCTCGGGGTGTGACAAAACCAATGTTTGAATAAAAGCCTCTAACTGACTAGAGATGTTGGGACATACCCCCAACTAACTCTAGAAAACTTTAAGCTAAAATGGAATACTGAAAATTAAAAATATCAATCGTCCTCGAAGAATGAGGACTTACCACTGATATTACTGAGTACGGATCCGAAACCGATCTACACGTGATCTGAATGGTGAGGACCTGAACCTACATCACGAGAGTATGTAGCGTACAGTATGCATGATACGATAAAGCTGAACAAATATATACAACTAGACAAAGCATATTGAACAATGATATAATCTGAACATGATAAATATACCGAAGCATACTTAATATGAACTAATGACCAATTACTGGGGTTTAGGGCTTGGGGTTTGGGGTTTATCCCTAAGGTTTACGTTTTAGTGAGCCTTAGGGTTTAAGGTTTATTATTTCTTAGAGTTTTGAGTTTAGCGTTTAAGGTTTCTTAGTTTTATTTTGGGTCTTTTAGGGTGTAGGGTTTAGGGTTTAGTGTTTTAGGTTTAGGGTGTAGGGTTTAGTGTTTTAGGTTTAGGGTTTTTCTAGGGTTTAGGGTTTAGGTTGTTTTGATAGGTTTAGGATTTCTTAAGAGTTTTTCTAGGTTTAGAGTTTTAAAGCTTTTTTGTATTTCTTAGGGTTTAGGGTTTGGAGTTTCTTAGAGTTTGGGCTTATGGTTTTTTAAGCCATTACGATTTCGTGTTTCTTAGGTTTAGGGTTCGGGGTTTAGAGTTTAGGGTTTAGAATTTTTTAGGTTTAGGTGTTTTAAGGTTTTCTTAGTGATTTTAGGGTTCAGGGGACTAGGTTAAGAGTTTTTTTGGGTTTAGGGTTTTTTTTAGTGTTTTTTAGGTTTAGGGTTTTTAAAGGTTTTTTCGGGTTTCTTAGGTTTTTTTTTAAGATTTTGGGTTTCTTAAGGTTAAGGGTTACTTAGGATTTAGGGCGTAGGGTTTTAAGTTTATGATTTTTTTAGGGCTTAGGATTTTAAAGGGATTTGTTGTTTTCTTTATCATACTTTTCGGGTTTTTAAGGTTTTTTAGGGTTTAGGATTTCTTAGAGTTTCATAAGGCTTGGGGTTGAGCCCTATTGTTTAGAGTTAGGATTTAACGTTTCTTAGGGTATAGGGTATAGCGTTTAGGGTTTTTTAGGGTTCTGGGTTTTAGGTTTTGGTTTTTTTTAGGGTTTTTAGGGTTTAGGGTTTTGGGCTTAAGATTTTTTTGGGTTTTTTTTAAGTTTAGAAGACTTTTTTAGGTTTAGGGTTTTTAGGATTTTTTTGTTTTTTTATTAATTAGGATTCTCTTTGGGGTTAGGGTTTTAGATTAAGGGATTTTATAGGGTTTAGGGTTTTGGGTTTTTATCATTTAGGGTTTAGGGTTTTTAAATGTTTTTCGGCTTTTCATTATTTCTTAAGGTTTAGGGTTTCTTAGGGTTTAGCACTATGTTTTAGGGTTTCTTAAGGTATATAGTTTAGCATTTAAGCTTTCTTAGGGATTTGTGTGTTAGGTTTAGGTTTCTTATTTAAGGGTTTTAGCATTTAAGGATTAGGGCCTATGTTTTTCTAAAATTTATTTAGGTTTAGAGTTTTTAAAATATTTCTTAGGATTTTTATGATTTTTTACGGTTAAGGGGTTCTTAGTGCTTAGAGTTTCTTTGGGTTTAGGGCTTAGGATTTTAGATTTAGGGATTTTTTAGTGGTTAGGATTTTAAGGGTTTTTTTAGGTTTAGTGTTTTTAAAGGCTTTTTTTAGGGTTTAGGTTTTCTTAGAGTTTAGGGTTTCTTAGTGTTAAGGGTTTATTAGGGTTTCATAAAGCTTGGGGTTTAGGGTTTTTCCCTAAGGTTTTGGGTTTAGGGTTGGTTTAGCACTAAGGTTTAGGGGGAAGGGTTTAGGGTTTCTTTTGGTATATAGTTTAGCATTTAGGGTTTCCTTGGGTATATAGTTTAGCATTTAGGGTTTCTTAGTGTTTATGTTTAGATTTTTTATTCAAGGGTTTTTAGGGTTTAAGGTTTCTGCTTAAGTTTTTCTAGGAATTTTTTATATTTAGAGTTTTTTTAGGATTTTTATGGTTTTTTACGGTTTAGGGGTTCATATGGCTTAGGATTTCATTGGATTTAGGGCTTATTATTTTAGATTTAGGTTTTTTTAGGGGTATGGGTTTTTAAGGATATTTTAGGTTGTGGTTTTAAAGGTTTTCTTAGGGTTTAAGTTATCTTAGTGCTTCATATGGCTTGTGGTTTAGGGTTTTTTCCCAAATGTTTAGGGTTTAGGGTTTATGGTATCTTAGGGTTACGGTTTACGATTTACGGTTTCTTAGGTTTAGGCTTTTAAAGTTTTTTTAAGGTGTTAATCTAATATGGTTATCAAATATGCGTATGATATCTAATATGCTTATAATATGCAAGCTCAGGGTTAGCTTGGGGTCACTCGTGATCCTAGGTCCTTATAACGTCAAGGGGGTAGCTTCGGGGTGTGACAAAAACAAAGTCTCTAACTGACTAGAGATGTTGGGATATGCCCCCAACTAACTTTAGCAAAACTAAAACTAAATTGGAAGACTGGAGATAAAATATGTCAGTCGTCCTCGAAGAATGAGGACTTACCACTAATATTACTGAATACGAGTCCGGAACCAATCTACACGTGATCTGAATATTAAGGACCTGAACCTACATCACGAAAAGATGTAGCGCACATTATGTGTCAGTACTTGAAAGGTATTGAGCATGTATGATAGGATAAAGCTGAACAAATTTATATAACTAAACAAAGCATATTGAACAATGATATAATCTGAAGATGATGAATACACCAAAGCATACTGAATATGAACTAACTGAAAACAATGACCAATTACTGGGGGTTAGGGCTTGGGGTTTGGGGTTTATCCCTAAGGTTTAGGGTTTAGTGTGCCTTAGGGTTTAAGGTTTATGGTTTCTTAGAGTTTAGAGTTTAGCGATTACGGTTTCTTAGGTTTATTTTGGGTCTTTTAGGGTGTAGGGTGTAGGGTTTAGGATTTAGGTTGTTTTGATAGGTTTGTTAGCTTTAGGATTTCTTATGAGTTTTTTAGGTTTAGAGATTTTAAAGATTTTTTTGTATTTTTTAGGGTTTAGGGTTTGGGGTTTTTTACGGTTTAGGCTTTGGGCTTATGGTTTTTTAAGGGTTTACGGTTTAGGGTTTCTTAGGTTTAGGGGTTTTAAGGTTTTCTTTTAGGTTTTTTAGGGTTTAGGTTTTCTTAGTGAGTTTTAACGTTTAGGGGATTCTTATGGTTTAGAGTTTCATAAGGTGCAGGGTTTTTTTTTAAAATGATTTTTAAGGTAAATTATGGTTTGGGGCATATTGTTTTTTAGGTTTCTAGGGGTTTGAAAAGTTTATTTTATTTAGTTTTTAGGTTTAGAGTTTTTAAAGTTTTTTAGGGTTTCATAGGGTTTAGGGTATTGGGGTTTGTTAGAGCTTAGGGTTTATAAGGGTTTAAGGTTTAGAGTTTCTGAGGGTCTACGTTTTAGAGTTTCTTAGAGTTTCTTAGTATATGTTAGGGTTCAAGGTTTCTTGGTTTCGGGTTTAGGGCTTAGGGCTTAGGGTTTTAGGTTTAAGGATTTTTTTTTTGAGGTTTTTTAGGGTTTACAAGGGCTTATTATTTTCTTAAGGGTTTTTTAGGTTTAGGGTTTTTTAAGATTTTTTTTAGGGTTTCTTAATGTTTAGGATTAAGACCGTATATTTAGGGTTTAGAGTTTAGGCCCTAAGGTATAGGATTTCTTAGGGTTTAGGATTTATTATTTAGGGTTTCGAGTTTTAGGTTAAGAGTTTTTCAGGGTTTTGGATATTTTAATGTATTTTTTAGGTTTTGGGTTTTAAAAGGTTTTTAGGGTTTCTTAGGGTTTTTTTTATGATTTTGGGTTTCTTAAAGTTTAGAGTTACTTAAGATATAAGGAATAGGGTTATAAGATTAGGGGTTTTTTTAGGGCTTAGGTATTTAAAGGGATTTATAGTGTTTTTTAAGTATTATAGTTTTAGGGTTTTGTAGGATTTAGGGTTTCTTAGTGTTTCATAAGGCTTGGGATTTAGGGTTTAGCCCTATGGTTTAGAGTGAAGTATTTAGGGTTTCTTAGGGTGTAGGGTTTTGCGTTTAGGGTTACTTAGGGTTCTGGGTATTAGGCTTTGGTTTTTGTTTAGTGTTTTTAGGGTTTTGGGTTTTGGGCTTAAGATTTTCTAGGTGTTTTTTTAGGCTTAAAGGAATTTTTAGGTTTAGGGTTTGAAAGGATTTTTTATGGTTTTTTACAATTTGGGGGTTCTTAGCTTGGGTTTAGGGTTGTAGATTTTGGGTTTTGTGATTTTGACGTTTATGGTTTAGTGTTTTTAAATGTTTTTTAAGGTTTTTTTTATTTCTTAAGGTTTAGGGTTTCTTAGGGTTTAGCCCTAAGGGTTAGGGTGAAGGGTTTAGGGTTTCTTTGGGCATATAGTAAAACATTTAGGGTTTATGGTTTTTCTAGGGTTTAGGGTTTAGGTTGTTTTGATAGGTTTGTTAGGTTTAGGATTTCTTAAGAGTTTTTTAAGGATTAGAGTTTTTAAAGATTTTTCGTATTTTTTAGTGTTTACGGTTTGGAGTTTCTTAGGGTTTGGGCATTGGGCTTATGGTTTTTTAAGGGTTTACGGTTTAGGGTTTCTTAGGTTTAGGGTTTGGGGTTTAGAGTTTAGGGTTTACGATTTTTTAGATTTACAGGTTTTAGGGTTTAGGTTTTTCTTAGTGATTTTTAGGGTTTAGGGGACTAGGTTAAGAGTTTTTTAGGGTTTAGGATTTTTTTAGTGCTTTTTAGGTTTAGGGTTTTTCTTGTTTCTTAGGTTTTTATAAGATTTTGGGTTTCTTAAGGTTTAGGGTTACTTAGGATTTAGGGCATAGGGTTTTAAGTTTAGGATTTTTTTAGGTTTAGGTTTTCTTAGAGTTTCTAAAATTTATTTAGGTTTAGAGTTCTAAGGCTTTTTAGGATTTTTATGATTTTTTACGGTTAAGGGGTTCTTAGGGATTATGGTTTCTTTGGGTTTAGGGCTTAGGATTTTAGATGTAGGGTTTTTTAGGGGTTAGGATTTTTAAGGATCTTTTAGGTTTAATGTTTTTAAAGGTTTTTTAAGGTTTAGGTTTTCTTAGAGTTTAGGGTTTCTTTGGTTATATAATTTAGCATTTAGGGTTTCTTAATGTTTATGTTTACATTTTTTATTCAAGGGTTTTTAGGATTTAAGGTTTCGTGTTTAAGTTTTTCTTGGATTTTTTAAGGTTTAAAGTTTTTTTAGGATTTTTATGCGTTTTTACGGTTTAAGGGTTCTTAGGGCTTAGGGTTTCATTGGGTTTAGGGATTATGATTTTAGATTTAGGGTTTTTTAGGGGTAAAGGTTTTTTAGGTTTAGTGTTTTTAAAGGTTTTCTTAGGGTTTAGGATTTCTTAGAGTTTAAGGTTTCTTAGTGTTTCATAAGGCTTGTGGTTTAGCGTTTTTCCTGAAGGTTTAGAGTTTATGGTTTCTTAGGGTTACGATTTACTATTTAGGGTTTCTTAGGTTTAGGCTTTTAAAGATTTTTTAAGTTGTTGATCTAATATGCTTATGATATGCAAGTTCAGGGTTAGCTAGTGGTCACTCGTAATCCTAGGTCCTATATAACATCAAGGCGATAGCCTCGGGACGTGACAAAAATAATGTTTGAATAAAAGCCTCTAACTGACTAGAGATGTTGGGACATGCCCCTAACTAACTCTAGCAAAACTGACACGAAGAATAAGGACTTACCACCGATATTGCTGAATACGTATCCGGAATCGATCTACACGAGAAGATGTAGCGCACAGTATGTGTCAGTACTTGAAAGGTACTGAGTATGCATAATAGGATAAAGCTGAACAAATATATATAACTGAACAAAGCATATTGAACAATGATATAATCTGAACATGATGAATATACCGAAGCATACTGAATATGATCTAACTGAATACAATGACCAATTACTGAGGTTTAGGGCTTGGGGTTTATCCCTAAGGTTTTGGGTTTAATGTTCCTTAGGGTTTAAGGTTTATTGTTTCTTAGAGTTTAGAGTTTAGCGTTTAAGGTTTCTTAGGTTTATTTTGGGTCTTTTAGGGTGTAGTGTTTAGGGTTTTAGGTTTAGGAATTTTCTAGGGTTTAGGGTTTAGGTTGTTTTGATAGGTTTGGGATTTCTTAAGAGTTTTTTTATGTTTAGAATTTTTAAAGATTTTTTGTATTTTTTAGGGTTTAGGATATGGGGTTTGTTACGGTTTGGGCTTTGGGCTTATGGTTTTTTAAGGGTTTACGGTTTAGGGTTTCTTAGGTTTAGAGTTTAGGGTTTAAGATTGTTTAGGTTGAGGGATTTTAAGGATTTCTTTTAGGTTTTTTAGGGTTTAGGTTTTCTTAGTGATTTTTAGCGTTTAGCGGATTCTTATGTTTTAGAGTTTCTTAGGGTTCAGGGTTTTTTTTAAAATGTTTTTTAGGGTAAATTATGGTGTAGGGCATAGTGTATTTTATGTTTTTATTAGGTTTGTTAGGGTTCGAAAAGTTTTTCTTTCTTTATATAGTTTTTAGGGCATAGGGTTTATAAGGGTTTAAGGTTTAGAGTTTCTTAGGGTTTACGGTTCAGAGTTTCTTAGAGTTTCTTATCATATGTTAAGGTTTAGGGTTTCTTGGTGTCGGGTTTAGGGCTTAGGGCTTAGGGTTTTAGGTTTAAGGATTTTTTTTTGTGTTTTTGTAGGGTTTACAAGGGCTTTTTATTTTTTTAAGGGTTTTTTAGATTTAGGGTTTTTAAAGGTTTCTTTTAGGGTTTCTTAATGTTTAGGGTTAAGACCGTATATGTAGGGTTTAGGGTTTAGTCCCTAAGGTATAGGATTTCTTAGGGTTTAGGATTTATTATTTAGGGTTTCGGGTTTTAGGTTAAGAATTTTTCAGGGTTTAGGATTTTTTAAGTGGTGTTTAGCTTTTGGGGTTTTAAGGGTTTCTTAGGTTTTTAAAAAGATTTTGGGTTTCTTAAGGTTTAGAGTTACTTAGGATTTAGGGCATTGGGTTATAAGATTAGGGTTTTTTAAGGGCTTAGGGATTTAAAGGGATTTGTAGTGTTTTTTAAGTATTATAGTTTTAGGGTTTTTTGGGGTTTAGGGTTTCTTGGTGTTTCATAAGGCTTGGGATTTAAGGTTTAGCCCTATGGTTTTGAGTTAAGGATTTAGGGTTTCTTAGGGTGAAGGGCTGTGCGTTTAGGGTTTCTTACGGTTCTAGGTTTTATGCTTTGTTTTTTTATGGTTTTTAGAGTTTTATGGTTTTAGGCTTAAGATTTTCTAGGGTTTTTTTAGGTTTAGGGTTTGAAAGGGTTGTTAGGATTTTTATGGGTTTTTACGATTAGGGGGTTCTTAAGGTTTAGGGTTGTAGATTTTGGGTTTTGGGTTTTTGACATTTATGGTTTTGTGTTTTTAAATGTTTTTTAGGGTTTTTTTATTTCTTAGGGTTTAGCCTTAAGATTTAGGGTGAAGAGTTTAGGGTTTCTTTGGGCATATAGTTTATCATTTAGGGTTTAGGGTTTAGGGTTTTAGGTTTAGGTTTTTTATTTAAGGATTTTTTGGGTTTAAGGTTTAGGGCTTAAATTTTTTCTAGGACTTTTTTAGGTTAAGGATTTTGAAAGTTTTTTTTTAGAATTTTTATGATTTTTTACTATTTAGGGGTTCTTGGGGCTTAGGGTTTTAGATTTAGAGTTTTTTTAAGGTTTTTAGGGTTTAGGGTTTTTAACGTTTATGGTTATTGTTTTTTAAATGTTTTTTTTTATTTCTTAAGGTTTAAGGTTTCCTAGGGTTTATCCTTAAGGTTTAGGGTGAAGGGTTTAGGGTTTCTTTGGGTATATAGTTTAGCATTTAGGATTTCGTAGGGTTTAGGTTTTTTATTTAAGGATTTTGATGGTTTAAGGTTTAGGGCTTAAGTTTTTCTAGAATTGTTTTAGGTTTAGAGTATTTTAAGGTTAAAGGTTTGAAAAGGTTTCTTTAGGATTTTTATGGTTTTTTGGTGTTTAGGGCTTAGGGTTTCTTAGGGTTTAGGGTTTCTTAGTGTTTCATAAGGCTTGAGGTTTAGGATTTTTGCCTAAGGTTTAGGGTTTATGATTTTTTAGGATTTAGGGTGTCTTAGGTTTAGGCTTTTAAAGATTTTTTAAAGTGTTGATATCATATGCTTATGATATCTAGTATGCTTATGATATGCCAGCTAAGGGTTAGCTTGGGGTAACTTGTGATCCTAGGTCCGGTGTTACATCAAATGGGTAGTCTTGGGGAGTGACAAAAGCTATGTCTGAGTAAAAGCATCTAACTGACTAGAGATGTTGGGACTGGCCCCAAGCTAACTCTAGAAAAACTGTAACTAAAATGAAAGACTAAATATAAAACAAGCCAATCATACTTGAAGAATGAGGACTCACCACTGATATTGTTGAACATGGATCGGGAACCGATCTACACGCGATTTGCATGTTGAGGACCTGAACCTACATTACGAGAAGATAGCGCAGAGTATGCGTAAGTACTTGAAAGGTATTGAGCATGCATGATAGTATAAAGCTGAACAAATATAAATAATTGAACTAAACATATTGAACAATGATATAAACTGAACATGATGAATATACAGAAGCATACTGAATATGAACTAACTGAATACAATGACCAAGTACTGAAGATGCTGAAATTGAATACTGAAATGTAATTGGTAACCTGGTCAAATTCACTTGAGTCTGACAGTGGGAGCTACTAATAACTGTACCAAATAACGTGAGCTAAACGTGGAGTCCGATGTATGCGCTCCATCAAGAGGACCCAATATACCTTGTTAGGGGTGTAAAGGCATGACTAGCGTGATCACTAAATATGATTCCCACGGAGGGGACTTATAAACCTACGGGGGCACGTAGTTCAAGGACTATGAGGGTGACTGACCCTAGTCTAACTCGGTGCTAAGCCTACTCCCAACTGAAAATGTGTACAATACAACATAACTGAAATATACTGGATAGGTTAATATTCTGACATGCTAACTTATAAATGCGACATTAAAGTACTAATAATGGAACATTCTTAACTGGAGCATGTATATCTGTATAAACTGACCTAGCAAGTTTAATTCATGAACTAAACGAATCTACACAACTAGGGTTCTGAATTTGATGCAACGATTAAGCAGTATGGCTATGAAAACATGATAATCTAATTTGGAATAGTCCAACAGCTAAATCACAACATTTTTCTAAAGTTCAAAAAACCCTAGGTCTAAACAATATGAAGGGAATCAAGAATCTGATTGAATTCTAGGGACCTAATGGGTGAAAGGAACCAACTAGTGAAATCCCAAATACCTGGTGACAAAATCTATAGAGAAATCCTTCGATTTCAGGCTGAAACTTGAAAGAAACCTGCTGGTTGTTCTTGGAAAAATCAAGCGCCTCTTTCTACTTCTTTTTCTCTAAGTTTGATTGATTTAGGTAAATGATCGATTAGGGTAGGTTCTGACTAAGTTACTAGGCTCAGACTAACCAAAAGTATGTAGTTTAGGGGTTAAACGATGTAGTTTAGTGTCCAACACATAGGGGGAAAGACCAAACGACCCCTAACTTAAAATTTAACGAGGCCGACCACGGACGCAGCGACAGCCCGTCACAAGGACTACGGTCCGTTCTTTGGGTCATGGTATTTGGGCCAGTGACTACTGGTTCGGGGTTTAGGTTGTTTTGTTAGGTTTGTTAGGTTTAGGATTTCTTAAGGGTTTTTTAGGTTTAGAGATTTTAAAGATTTTTTGTTGTTTTTTAATTTTTAGGGTTTGGGGTTTCTTAATTTTTGTGTTTTGGGCTTATGGTTTTTAAGGGTTTATGGTTTAGGGTTTATTTCGGAGTCTAGAGTTTTTTGGTTTAGGGGTTTTAATGTTTTCTTTTAGGTTTTTTAGGGTTTACTATTTAGTGTTTCTTAGTGTATGTAGGGTTTAGGTTTAAGGATTTCTTTTTGAGTTTTTTCAGGATTTATAAGGGCTTCTGATTTTCTTAAGGGTTTTTTATGTTTAGGATTTGAAAAGGTTTTTAGGGATTTTAAGGGTTGTTTTAGGATTAAGGCCTAAGATTTAGGGTTTACAGTTTAGGATTTAGGCTCTATGGTAGGGTTTCTTGGGGTTTAGGATTTATTGTTTGGGGTTGCGGGTTTTAGGTTAAGAGTTTTTTAGGGTTTAGGGATTTTTTAGTGTTTTTAAGGTTTAGGGTTTTTAAAGGTTTTTCGAATTTCTTAGGTTTTTTTAAGATTTTGGGATTCTTAAGGTTTAAGGTTACTTAGGATTTAGGGCATAGGGTTTTAAGTTTAGGATTATTTTAGGGCTTAGGGTTTTAAATGGATTTATTGTGTTTTTCAGGGTGTTATAGTTTTAGGGTTTTTAAAGGTTTATAGGGTTTTTTAGGTTTAGGATTTCTTAGTGGTTCATAAGGCTTGGAGTTTAGCCCTTTGGTTTAGAGATAGGATTTAGCATTTCTTAGGTTATAGGGTTTAGCGTTTAGGGTTTCTTCGGGTTCTGGGTTTTAGGTTTTGGATTTTTTAAGGGTTTTTAGGGTTTAGGGTTTTGGGCTTAATATTTTCTAGTTTTTTTTTAAGTTTAGAGGACTTTTTTAGGTTTAGGGTTTTTATGATTTAGGATTCTTTTAGGGGTTAGGGTTTTAGATTAAGGGATTTTATAGGGTTTAGGGTTTTTATCATTTAGGGTTTAGGGTTTTTAAATGTTTTTAGGGTTTTCATTATTCCTTAAGGTTTAGGGTTAGGGTTTTAATTATTTCTTAAGGTTTAGGGTTTCTTAGGGATTAGCACTAAGGTTTAGGGTTTCTTAAGGTATATAGTTTAGCATTTCAGCTTTTTTAGGGTTTAGTGTGTTGGGTTTAAGGGTTTTAGCATTTAAGGTTTAGGGTTTTAGAGTTTTAAAAGGTTTTTTTAGGATTTTTATGATTTTTTACGATTAAGGGGTTCTTAGGGCTTAGAGTTTCTTTGTGTTTAGGGATTGGGATTTTAGATTTAGGGTTTTTTAGGGCTTAGGATTTTTAAGGGTTTTTAGGTTTAGTGTTTTTAAAGGTTTTTTTAGGGTTTAGGTTTTCTTAGAGTTTAGGGTTTCATAAGGCTTGGGATTTAGGGTTTTTCCCTAAGGATTATGGTTTAGGGTTGGTTTAGCCCTAAGGTTTAGGGGGAAGGGTTTAGGGTTTCTTTGGCTATATAATTTAGCATTTAGTATTTCTTAGTGTTTAGGCTTACATTTTTTATTCAAGTGTCTTTAGGGTTTAAGGTTTCGTGCTTAAGTTTTTGTAGAATTTTTTTAGGTTTAAAGTTTTTTTTAGGATTTTTATGGTTTTTTACGGTTTAGGGGTTCTTAGGGCTTAGGGTTTCATTGGGTTTAGGGCTTATGATTTTAGATTTAGGGTTTTTTAGGGGTTAGGGTTTTAAGGGTTGTTTGGATTAGTGTTTTTAAAGGTTTTCTTAGGGTTTAAGGTTTCTTAGTGTTTTATAAGGCTTGTGGTTAAGGGTTTTTCCCGAAGGTTTAGGGTTTAAGGTTTATGGTTTCTTGGAGTAACAATTTAAAGTTTAGGGTTTTTTAGGTTTAGGCTTTTAAAGATTTTTTAAGGTGTTGATCTAATATGCTTATCAAATATGCTTATGATATGCAAGCTCAGGGTTAGCTTGGGGTCAATCGTGATCCTAGGTCCTATATAACGTCACAGGGGTAACCTCAGGGCGTGACAAAAACATATCAATCGTCCTCTAGCAAAACCGAAATTAAAATGGAGGACTGAATATAAAACATATCAATCGTCCTCAAAGAATGAGGACTTACCACCGATATTGCTGAATACGGATCCGAAACCGATCTACACGTGATCTGAATACTGAGGATCTGAACCTACATCACGTGAAGCTGTAGCGCACAGTATGTGTCAGTACTTGAAAGGTACTGAGCATGCATGATATGATAAAGCTAAACAAATATATATAACCGGACAAAGCATATTTAACAATGATATAATCTTAACATGATGAATATACCGAAGCATACTGAATATGAACTAACTGAATACAATGACCAATTACTGGGTTTAGGGCTTAGGGTTTGGGGTTTATCCCTAAGGTTTATGATTTAGTGTGCCTTAGGGGTTTAAGGTTTATTGTTTCTTAGAGTTTAGCGTTTATGGTTTCTTAGGTTTATTTTGGGTCTTTTAGGGTGTAGGGTTTAGGGTTTAGTGTTTTAGGTTTAGGGCTTTTCTAAGGTTTAGGGTTTAGGTTATTTTGATAGGTTTGTTAGGTTTAGGATTTCTTAAGAGTTTTTTTAGGTTTAGAGTTTTTAAAGATTTTTTGTATTTTTTAGGATTTAGGGCTTAGGGTTTCTTACGGTTTGGGCTTTCGTCTTATGGCTTTTTAAGGGTTTATGATTTAGGGTTTCTTAGGTTTAGGGTTCGGGGTTTAGAGTTTAGGGTTTAAGATTTTTTAGGTTTAGGGGTTTTAAGGTTTTCTTTTAGGTTTTTTATGGTTTAGGTTTTCTTAGTGATTTTTAGCATTTAGGGGATTCTTATGGTTTAAAGTTTCATAGGGTTCAGGGTTTATTTTAAATGATTTTTAGGGTAAATTATGGTGTGGGGCATAGTGGTTTTTAGGTTTTTAGGGGTTCGAAAAGTTTTGTTTTTCTTTATATAGTTTTTAGGTTTAGAGTTTTTAATGTTTTTTGGGGTTACATGGGGTTTAGGATATTGGGATTTGTTAGAGCTTAGGGTTATAAGGGTTTAAGGTTTAGAGTTTCTTAGGGTTTATGGTTTAGAGTTCCTAGCATATGTTAGGTTCAGGGTTTCATTGTTTTAGGCTTAAGGATTTTTTTTGAGTTTTTTTAGGGTTTACAAGGGCTTATTATTTTCTTAAGGGTTTTTTAGGTTTAGGGTTTTTAAAGGTTTCTTTTAGGGTTTCTTAATGTTTAGGGTTAAAACAGTATATGTAGGGATTAGGGTTTAGGCCCTAAGGTATAGGATTTCTTAGGGTTTAGGATTTATTATTTAGGGTTTCGGGTTTTAGGTTAAGAATTTTTCAGGGTTTAGGATTTTCTAAGTGGTTTTTAGGTTTTGGGTTTTTAAGGGTTTTTAGGGTTTCTTAGGTTTTTCCTTATGATTTTGGGTTTCTTAAGGTTTAGAGTTACTTAGGATTTAAGGCATAGGGTTATAATATTAGGGTTTTTTTAGGGCTTAGGGATTTAAAGGGATTTATAGTGTTTTTAAAGTATTATAATTTTAGGGTTTTTTAGGGTTTAGGGTTTCTTAGTGTTTCATAAGGCTTGGGATTTAGGGTTTAGCCCTGGTTTAGAGTTAAGGATTCAGGGTTTCTTAAGGTGTAGGGTTTTGCGTTTAGGGTTTCTTAGGGTTCTTGGTTTTAGGCTCTGGTTTTTTTTAGGGTTTAGGGTTTTGGGCTTAAGATTTTCTAGGGTTTTTTTTTTAGGTTTTGAGGATTTTTTAGGATTAGGGTTTGAAAGGATTTTTATGATTTTTTACGATTTGGGGGTTTAGTGTTTTTAAAGTTTTAAGGGTTTTTTTTTTACTTCTTAAGGTTTAGGGTTTCTTAGGGTTTATCCCTAAGGTTTAGGGTGAATGGTTTAGGGTTTATTTGGGCATATAGTTTAACATTTAGGGTTTAGAGTTTTAGGTTTAGGTTTTTTATTTAAGGGTTTTTTGGATTTAAGATTTAGAGATTAAAAATTTTCTAGGACTTTTTTAGGTTTATGATTTTAAAAGGTTTTTTTAGGATTTTTCTGATTTTTTACGATTTAGGGGTTCTTAGGGCTAAGGGTTTTAGATTTAGAGTTTTTATAAGGTCTTTAGGGTTTAGGGTTTTTAACGTTTATGGTTTAGTGTTTTTAAATGTTTTTTTTTTATTTCTTAAGACTTCCTACGGTTTAGCCCTAAGGTTTATGGTGAATGGGTTAGGGTTTCTTTGGGTATATAGTTTAGCATTTAGGATTTCGTAGGGTTTAGGTTTTTATTTAAGGGTTTCTAGGGTTAAAGGTTTCGGGCTTAAGTTTTTCTAGAATTATTTTAGGTTTAAAGTTTTTTAAGGTTAAGGGTTTTAAAAGATTTCTTTAGGATTTTTATGGTTTTTTGGCTTTAAGCCTTAGGGTTTCTTAGGGTTTAGGGTTTCTTAGTGTGACATAAGTCTTGGGGTTTAGGATTTTTCTCTAAGGTTTAGGGTTTATGGTTTCTTAAGGTTTAGGGTTTCTTAGGTTTAGGTTTTTAAAGATTTTTTAAGGTGTTGATATCATATGCTTATGATATCTCATATACTTATAATATATGCCAGCTCAGGGTTAGCTTGGGGTCACTTGTGATCCTAGGTCCAGTGTTACGTCAAGAGGGTAGTCTCGGGGAGTGACAAAAACTATGTCTGAGTAAAAACATCTAACTGACTAGAGATATTGGGACATGCCCCAAGCTAATTCTAGAAAAACTGAAACTAAAATGAAAGACTAAATATAAAACATGCCAATCATCCTCGAAGAATGAGGACTCACCACTGATATTGCTGCATATGGATCGGAAACCGATCTATATGCGATCTGAATGTTGAGGACCTCAACTTACATCACGAGAAGATAGTGCAGAGTATGGGTCAGTACTTGAAAGGTATTGAGCATTCATGATAGGATAAAGCTGAACAAATATATATATAATTGAACAAAGCATATTGAACAATGATATAATCTGAACATGATGAATATACAGAAGCATACGGAATATGAACTAACTGAATACAATGACCAAGTACTGAGGATGTTGAAACTGAATATTGCAATGTACTTGGTAACCTAGTAAAATGCATTAGAGACTCACAGTGGGAGCTACTAATAATTGAAATAAAATCATGTGAGCTAAATGTGGAGTCTGATGTATACACTCCATCGAGAGGACCCAATATACCTTGTTAGGGGTGTAAAGGCATCACTAGCCTGATCACTAAATATGATGCCCATGGAAGGGACTTATAAACCTATGGGGGCATGTAGTTCTGATTTATGAAGGTGACTGACCCTAGTCCAACTCAGTGTTAACCCTACTCCCAACTGAAAATGTGTACAATACAACATAACTGAAATATACTGGATAGCTTAATATTCTGACATGCTAACTTATAAATGCGACATTAAAGTACTAATAATGGAACATTCTTAACTGGAGCATGTATATCTGTATAAACTGACCTAGCAAGTTTAATTCATGAACTAAACGAATCTACACAACTAGGGTTCTAAATTTCATGCAAGGATTAAGCAATATGGCTACAAAAACATGATGATCTAATTAGGAATAGTCCAACAGCTAAATCACAACATTTTTCTAAAGTTCAAAAATCCCTAGGTCTAAACAATATGAAGGGAATCAAGAATCTGATTGAATTCTAGGGACCCAATGGGTAAAAGGAACCCACTAGTGAAATCCCAAATACCTGGTAACGAAATCTACGGAGAAATCCTTCACTTTCAGGATGAAACTTGAAAGAAACCTGCTGGTTGTTCTTGGGAAAAACTAGCGCCTCTTTCTACTTCTTTTGCTCTAAGTTTGATTGATTTAGGTGAATGATCTATTAGGGTAGGTTCTAACTAAGTTACTAGGCTTAGACTAACCAAAACTACGTAGTTTAGGGGTTAAACGACGTAGTTTAGGTGTCCAACGCATAGGGGAAAAGACCTAACGACCCCTGACTAAAATTTGACGAGGCTGACCATGGACGCAAAGATAGACCGTCACAAGGACCACGGTCCATCGTATGGGTCATGGCATTTGGACCAGTGACTACTGGTTCAGGGTTTAGGTTGTTTTGTTAGGTTTGTTAGGTTTAGGATTTCTTGAGGGTTTTTTAAGTTTAGAGTTTTAAAAGATTTTTTGTTGTATTTTAAGGTTTAGGGTTTGGGGTTTCTCAAGATTTGTGTTTTGGGCTTATAGTTTTTTAAGGGTTTACGATTTAGGGTTTCTTAAGTATAAGGTTCGGAGTCTAGAGTTTATTGGTTTAGGGGTTTTAAGGTTATCTTTTAGGTTTTTTGGGTTTACTATTTAGTGTTTCTTAGGGTATGTAGGGTTTAGGGTTTAGGTTTAAGGATTTCTTTTTGAGGTTTTTCAGGATTTATAAGGGCTTCTGATTTTCTTAAGGGTTTTTATGTTTAGGATTTTAAAAGGTTTTTAGGAATTTTAAGGGTTTTATTAGAGTTAAGGCCTAAGATTTAGGGTTTATGGTTTAAGGTTTAGGATCTATGGTATAGGGTTTCTTGGGATTTAGGATTTATTGTTTAGGGTTTCGGGTTTTCGGTTAAGAGTTTTTTAGGGTTTAGGGTTTTTTTTAGTGTTTTTTAGATTTAGGGTTTTTATAGGTTTTTCAAATTTCTTAGGTTTTTTTAAGATTTTGGGTTTCTTAAGGTTTAGGGTTACTTAGGATTTAGGGCATAGGGTTTTAAGTTTAGGATTTTTTTAGGGCTTAGGGTTTTAAAGGGATTTATTGTGTTTTTTAGGGTATTATAGTTTTAGGGTTTTTTAAAGGTTTTAGGGTTTTTTAGGGTTTAAGAATCCTTAGTGTTTCATAAGGCTTGAAGATTAGCCCTATGGTTTAGAGTTAGGATTTAACGTTTCTTAGGGTATAGGGTTTAGCGTTTAGGGTTTTTTAGTGTTCTGGGTTTTAGGATTTGGATTTTTTTAAGGATTTTTATGGTTTAGGGTTTTGGTCTTAAGATTTTCTAGGGTTTTTTTTTAGGTTTAGAGAACTTTTTTAGATTTAGGGTTTTTAGGAATTTTTTTGGTTTTTTTACCATTTAGGATTAATTTAGGGGTTAGGGTTTTAGATTAAGGGTTTTTATAAGGTTTTTAGGGTTATGGTTTTAGGGTTTTTATTGTTTAGGGTTTAGGGTTTTTAAATGTTTTTAGGGTTTTAATTATTTCTTAAGGTTTAGGGTTTCTTAGCGTTTAGGACTAAGGTTTAGGGTTTCTTAAGGTAATATAGTTTAACATTTAAGCTTTCTTAGGGTTTAGTGTGTTAGGTTTAGGTTTCTTATTTAAGGGTTTTCGCCTTTAAGGTTTAGGGCTTAAGTTTTTCTAAAATTTATTTAGGTTTAGAGTTTTAAAAGGGTTTTTAGGATTTTTATTATTTGTTACGGTTAAGGAGTTCTTAGGGCTAAGGGTTTCTTTGGTTTTAGGGCTTAGGATTTTAGATTTAGGGTTTTTTAGGTGGTTAGGATTTTTAAGGGATATTTAGGTTTAGTGTTTTTAAAGTCTTTTTAAGGGTTTAGGTTTTCTTAGAGTTTAGGGTTTCTTAGTGTTAAGGGTTTCTTAGGGTTTCATAAGGCTTGGGGTTTAGGGTTTTTCCCTAAGGTTTAGGGTTTTAGGTTGGTTTAGCCCTAAGGTTTAGGGAGAAGGGTTTAGGGTTTCTTTGGTCATATAGTTTAGCATTTAGGGTTTCTTAGTGTTTAGGTTTAGATTTTTTATTCAAGGGTTTTTAGGGTTTAAGGTTGCGTGCTTAAGTTTTTTTAGGTTTCCTTTAGGTTTAGATTTTTTTTAGTATTTTTATGGTTTTTAACGGTTTAGGGGTTCTTAAGGCTTAGGGTTTCATTGGGGTAGGGCTTATGATTTTAGATTTAGGGTTTTTTAGGGGTTGGGGGTTTTTAAGGGTTTTTTCAATTTAGTGTTTTTAAATATTTTCTTAGTGTTTAAGGTTTCTTAGTGTTTCATAAGGCTTGTGGTTTAGGGTTTTTCCCGAAGGTTTAGGGTTTGTGGTTTCTTAAGGTTACAATTTACAATTTAGGGTTTCATGGGTTAAGGCTTTTAAAGATTTTTTAAGGTGTTGATCTAATATTCTTATCAAATATGCTTATGATATCTAATATGCTTATGATATGCAAGCTCAGGGTTAGCTTGGGGCCACTAGTGATCCTTAGTCCTATATAACGTCAAGGGGGTAGCCTCAGGGCGTGACAAAAACAATGTTTGAATAAAAGCCTCTAACTGACTAGAGATGTTAGGACATGCCCCCTACTAACTCTAGCAAAACTGAAACTAAAATGGAAGACTGAATATAAAACATATCAATCGTCCTCGAAGAATGAGGACTTACCACTGATATTGCTGAATACGGATCCGGAACCAATCTACACATGATCTGAATGATGAGGACCCGAACCTACATCACGAGAAGACGTAGCGCACAATATGTGTTAGTACTTGAAAGGTACTAAGCATGCATGATAGGATAAAGCTGAACAAATAAGTATAACTAGACGAAGCATATTGAACAATGACATAATCTGAACATGATGAATATACCGAAGCATACTGAATATGAACTAACTGAATACAATGACCAATTACTGGGTTTAGGGCTTGGGGTTTGAGGTTTATCCCTATGATTTACGATTTAGTGTGCCTTAGGGTTTAAGGTTTATGGTTTCTTAGAGTTTAGAGTTTTGCGTTTAAGGTTTCTTAGGTTTATTTTGGGTCTTTTAGGGTGTTGGGTTTAGGGTTTAGTGTTTTAGGTTTTGGGTTTTTTCTAGGGTTTAGGTTGTTTTGATAGGTTTGTTAGGTTTAGGATTTCTTATGGGTTTTTTAAGGTTTAGAGTTTTTAAAGATTTTTTTATAGTTTTAGGGTTTAGGGTTTGGAATTTCTTAAGGTTTGGGCTTTGAGCTTATGGTTTTTTAAGGGTTTACGGTTTAGGGGTCGGGGTTTATAGTTTAGGGTTTAGGATTTTTTTAGGTTTTCTTTTAGGTTTTTTATGGTTTAGGTTTTCTTAGTGATTTTTAGGGTTTAGGGGACTAGGTTAAGAGTTTTTTAGGGTTTAGGATTTTTTTTTAGTGTTTTTTAGGTTTAGGGTTTTTGGGTTTCTTAGGTTTTTTTTAAGATTTTCGGTTTCTTATGGTTTATGGTTACTTAGGAATTAGGGCATAGGGTTTTAAGTTTAGGATACTTTTAGGGTTTACGGTTTTAAAGGGATTTATTCTGTTTTTTAGGGTATTATAGTTTCCGGATTTTTAAAGGTTTTCATGGTTTTTTAGGGTTTAGGATTTCTTAGTGTTTCATAAGGCTTGGGGTTTAGCCCTATGGTTTAGAGTTCGGATTTAACGTTTCATAGGGTATAGGGTTTAGCATTAAGGGTTTCTTAAGGTTCTGCGTTTTAGGTTTTGGTTTTTTTAAGGATTTTTAGGGTTTAGGGTTTTAGGCTTTAGATTTTCTAGGGTTTTTTTTTAAGTTTAGAGGACTTTTTAAGGTTTATGGTTTTTAGGATTTTTTTGGTTTTTTACAATTACGATTCTTTTAGGGGTTAGGGTTTTAGATTAAGGGTTTTTATAGGGTTTTTAGTATTTAGGGTTTAGGGTTTAGGGGTTTTATCGTTTAGGGTTTAGGGGTTTTATCGTTTAGGGTTTAGGGTTTTTAAATGTTTTTAGGGTTTTCATTATTTCTTAAGATTTAGGGTTTCTTAGGGTTTAGCACTAAGGTTTAGGGTTTCTTAAGGTATATAGTTTAGCATTTAAGCTTTCTCAGGGTTTAGTGTGTTAGGTTTAGGGTTTAAGGTTTCTTAGTGTTTCATAAGGCTTGTGGTTTAGGGGTATACCGAATGTTTAGGGTTTATGGTTTATGGTTTCTTAAGGTTACAATTTACGATTTATGGTTTCTTGGGTTAAGGCTTTTAAAGATTTTTTAAGGTGTTGATCTAATTTGCTTATCAAATATGCTTATGATATGCAAGCTCAGGGTTAGCTTGTGGTCACTCGTGATCCTAGGTCCTATATAACTTCAAGGGGGTACCTTTGGGGCGTGACAAAAACAATGTTTGAATAAAAGCATCTGACTAACTAGAGATGTTGGGACATGCCCCAACTAACTCTAGCAAAACTAAAACTAAAATGGAAGACTGAATATAAAACATATCAATCGTCCTCGAAGAATGAGGACATACCACTGATATTGCTGAATACGAATCTGAAACAGATCTACACGAGATCTGAATGCTGAGGACCTGAACCTACATCACGAGAAGATGTAGCACACAGTTTGTCTCAGTACTTGAAAGGTACTGAGCATGCATGATAGGATAAAGTTGAATAAATATATATAACTAGACAAAGCATATTGAACAATGATATAATCTAAACATGATGAATATACCAAAGCATACTGAATATAAACTAACTGAATACGATAACCAATAATTAGGTTTAGGGCTTGGGGTTTATCCCTAAAGTTTACGATTTAGTGTGCCTTAGGGTTTAAGGTTTGGTTTTTTTAAGGGTTTAGGGTGTTTAGTTTAAGAATTTCTAGGGTTTTTTTTTTAAGTTTAGAGGACTTTTTTAGGTTTATGGTTTTTATGTTTTTTTTGATTTTTTACGATTTAGGATTCTTTTAGGGGTTAGTGTTTTAGATTAAGGGTTTTTATAGGATTTTACATTACGGGTTTTTATAGGGTTTTAGATTAAGGGTTTTTATAGGGTTTAGGATTTTTAAATGTTTTTAGGGTTTTCATTATTTCTTAAGGTTTAGGGTTTCTTAGAGTTTAGCACTAAGGTTTAGGGTTTCTTAAGGTATATATTTTAACATTTAAACTTTCTTAGGGTTTAGTGTGTTAGGTTTAGGTTTTTTATTTAAGGGTTTTAGCGTTTAAAGTTTAGGGCTTAAGTTTTTCTAAAATCTATTTAGGTTTAGAGTTTAAAAAGGTTTTTTAGGATTTTTATTATTTTTTACGGTTAAGGGGTTCTTAGGGCTTAGGGTTTCTTTGGGTTTAGGGCTTAGGATTTTAGATTTAGGGTTTTTTAGGGGATAGGATTTTTAAGGATTTTTTAAGTTTAGTGTTTTTAAAGGTTTTTTTAGGGTTTAGGTTTTCTTAGAGTTTAGGGTTTCTTAGGGTTTCATAAGACTTGGGGTTTAGGGTTTTTCCCTAAGGTTTAGGCTTTAGGTTTGGTTTAGCCCTAAGGTTTAGGGTAAGGACCACCAGCGAGCCTCCATCGCTGGCAGCAGCTCCAGGTCTGGCAAACTCCAGCAGGCTCAACCGGCAGAAACAACAAGCTCCGGCCAACATCGTCTCTTTCTCTCTTCTGGAGAGGACGAGAGAACATGCCAGCAGCCGCGAAAGTCAGCTTCGACCAGCAGCCATGCGCACCAGTCTGCGAAACAACAACAACTCCGACCAAGCGAGCTCTAGCGAAGTCTGAAATTTGGATCGGTGGAAGACGGATCTCAATAGATTCATCTCCGGTATTTTCTTTCAATCAATTATTATTTCATCTAACTCAACCCTATGTTGTTTCTATTTTTTTATTATAATTTCTTATGATTGCTTTAAATTGCTTGATGCTTGAATTATAGAAATTCATTCATGATGTATGCATAAACTTTTGGTTGGATTTTTTATTGAACCTGCACTTGTATTAGTTTGCTAATCGTTCTGAGATCACTGATTTCCTATCAACAGTTGGTTTTAATCTGAATTTTATTATCCACTAATCTTTGCATATCTTCACTCCTTAATTGACTTTACACCATGTTGAAATTAGAATTAGAATAAATTGATTATCTAGCTTAATTACAGCGTAGAATATTTGGTAATTGATCGAATTGATTATAGGAGTTCGATTGTGGTAAGGTATAATTGTCTATGATCTATATCACTGATTGGTCTCTGCAATTGTTGCCTTAATACTTGTTTTTCTCGGTTGATTAATAATATTGCCTACACATGCTTGTGTGATAAAATTAATATTTGATTATGTTCCTAATTTGAATTTGGTCAAATTGTTTTACTTGCTCCATAAATGGCAAATTAGGTGGCTGAAGGTAAATGTGGATTATTACTATTTATTTATTTTGAGTAATATTGTCTTTCCTTTACAATACTTCCCTTTTGCTGATAAATTACCCTTACTTGATCTCTCCTTACATATTTTTATATGGTAAAAGAAATCTTTACTTACTGGGGTAAATTACTTGATTGATTCGGTTTTTCGATGAATAAGAAAATGGAATTTCGTGATTTGTGACTCGCCCTTAATTTATTTAATGTTGTATTTGAATTATTGTTTGTTTGTATATGGTAAAATATGAGAAGTTGTATATTCAGAACTTGATTTAAGCTATGTGATATTATCCTTCCTAAAATAATACTTATTCCTTTTCGGATTGAACATGTGTAATATCGATTGTTGGTCTTGTTAATTGATCCTAGGTGGCTTAATTAGTTTTAGACAGTTTGTTACTTGTTTATTTTTGGTAATAAAATAAATTAAAAATCTGATTTGGTTCCTTTGAAATAAGGAAAAATAATTGATCCTAAAATAATTTTCTTCCATTATTATGTTCCCTCCTCTTCCACTATATAAAGGAGACCTCCCCTTTTATTAAAGGAGATCCGAATTGGCTCCGGTACGAAAATACTAAGAAAAAATATATTACTCTCTGCTTAAAAAAGATTCTCCTATGAACTTTTAAGAAGCATTTTGCTGTGTTCAGGTCGAATAGTGTGGAATCAACTTGTCTTCATTGTTGATATATTTTTAACTGCTTAATCGGTTGGTGCTCTTCATACATGTATTTATTTTCTGTTTTGCATCACTATTTAGTTACTTTTTTATGCATAAATCCAAAAAATGGATTTTAATAAATAAAGGAAGCATCCGGGTCAGTTTCCTATTCCTTTCCTATGGGTGTTTACGTATGTGTGATTGACTGCTACAATTTCTGTCTAAATGTAGATGGTTGCTATTACGTCGCTACTTTTAGTGTATTGTTAATAGGTTTCGAACTTGAAGTTCAAGTTGAAGAGTCGCCAGGAGATTAGATTATTTAATTTTATGTATTTTGAATCTGTATTTATTATTTATTTCGGTTTGTAATGTTTGTATAACTCTCTAACTCTCCTATATATATATGATATCATTTGGGGGATCGTCCAGGGGGAGGGGAATTACGTGCTAACTGTTCTTTTACTTATTTATTTTATTACGTACGATTGTTATAAAATCTGTCGTTGTTGCTTGAAACACGTGAAGCATGCAAATATGACCAATTTCCTTAGATAATATGTTAAAACCAATCTTTATTAAAGTTAGCCGTTATGTGATAAAACTTGTTTCATAATTTGAACATTTATTTAGAAAAACCAATCTAGTTGTTTAGATTTGGACTTATTACCTTAGCATGTTAATAAATTGGGCCCTTAAGAATTTGTATAAGTGTTTGATGATTTTTATTATATTAACAATTAACAGGTTAATCTCAATTATTTGATAACATGTTTAGAAACTTAAATCTACCATCTCTCTAGAAATAATTTCAATCCAATTTTAGCATGTAAGTCAAGTAATGTTTGTAGAATTCATGCATATAGGCTTTCTTGAATATCATAAATTCTAAGCATGCTTGCATTTAGAAAATCTTGTCTATAGGTTTTTTTCTAAATGTTAGCATAATTTTAAATGAGTTTGCATTTAGAAATCACGCTCCTAAAGATTAGTTTGATTTTATATGTCAATCATGCCTATAGGTTTCTGGATAATTACATCTTCACATAGTAAGTATGCTTAGGATCAGTAATCAATCTCAGCATTTCGCTCAGAAATCATGCCTAAAACTGAATAAATAATTTTCCAGCATATAAAATAATATGAATAGATCTGTTGCATATTTCTGCTCATTGTCGAATGATTTCTGCAAAATAATTATTTTCTGCCCATTTGCTAAAGTAATTTTTTTCAACATGCTCATTTTCTGCTAGTTAAATAAAATCAATCAATTACTTCTAGCATGCTAAATTCTGTTTTAAAACATATGATTTGCACGTGATCAGTTCCTGCCTAATAATTAATTTTCTACATCGTAATTAATTATTTTGCCACTTAAAATCAACTACTAAGTTTGCTGCATTTGCTATCTACTTGTTCGGATTAAATCTTGCTAATAAATTAATTAATTTCAACATTCTAAACTGACTGCTCAAAATAACTTTCTAAATTAAAGATAAAATCTGCAACTGCTCTAACCTATTTCTGCATCTGTGAATACTTTTGCCACCTTTTAATAATTAATTAATAAATTATTCTCTGCATATAATAATATTTATGTCCTCTAAAATCACTTAAATAACTATCTGCATGCTAAAAATGTCTGCTAATAATTCTGCTTGTTCAACTTGTTATTGTCGTTATGCTGCTTGTTTGTATGTCCATACACTTTGCATGCGATCTTTTCACAATTACGTGTGTTTGCTAGCATGCTAATAATAAAATCTAGAGGACAACTTGAGATTTTACGTGCTAAATGATCGTCCAACTTGTTTGACTTGGTGTCTAGGTGGGCCTATTAGGAGTTTATTTCAGTCTAAACCCTTTCTAATAGTAGTCCAATGCCTCTTGGACCTTAAGTGGGGACGCTAGGCACCTTTTAGAGACGTAAAGCATGTGGTGGTGGGGTAGGGGTAGTTTAGGCCCTACGGAGATGATGACATCGACTCAGGCTCAAAGAGACAAACCTTGGTTTTGTCTGTCCCTACACGAAAGCCTATTAAAAAAATTAAAAAAAAAGTCGAGTGCTAATCCGTAAAGTCCTTTTGAGTCTCCCTTTCCTTTTGCCCCTTTATTTGTTTATAATTATAATTGTTTGGAGTAGCTTAAATAAAAAATATACAAAAATTATTTGCTTATCTACCTGTACAATTTCTGTCTCCTCGCTTGTTTCTTTATTAATTGTTTAATACTATTTGTTATTATGTTATCACTTAGTCTTGTATGCTTAACTAATTAATTAAAATAACTGAAGTAATCTTAATTTGTTAAAAATTATGTTATCACTTAGTGTTGCATGCTTAATTAAATAACAAATAAATAAATTGGTCTTAATCATTTAATATTAGTTATTATGTTTAATTAAATAATCAATAATGAAGTGACCTTAAATGCTACTTGTAACCCCCACATAAAATGCATGAGACACGATCGGGACCCACATTTATGGACTTCGAGGGATGCCCAACACCTTCCCCTCGAGGTAATTTGAACCCTTACCCTGATTTTTGGTTCGTTGACCTTAGTTAGATTTAGCTAGGTTAGATAGGTGCCCTAACACGCCTTAATTCGTTAGGTGGCGACTCTTCAATTGCTCCAAAACCCAAAGAGTTGTTAGGTCGTGCATCCGAAAGAAAAGTCCGTTTTGCGAAAAATGGGGCGCGACATAGAGTTTAGGTTTTCTTAGTGATCTTTAGGGTTTAGAGGATTAGGCTAAGAGTTTTAGGGTTTAGAATTTCTTAGTGTTTCATAAGGCTTGGGGTTTAGCCCTATGGTTTAGAGTTAGGATTTAACATTTCTTAGGGTACAAGGTTTAGAGTTTAAGGTTTCTTAGGGTTCTGGTTTTTAGGTTTTGGCTTTTTTAAGGGTTTAGGGTTTTGGGCTTAAGATTTTCTAGGGTTTTTGTTTTAAGTTTAGAGGACTTTTATAGGTTTAGGGTTTATAGGATTTTTTTGGTTTTTTACGATTTAGGATTCTTTTAGGGGTTAGGGTTTTAGATTAAGGGTTTTTATATGGTTTTTAGGGTTTAGGGGTTTTATCGTTTAGGGTTTAGGGTTTTTAAACGGTTTTAGGGTTTTAATTATTTCTTAAGGTTTAGGGTTTGTTAGGGTTTAGCACTTAGGTTTAGGGTTTCTTAAGGTAGTATAGTTTAGCATTTAAGCTTTCTTAGGGTTTAGTGTGTTAGGTTTAAATTTTTTATTTTAGGGTTTTAGCGTTTAAGGTTTAGGGATTAGGTTTTTCTAAAATTTATTTAGGTTTAGAGTTTTAAAAGGTTTTTTTAGGATTTTTATGATTTTTCACGGTTAAGGGGTTCTTAGGGTTTAGGGTTTCTTTGGGTTTAGGGCTTAGGATTTTAGATTTAGGATTTTTTAGAGGTTAGGATTTTTAAGGGCTTTTTAGGTTTAGTGTTTTTAAAGGTTTTTTTAGGGTTTAGGTTTTTTTAGAGTTTAGGGTTTCTTAGTGTTGAGTTAGGGTGTCATAAGGCTTGGGGTTTAGGGTTTTTCCCTAAGGTTTAGGGTTGGTTTAGCCCTAAGGTTTAGGGGGAAGGGTTTAGGGTTTCTTTGGGTATATAGTTTAGCATTTATGGTTTCTTTGGGTATATAGCTTAGCATTTAGGGTTTCTTACTGTTTAGGTTTAGATTTTTTATTCAAGGGTTTTTAGGGTTTAAGGTTTATTGCTTAAGGTTTTCTAGCATTTTTTTAGGTTTAGAGTTTTTTTAGGTTTAGGGTTTTAAAAGGTTTTTTTAGGATTTTTATGGCTTTTCACGGTTTAGGGGTTCTTAGGGCTTAGGGTTTCATTGGGTTTAGGTCTTATGATTTTAGATTTAGTGTTTTTTAGGGGTTTGGATTTTTAAGGGCTTTTTAGGTTTAGTATTTTTAAAGGTTTTCTTAGGGTTTAGGGTTTCTTAATGTTACATAAGGCAAAGGTTTAGGGTTTTTCCCGAAGATTTAGGATTTAGGGTTTATGGTTTTTTAGGGTTACGATTTATGGTGTAGGGTTTCTTAGGTTTAGGCTTTTAAAGATCTTTTAAGGTGTTGATCTAATATGTTTATCAAATATGCTTATGATATCTAATATGCTTATGACATGCAAGCTCAGGGTTAGTTTGGGGTCATTCGTGATTCTTGTATATAACGTCAAGGGGTAGTCTCAGGGCGTGACAGAAATAATGTTTGAATAAAAGCCTCTAACTGACTAGAGATGTTGGGACATTCCCCCAACTAACTCTAGCAAAACAGAAACTAAAATGGAAGACTGAATATAAAACATAGCAATCGTCCTCGAAGAATGAGGGCTTACCACTGATATTACTGAGTAAGAATCCAGAACCGATCTACACGTGATCTGAATTCTGAGGACCTGAACCTACATCACGAGAAGATGTAGCGCACGGTGTGTCAGTACTTGGAAGGTACTGAGCATGCATGATTGGATAAAGCTGAACAAATATATATAATTGGACAAAGCATATTGGACAATGATATAATCTAAACATGATGAATATACCGAACCATACTGAATATGAACTAACTGAATACAATGACCAATTACTGGGGTTTAGGGCTTGGGGATTAGGGTTTATCCCTAAGGTTTACGGTTTAGTGTACCTTAGGGTTTAAGGTTTATGGTTTCTTAGAGTTTAGAGTTTAGCGTTTAAGGTTTCTTAGGTTTATTTTGGGTCTTTTAAGGTGTAGGGTTTACGGTTTAGGGTTTTCTAGGGTTTGTGGTTTAGATTGTTTTGATAGGTTTGTTAGGTTTAGGATTTCTTAAGAGTTTTTTTAGGTTTAGAGTTTTTAAAGATTTTTTGTACTTTTTAGGGTTTAGGGTTTGGGGTTTCTTAGGGTTTTGGCTTATGGTTTTTTAAGGGTTTTCGGTATAGGGTTTCTTAGGTTTAGGGTTCGGGGTTTAGAGTTTAAGATTTAGTGATTTTTAGGGTTTAGGGGATTAGGTGAAGTGTTTTTTAGGGTTTAGGATTTTTTTTAGTGTTTTTTAGGTTTAGGGTTTTTAAAGGTTTGTCGTGTTTCTTATGTTTTCTTAAGATTTTGGGTTTCTTAAGGTTTTGGGTTACTTAGGATTTAGGGCATAGGGTTTTAAGTTTAGGACTTTTTTATGGCTTCGGGTTTTAAAGGGATTTATTATGTTTTTTAGGGTATTATAGTTTTAGGGTTTTTTAGGGTTTAGAATTTCTTAGTGTTTCATAAGGATTGGGGTTTAGCCTTATGGTTTAGATTTAAGATTTAATGTTTCTTAGGGTATAGGGTTTAGCGTTTAGGGTTTCTTAGGGTTCTGGGTTTTAGGTTTTGGTTTTTTTAAGGGTTTTTAAGGTGTAATGTTTTGGGTTTAAGATTTTCTAGTGTTTTTTAAGTTTAGAGGACTTTTATAGGTTTAAGGTTTTTAGAAGTTTTTTGGTTTTTTACGATTTAGGATTTTTTTTAAGGGTTAGGGTTTTAGATTAAGGGTTTTTAGGGTTTAGGGTTTAGTGTTTTTATCGGTTTAGGGTTTTAATTATTTCTTAAGGTTTAAGGTTTCTTAGGGATTAGCACTAAGGTTTAGGGTTTCTTAAGGTATATAGTTTAGCATTTCAGCTTTCTTAGGGTTTAGTGTGTTAGCTTTAGGTTTTTTATTTAATGGTCAGTACTAGAAAGGTATTAAGCATGCATGATAGGATAAAGCTGAATAAATATATATAACTGAACAATAATATAAACTGAACCTGATGAATATACTGAAGCATAATGAATATGAACTAACTAAATACAATGACCAAGTACTGAACATGCTGAAACTGAATACTGAAATGTAATTGGTAACCTGGTCAAATGCACTAGAGTCTAACAGTGGGAGCTACTAATAACTGACATAAAACCACGTGAGCTAAACATGGAGTCCGATGTATACGTTTCATCGAGAGGACCCAATATACCTTGCCAGGGGTGTAAAGGCATGACTGGCGTGATCACTAAATATGATGCCCACGGAGGGGACTTATAAACCTATGTGGGCACGTAGTTCTGGGACTATGAGTGTTACTGACCCTAGTCCAACTCGATGTTAAGCCTACTCCCAACTGAAAATGTGTACAATAGAACATAAATAAAATATACTGGATAGCTCAATATTCTGACATGCTAACTTATAAATGCGACATTAAAGTACTAATAATGGAACATTCTTAACTGGAGCATGTATATCTGTATAAACTAACCTAGCAAGTTTAATCCATGAACTAAATGAATCTGCACAACTAGGGTTCTGAATTTCATGCAAGGATTAACCAACATGGCTACGAAAACATGATAATCTAATAAGGAATAGTCCAACAGCTAAATCACAACATTTTTCTAAAGTTCAAGATACCCTAGGTCTAAACAATATGAAGGGAATCAAGAATCTGATTGAATTCTAAGGACCTAATGGGTGAACGGAATCCACTAGTGAAATCCCACATACCTGGTGACGAAATCTACCGAGATATCCTTCGATTTTGGGCTGAAACTTGAAAGAAACTTGTTGATTTATCTTGGGAAAAACTAGCGCATCTTTCTTCTTCTTTTGCTCTAAGTTTGATTGCCTTAGGTGAATGATCGATTAGGGTAGGTTCTGACTAAGTTACTAGTCTCAGACTGACCATAACTATGTAGTTTAGGGGTTAAATGACGTATTTTAGGTGTCCAACGCATAGGGGAAAAGACCTAACGACCCCTGACTTAAAATTTGACTAGGCCGACCACGGACGCAACGACAGACTGTCACAACGACCACGGTCCGTCGTATGGGTCTTATGTGGTATTTGGGCCAGTGACTACTGGTTCGGGGTGGTCCAACCATGAGCCTTACCACAGCCTGTGTGAAGGAACACGGACCGTGAAGGTCACCGTGGTTCTTCACTCAAGCTAGGGTCTGTTGGCTCAGGTTCACGGATGCCACCATGGCCCACCATCGAAACCACTGCCTATGGAGGGCGTCGTGGTCTGACGCCTCTGCTTGGTGGGTTCTGCATGGCTTGAACGAGCCACCCCACAGCTCATGGGGTGGTCAACTGCCCGAGAAGGGTGGGTGGGCATGAGCCACAGGCAGATCAATGGACTGTGGTTCGTTTCACGGTCTGTGAACCCTTCTGTGGTTCACAAATTTTCTAAAGAGTCTAAAAGTTGATTTTTCTAAGGTGTTACACTACAATTCCTCTATATAACAATAAGATGTGAGCTAGAGCTACCACTAGTGAAGAGAAAACATTGAATGGGAGAGCAAAGACCATCTGGAATATTTAGTTGGCGTTCACAAAGTTTCCAAAACTTTTGGAGAATGGATTCATCTGGAGAGCACCCCAAAGCTTCTAGCTCCGTTGATGCAAGGGTTGCTTTCCTGAACAACCACCTCTGTTCTGAAAAAATAACACAAGCTAGACCAAGAAAAATGTAACACCCCATATTCTACGTGTACTAGTTCTATTTATATGACGCTTATAAATTGCCTTGTGGGATAGTTATGGACTCGGTTTCCTATGCGACTAGTGACAATAGAATAGGTTTAAAGTTGCAAGACGTCGTGCCTTCCAACACATATATGACTAAGTGAACTCAAAAACAATTCGAACTCGGGATAGTAAAAGGTGGTATTCGATGTAAAAGGCAAAGTGGTCAAGTGTGTATTAGTGCTACAGTCTTGTAAAGAAACTAAGATTGAGAAAATGGTGTAAAATAAGTGAGGTGTTTGCTTGACTAAACTAAGCTAGTAGGTGACAAGTAGGTAATGCACCTACTTAGAATTAGTGGACTGCATTTAAGTGAAAAGGCCAAATAGGTGATGCACCTACTTAGAATTAGTGGACTGAATTTTAAGTTAAAAGAGGCAAGTAGGTGATGCACCTACTTAGAATAAGTGGACTGCATTTAAGTGAAAAGAGCAAGTAGTTGATGCACCTACTTAAAAACGTGTGACAGAAATTAAGGAGGTGATGCACTTGCTTGCTTAAAAGTAAAGGACCGTATTATTTCTCCAATTTATTAAGTGAAAACGTCCAAAAGGGATCTCTAAAGCACTCAAGCTTATCACATCTCATTCATCACTTATTCTCCAGAAATTTTCTCCCAAGGAAAGCCATAGAAGCTCCAAGAGTTCTGGTCTATAGCTTCACCATTAAAATCTAAAGCAAACCCTTTGTTTTTAAAGTACAAGTAAGTAGAACATATCCCATCTTAAGTTAGAACCCACGTGAATAATCTGATTTAACATCAAGTTAAGGGGAAGAGGACAACCTAAACCTTGAAGAATCCAAGTCTTAGCAAGTGAGGTTTCTGTCTAGCAAGGTAAGCTATGGAAATTTTCATCCCTCTCTTGTTCTTGCATTGTTTGTAAAAAAAATTATGTGTTAATGAACTAAGGAATGTTGTCTCTATATGGTGTGAGCTTGGTAAATGTTCAAGAAGGAGGTGCTGGTTGGGACAACCATGGAGTGCAGTCCCCTTAAATTTTGATTGTGAGCTCGTTTTGAGCATCTTAAATGTAATGTTAGTTGGAACTCACGAGATGTTGATCGGAAGCCGTATGTACATATTGCTATTTCCACATTGTGATTCTTACGGACTATTTTGTGTATCGTAAAATAAGAGGGTGTGGCTGGATATGTGCAGAGAAGTGATAGGAACTGGTTATAGGATAGAACATTGAAAGTGTAGTGATACACCACTTAATTGAGTGTTGCATGAACTTACTTCCTGCCATCCCTTTGTATATTGATTTCCAAACGTTATGAAGCCTGAGGAGTTTCAGAGGACCATATAAGAAGGTTGTATAGTACATGAAAAAAAAATAGAGGAGAATGGGTGGGAAGAACACCCTTGATGGGATCAATTATAGACTTACTGCCAATTACTGTTTTTGTCTGATCAAGTAGCCCAAACTTGTTTATCAGCTAGTAATGCTAGTTTTATTATTTACTCCATTGTAGATAAATAATTTGAAAGGAAGACGGTTAACTCATTGTAATATCCAAAGTTGTGCAGCAAGGTATGCAAGGCTATTCGATTTCCTATGTCTTTGGCATGAATCCAACACTTGTAAGCTTTCTAAGTGCCCTTGGTAGTGACTGATCCATAGTTGCAGTTTCTACTCTAATATGATTTTATTACTAAATGTGTGTGCTTACTGTACCAAGTATTAGCATACAAGGTTTAAATGTGTTTCATCGTCAAAGTACCCTTGGCATATATTCCCCTTATATAAATCAGAGTGATCCTAGATTACACATGGTACATATGTTTATATGTTGGATATACAATCTACCTATTCAAGCCAACTTGCTTCAATTGTCTATTCCATCATATATGTCATCTTGTCACATGTTCATATGTTCCCTTTATTGGTTATTACTCCATTGTGTTAGACTATTATGTTACCTCACTAGATCCATACTTGCTCTATTGTACATTTTATATGTACTTACTTGGAATATGTATACGTCCTTAAGTTGAATCTGACCATGTTCTCCATTGGTTCCACTTTCATATGTACCTTGTATTTGATATTAGTTAGTGAGTGTTTGGCTACCATATAGAGTTCAAATCTCTTGGCTGAATGTTAAATGTCTTCACTTGATATGTGCTTCAATTTGAGATGTCAAAATGCTTACTGAGTCAGATAAGCTCCTAAATATTACGTTGGTGTCACATTTGCTTCACATGTCATTTTTATTATCGTAAGTCCATATTCACATGTCTTCTACTAGTAGTTCATAGTTCCAAGTCTCAACAATGATTATGACCACCAAAACAGCAATCTCAAAAGAGTTATGATCATCAAAAGAATAATCTCAAAAGAGTTATGAACATCAAAACAACAATCTCAAAGATTAAAGAATCTAAGTGAAGCAATTTGTATAATAATGGGTGGCAGCCCAGGGGAAAATGCCTAGCATGGGTCGATCTCATTTGTTATGGAAGGGTGGCAGCTCAGGGGTGAAAGCCTAGCATGGGCCAATCCCAATTGGTATAGAATGGTGGCAGCTCAGGGGCGAAAGCCTAGCATGGGTCGATCCCAATTGGTTGACTTATGAGGACAGCATCCCAGGGGTTAAATGCCAAGCATGGATCATCTTCTTCTACCACTGATCAGCTGGTCATTTGTATCATGCGCCTTATAAAGATTATAATGCACAGAAAAGTAAAAAAAAAATGTAACATACACGATTCCAAAAGTATAAGCAAAGGTGGTCTCTAATCCTTACCTATTTGTATTTGGTTTCACTTGAGCTCATTTTACATATGGTTGCATTATGCCTTACATATTCAGTACATTCTTTCGTACTGACGTCCCTCATTGGGGATGCTGTATTCCATGCTGCAGGTATAGGTACTCAACTAGTAGATCTCCCCCATAGAAGCACATGATACTCAGCAGTTGTTGGTGAGCTCCATGTTGATTCGGGGCTTTGTCGAGTCTTTACTATGCGTATTTTGATAGTTGTACAGTCATGGATTCTAGTAGAGGCTTTGTAGACATTTTAAAACTATCATCTGTAATCATAGTTTTACCTGTCACATGTATTGGTTCAGCTAGTCGACATGTGTTGTATATGTAGCTTTTCAGTAGCATATCTATATGCCTATATAGTAGTTCACTTTCTCGTCATAGGTCACTTGTAAAGCATTTGTTCATATGGTACTAGTCCACCTAACCTAGGGTGAGGTGTGACAAAAAACAACAAACTCAATTATCTAAAAGAAAACATAGAAGGCACTAACAAAAGATAAGTGAACATAGATGTTTGGAATAATGCTTACCCTATATGCAAGTTGACTTGCACGAAGACCTTCCGAAGACTTAGTAGTCAAGGACTCAAGTAGTTCAAACAAGGCACTGTGCTTGGAGATAAAAGAAGATATAGATTGTTCCAGGATTGTTCTAGTGTTTATGATAGAGTGTAGCCAGCAAACATGCAGATGCATGTTAAGAAGCAGAAATCCAATAACCTGAATAGTAAGCCAAAGCAGTTGAGTACTGGCAAGAATACAAAAAAAAACAATTTTTCAAACTACAGTATACCCACCTCGTCATCAATAGTTCCGAAGTTTTCGAAAGTCACTGCAAGATCGTTAAGCAAGTTTTCGATGGAAAGTAGCCTGGACAATTGAAGTTCATACAACCTTTTCAAGTTAAGAAGCAGTGAATATTCATCATCACCATCATGCAACAACAAAAATTCTTTCTATTAAATGTAACAAAAATAGATCTTTCTATTAAATGAAATAAGAAGTGTTAGATGTATGACAACCATCCACCAAGCTCTGTCCTTTCACTGACAAAACCAATATTCTTTAGTGCCTAGGAAGTAGTTCAAGTTTTTTCCATCATATCCATTGATGGCAACCAGACTTTTCATGTCCATATTAATTTCTCAACTCCATATGCATGGAAATAAAGTCCTCCGTCATCAGTTTACGTAGTCTAGAAGCTGCTTCCATTGCATATATCAGATGAGATTACCAGCATAAGGTTCATTGTATTTATAAATTCAAGAAAATATGCTTTCTATCACCTATGCTCTGAAGTCGTTGAGGCTGGTAAGAAATGGTCACCCTAGCATACCCATAGGACTTGAGATTAGTACCATAATAAATACTCCAAAGCTACAAGCTTTTTACCGTTTCAAACCAAGGCTTAACCTGTATTAAACTTTCGAATCAAGAAGCTCTGAAACTTCCTGCCTTACAGACTCTGAATTTGATGAACTTTGGCCTCTACGAATTGAAGCTTTCGCATCAAGCAGGGAAGAAATAACAATTGGATACAACTAGGGATGAAAGGTCCATAGGGCAGTCAAGTAACACCCGAAAATCACATATATTAACTATGTGGCATGGTGGGAAGTAGTAGCCCGTGCCCTCACTTAAACATGTCTGCAAATGTTGGAATCAGTGAACATCATGTCAGTATGTACTCCAATAATATGCAGGAAAGGCAAATATGCATAAAAGGGAGAAGACTTACAAACTTCATGGAATTGAAGAGTGCTAAAAGTTTCTCAGTAACCTCGATATCTTATTGTTCCAAAGGATATCAGCCTTTAAAAGAAAAAATTATAGGAAAAGAAGGGAACTTAAAAACATATATGGGCAGTATAAAAATAGTGGCCAAACACATGTACAGCCCCTTAAACTTGTCTTTAAATTTCATTTTGGCACTCCAACTCAACCTTGTTCCATTTTAACCCTTCAACTCCAATTTTATGTTCCATTTTAACACATTTGTTTTACTTTACATAATTGTTATGTGTGTGCTAGACAAGTAAAAAAACATCAAATTACATACCGCCATGTGTTTTATTTTCTCCATATCATACGGGTTAACCCAATTCTATTATGGATCCTTTAATTATTTCCCTCCAAAAATGAAAAGACTTTTGTAACCAACTCTTCGGAGAAACCTTTCAAAAAAACAATCCTTCCCCAAATCCCCACCCTTAGAAGATGAAACCTTATGCAATTATCAATGATTTCTTCCCATTTAAAGACTAAAAATCACATTTGAAGACTAAGATCTTCTAAAAGTTAAAGTTGCTTTGGTTGTTGCTGGTAAGCAAATCTTTTAACCATGCTTTGTAGTTTCTTTTTGGATGCTATGTGGTTTTTCTTTTTCTTTTTTTAGTGTTTCTCATTAGGCATTTTTTATACAAGATTTAGATTTTTAGTTTCGAAATTCACCATAAATCTTCTGATGATATTCTTCTTTCCCCTTTTCTTTTCATGTTAATGTAAATCTAACTCATTGCAAAAGAATACATTCTTGTTCGATTCCATCATGGTGGTTCTTTTATCAAAGCTCCAAATCCGAAATATGTTGGGGAGAGAGAAATAAAGGTAACTCCTATCGATAAAGACCATTTTTTTTATTGAATTGGGTTGTTATACAAAGGATATAGGGTATGCATCTGTTGGGGGTTTCTATGTATTAAACTCTAATCCAACTGAATTTGTTTTGTTGGAAAATGACAGAAAGATTTTAAATATTGTATCTCACCTTAAACATGGTGCTTTTTTAGACTTGTTTATTAGCCATGTCGTTAATCGACCTATTTTGGTGGAAGAGAGGGTCCATATGAATTTTCAAGTGAGCTTGGGGTGGTTCAAAACAGTGAGAATTCAATAAATAGGGGGTCTAGGGTTGTATTAGGTGAACACCTTCAACTTATTGCTAGAGATGCAGCAACCAGTTCATATATTATCGAGCAGGAAGAAACAACAGATATAAGAGATAAAAATGTTAATGCAAAGGAAGATGCTAGTGATTTGCCTTCAAAACTGGACAGTAGTGAATCTGAATTAGATGTTATACATGAGGAAGATGATAATGAGTTAGATGAGGAGTTAAGATCATTCAGAACAGAAAGAAGAAAGAAAATTCATCAGAACAAGAAGAGGAAGGTGCCTGTTCCAACACCAGGTTGAGCTAGGAGAGGTTGGACCAGACAAAGGTTTTAATGACATTAACATGCTAAACAAAAGAGATAAGTATGCTGGAAGATTGGGGGGAGATGAAGAGTGCTATAGTAGCTCAGATATTGGTAGTGATGACAGTAGAGATGAGTTGGATGTTCTAGCTCAAAGAGGCATCGACTTACCAGCTAGAAGAAAGAGTATAAAACTAAGGTTTGATCCCTGATTGTCAGATAACTATTTTTGAACTTGACATGGTCTTTGAGAGTGTTGTGCAATTTAGAAAAGCTGTGCAATCTTATTCTGTAGAGAACAAATTGCAACTCGAACTTAAGCCTAATGAGAAACACAAAATAAGAGTCAAATGTAAAAGCAAAATACTATGCAAATGGGAGATATATGCAAGCACTGACAGGAATTTTTGTGATTTTATTGTGAAGACGTACCACCCATTTCATCGCTGCCCAACCAAAAACAAGAACAAGTTATGAAATTATGTATACATTGCACATAAATTTCAAGATAGGATTGTATCTCAACCTAACATAAAACTTTGGGAGATTCAAGAGTTGGTAAGGGATCAGTTGGGTTTGTATGTAGGGAGGACAGTTTGTTATAGAGCCAAGTGCAGGGTAATGAGTCAGTTCATGGGTGATTGAAATCTGGAATTCTCTAGATTATGTGACTATGCTGACATTATTAAGAAGACAAATCCTGGAAGTTCTTGTTGGGTTAGGATAGACAAGAATACAATACCTGGAAAAAACTTGTTTGTGTATTTTTATGTGTGTTTTGATGCTCTTAAAAGGGGTTGGTTAGAAGGATGTAGAAAAATTATTGGTCTTGATGGATGCTTCTTGAAGGGATTGTTTAAAGGGGAATTATTGGTAGTTGTTAGTAGGAGTGGGAACAACCAGATGTTTCCCATAGCATGGGTTGTTGTTGATCAAGAGACTAAACATTTTTGGACTTGGTTCATTAAATATTTGATTTCAGTTTTGGAGTTAGGAAATGGTGTGGGCTTCACAATAATTTCAAATTGTCAAAAGGTATTCTCTCTTTAATCATTTATATTTACAACTCAGATTTTTTTTTCTATTTTATATTGTTTGTGAAAATTCTAATTTTCATATTTTGTAGGGTCTTATTCCAACTATTCAAGAGCTTTTACTTAATGCAGAACACATAAGGTGTGTTAGACACATAAATTGGAAAGGAGAAGAAGAAGGAAACAGTTTTGGCGATGTGCTAAGGCTTCATATGAAGTGAAGTTGAAGGATGAACTTGCAAAACCTCATGAAGGTATATGTGAAGAGCTACTAGCATACAATAAAAAATTTTAGTGCAAGGCTTTTTTTTTCTACATCTTTTAAATGTGATATTGTTGAAAACAACATGTCTGAAACCTATAATTCTTGGATAGTCGGTCCCAGACATAAGTCTATTATTACTATGTTGGAGGAAATCAGACACAAAATTATGAATAGGCATGTCGATATGAGGAGATTCGCTAATACTTGGATAACATATGTTTCTCCAATGGCAAGGTTAATTTTAGAAGAAAATAAAGATATCTCTAAGAGGTGTAAAGTATTATGGAATGGAGATTCTTGATTTGAGATTAGTGAGGGTGATGCTAGGTTTATTGTTGACCAAGTAAGAAGAACTTTTGTACTTGCAGAAGTTGGCAATTCAGAGGAATTCCAATGTCCTCATGTTGTATGTGTCTTCTATCACTTAGATCAAGAACCTGATAATGAAATTGAAAGTTGGTACAAACATAAATTATTCCTGAAGGCTTACCAATACTCCATACAACTTGTTCCTAACATGAAAATGTGGCCTGAATCCAACAATCCTTCTATTGAACCTTCTGAAGTAAAACCTATGCCAAGAAGACCTGGAAGATGCAGGAGAAGACAAAAGGATGAGCCAAGGAAAAAATATGGCAAGTTGTCAAAGAAAGGGGTGAAGATGACTAGTTCAAGATGTCATCAATTGGGTCACAACAAATCTGCATGTAAATCAGTGGTAATTGTTACTTTTTATTCAATTTTCAGTTTTTGAATTTACTTTGCATTCATCTTTTTGGATTTATTTGAACGCAGTTGATTGTGTTCTTATTTATTAGATTGAAATTACTTCTAGTCAATCAAGTCAACCAGCTCAACCAGCTCAACCAATGGCACCACCTCCAAATAGAGCTTCTCAGAATATGAATTCACCTTCAATGTGTACTGACACATCTACTATGAAAAGAAGTCGCCAAAGTCAATCTACTGGAAGAGGAAGGGGAAGAGGATATTTTGCAACAAATGCTACTGGAAGAGGAATGGGAAGAGACAATGCTCAACCAACAAATAATGGAAGCACTAAACCAACAACAAGAACTAAAAAGCCAAAGCAATCCACTGGTTTTGGAATTTACACAGATACTCAAAGTGGAAGAATAGTCTTAAATGTAAGTTATCGAGAGAATCTTTATTCGATTAATACAATAATCTTAATAATTCTTTTGCTTAAAAGTTGTAAATGAAATTCTTAATTTATACTAATTAAAGTGAGTGATTTGCCACTTTATTTCATGCACTATTGGCATGTTACACTTTGCCAATCCCCTGTGTGACTTGGGTCTTTGCATAAATCTGATGTCGTTATCAATTTTCAAAAAGTTGGGCTTAGGAACCCCAAAACAACTGTTATGCGGCTACATATGGCTGATTGTACTATAAAGATGCCAATCACAGTTCTACAAGATGTGCTAGATAAAGTCGAGCCATTTATATTTTAGTCTTGTATAGAGAAAAGATTAAGAAATATCATGATCAAAAGAAAAGGAGCTCAAATCAAAGAGGGCGAGACCATTCAAAGTTGTAATGTTTGCAACATGTGTAGGAAGGAAAGAAATATTTGCAAAATTTCAAAGGGAAGAGGCTATTACAGTTCCCATCTACGGGTCGTCAATTATTCAACGAACCGTAGATGGCGTCTGTAAAATCTAAGTCCTAACACAGCTACACCTTTAAGTCTACGGATGCACAGTACGAACCGTATAAACTTTGATGGTCCGTAGTCTGCATCCATTGACCCCAGGTATGTTTAGTAAATTTTTGCTAAGTGTTGAGTAGAACAACGAAGGACATCTACGGTTTTTTTTATAACCGAGAAATCCGTCTGTGACCCGCCCTTTGGACCAATCACAACCTTCTAAACTCGGTGGATAATGTGCCCGCCCCTCTACCCTTCTCCACTTAAATATCGGGCTTCGCTTTGCATGGTGTTGGGCTTGAACCTGCGACCTAAGCCACAAATCCTCCACCTTTTGCCACTTGAGCTAGGCCTTGGGGGCCCATCTACGGTTTATAAGAATGACTGTGTAAATATGTGAAAAAATTACTCCAAATTGTGTTCTTCACTTAGGGCTTGTGATGGTTCTATTTGTTGTTGTAATTAAATGACAAAGTGTAACATTAAGAATAACTAAATTACATTGAAAATTATTATGTTAAAATGCATATTTGTGATGGAATAAGCTAATATGATGTTGAAAATGTGTTCATACAAAGGTTATCCAAAGAACTGCTAATATTGGGGTTGATGACTTTGATCTACGGGACGTAGGAGTCCTACGGCCCGTGGATCAAGTCTCATCATCTTGAAGCATATAAAGTAGCCTAAGTTAGGAATGACAATTTGGATTACAGTCTGGAGAGGGTACAAGAGAGCGACGTGTGATAAAGGCTGCTCGAAAACAAATCAAAGGCAGATGAGGATTTTAGGCAATAGCGAGAGCGTGAGTAAACAGTCGGAGCATCGACCTCAAGGGGCACTATTCATGGTGTTCCAAAGACAAGCTTCTTAATAGTTCTTCGGCGCTTGGGCGCCACAATTTTGTCTAACCCTAAGTTTTTATATTATTTGTGCATTGAGGGAATTGCACAAATTTTTCATGTGGGGTTGGGTGAATGGATTGTGAGTGTGGGGATATGATGACTAAGATGATGAAAAGGTTTAACTCAACTGATGACCATGTGTAAGACATGCGTGCTAATTTTTCAAGTATTGGACAGATGGTATTCACATGCAGTATTTGTTAAGCCAATTGCAACAATTGAGTTGTCAACTATCTTCAAGTGTGAGTCCTCGTCAACAAGGAACACTACCTAGAAACTATTGTGGATGCTTGGGAAGCCCTTAAATTAAGTATTTTATTCTTATTTTAGTAGCTTTATTTATTATTCTAGAACAGGGTTTATGTTTCATAGTTTTATAAGGATTAGGTTATGCTATAGTTATTAGTTTGGAATAGGATTTAGGTTTCAGTAAAAAAACAAGAGAATGGAGTTCTCTCTTCCATTGAACTCTGAGGTTTTAGTCTCCCTTCAACGAGTTTAAGTAATATACAAAAATAGGTCAATCTAGGAATTCCAACAAAGGCAAGGAAAAGTAAAAGTCAATTGATTTAGATTTTCCTGTTCATCGTCCTGTGACTCGATCCCTCTAAGAATCCTAACACTACTAGGGGCGAAAAATAGACTATTGGCCCTCTTATGCCGACTGGTGTGGTAAGGGCATAGGAACCAGAACAAGATTAAGTTGAGATAGTGGAAAAGCCCGATGATCATCCCAATGCTTAGACCATCGCCTTCCTTCCCACAAAGGCCGGTGAAGAAAATTGAAGACGGAAAGTATCGCAGGTTTATATCCATGTTGAAACAGTTATCGATAAATGTTCCTTTGATAGAAGCCCTAGAACAGATGCTCAGTTATGGTAAGTTTATGAAAGATTTGGTGACCAAAAAGAGAGTTGTCAGTTTTAAAGGTGATGATTAGTTGCAACATTGTAGTGTCATAGCTACATGATTGCTAGTGCAAAAGAAGGAGGATCCTGGAACATTTATTACTTCATACACTATTGGCATGTTACACTTTGCCAAACCCTTGTGTGACTTGGGTGCTAGCATAAATCTTATGTCGTTATCTATGTTTAAAAAGTTGGGTTTAGGAACCCCCAAACCAATTGTTATGCAACTACTTATGGTTGATCATACTATAAAGAATCCAATCGGGGTTCTACAAGATGTGCTAGATAAAGTCAAGGCATTCATATTTTAGCTGAATTTTTTTATATTAGACTGTGAAGTCGACTTTAAAGTGCCTATCATCTTAGGGAGACCCTCCTTGCTACTGGGCGAGCTTTAGTTGATACGGAAAGAGGGAAAATGAAATATCGAATGAAAAATGAAGAGGTGACATTTAATATTTGCATATCAATGAAGCATCAAAGTGATCTTAAAGGAGTGACTGTTTTGAATTATATTATTGAGAACAAGCCAGAAGTATTAAATGAGGAGAGATTAGGTGTTGATACATTAGCTGTTGTGCTCATAAATTTTGATGGGGCGTGTATTGACGAGTACGATGAGTTAGTTGTTGCACTTGATGGGGTGGACTATACTCGTCACCCACCAAAGAAGTTGGATCTATATTTAAAGAATCGAGAAACTCCACCTACAAAACCATTTAAAGAAGAGCTTCTGAAGTTGGAGCTGAAAGCTCCAAATCTCGTTTGCGGTATGTGTTTTTGGGCCAAAATAGTACATTGCCGATCATTATTGATGTTGATTTGAATGGAAGGCAAGTAGAGGCTTTGATATCAGTGTTGAAGAAGTTCCAAAGGGCTATAGGATGGACTATTGCAGACATTTATTGGTATTCCATCGGGATATTTTTTCAAAAGATTGCACTCATGTCTAATAGTAAACCTAGTATTGAGCACTAGAGAAAGAATAAATCCACTAATGTAGGAAGTTGTGGAAAAGGAGATTATCAGGTGGCTAGATGCTATATGTTGGCATAGTTTATCTAATCGCGGATAGTAATTGGGTGTGTCCAGCTCAATGTGTACCAATGAAGTGAGGAATAATTGTGGTTCCCAACGCAAAGAGTGAGTTTGTCCTGATGCTCCCTATAAATGTAAATTGAAAAGGTCCAAAAAAAATAACATAATGCCATTGACAAAGATGAAGTTCACAAGATTCCTCTTATCGCTCATGGTCCATTCTCGTAGCCAGATAAAGAAAGAACTAGGTTGTCTTCTAAGGGAACTTAAAAGAACAATCAAAGCCAGAAGCCACAAGTTCAATCAATTCTCAGTATGATGCCTTCAATATAAGAATGATTGCCACACATATTCCTGTAAGTTACTTGTATCATGTTTGACAGAGAAGATACATGAAAATGCAAAGAATGATCACCAATTACAAACACTATTGAGGAAGCTTATCCAGAGGAAAGGGTACTTACCTGGTAATCAATTCTAAATTTCCCATTAACTGCAAGGGCACATCGTTTCACAATCTCTTCTGCCATATTCATCATGCTTTCATAGTCAGAGTATGCTTCATACATCTAAAATCAATTTAAAAACTATTATTGACAAAGAGGTATTACCTCAATAGAGGTGAATTCAAGATTATTACGAGTTGAAATGCCTTCATTGCGGAATATACGACCAATTTCATAAACTTTTTGGATTCCCCCAACCTACAGTTACACAAGATATATGATGGACTGTTACAAAGAAGCGGAAGAAGCACCGCTCTTCTAACAATAGTTTGAGAAAGTACAATAGAAAGTAGGGGTTATCCTTCGAAAGGATAACTTTATTAGGCTTCAAAGAGAATTCATATTTTTGTAGATATGGCTCATAGTGGAAATGAATCTAGTATTGTAGATGTGTAGTTATAACTATCAAGCAGTAAGTAAAATTTAATTCATCTTTTTCTATTAGCATTCAACAACTTGTGGTTCTTTTTTTTTGTTGAGTTGAGTTTACCTTCTATCATATATCAAAAGAGTTCCATTTTCTCTCAGGCAAATTTATAGTTTGGATGTTATAGTGAATTGAAAACTGGAATCCACACAAGGTCCAAATGCCAACTTTCTTCCGATCGAGTTGGACTGCAGTGCTGTCTATTGATTCTTATTTAGTGTCTAATTGATGTTTTACATTAAGTTTGTGTTTCTTGTCTAATTGGTGCTTCTGTTCAGTGAGTTTTTGTGCTTATTTTCAATTATACTTGGATCTTGTGATGGGTTGTTGTTGGTATCAATTGTTGATAATGAGGTTGTGTAATCTATGTTGCTCGGACTTTTCAAAAATGTCACTTTTGTGTCGCATCCTTTAAAAGTAGTGCATTTCAAAAAGCACGGGTGCGACAACATAACTAGAGAGTCTGAGCCACTTATGATTATGTTACGGAAGAATTAGGATTGTTCGGTTGACCTGAAGAAATGCAAGAATGGATGTTTGTGTGGACCAAATCTGAGTAGTTTAGAAGTGTGTTGAATTATTTTGGGTTATCCTTGGCATGGATGGACAAACAGATCATGTTATTTTCCTTTCTTAATTCAAATATGTCTATTCATCAGTTTTACATGTCTTAGATGTATCTTTTTTATTTCCAGTAGCTACATCAAAACAGAGCATCACAAATGCTAAAGTGAAGAGCCATGGACAGTTGCAATATTCTTTACCAATGATGATTTTAAAGGGCATAAAGAAGCTGCCAGTGGATATTTACAGGGAAATAACTCCACTGGTGGTGACTCTAAAGAAGAAAAAAGTAACGAATCTGAACTCTCTAATAATTATGGAAGTGATGTTCATGCAGAACTTAGGGTGGTGAGAGAAGATCTAAGGGAAAATAATAAAACAAAAAAATTTAAGGCTCCTGCTAGGGAGAAACCAGATGGATTTCTTGGTGAAGTTGGGTTAGATGAAGGCTGTGAAGATATTGATAACGAAAGAACAAATTTGAGGTACCATTCGGGAGGTGATGATGATGAGCCATAATATGACTCATGAAATGTAGATACTTTTGCAAGTGAATTTGAAGGTGAGCAGGTTCGTGATTGTGAGAAAGTCATCTGGCAGGTTGGTCAAGCCTTTAAAAATGTTAATAAATATAGAGAAGATTTGACCAATTATGCATTAAAGAAAGGACTCCAGCAAGAAAATGAGAAGAATGATCAAAAACGGGTAAAGGCCAAGTGTAGAAAGTGTATAGGTCTTGATGGTTGTTTTCTCAAAGGGGTATGTAAAGGGCATTATTTGTAGCAGTTGCTAATATTGAATCAATCAAATGTTCCCAATAGCTTGGGCTGTTACTGAAATAGAAAAAAAGGAAACATGGAGATGGTTTACGAGGATCTTGCAAGATGACTTCTAACTTGTAAATGGGGATCAAACTACTCTAATCATTGATATGCAAAATGTATGATAATGTTATTTTACTACTCTTAAACATTTACTCCTTTCTGCCCTTTTTTCTTGATTAAATTTAGCTCAATCTAACATTTTAATCAACTAGTATAAACAACAAGAAGTCAAAGCATAAAATTCACTGTAGGATTAGTTTCTGCTTTTTCCTAGTAGTTAGTTACTGTTTATTTTGCTCAACAGTTACCTACTATTTCTACCAATATCATATAAATTAGTAACTCTACTATTTATTTTGCTTAGTTACTACTGATTTTACATCACATACATACCATTGTTTACGATTTTTTGTAGGATTTGATTAGTGCAGCTGAGGAAGTATTTCCTGCTTGTGAGCACAAAATGTGTGCTTGACACATTCTGTTAAGTTGGTCAAAGAAATGGAAGGGTATTCAAAGAAGGAAAAAGTTCTAGAAGTGTGTTAGGAAAACATTTGAATCTAAATTGAAGGCTAGGGAAGGTGAGTTAAGTGAGTTGGGTAGAAAAATTGTGGAAAATCCTATCACATATGACATTGAATGATGGTGCAAAGTGTACTTCAAGGAGTTCTCAAATGTGATAGTGTTGATAATAATATGGCTGAAGTTTTAATGCTTGGATATTAGCAGACAGCTAGACATAAGACAATTGTGTCTATGCTAGAAGAAATAAGAATCAACGTGATGAATAGAATTATCTAAAATGAGGGTTTTTGCTGCAGCTTGGGTAAATGGGATACCTCCAATGGCTTTGAAGGTGTATAAGGAAAAGATGAAGAAGTACCATGATCAAAAGATCGAAAAGCGAGAATTTGATCCCGGTGATTTGGTACTTCTATTCAATTCAAGGATGCGCTTGTTTCCTGGCATGCTCAAATCAAAGAGGACGAGACCATTCAGAGTTGTACAACTATTATCACACAGAGCGGTTGAACTTGAGAATGAGGAAGGAACAAGATTCAAAAGGTGATAGTTAAATCAAGCGCTACTTGGGAGGCAACCCAAGATATAATCTAGCTAGTTTGAATTATTATTTTTATTCTTCTATTGAATTTTATTGTTCTTAAGTTTGATTTTTGTCTAGAATAGGATAGTTTAGGGACCATGTCCAAAAGGTGTCAAGAAAATGTAAAAAGAAGTCCTAAGTTTGCTACATGTGCAAGAAAGAAAGAAAAATCTGCAAATTTTCAAAGTGTAGAGGGTTTTACGGTTCCATCTATGAGTTGTTGATCATTCAACTAACCATAGATGGCATCCGTAGAATCTACGTCCTAACACAATAATAACTTTAAGTCTACGGATGCACAATACGAACAACTTAAATTTTGACGGTCCTTATGTTTCCTGAATTTTTTCTAAGTGTTGAGTAGATCGACGGAGGCCTTCGATAGTTCGTAGGAATGATTACGGACCGTAGAAGGTTTTTCGTCAAACTCGTCTGTTTAAAATTAATGACCCGACCCGCGACCCTTTTTAATGAAAACATCCAATTTTAAATCATCCCCCATTTCCCTTAATTCCCAACCTTTACAACCTCTGATATGTCCCACCCTTTCACACACAAACTCCATCCCTTACAATTCCAACTTCCACTATTTAATCCTTTCCTCCCATTTCCCCTTTCTCCTCTCCTTTCTTCAATTTTTCCCAAATTTCCTTTACTCATATTCAAGGCAATGCGGGACAGGGGAATTATCAAGTTGGTTTTCAAAGTTCTAGACATCTAATTGATGCACTCGCACAACCTAGAAATTCATCTAAAGGTATGGAATTAAGTCTAACTAGATTCAATTACTTGAATTCAAAGTTGCCACTTGACCTAGGGTATATGATGCTTGTTTTGTATGCCTAAATTAATTAAAGTATACCCTTGGGAAGCAAGTAGATGCGAGTGTTGTCGATTATGTGTAAATATGTGAAACAAATTACTTCAAATTGTGTTCTTGACTTAGGGTTTGTGATGGTGCTATTTGTTATTGTGACTAATTGATAAGTGCAAGCCCTATAGATGATGGAATTACATTGAAAATTACTATGTTGAAATGCATGTTTGTGATGGAATAGGCTGATATGATGTCGAAGATGTGTTAATACAAAGTTGATCCTAAAAACTCCTAATATTAGGGTTGACGACTTGGATCTACAGGACGTAGGAATTCCTATCGACTGTAGATCAAGTCCCGTCATCTTGAAGCACAAAAAGTAGCCAAAGTTTGGAATGACGGTTTGGCTTATGGTCCATAGAACCTTTGATGAACCGTTAGTCATTTCAACTTCAACAACTAAAAATGTGGACCTCTTTTGGTACAGTTGGGTCATACGGCCCGTAGAAGTTCTACGATCTGTAAGAACCAATCGTAGAACCAAACAGTGAATATTTTTGCAAATTATTTTTTCATGTTTTCTTTTGGTTTCGTAGTTTTATTTTCATTCATTTCTTTGTTTGTTTTATATGTTTGGGTACTAATGACTTTTCCACAGGTACTATGCCACCAATGAATACCAAAACTTATGGATGATACGCTCAAACTACACCTCCCTAAAGAAGTATAAGTGATCGTTATCAAGTAAAGAACCCAACTTGTAGGTTGGGGTCGATCCCACGAGGAAAATGGTTTAGACTTTACTTTAACCAACAATTATATTCAATTAGCCAAAGTACTTCCATAAACAAGAAATAAAAAGGGGGGATTTGTGAAACAAATTGTAAGAATTCAGTAAGTAATCAATAATCAAAAGTCAATTTCGGTTATTATCAAGATGAGAAAATTAACTAGGGTAAACGTGTTCTCCACAAGCTCATAACGCAGTAATCCTAGTAATCGCAATCCTTTCCTAGTGTGTTACATGCAAAGTGATAAGTTAGGTATCTCTAAATCCTTGATCCGGCATCTAAAGAATTTCACCCCGCACCTTGATCCGGCTACGTATGTATAATTTACTAACCCTTACCTTTACCTAATATTAGACATCATAATCGATGTTTGGCTTAGTTATTACTTCTCACCAATCGACACTAGCCTATTAGATAGTATCACACTAAATCTATGTTGATAATTCTTTTCTTGTTGATTACCTCCTTGGTCCGGCAAGTAGCAACAAGGCGAGTTCTAACGCGTGCACTCGTTAAAAAGACTTTTAAACGAAAGAATTATCAATGCATGCAAAACACTATTCAAGAATTACTTATTTACTATTCATACTTTGTTAATCGCTTATGGTTTCCACAACCCTAGTTGTGGATTTAGTTACCCATACTAGCAAGAACACAATTCATAATATTAGATGAATAAATCATGAACTTACGTAATGAGAATAATAAACCCAGAATTTCAACTTGAAATGCAAAGCCAAAATCTTCAAAGCGAATGTAGGAAATCAATAATTGCTAGGGTTGCAACTTAATCCAAAGTCACAAAGTAAAAATAGAATAATAATGTCTAACCCCCAAAAACGAGGTTTACATGCTCTATTTATAAAAAAACAAATCCTAAATTAAACGGAAAACAAATTAAGGAAAGTTTGTTCAGGTATGCGTCTTCAATCCACGAGACTAACTTACGGACCGTCGATGGATCTACGGTCCGTAAGTCCCTTCCGTCAGTCAGGACTTAGAAAATATTTCCACCTCCAAAAAAGCAGCTTCTCTGAAGCAAACGACGGACTAGCAGTACGGACCGTAGATCGATCTACGGTCCGTCAATCCCCTTCGTAGCTCCACACTTAGAATCTTCAAAAATCAGGTACTGGAACCCTCACAGTATCACTCTACGGATCAACAATACGGTCCGTAGATCAATCTACGGACCGTCAATGGACACCGTGGTTCCACAATTGGTCAGATTTCCCTGATTTGTTCTCAATACCATGCATGCTGATCTACGGTCATCACCTACGGACCGTGAATGGACCTACGGTCCGTAGATCACCTCCGTGAATGCCTTGTTTCTGCATTTCTTTCAGCTGTCTCTCTACTTCCGCGCCTGAACACCTTTCCTGCAAAACATGATAAAAACACATAAAAACCAATATAAAAAGGCCCTAGACACACACAACTTGTAAGTGAAATGTATTAGAAATACCGTAAACTCATGGTATATCAACACCCTCAACTTAAATTCGTTGTTTGTCCTCAAGCGACGCACTACAACTCTAAACGACACTTGTGTAGAAGCAAGCATTTTCAAACCCAAGCAATCACATGGCTCCCTACCCTCCTCATTGTTCGGGTGTACATTCGTTCTCTTAGACCCGACAAGCCAATTCATGTGGATCACACCATGACACAGATTGACCAACTGACACACAACATACACCTTCTCACTATCACCAAAGTACCAACTTTCCGACAATGTAACTAGTGCCCTTACTTCAAACGAAATCTCCTTTTCCCAAGAATGAATGACATCATGGTACAATGATTTATTCAACACTCACGCTCAGAAGTAATTTCAAATACAGTTAGTGCTCAATGCCATAAGCTTGCCCTTATTTTCACTGCTTAGACTCTCCAAAATAGACTCTAGGATCACTATAGGACTTTCTTGGCTTGTAACGTAGGCTCAGGGTCAGGTGTGGTACATTTAGGTACTGCTTAGTGACTTTCTGCCCTCCTTGACATTACACTCGGTTTTCAACCTCTTTTTGCCCTATTTTTGTCATCCTATAGTTTTACTTTCTTTCCCTTAATTTTCTTCAACCACGAATGTGACCTCAGACTTTGCAGCTCTTTTTACTTTTATTTTATTTTTTTCTTTTACCTTTCAACAAGTCACATCCTTTTATCTTCTTTTTTTTCACATCACTCTTTTCATACCCATTTTTCTTTCAGTTCCCTCTTTCATAGCGACCCTCAACTTATGGATTTTCCATTAGTTGAGGTACACAATACCCGATGTCAGGTCAGGGCCAAGATTGAGGTTGCTTACATTAGCCACCCTCAACTTAGGCTTTTGGCCTAAGTCGAAGTACACATGTCCAAGGAGGGACCGGGGCCAACATAGTAGATTCTGAGAAAGTGAGATCAGGGTTTAGAAAGAAATGGTTTAATTTTAGGCTCAAATTATTTGATTCAAAGGGAGCATTTATTTCATTTGGTTGGATCCTTCTTTTAGGCTATTTGTGGATTTTTCAGAACAATGGCCTATAATCACTTCCTAACCTCTAGATTGAATTGTCTTAACAGGACTAACTAGGCAAGTTCTAGTTTTGCACAAAACTGTTTGAACACTCAACGATTCTCACCCACTTTTGGCACATAGTTTCATTATCAGATTACCCAGTTCAAGTTTCAGCTCTAGTCATGCCATCGAGTCGATTGTTACTATGTCATACTCAGAGCCAACACAATCAACTAATCGTAGCCTACAACTTCTAGCATACATCCCAAAATCTGACGGGTATCATTTTTCATAAGCCATCATGCTTCATTCTGTATCATGCTTCTACACATACAATCCTAAGACATTCCAATTCAACAAAAATTAAACAGTCCCTTGGGGAAAAAGAACATAGGCAAGAAAACCCCAAGAGAGGATTCATAAGTTGGGTTATTCAGATTTTACCCTATCACTCACAATCCATTTACCCCACCCCCAACAAAAATAGATGCAGTTGTCCCCAATGCATACATAAATATTAAAAGAAAATAGATTGGGTGAAGCAAACCTAAGGTGCAAAGCGTCGGCGAATCATCAACAAGCAGGGGGGTCCGATTTCTCGGAACCCGCTGGAACAACAGTGGGGGCACCCTCAGTAGTGCCCACATCAGCAAACATTGCACCCTCAGTAGTGCTCTCTAACAATCACTCCGCACCATCAGTGGTGCTCACCACATCCCTCAAAATAGGTTGAACCTCTGCAACTGGGGCAGAGCTCGATGCCCCTACAACTCTCTCACGCACCCTCTGCTGGCGCAACTCTTTGTCTACAATCGAAGCCCTCCTAGCCTCCTTCTCCTGCCGACGTTGTCTCTTATGAGCTCTCTTTTCCTCCGTGCGATGAGAACGGTGCCGCTTGCCTTTGGCATGTGTCGGTGCAGGACCCTCCTCGGCGATCCCACTGAATAGAGCATCTAGCACTGTATCATCAGTCAGTGCAGTAGGAGCAGCCTGAGTCTCAACTGAATGTGTAACAAGAATGGCAACAACGTCAGTCCGGAGGCTGGCTACGTCAGCCTGCAAAGCAGATAGGTCTATGCCCGGAGTTGATCGCTCGAGGACTCGCAACTCAAAGGCATCAAGACGCTTATTAACAGCCTGGCGCTTTCGATCCATCATCCCCTCCATCCTGCGCTCCATCTTATCCTCGGACTCGGCTATCGACTTTTGCATCCACGGCTAGATGTGATGCAGCAGTGTGGCCATCTGCGCCTCTAACTTCTGTACTCTGGCTATCGGGACAACAGTAGCTCCTAACTGTGGTGTGGATCGGGAAGAGCTAGGAGCCATACTAGCTGCCTGAGATGAGGAGCCCGGGACAGTGTCAGTGTGGTCTGGGATCATGAAGTCACCGCCCTGTGCCTGCCCCACTATGTCTGCAAGATCGGTAACCAAGGGAGGTACCTCAATCTGGGGCTCTCTGCGAGGTGCTGCCACATTTGCCTCATCTCAAATAAGGCCGATGTCTAATGCCCCTGTAGGGTGGACTAACTTGTCGCAATGCCAGATCGGCACTCCAGAGTCCCTGCACAAATGAAAAATTAGGCAGGGGAAGGGGTAGGTGGTGGAGGTCCTGAATGCCCTCTCGTGAATCTCTGCTAGCAGCATGTGGGCAAAGTCGATCTCCACTCCTGCTACCAATGCTGCAACCATGACCGCTCTGTCCAAAGTGACTTGATTATCAGCTTTTGTAGGCGACACTCTGTTACGCACCAGTAGCCAGAAGAACTTGGCCACAAAATTTAGTGTGGCCTTCCGGATGCCCAACCGTGGAGCGGCGACCCATTCTGCAGGCTCGCCATCTGCAGCAATGTACCTTGCCAACCATAGTAGAACAGCCTCTCGCTGCTCAGCAGTCCTCTGGAAAGCGCCACTCCGTACGATGTCCCATCTGTAGTCAAACTCAGCTATGTTGAGAGACCAAGAGTGACCCGTAGTAGGACCATAGAGAAAGTGTTTGATCGTGGCAGGTGATATGTCCACCGGGTACCCTCGAACCAAAGTGGAGGTGAGCGGATCCTGCGCTAGTGGCTTTGACCGCTTGGAAATGGAACCGCGGAGAGTGGCAGCGTAGGAAGCATAGAACTCCCGCACAATCTCCTCGTTGTACGTCCCTGGGTCTCGAGCCATCCAGTCACACTTGTGAAGGTTGAACAGCCGGTGAATGTCTGGAATAGTATGCAGGCTCCCCGTGAGGACTCTGCGCTCCTCTGTAATTAGTCGGGCCATCTTTTGTTTGTCGTTGACCATCTTAGCATCCCGATAGATTTGCCATTGACCTTCTACACACCACCTATTTAGCTCGCTGGCTACAAGAGTTAGGTCATCATTCCGTGGTGCAGGTATGGACTCTGAGCTAGTTGCCTCACCAGACGAGGCTGCTTGGTCATCCTCTCCAGACCCTGTGGATGATTTGGCATTGGACCCTGTAGCATGGGCAGACTCGGACCCGGACATAGACCCCTTTGAACTGGAAGCAGCCCCAGCTGGTGACCCGATCAGTGTGTGCTCCCCATCAGACTGAGAGACAGTGACTACGTCGGGAAGCACCTTCCGGGGGGTGCCTCTGGGTGCAGCGCGAGAAGTCCTGGGGTTGAGAGGCACATATGTTGGATCACTGTCGGCGTCTGTGTCCTCATCAATTAACCGGAAACTAGGGGCAACAGATTTGGACTTGCCCCGTTTTGAGTAGGTGACCAGCTTCTTGGGTGCCATCGTACCTGCGGGAACGATATTAGTGCCAAAACTAACCATACGCAGCAAAAAAAACTTTTAGAATTGGTAACGACCCTCAACTAATGCCACAGAAAAAATTCAGATAGATGCTACAGTGGTCATCCATGGAGGAGACCTACGGTCCGTAGACTGATCTACGGTCCATGGATCTCTTCCGTGGATAAGGGGGCCTGTCATATAGGTCGCAGATGGAAACCACGGAAGTGCAGGACGGTCCGTAGATGGACCTACGGACCGTAGTCCACCTCCGTGGTTTCACACTTGGTGAAATTTTTCATGTGCATCCATTTACGAACCCCATCTACGGTCCGTAGATAGATCTACGTTCCGTAGACGGGGTATCCTGGGTGCCATCTGTGCCAGGTATCATACATTTTTGGCCTTAGTTTTCAACATTAACACAATCTCATCATGCATTTACAATATTAAATTATGCTAGTTCTTCATTCTTAAGATTCCGAATGATTATTATACCAAACAATTTAGACTAGTTGTGGAACCCTAAGTCGAAACTAGCATATAGTTTTACAATCACATAAAATAGTGCTACACAATCACTATCTATCGTTCCAAGGGCATTGTAATTTTCAAGTTTATCATGCAATTTCATCTAACAATTACCCAAGGTCAAGATTCAACTCCTGACTTTCTATATTCAATCTATGAATCGAAATTCAAAGTGAAGGGAAAGTGTATTACTTTACAAGCAACAAGGAGTGGGGTGATTGCGTGATGATACTAAGCTTAGCAAGACCAAGGAGTCACCTCTTCGTTACTTACCAAACATCGGACCCTTTGTGTTAGATTATGGGATGGGTTGTATTTGAAATGGAAGGGAAGTTAGGGAATTATGGAAAGGATGATATTATGGAGGAGTTATGGAGTGATTTAGGGAGTTTAGGGAATGTTAGAAACGGTTTTGGGAGTAATGGAGGGAAGGGGAATGGTTTAAAACAAATAGGGGTTTTTAAATGGGGGGATCCGGGTCGGGTCAGACAGCCTGAGGGTATGGACTCACGAGACCCCGTCTACGGTCCGTAAGTCGATCTACGGTCCATAGATCAGGACCGTAGATCACTCATACACTTGAAAATTTAGAAACTTACCTGGGATCTACGGGCACCATTTACGGTCCGTTGATGAATCGACGGACTGTCGATTGTGTCCGTAGACTTCTGCACCAGACCATTTTCTGCAGAATTTTTGTGGTGTACCTGCACATGTAGCAACCGATAGGCTATTCTTTTTACATTTTCTGGACACTTTTTAGACACGGACCCTATTCTAATTCTAGCCAACACTAGTACAAAACTAAAACAACTATCAACTTTGATACATGGAAGAAATCGAACAGCGCAAACTACGAGAGAAAAAATCTATATCCTATCGTTGGCTAGATTATACATCTTGGGTTGCCTCCCAAGCAGCGCTTGATTTAACGTCGCGGCACTACGCAGGCCTCTTGATTACTCAGACTTCATCAAGATTGTAGGCCTCAATCAATTCTTGCACGGTTTCAGCATTTCCCAAATAGATCTTGATCCTTTGCCCGTTTACCATGAACCTTGTTCCATCCTTTTTTTCCAGCTCAACCGCCCCATGGGGGAACAATTTTGTGAGCAAAAATGGTTCGGTCCATTTGGACTTGAGTTTGCCTGGAAACAAGCGCAACCTAGAGTTGAATAGAAGCACAAGATCACCAACCACAAATTCTCGCTTTTCAATTCTTTGATCATGATACCTCTTCATCTTCTCTTTGTACAAGGCCGAACTTTCATAAGCTTTTAGGAGAAACTCATCAATGTATTCAAGTCATCCATTCTTTGATTAGATGCGGCGCCCCAATCCAAATTTAATTTCTTCATTGCCCACATCGCCTTATGCTCTAGTTCTACTGGTAAATGACAAGACTTCCCATATACAAGTTGGTAAAGAGACATACCTATGGGGGTCTTGTATGCAATGTGATACGCCCATAGAGCATCATCAAGCTTCTTTGACCAATCCGTTCTATTGGCATTCACAGTCTTCGCCAATATCTGTTTGATCTCGTTGTTGGATACTTCAACTTGACCACTAGTCTGTGGATGGTAAGGGTGGCTACATTGTGGCGGACACTATATTTCTCAAGTAGTACCTTGAACAACTTATTACAAAAGTGAGAACCTCCATCGTTGATAATAGCCCTCGGTGTACCAAATCTGGAGAAGATGTTCCTTTTCAAGAAAACGGTGACACTTTTACCTTCATTGTTGGAGAGGGCAACTGCTTCCACCCACTTCGATACATAGTCAACCGCAACAAGAATATACTTCATCTCATATGAACTCACGAATGGACCCATGAAATCAATGCCCCATACATCAAACAACTCTATCACCAATATAGGATTCATAGGGAGCTCTTGCCTCTTTGAAATCCCTCCTTCTCTTTGGCAACGATCACAAGACTTGGCGAAATCATGAGCATCTTGGTGGATGGTAGGCCTGTAGTATCCACACTGCAAAATCTTATGTGCAGTCCGAATACCACTATGATGCCCACCAACAGGCGATGAATGGCATGCTTCAAGTACACTCAACATCTCAACCTCGGGCACGCTACGATGAATAATCCCATCAGCACAACTACGATACAAATAGGGTTCATCCCAAAAGAATTTCTTCACATCATGCACAAACTTTTTCTTTTGGTGAAAAGACAAATCGGGGGGCACAATATCGCTTGCCAAATAATTAGCAAAGTCCGCGAACCAAGGAATCAGATCATGAGAAGCAGCCAATACATGTTCATCTAGAAAAGCATCATTAATTTCAGCCCTATCTCCAAGCTTTAGCATAGCCTCTTCCTCTAATCTGGACAAGTGATCGGCAACTTGATTTTCGGTTCCCTTTCTATCTTTTACCACAAAATCAAACTCTTGCAGCAACAGTACCCATCTAATCAATCTTGGTTTTGCATCTTTTTTCGCCATCAAATACCTCAATGCATAGTGGTCAGTATGCACTATGACCTTAGTACCAAGCAAGTAGAACGAAATTTCTCAAATCTAAAAACCACCGCAAGGAGTTCTTGTTCGGTCACAGTATAATTCTTCTGGGCCACATTTAGAGCTTTGCTAGCATAGTAAATAGGGTGAAGAATTTTCTCTCGCCTTTGACCCAATACTACACCAAGCGCCACTCCACTCGCATCGCACATTACCTCAAACAGTTGTCCCCACTTCGGTGAAATAATGATAGGTGTTGTAACCAACTTCTCCTTCAGCTCTCCAAATGCTCTCAGACAAGCATCATCAAAATAGAACTTACTCTCCTTCTCGAGCAGTTTGCACAAAGGATGTGCAATTTTTGAGAAATCTTTGATGAATCTCCTATAAAAACCTGCATGTCCAAGAAAACTTCTAACAACTTTTATTGAAATTTGTGGCGGAAGTTTTTCTATTACCTCAACTTTAGCTCTATCAACCTCAATACCTTTCTCTGAAATTCGATGTCCCAACACTATACCTTCTTTAACCATGAAGTGACACTTCTCCCAATTAAGCACCAGGTTGCAGTCTTCACACCGTTTAAGCACCTCGGCCAAATGATCTAGACACCGATCAAAAGAGTCACCTACAACTAAAAAATCAGCCATGAACACTTCAATAGTGTCCTCAACCATATCAGAAAATATCGACATCATACACCGCTGGAAGGTAGCTGGGGCATTGCATAACCCAAATGGCATCCGTTTGAAAGCAAAAGTCCCATATGGGCAAGTGAAGGTGGTCTTCTCTTGGTCTTCTGGAGCTATAGAGATTTGATTGAAGCCCGAATACCCATCAAGAAAATGTCGCGCTCCGTTTTTCTCAAAACGGGTTTTGGTGCACGACCTAACAACTCTTTTGGGCTTTTGGTAATTGAAGAGTCGCCACCTAACGAATTAAGGCGTGTTAGGGCACCTATCTAACCTAACTAATTCTAACTAAGGTCAACGAACCAGAGATCAAGGTAAGGGTTCAAATTACCTCGAGGGGAAGGTGTTAAGCATCCCTCGAGGTCCACAAATATGGGTCCCGGTCGTATCTCATGCAATTTAAGTGGGGGTTACAAGTAGCATTTAAGGTCACTTCATTATTTGGTTATTTAATTAGCATGGTTACTAAGTGATAAATAATATTAAACAATTAAAATCAATTTATTTATTAATTTAATGAATTAAGCATGCAAAAACTAGGTGATAACAACATTAAGCAATTAAGGGCGCTTTAATTATTTTAGTTAATTAGATAGGCATGCAAGACTAAGTGATAAGCCAACAAATAAATATTAAACAATAAGGAGATAAGAGAGGAGATAGAAATTACACAAATAGATAAGCAAACAATTTTATTTTTATTAAACTACCCCAAATAAATATAAGTATTATAAACAAATAAAGGGATAAAGGAAAGGGAGACTCCGAAGGACTTTAGGATCAGCACTCGACTTTTCTTTATTTTTTTTAATAGGCTTCCGTGCAGGGACAGACAAAAACCAAAGTTTTGTCTCTTCAAGCCTGAGTCGATGTCATCATCTCCATAGAGCCTGAACTACCTCTACCCCACCACCACATGCTTTCGTCTCTACAAGGTGCCTATCGTCCCCGCTTAAGGTCCAAGAGGCATTGGACTGCTACTAGGGTGGGTTTAGACAAAATAAAATATAATAGGCCCACCTAGACACCAAGTCAGACACTTTGGACGAGCATTTAGCATGTAGGGTCTCATATTGGCCTCTAGATTTTAATTTAAACATGCTAGTAAACACACATAAAGTGAAGGTCTCATGCTTAGGTGTGTGACGTACAAAACAATTAATATAACAGTAAAATTAATTAATTTAAGGGCAATAAATTATTACAAGGCAAATCTTATTTAAATATTAGACGTATTAAATTAGCTAGAAAAATACGGGCAGAAACATGTTGAAGCAAAGACAAGTTTAATTACTAATTCCAGAAATTTTATATTTTTGCAAAAATGAAATTCGGGGCAGCAAGTAGCAGTTACAGAAAATTGACTTAGTAGCCGATTTTAATTGTCAAAACAGTATGCAGAAATAAGCAATTCAAACTGATATTAACTAGAGTAGCAAATAATTGAAATTGCAAATCTTATGTAAGCATGCAGAAAGAGATTACTAGTTAATTTTAGACCACAAAATACAAGAAATATATATTTATTTATTTTTACAAAAAAAACATGTAGCAAATCAGAATGATTTATTAGCATATTTTTTAGTAGCAAATAGAGCAGAAATTAATTATCTTAAGCCAGATTCAATTCAGGAAACAGATTTTATTTTAAAACAGAAATTCACTCTTTCATTTATAAATGCTGATTAACATCTCCAACTATTAATTATTTCTTATAGGCATGATTTCTAGATGTAAACATACTGAAAACAGTTAGATTCATAAATTGCTATTCTAGAGCATGCTGAAAATTATTAGAGATTTATTCTAGTTGGCAGAAAACGTATATAATAATATTTTATTTCAGTTATTTAACATGCTAAAAAAATGACTTATAATCCTATATACATGATTTCTAAGTGATAGAAAGATTGAAAATATTGTAACTCCTCAAGGCATGATATCTACACACTAATGACATTAAGAAATATTTAAATGTATTTCTAAGTACTGATTGTTCAAAAAAACATATAGGCATGCTTTTCAAATGAAGTAAAAGGTGACAATTGTTCAACCTATTTGATTTCTACGCCAAGTGACATATGAAGAGTAATTAATTAAAAATTTATTATTTTAGGGAAACGGCTGAGTTAGAAATCAAGGAAAATCATGCAGTATTTTAGTATAATTAATAGGATGATCCCACAAATCCAATAATTCATTATAATGACCAGTTAGGTATTTAAACTCATAAATAACTTCCAAATTATAATTAGACAAGATAGAAATGAGTGATTAATGATGACGGTAACTTATTTTATATCTTTTTTGGACAGATCTTGATTAAAAATTATTAGAAGGAACGATCAAAAACAAAATCACAATAAGCATGCTTTCTACCTTCATATAACATATATAAAAAAAAACAATTAACACATTACCTTCAACATATAAATTCCAATTTTAATTACGAATTTAATTATTTAAAGATTCCATGAGCATGAATGTTATAGAATTTTTATTTTATTACAACACTTTTTATAACACACGCATAATTTATTTAGTTATTTAAACACATAGACATGGCTTCTAAAAAAAAACAGAAAATTTCCATGTATTATGACAAATTTCACAATCTTATTTATTTGTTAAAAGGAACTAGTTGAACAAGGAGCCGACACATCATTTTATTTATTAATAATTAAGATGATGGATGATATATTACAATAACCCATAATATTATAATAACCAATTAAAACCGACCAACTTCCAAAAACTATAATTAAAGGTTAAATAGATGATTAAGACAAAGGCATATTATTTTATTTTAATTGGATCTAAAACATATTTGTAAAAAAAAAGGACTAACAAACAAATCAACAAACTTGTAAGCATAGTCAATAAAATAAACAAGTAGCACGTAATTCCCCTCCCCCCCTTAGACGATCCCCAAATTATTTCATATAATATTAGAGAGTTAGAGTTATACAAACATTACAAATCGAAATAAAAGAACAAATGACTTAAAATATACAACATTAAAATAAACTTAAATACAATAACTCATCCGAAATTCTTCTAGGAGACTCTTCAACATCTTGAACTCTAAGTTCAAAACCTGCTAAAGGGAAAAAGTAACACATACATATAATAGCAAAATACTAGCAACATCAAATATTCATAGCAACAAATTTACTTTCATAACTATAAGCAAGACACATAAGAAATCCAATAAAGAGCGACTATAGACATATTGTTACACATTGAGAGAGAGGAACGAAAACTAAATCGGATGCTCCCTTGTATTCGACTAAACACATAACAATGCAAACAATGCTAAAAGTTAAACTAGTAGAAGGATACTAACCAGTTATGCAAAATTAGATATCAGCAATGAAGTTATTTGAATGGAAATGTCAGATCCAAAACAGCAACACAGCAATAAGAGACAAAGAGAGATCCCAAGTTTTACTAGAGTTCTTATTTTTCTTTTATGAGTAGCTATAAATTTTATTCTTAAAGCAAGTAAGTATGTGCCAAGTCCCTAGATGTGAGAGTGTTTTTATTCAAGTATGAATGATGTGAGAGGTGTGAGTAATGTGAGAGTCTCCTTTCCGTGTGTAAGATTGAGTGGAAGAGTGTCCTCTGATATATGGAATTATGAGCCTTATTTATATACAAAAGGGAGGGCACAACATAAAAGGAAAAGAAATAATTAAGGAGACATTAAGAATTAGTTTTCCTTATTTTAAAGGAGAGCCAAAATTAGACTTATTTTAATTTATTTTCTACCAAATATAAGCAAGTAAGAAAATCTGGTTAAGCTTTAATTAAGGTGAGAAATATTCACTACCATATATTTTCCTTGTTAAGGAGGAAGCCAAAAATCAGATTTATATTTTAGTTTATTATTTTACCAAATATAAAAGCAAAATCTTAAAACAAACAAGGAAAGAAATTTAAGACAATTGTAAATTGATACAATCCAGCAAGCAAACATAATTATTAAGAATAAAATAAATTACAGCCTAGAACAAATATTCACAGCCATAAAATAAGTATCATCAGCAAATCAATCACAACAAATTCTAAAGTTAATGATTTCAACTAATCAAATCGATTTGGCCTGTACTCAACTTAACAAAATAATAAGTTTAAAGATACCATAATTCTAAAGGTTATACCTGGAAGAGAAATCAATCAAGCATAATATACTAACAGATATAAGAATTAACACGAAGCAATTATATTGGACTTTACAATAACTGAACTCCAAAATCAAAGAACCAATTACCCAAAGCATTCTACGCCACAATTAAATCAAACAACAATTTATTCCAATTGTAATTTATAAAGATGCTAAGTCAATTAAAAAGTGGAACAAACAGGATAATTATACACCAAAACATACATAATAATGAAATTAACGAACAACAATAGCACTTTAAAATGGAACAATCTCACACGATAGAAAAATGAATAAATAAATAAAAAGCGAGGGTAGTTAAGCAGAAAAGAAAGAACCTGGACGGATCTTTGTAGATCCGTCTTTGATAGACTCAGAACCTAAAAAAAAAGGTTTGTCGGAACTCGATGTTGTTGCTAAGTGGCGTCGTCGGCTGCTGGTTGCTGCTTGCGCTGGCTTGCTTGTCTGCTGGACAGAGCAGCGCTTGGTTGAGCTGCCAGTGGTGCTGGCTCTCGCACCTGTTCGTCTGGTTGCTGGCTGGCTGCTGGAGTTTGCCAGACCTGTTCGGTGCTGGCTGTTGCTGTTTTTCGTCGACGGCGACTGCTGGTCGCCTGGGATCATTGTTGGCTGCTGCCGGTGGAGGAGCTCTGTCGGTCGAAGGTGAGCTGCTAGCGACGAGAGGGCAGTCGCCCCTGGTGGCTTTCTCTGCTGGTTTTGTGCTGCCTTCGCTGGAATCACTGATCGGAGCAGCGAGAAGGAAAGGCGAGGGGAAAAGAAGAGGCGGGGGGAGACGAGAGGGAGGCGGCTGCCACCAGCAGGTGGTGGCGATTGTCGCCGGAAAAAAGAAGAAGAGGGGAGATGGAGGGGAGGCGGCTGCCTTAGAGAGAGGGAGAGGATGAGTGAATAGATTTAGGGTTTGGGGTCTTTAGATGTAAAATAGGAAAATAAGAGGATCAAATCCGGACCATCGATTTTAATTTGAATGGACGCATGTGATTTAATCTTGGATTATGATTTAGACGGACGGCTACGATTAAAGGAGGATATTTGAGATCTGAAAAATTGAGATAAGAAAGGACTAAAATTGCAACCAACTATATGGCTATAATTGAAATGACAATTGAATTAGAATGGCTAGATTTGAAATAAATTAGAATAGCATAGGCTAAGAATTAAATAATTAAGAGGAAGTTTAAGAAACTGCTATCCAATTAAAATACCACATATATTAAAATATTTTTTATACAATATTTTAAGCATTTGAATAATTATTTCTAGTTTAAATATCGATAAAAAATATTTATTTATTTTTTAAGAGAATAATTTAATAATATTTACAATAATTTTTGTAAAGCATGCATACTAAAATGTATAATTTTTTAGACAAAATTGATCAAAATTTTAAATTCGACATATTTTAAAAATACGTATTTAATTGGATAGCGTTTCCAAAAATGCTAAAGGTCGGTCAAAATTGGGTGTCAACAGAAAACAATATCAACCCTTGCCTGCAAGTCTATCCAACATCTGGTCCATGAATGGCATAGGAAAGTGGTCCTTTTCTGTCCACGCATTCAACTTCCGGTAATCCATACAAACTCTCCATCCAGTAACAGGCCTTATTGGAACAAGCTCATTTCTTTCATTTGGAACCACAGTCATACCACCTTTTTTAGGCACACACTGCACATGACATACCCAACTACTATCTGAAATGGGATAAATCACTCCTGCATCCAGCCACTTGATGATCTCTTTTTTGACTACTTCTTGCATAGGTGGATTTAGTCTTCTCTGGTGCTCGATACTGGGCTTATGATCTGGCATGAGTTGGATCTTGTGAGAGCAAATACCGGGAGGAATCCCAATGATATCCGCTATAGTCCACCCAATAGCTCGCTTGAACCTTTTCAACATAGTCACCAAGCACTCTTCTTGTCCTTCATTCAAATCTGCCGCAATGATGACCGGCAAAGTATTCCCTTTGCGCAAGTATACATACCTCAAATGCGGTGGTAGAGCCTTAAGCTCCAATTTCGGTGCCTCCACAATAAATGGTCTTGCGGGTGGGGACTCACGATTCTTCATGTCTAATTCATACTTCTTTGGTTTGGGCCGGTATTCACACCTATCGAGTGCGGCTACCAACTCATCATACTCTTCAATGTCATCACTATCGAAGTTCATAATAACTGCTGCTAGTGCCTCAACACCTAGTCGCTCTTCAATTTGCACTTCAGTCCCAGTCTTCACTCTGTAAGTTATGGAAGATATTGTTTAGAGCTCACCATTCTGCTTCATGGACCTACAAATATTGAAAGTTGCTTCTTCATTATTCAGTCTGAATTTCATCTGTCCCTTTTCCATATCAACCAACGCACGCCCTATGGCAAGAAATGGTCTCCCAAGGATGATGGGAACCTCAAAATCAACCTCACAGTCAAGAATCACAAAATCTGCCGAAAAATGGAAAGACTCCACTTTCACTAGCATATCATGGAGTACACCAATGGGCCTTTTCACAGTTCGATCGGCCATTAGTAATCGCATTGTAATGGGCTTTGGGTCCCCTAAACCCAACTTCTTGTAAATACACAAGGGCATGAGGTTGATGCTAGCACCAAGATCACACAATGCCTTAGCAAAGTGTAACAACCCTATAGTACATGGGATCGTGAAAGCACCAGGGTCTTCCTTCTTTTGCACAAAAGATCTTGTAGCAATAGCGTTACAATGCTGCAATCTATCATCATCTTCAAAACTCACAGACCTTTTCTTTGTCACCATATCTTTCATAAACTTCGCATACCCAGGCATTTGTTCCAAGGCTTCTATCAAAGGAACATTGATAGAGAGTTGCTTCAACATAGTAATAAACCTGCGATATTTACCATCCTCAGTCTTCTTCACTAACCTCTGTGGAAAAGGTGGTAGAGGTCTATGTATGGGGACCACTTTCTGAGATATCTCCATTTCATGCTCTATTGCTTTCTCAGACTCTGGTCTAACCACTATCACATCATCTTTTTTTCTAATCTCAACTTCCAACACAGACGGCCTAGGTGGATCTATGGTTTGTTTACCCCCTCGAGTAGTAACTGTCATACAATGACCATCATTCTTTGGATTCTGGATGGTGTTGCTAGGAAGAGTGTCAGGTTGACGTGGGTTCACTGCAGTAGACAACTGAGTCATCTGCTGCTCTAGATGCTTTATTGACACTGCATGGGCATCAACCTTTTGTCCAATACCAGACAAGTCGCTTCTCATCTCCTTCACATTCTCATCAGTTGCGTCAAACCTTATCATCATCTTCTGCATCATATCTTCAATATGCTCCATATTGCCTCCAGTTTCCCTAGCACGAGATTCCCGATTTTGAGGGGGAACATAGGTCCAACCCGATCATTTTTGTTGCCATAGTTGTTCCTGTTGTAGTTGTTGTCGTGATTGAAGTTCCCATCCCGGACATAGTGACCCTCTCGGTTGTAGTTTCCATAGTTCCGACCTTGGTTTCCTTGACCTTGGCGCCAATTTTCCGTGTTGGATCCTTGGGCATTTGGTCGAAAATCCCCCGTCTGATCATTCACAGCATAAGCATTTTCTTCATAGTAACACTCTTCCACTGGTGGTGGAGTTCTAGTTAAATAATTCACAGTATTTACCTTTTCTGGTCCTCCGCTCACATGCTTCAATACCAACCCCAACTCGGTCCTCATCTGGGCCATCTCTTCACGAATGTCATCTGCAGAGTTGTTATTTGTACTATGAACGGCAAATATGTTTCTCCCAGTATCTGACCTCCGAGTGCTCCATGCTTTATTGTTGCGAGAGATCCTCTCCAGTTTTTCAGCAATCTGTGCATATGTACAATCACCATATGAACCTCCAGCAATAGTGTCAAGTACTGCTTTATTGTTATCATCCTGTCCTCGATAGAAATACTCCTTCAGTGACTCATCATCAATACGGTGGTTTGGGACACTTCTTACGAAGGCAGTGAATCGGTCCCACGAGCTACTCACAGACTCTCCAGGTAATGCCACAAAATTGTTAACCCTATCTTTGTGATTGAGCTTCTTAGACACTGGATAGTACTTTGCTCGGAACACCTCTGCTAGTTGGTCCCATGTGAATATTGAGTTATACGGAAGCTCAGTGAACCATACTGCAGCATCACCTGTCAATGACAGGGGGAGCACTCGTAATCCAATGACATCCATATCCAAGTCTGGTCTACCTACACAACTTTTGCAAACCACCCTTAGCTTGGCCAAGTGAGCATGTGGATCCAACAATGGCGATCCTGAAAATAAGCCTCTTGCTGTAAGCATCTGCATCAAACTACTAGTCACCACAAATGTGTGCCCTGGAGGTAGAGGAGGTAGGACAATGGGTCCATAGAGTCTGCTATATCGATGTTGCCCCGTTAGTTGTCATGTTGTTGTGGGCCTGGTGGACCATGCACCCTAACTGCATCTCCCAATTGATTTTCAGCTAGACCCCGATTTTCCCCACCAACGACTCTTGGCTGTTGTAACTCAACTGCTTCATCTAGATTTCCTCCGATAGGATTAACTGGAAGTCCTTGATTGTTCATTCTTCGCAACGTTCTGTTAAACTCTGGATCGTATGGAGTAAGTGGTTCGCCTTGGCTCCGTGTACTTGGCACACACTAGAGTCGGAACCTGAGAGAGACAAAAACAAAGGGAAAAAGTAAAATTAGGAAATATTTGACTAACGTTCAATAATGTAATTAAAAATAAATCTAAAAGCCAATTTCCCCGGCAGCGGCGCCAAAATTTGATACGCTCAAATTACACCTCCCTAAAGAAGTATAAGCGATTGTTATCAAGTAAAGAACCCAACTTGTAGGTTGGGGTCGATCCCACGAGGAAAATGGTTTAGACTTTACTTTAACCAACAATTATATTCAATTAGCCAAAGTACTTCCAGAAACAAAAAATAAAAAGGGGCGGATTTGTGAAACAAATTGTAAGAATTCAATAAGTAATCAATAATCAAAAGTCAATTTTGGTTGTTATCAAGATGAGAAAATCAACTAGGGTAAACGTGTTCTCCACAAGCTCATAACGCAGTAATCCTAGTAATCGCAATCCTTTCCTAGTGTGTTACATGCAAAGTGATAAGTTAGGTATCTCTAAATCCTTGATCCGGCATCTAGAGAATTTCACCTCGCACCTTGATCCGGCTACGTGTGTATAATTTACTAACCCTTACCTTTACCTCATATTAGACATCATAATCGATGTTTGGCTTAGTTATTACTTCGCACCAATCGACACTAGCCTATTAGATAGTATCACACTAAATCTATGTTGATAATTCTTTTCTTGTTGATTACCTCCTTGGTCCGGCAAGTAGCAACAAGGCGAGTTCTAACGCATGCACTCGTTAAAAAGACTTTTAAACGAAAAAATTATCAATGCATGCAAAACACTATTTAAGAATTACTTATTTACTATTCATACTTTGTTAATCGTTCATGGTTCCCACAACCCTAGTTGTGGATTTAGTTACCCATACTAGCAAGAACACAATTCATAATATTAGATGAATAAATCATGAACTTACGTAACGAGAATAATAAACCCAGAATTTCAACTTGAATTGCAAAGCCAAAATCTTCAAAACGAATGTAGGAAATCAATAATTGCTAGGGTTGCAACTTAATCCAAAGTCACAAAGTAAAAATAGAATAATAATGTCTAACCCCCAAAAACGAGGTTTACATGCCCTATTTATAGAAAACAAATCCTAAATTAAATGGGAAAGAAATTAAGGAAAGTTTGTTCAGGTACGCGTCTTCAATCCACGAGACTGACTTACGTACCATCGATGGATCTACGGTTCGTAAGTCCCTTCCGTCAGTCAAGACTTAGAAAATATTTCCACCTCCAAAAAATCAGCTTCTCTGAAGCAAACGACGGACTAGCAGTACGGACGGTAGATCGATCTACGGTCTGTCAATCCCCTCCGTAGCTCCACAATTAGAATCTTCAAAAATCAGGTACTGGAACTCTCGCAGTATCACTTTACGGATCCACAGAACGGTCCGTAGATCAATCTACGGACCGTCAATGGACACCGTGGTTCCACACTTGGTCAGATTTCCCTGATTTGTCCTCAATACCATGCCTGCTGATCTACGGTCATCACCTACGGACCGTGAATGGACCTACAGTTCGTAGATCACCTCCGTGAATGCCCTGTTTCTACATTTTTTCCAGTTGTCTCTATACTTCCACGCCTGAACACCTTTCCTGCAAAACATGATAAAAACACATAAAAACCAATATAAAAAGGCCCTAGACACACACAACTTGTAAGTGAAATGTATTAGAAATACCGTAAACTCACTGTATATCAATGGACGAAGGTCAAAACCCACCGCATTGTCGGCCCAACTTCAACTTATTGACAAACGCATTGATAATGAACTCAATTGTTTGAATTCGACCCTGCCCTAAAGGATTACTCATCAAAGGCACGAGGAAACACGCCAATCGATTTAGAAACTAGACATTATTCTGGTGTTGAAGGAGTCTGACTCCTCGAGCCATGATGGTTCTTCCTAGTCTGAGGAGGGAGCACAGAGTTCGAGAGAAGGTAGTGGGGAGTCACAGCCTGGGGCAGCTCGGGTTCACAGCATGACACACAGTCTGAGTTAGGCTGCGGCTCAAATGTGAATTGATAGAAGAGGCACCGAGCTAATATAGCGACGTGTGATCAGAAAGTGTGTGTGTATGACATCCTATTTGAGGATGAAGAGCCAAAGTAAAGTAACCTTATTATGGAAATATTACTACAATTTGGAGAGAACATTTAACATGGTCTCTCATTGGTGGTTTATGACTTCCTTTAAAATTCAATTTGGTAATTTTATTTATCCAGAGGTGGAAACCAACTCTGCATGCATAGGGCAACTATATTGGTATATTTCTCGTATAGAGTATTTTCCCCCACAATATCAATAAACTATTACACCCTCCCCCACCCAAAAAAAAACCCCGATTTCCTAAAAGTTGTTTTTAAGCTGTAAAGATATAAAAAAATGTCTGTGATAAACTAAATCACAGATAAAACCCGTAGCTGTTAAACACAGGCAATCTCATGTTTTTACTAGAGATCTTGAAAAGAGCAATCAGAAAAACATAGACAACTCCACCGATAGATACTAATTTACCCGCAGCCTACAAGAATATGATAAGAGCAAGTGAGCTTAGGGACAATAGAGCATACCTTCATCTTTTCATGAGTTCCATTAACAGTTTCACCATCTTTCTTCTTCCACCAATGGTGACCATCTTTACGGAAATCTTGTAGTACTTTGCAATCAAATAGAAACATGGAACCACCTGAAACCGAAAATCTATATTAGTTAAAACTTTAAAAACAAAAAAAAAGGAAAATCGCTTGGGCAGATAACGATGAACCTGGAGTTTGAGTGGGGGATGTTGATGTAAGATGTGCTACAGCTACCAGGACTTTAGAGAAAACATTGATTGACTGGGAGAGAAAAAACCACCTGGAATATTTAGTTGGCGTTCACAAAGCTTCCAGAACTTTTGAAGAATGGATTCATCTGGAGAGTATTCTAAAGCTTCTAGCTCTGTGGATGCAAAGGTTGCTTTCCTGAACAGCCACCACTGTTTTGAAATAACACAACCTAGACCAAGAAAAACAACAAACTCAACCAATCAAAAGAGAACATAGAAGGCACTAACAGGAGATAAGTGAACATAGAAGTTTGGAATAATAGTTACCATACATGCACGTTGACTTGCACGAAGACCTTCCGGAGATTTCGTAGTCAGGAAGAACTCAAGTAGTTCAAACAAGGCACTGCGCTTTGAGATAAAGGAAGATATAGATTGTTCCAGGACTGATCTAGATTTTATGATAGAGTGTAGGAAATAGCAAATATGCAGATGCATGTTAAGAAGCAGAAATCCAATAGCGTGAACAGTAAGCCAAAGCAGTTGAGTATAGGCAAAACTACGAAAAAGAATTATTCAAATTACAGTATACCCATCTTGTCATCAATACATCTGAAGTTTTTGAAAGTCTCTGCAGGATCTTTATGCAAGCTTTCAATGAAAATTTGCCTTGACAATTGAAGTTCATACAACCTTTTCAAGTTAAAAAAGCAGTGAATATTTATCATCACCATCCTGCAACAACAAAAATTGCACATTTGACCAAAACGCATCAATAAAACACAGTCCCCTTCAATTTGTTAATGGTACATACCGCAACTTCTTTTAATGCACATTTAAGTTTGATAACGAGCTCATTTTCAATCCCCTTAAATTTGTTAAGGGCAAAGTCCTGTAATTCCCCACAACTCACAGTAGCACAGAAGTTCAGAGCTTTTACACAAGATCTCAGAGCTTCCTTTACACCATGCTTAAGGAATGCCTTTTTCTTCAGAAGGACAGTAGATGTAACATTCTGGAAAAGCAAAGGAAAAAAGCTTTTAGTTAACAGTTCAAAAACAAATTACTTCATAATGGCAATCCCCTATATAGTTCATGATAGTAATAAGTTCCACAAACGAACCTGATGTTGTCTTTTAAGAGAATCGCGCTCAAGGTTCATATGAACAATGATTTCAAGTAGATAGTGAATTTTTGCTTTGTCAGACATAAATTTGTGAGGAAGTTGTGGATAATTCCTCATCATAGAAATGGTTATATCACGCTTAGAAATTTCAAACACGTCCTGGATATTACAACATAAGCATTCAAAAAATTCAGTATCCCGGAGTAGTATGGCTGAAATCTGAAAAACACCAATATAATTTGTCATTGACAAAGAACACCAAAGAAGGAACCTATCTAAAATAATCTAAACAAATTTTGAACTTGAGGGGATACTCTATGAATTCAAAAAATCAAAACCACGGCATCTAGATACTCATTCTGCGTACAACTTTGAATGATGTCCCTACTGAGCAAACACAGTTACCGTCTATGTTCCATGGTACATGAAAATAATTTGACTGCTCACTCTATTATCAAACTCCAAGTACAATAAAATGTCTTAATGTTGTTAGAAAAATGTTAAAGATGGTAACATGATAATATACGAAAATGGCACCTCTTCCACTAAATAATACTAGTAAGTAATCTAGATGTATTTGACCAACTGACCTGATTTAAGACAAACATACAGTTCAAAAAAAATTGCAGCACAAAGACACTGCTAAAACAGTACAGATCTACCAGGTTGCAGAAATATTACCAACTTATTGTTTCACAAACACTTTCTTGGAATCCATTCTCAGGTGTAAACGGTGAAATTTGAAGCAAATATATAGCATTTACTTAAGAGTATCAACAAGAAGAACTAAAGAACCTCACATTTTGTGCTTTGGTGTAATATTTCTTTTTATTATCACTAGCAGGAACAATCTTCTCCAAAACTACCTTCCTAGTTGACGCAAAAATTAGTCGAATTAGGTTTGTTGCATCTTCATCGCTTAATTCATCACTTAATTCAGCTGATAGCTCTTCTTCCAAGAGCACACTCAGGATATGTTTCAATCCTGTAAAGACATAATTTTTAAGTGAATATTTTCTTCAACCACAAAACAAACTCAGGGATCCATGATAAGAAGAAGACCCTTCTTAATTTTTTCTATGATAAAATAGGAATATAGCTGTCAAATCAATAAAAATAGAAAATGCCTATAAAGGCAAGTTGTAGAAATTACTAGTCTAACCAAACTACAGATAATTGTATTATAGCATTAATACTAAGAAACCACAAGGAAATATGGGACAAATTCAGAAATTATACAGTAACTTATAACATCTTTCGAACAAAGTTGAGCCACTAGAAGACTAGGCTCACTGAAAGTTGTAGGGAGATACTACTCTAACCAAAACTATATATTATTTTCATGTTGCAATGTAATGTCCACTCTACTCAGATGACAACTCATTTGCATCATATCCTCAAGTCCATAGAAATAATTGAAGACTATGACAAACTTAAACTAGTAGATCGAATTTAGGATCAAAAGGGTGTGTGCTTCTATTGGTGGGAAAAATTATGAGATCCCTGCATCATGTGTTCCTCATTTTTTAAGGTACGTTATTTCTCTGTGGTTTTATCACCTAGAATATTTACATCTAAGCACAACTAGCATTTTAAAACATAAGTGGAAGTAGCAGAGTAGTTCTTTTAAGTTGGAACACACTAATTGATGAATCACAAGAAGTGTGACAAAAATAGATCTTTTTATTAAATGAAATAAGAAGTGTTACTCGTATGACAGCCATCCACCAAGCTCTTCACTGCCTAAAACAATATCCTTTAGTACCCTAGGAAGTAGTTCAAGTTTATCCCATCTAATCAATTGAGGGCAACCAGACTCTTCAGGTCCATAGGATCTTCTCAATTCCATATGCATGGAAATAAGGGCATCCATCATCAATTTCCCAGGTCTAGAAGCTGCTTCCGTTGCATATATCTGATGAGTACCCCAAAGGTCCGTGGATGATTCAAGGGTTGCTTTCCTGAACACTGTTATGAAAAAATAACACAACCTAGACCAAGAAAAACAACAAACTCAATTAACCAAAAGAGAACATAGAAAAAACTAACAGGAGATGAGTGAACATAAAAGTTTGGAATAATGCTTACCCTACATGCAAGTTGACTTGTACGAAGAGCTTCCGAAGATTTAGTAATCAGGAAGGACTCAAGTAGATCAAATAATGCACTGTGCTTTGAGATAAGGAAGATAAAGATTGTTCCAGAGTTTAAGATAGAGAGTAGCCTGCAAACATGCAGATGCATGTTAAGAAGCAAAAATCCAATAACCTAAACAGTAAGCCAAAGAAGTTGAGTATTGGCAAAACTACAAAAAATAATAATTTCAAATTATAGTATACCCACCTCGTCATCAATACTTCGGATGTTTTTGAACGTCTCTGCAAAAGATTTTGAAAGTCTCTACAAGATCTTTTTTTTTATAACCCAAAAATCCGTCTATGACCCGCCCTTTGGACCAATCATAGCCTTCTAAACTCGGTGGATAATGGGCATGCTCCTCTACCTTCTCCATTTAAATACCGGGCTTCGCTTTGCATGGTGTGGGGCTTGAACCTGCGACCTAAGCCACAAATCCTCCACCTTTTGCCACTAGAGCTAGGCCTTGGGCTCCACTTAAATATCGGGCTTCACTTTGCATGGTGTGGGGCTTGAACCTGCGACCTAAGCCACAAATCCTCCATATTTTTCCACTAGAGCTAAGCATTGGGCTCCACTTAAATATCGAACTTCGCTTTGCATGGTGTGGGGCTTGAACCTGCGGCCTAAGCCACAAATCCTCCACCTTTTGCCACTAGAGCTAAGCTTTGGGATCCACTTAAATATTGGGCTTCGCTTTGCATGGTGTGGGGCTTGAACCTGCGACCTAAGCCACAAATCCTCCACCTTTTGCCACTAGAGCTAAGCCTTGGGCTCCACTTAAATATCGGCCTTCGCTTTGCATGGTGTGGGGCTTGAACCTGCGACCTAAGCCACAAATCCTCCACCTTTTGCCACTAGAGCTAAGCCTTGGGGTCCACTTAAATACCAGGATTCGCTTTGCATGGTGTGGGGCTTGAACCTGCGACCTAAGCCACAAATCCTCCACCTTTTGCCACTAGAGCTAAGCCTTGGGCTCCACTTAAATATCGGTTAGTTTTTAATATGTAGGCTAGTTGGCCAAATTCCATATAATAATATTTTGATTTTTTAATATAAGGTTTTGTCATCTGATTTAACAAACATATGATATGCAATCGTAAGCTTTCGCATGACACCCTAATCACTTTCGAACCAACAAGTGTTATCAGAGCACATGGTCTAGCGATCACATAGTTCAATGATCCAATTGAACAAGGTTGAAGACAGGTTCAACGCAGTTTCAAATCAATTTACAACAAATTTGATGATAATGAAGATTTTTGTCTAGCTACATGTGGAGAAGAAATTAATACCATATTTTCAACATTCCTGTTGTTGCATTTTTGAAAATAAAATAAAATATTTTAAAACCATTTTTAACCCATATATTTTAAAATTTATTTTTAGCCATGGCAAGCAGCAGTAATGAAGATCATATGAAGAACAAAGATTATCATGCAGTTGAAGAAAGTAGATCATGTCCAGTTAAAATGGGGGATTTGTTAGGGTTTTGCCATGATTTTCTTATCATATTTTAAGTTTTATTTTGTCCTTAAAGGAAACTCAAAGTATTACCATAAATGCTTGAACTTTTTCTGATAAAAAAATATAATTCTTTTCCATATTTGATTTATTCTTTCCTTAGAGAAAAATTTAGAGATCTTTAAATTGAAGATTAATATTCTCATAACATAACACAATAAAATTCACAATGTAGGCATTTAGAGAGTTTTGTTTATAGAGAGATTTTTTCTCTACAATTATAATATTTTTATTAGTTTTTAATATGTAGGCTAGTTGGTCAAATTCCATATAATAATATTTTGATTTTTTAGTATAAGTTTTTGTTATCTGATTTATCAAACATATAATATGTAATTGTAAGCTTCCGCATGACGCTCTAATCACTTTCGAACCCAACAAAATCTGGAGGTAATATAAGTTGGAGCCTTTTCAAGTCTACTGCTTTCCAATTTTAAATTATCATATTTATTAATTAATATTTAATTATTCAAAATGACACTTATTAATTTATGCTTTGTGTGCTCACATATCTCATCAACGATCGATTATTCCAGCTCCTCAATCGAAACGATCAACAACCAAAGTAATTCTTTTATCTTAGAAATCCTGAGCATGCCTTGCTCAAAGTCCAGCTTGTACATATAATTATTTTATTAAAAGTCTATTAAGATGATGTTCACTATTGAATATTTTATTCTTTATATTACTTGAAATTGAAATCTAAATATATTTATGTTATCATAAATAAGAGAAAAAATATTATTAAAATAACAATTAAAAAGTCAGCCTAATATTAAAAGCATATCGCAGTAAAGTCAAATATCTAAAAACTTATATCAAATAACTTGATATGTGAATGAAAAATTAATGGAGAAAAATCGGAAGCTAAAATTTATTTTAGATAGGAATGACTCTTTTTTTTTGCTAATAAAAATTTGAGAAAAATTAATTTCAAATAGACATTTCCTTCCAAACAAGTGCCAACCTCTTTTGAACAGGTGTTTTTTGCACCATTTTAACTTAGATTTTTGGGTATAAATAAAATTGTTTACCCTTAGTTTCTGCATATAAATTCTGAACTCTTGTCCATATTTTCTTACAAATAATAATAAATAATTTTTTTGTGTTAACTTTTCTTTAATTTAATTGTATATTATATATATATATATATATATATATAGTATGCTTGAAATTGAAAATTTTGGTTTTGGTTAATTAGAGAACAAATATATATATATATATATATAGATGGCATAGAAAAAGGAAAAAAAATGGAATATTGGTGAAAACGTGAGGTGTGAGTGGATTGAGCGGTGAGTCGTCGTGAGTAGCACACTTTGAGAGTGACATTTAAAGTAAATTAATAATAAATATGTGGGTGTCACGTATTTTGCATATAAAAAAATAAAATAAAAATTAGAATGTCGAGTCGCCTCACTCCATTACTTATATAATAAGAGTAGTCTAGATTAATGTGTATTGGGTTTCGAAAATCAAATTGGCTGTAAGCATCTCTATATTCTTTCTTGTTGATAAATAAATATATATTTCACTTCCTTCAAATATTTACTTTGCTTAATCACTTTCATCTTTAGATTCTGATTTCATCCATTTAATTATTTCATTTTGGAAGGAAATGTGATACAGAGAATTTTCTTCTTTTAAGGTTCCTCTCATCATTTTTGGAGCTTCTAAAGATGACTGAACTGAACCAGATATTTCCTCATTTGAGAGAAATACGGGACTAATAATATTGTCAAGATAAGAATGAAACAAATAGTTTTACATGAATTGAGACAATTATTAATTAAAGGTTAGTTAGTTTATGTTAGGAAATTGTGTAGTAATAATTGTAGTTGTGTGCATGTGCTAGAGAGAGAGCTTCAAGACAAGTTAGTTGAGCTTTGGAAATGAGCTTTGAAACAACATTTTAATAATGTGTAATTCCTTACATTTTCAGAAGAAAATTGGGAGCCAAAATTCTGCAAAACAGTGGATTAAGCTACGTTGCTGAAGTTGTCCTACTCATTTTCTCAACTTATGGATTCTCCTGCCAACAGTCCACATCTACGGAAATCTGGAAGCCGACTAGTTGTTTCTGATTTTGGTAAGACAGAAATTGTCAATTTTGATACGTGCTCGCTGTTTTCCTCATAATTGGTTATGCTATTAGGTACACTTGAACCTGGTAGTGTTTTTGAAGAAGCCCATTTGCATAGCATAGAGGCCAAGGCTACTGTCAGCACACCACCGAGCACTACAACCATAATTCCATCTCCTCTTCTGCTATGGAGACTTAAGGTCTGGATTTCTCTCATACTTGAAATATTCATTCTTAAGGATAAAATATTTCTTACTTAATGTTGTTATCCGAGAATAGACTGGACTGTCCTACTTCTAAAATTTAGTGCCTGACTTTCACTAATTACCTGAAACATAAAATGCTTGTTTCGGTTACCTTCAAATCATTCAAGAGGGTAGTGCGTGCTCTGCATAACATGAATTTAGGCATGGAAGACTTGTGAAATGTCAATTTCTATCTCTCTTTATCATTTCTTTAGGTTTAAGCATGACATGATGACTATGTGTCCTGATTTTCTTTTTGTTTTGACTTTCCAAATTATTTTTATTCTTCTTCAAAGAAAATTCATAACTTCTTTTGAGTCTTCAGTAAGTTTTACTGTTCAGGTGTTACTGTTTAGCATTTGGGGTGTTAGCTGTTGCAAGGTCAGTGAAACGACTTTTTATTTGTTTGTATTTATGGATTTGTTTTCCTGTGAATGTATTCATTCGCATCTGCTGTCAATATTTGTTGTTAGTTCACAGATCAGCTGGGATTCAGTCATGAGAATGAGTGTAAACCTCCGTGATCTTTTTCTGTATGAGGCTTTTCTTTATTACAATCCTTTGCTACTTGTGGTTAGTTATCTTCACACTAGCTCATCTAACAACACTTTGTGCGTCATTTCCTCTTACAAGTATTTACTTGTTTTTTGGTGCTGCAGACGATAATGGTTTGGTTTTGGGGCATGAACCTATGGGTTTTTGCACAGGCTAATGTTAACTTTCCTAAAATTTTTGACCTCGATCAAAATCATCTCTCTCACAGAGAGATTTGGAAGGTACTGTATATATGATTTTTGTGTATCCTCAGAATCCAACACGTAAGTGAGGCAACACGGTTGGTGCTGTCATTTAGGCTAAACTTTTTTTCTAATTGTGCTATGGTGCTCTTTGATAACTCTTCCAGGATATTGTTTTCCGTTTCCAATGTTAAAATGAATATGCAGTTTCTTGTATCCTGGGCATGATAAGCTTTTCCATTTAGGCTAAAGTTTTTTCTTAATAGTCTGTTATACTCTTACCCAAAATTATATGACACTCTTTTCACTGCAAAATATTCTACTAAAATATGGTTTCGTACATTTTCCACAACTTCTTTGATTACAAACCTACCAAACTGATCAAATTTCTTTCTGATTAACTTGTTATGTTAGTTCAATATTTCTTCCACTACTACTTGTATATTATATAAGTCAAACTACTATCTTAAACTCCTTTTCCAGTCAAATCATGTTTGTTTTAATATTATCATAGATGCGCTTAGATACCATTTGTAAACAGAAAAAAAGAATAAATAAAAGAGAATTTCTTATTCAGTTGATTAACAACACACAAAAGGGCTTTTTATGGAGAAATTTTTGATGGAATATTCAACATAATATCCTATGGGATACTCGGTAGTATTTTTCTGCTTTATCTTAATTAGGATGTACATATTTGTCTATACACATTTTAATATATAACTGCATCAAGTCACTTAACTTCAATAGGAACTAGTTGTTAAACTTCTGTTTTCATATATATTGTGTATTATATATTTGAAGATACACAATAAAAATTTATCCAAATTCTGTTTATATTGCAGTGTGCTACCTGGATGACCATCATTGTGCCAACTAGCATGACAGCCTATCTCTATCTCTATTCAAATGGAGAAGTTACGTTGGCTGCATCTCAACCAGTGTAATAGATGCTTCCTTCACCAATTGAATGATAGTTCTTTTATTTGAGCTAGTCATACTAACTTTTGAGCAAAAGAAGCTTTGGTAAATTTATAACAAGGGACGAGAACCATTAATACAGCTAGAAAGAGTTTTGGCTTCTTAAATTCTTCAGTTTAGTCATACAAAATGCTAAAGTTTTAGTCACTCGCATTAAAAGTTCTAATTGTCCTCTTACTTAGATGTTCTATAAATGTGCTTGTTTTATGCTATGTTAATGAATTTCATGCAATTGCAGGTGCTCCTATATGCTGCTTTCGCCATGGCTCTGATATTTCCCTTTCATATTTTCTATTTATCATCTCGCTACTTTTTGTTAAGAACACTTTGGAGGACAGTTTTCCCGCTTCAGGCAAGTTTGCGTTACTTGAATGTTTATAACAAGAAGCATGCTGATCTTGTAAATCAAAAAATATTTTCAACTCTCCCAGTGGTAAAATAATTGAAACTTCTTTGTTAAAAGTGACACAATCTACCTATTTCTTTGCTTTGTTACGTTGCTTCAGATTGGAAACTTTTTTTGTCAGCTTGTAGGAGTATTGGTTTAATTTAGGACAAATTTTGGAATTCTTAGGTGATTTTGGTTGTCTATTACTTCACAAAGGATTCCTTGACCAAAGTATATTCTTTTCTCGGAGTATCTTAATCCTAGTTTTCAATTTCATGAAATAGTTTTACAAGACTAATAAAATATGATTCATTATGTGAATCAGACATAATAGAGCTTCCTTTCTGAAGTCATGCACTAAAGTTGTAATTTGATTCTTTTTGGAGTGAATGCAGGCAATAGCTTTTGCTGACTTCTTCCTGGCTGATATATTAACTTCTATGTCAAAGGTACACAACCTCTTCTTTCCTTTGACAGAAAAAAAAGAAGGAAAGGAAATTACAACAGAAAAACTTGTGCCCCTGGCAATGCTAATGCTATTCATAATGCACAGGTATTTTCAGATTTAGAGCGTTCAGTTTGCAGAATGGTTCATCGACAGGTTAATTACTTTCTTTTTCTTCAAAGTAAATCAAAGATGACTGACAGAGTGTTAGAATTTATTATTTTACTTCTACTTGGATGTGGATATATCACTCACTTTCAAAATATGTTTAATATCAGCACTAACACTAAGTCTCTGGGTGGTATTGGTGTGCCTGGTACTCAGATATGAGACCAAATCAGAGACCTTCTTTGATAGTTAGATACATGCTTTATGTGTTGTACACCAAATTTTATATTGATACTTGGTATTATTAGTTTTTGATTAAGAATCGGCTCGTAAACCCTTGGAAATGACTGGAATATCCCTTTTATATCATTATGTTAATTTTTTATTTGATTAGGTTTTCAGAATAATAAAAGCCTTATATATTTATGTTCAATATATATGTCCGACATTTGTGTTACCAATGCTTTGTAGAAATGTGGGCATTTAATTAATTGAACTTGTGTTTTCTTCTTCAATAAATTAATATGTATGAGTCGTATGTTTGAATTTCGTAGTTATGTTTACATCAAAAGCTAGAATTGTTTATGACAAAATTTTATCGCAAGTCAAAGTGGTAAACAAAAACTAATATTTTACTTTGTTATCCCAATCCCTCTACAAGAATCCATGCATTGTTATCCATTGCAAAACAATCATGTATTGTTCATCTCACAACAGTCCATGTATTGTTTCATACTTTCACAAAATAATTTTTGTATTATTTTACACCTCATAATAATCCCATATTATATATCATGCAAAAGTAGTACATTATGAACCTGACAACCCTTTAATATGTACGTAGATTGTAGAGAGACTGACTTTGAAATACCCTTTGCAGGAGGTATCCTATTTTTTTCCCCAGGGGAAAGTTTCTTGCTGCATAATTATAATTTAGTGCCCTGGAAAGAGGAAGTTGAGTCCCAAAGTGTGCTAAGAATTGATATAGGGAAAACGAATAGGTTCTTTTTCTTTTTTCCTTTCTGGATGATCGATCTAGTAGTAAGAGTAACTTGCATATGATTTTCACTAAAAATGAAATGGTGTCTTTGTGATGGTATATTTTAATTTTTCAAATGTCAGAAAATCTTATAGATGAGGTGACCAACTTTCTTTCCATGTGATGCTTCAACTACCCTAGAGATAAATGGTATATTTTTCTACACTGATTTTCACGTTATCAAAATGTTAAGATTTCTCAGTCCACCATGGATTATTAACATCTGCCTTCCTAAATCCAATAATTGCTAGTGAAATATATCTTAAACTTTTTCCCCACTGTATTAAAAAGAATTCATAGTTTTTGGGTCTGTATATTCTGAAAGGACCAAATATATCAGAATTTGTTTGAATTCTTGGCATTAATTATCTGAAAAATCAATAATCATGCATATGCAGGTTGCTACCATTGCATGGTTTGAAGCTGATTCTGTTTGTGGCAGTCACTCTGTTGCAATTCCTATAGTTCTTGTATTGCCTTATCTATTTCGTCTATTTCAATGTCTACGGCAATACAAGGATACTAGAGATAAGACTACCTTGTTCAATGGTAAATTTCCAATCTTTGCTGATCTGAGATACATATATATATATATAGGCCATACTAAAAGTTACCAGTTTCCAAAAATAAATGATACATAGGTCACACCGATGGTAAAGCATGGATACGGTTCCTGTTTAAAGGATTTTGAATAGTGTGATGATCCTTATTTTAATTGTGGGTTGTATTTAACTAAAATTCATTAATATTTTATTTCAGCTTTAAAATATTCAACAGCAGTACCAGTGATATTTGTGTCAGCCCTTAAGTATCACGTATTCCCTGACAACTGGGTTAACCTTTACAGGCCTTTGTGGCTTGTCTCAGCTGTTGTGAACTGTCTCTATTCATTTTATTGGGATCTGACAAGAGATTGGGACTTAAGGTGAGTGAATTTTTGTAGCTAATTTGTAAGGGATCATCCTAATTAACTTTTACCTCAATGCTTCTGTGATACACAACCACCACTCCATGCAAAGATTGGCTGTGCCAGTGGTTTGCTTTATTTGCCCGGTATGTTTCTTTCAATTATTAGTGCTGTTTATGTTCTGCCAGATGCTGCCTGTTCTCCTGCATGCCCGGCCAACTATATAATATCTTTTGCTGATAATAATTAACTGTTAACTCAAGAATATTTTTTCCTTTCTAGTTGTTTCACTCTGGTTTTCAAGTTCAACAAGCCACATATTTTATCACATTGCTTGTACGGACGCAAATGGGTAAGCCTATCCTTAATTTGCCCTTTGATTATTGTTTGCAAGCATAGCATCCGTGGACAAAAGGCCGATCAACCTTGCTTAACTGTAGGTGTACTTTTGGGTGATCGGAAGCAACCTAATATTGCGATGCACGTGGACATACAAGCTCTCTGCCCATCTCCGGCACAATTACCTCACAGTATTCACAATAACTGCTCTTGAGATGTTCCGTCGTTTCCAGTGGGTTTTCTTCCGTGTAGAAAATGAGTGGAATAAGATAAGCACCAAATCATCAAATACTCAACTCTACATGGGTGACGTCCCTAAAGAAGAAGAAGAAGAAGAACTACTCAACTCCAATGGTCACAATGTATAGCCTGCAGCCCAACATTCTACATGCCCATCCATTAATGTTTCTCCCACATTTGCAAATAATAATTTCTTGTCAATAGTATAGGATGCCATACAAGGTTAACAGGGGTAAATATAACTAACATAAACATCATACTACAAAATTAGGTAGGATACCTTTTTAAACTTGACAAGTTTTATTTAGTGCATGCTTAAGTTTTTCTATTTTTATATTCTTGACCTCCGTAAATATTAATATGGCAAAAAGTGTGAATTCACTCACTTTTAATAAGATATAAGTTTCACTACTCAACCAATTGAGCAAATAAAAATTGGTTAGTGTGTGTTTAAGCTAATGAAATGTCAAATTCAGGGATAAATAGAACTTAAATATGCACTAAATAAAGTGTGTCAAGTTTTGAAGGAATTCTGAAATATTCTACCATGATTGATTATATCAATTTATTCTTTGCTACCAACCTCAGCTATGGAGAATTTGATAAAAAGAAATTCCTTTAGTTGTAGCCTTGTAGGGCTTTGTTCTTTTTGGAAGCTATTTATTTTTATAAATAAATTCTGTTGTTTTCAGCACTCATGGATTGATATATGAATACAATATTTTCATTTGTTACTTGTCAATATTTTCAGCATTCGTTCTTTTGGGGATATTAATTAATTGTGAAAATAATTTCTCTCTTCAAGATTGTTATGAAATTGTATACGAATAACATTGTGGATAAGATAGCTTATTCATTTCAACACTAAACAAATAATGAAGAAATTCTAATAAGAAAGGTAGAACGTGAACTTAATCTTTTGAATGTGAAAAAAAAAAAAAAAGAGTTTGAAGAGAGTTTTAAGGAAGAACAACTTTCTCTGCAGAAGTTATAGTTGTAATTTTAAGATGTCGAATTTGAATAGAACTATTGGTAGCTAAATTATAAAGGATACAACCCTTCATTAGTAGACATCTTTTCATTTAAAATATTAATTCAACAATTTACTATGTGTTTAAATACAAGTTACAACATAGAGATAAGGGTTAAAAACACATCTAAACTATCTTATTTTTTCAAGTTTCATACCTAAAATAGTACTTATTAGTTTGAGAAACGCACATCTCTCTTTTATTATATTCTCGTCATGATGGGTGTAGTACAATCTCTTTTATTTAAAAGAATTAGCACATCACACTCCACATGCACAAAACATTTTACCTTGAAAAAAATTAAATACATTTTAGTAATAGTTAAGATTAAAGTATTACTCATAAAATAAAATGTAAAATATTTTTCTTATCCGACTCCACCACTTCCTCTCACCATACTTCCCCCGACCAAATTTTTTAGTTTTTTTTTTTAAAAAATAAAATTCTTTTTATAAATTTTTTAAAAAGAATTCTTACTCCCCCCCCCCCCCCCCCGGCACCCTTCAAATATAATTAAGATATTATTTTATTTTATTTTATTTTAAGAAAAAAACTATGCCACCCTATATAACCCTCCGCTTCCAATATATATATATATATATTAGAAGAGTATTTTTTATTTTCCGCAGCACTTTTTTTAAAATAAAATTTTATTTCTGTTATATTCTGTACATAAGTAGAAAAAAAAATTAGGAGTGGAGGGTTAGATGGGGTGGGGTATTTTTTTTTAAAAAAAAAACAATATCAATTATTTTTTAGGAAGGAATGGGGAGGGGGTGATGTATGAATTTTCATTAAATATTTTATTAAAGAATTTTAAAAGATAACAGGACACGGGGGATTGCCGGGGAGGGAGTAAGAAATGGTGGAGTAGGGTGAGAAAACTATTTTAATTTTTTTTAATAAATAATAGTTTTTTTTGAAAAAAAAAATGGGATACTAATACTTTAGTCTTTAGTATTTTAACTAATATTAGTAGTTTATTTAATTTTTGTCAAGGTGTAATATTTTATCCATGTGGTAAAGTTTTTGCAAATAAAAGAGGTAGTGTATTACACACAATTGTGATGTGTTTCTCAAACTAATATGTGATAGTTTATGTATGAAATTAAAAAAAAAATTAGATTGTTTTTGACACTTATTTCTAAAAATTAAGTTATATTTATGCATAAAGTCATGTATCTTCTGATTGGAATATTACTTTAGTATAATGTCACAAGACTAAATCAAAATTCCACATAACATACTAATTTTGAATATGTTGTTTCTTGTGATTACAGCAGTGATACGATACACATAAATATTTGTTCTTGCTTGCCACCCACAAAATACTTAGCAGTTTTGTTATTTTGTTGACTGAAAATATCATGTATGTGTCACATTCTTATTTTTTTTCAACGAAGTTTTGAAAAAAAAAAAAAAATTCAATTAAAGTGATATTCTGAAATGACATTATTTTATTAAATTTGGAGTCGTCATTTGAAATTGTATTTTGGTGTTTCAAGTCACCTTATTCAGATCCCCATTCAAAAAGAAAATGACTCTATTTTTTATTGATCTATGAACTAGAAATTTGGGTAAGAAATTATGTTGACCGAGGGAAAGGCATCACGCACCCCTCAAGTCCCATGATTCTAGCATGGTCGCTTGATTGACTTTTATATGACTTGAATTGAATTTTGGATATATTATACTTATGAGCTTTAGAAAAGTGCGTATTTCTCGTCTTCTTTGATTTATTAAAACTTGATTTTAGTCTGTCTTATTTTATTAACTTGTGATGTATTGGTAGCAACACTTTCCAATCTTACCACATATTATTTATGTATTTAAATTTTTTATGTCTAAAATTTTTGTATTGTTCTTCAAGTAATAAAATTTGTCTTTTATTATCATCGTCCTAATTATGCTCTTAACAGTTCAATTAACAAAAAAATAATTTTCAAAATCACTTGAAAGCCTAAATCTTATGATAAAAGTTAATGAGTTCCGAAATATTTGTTTTGTTAAAAGTTAATCGTGACAACTTACTAAAGACAAAGCTAATTACATAGATTAACTCAAACTTGTCAACTAGTACTTTGAATAAATTCATCCTTAAAAAATGCAAACAAAGTTGTACATTTTATATTTACTTTATCACATAATAATAATATTATTGAGCATACAAAGTGAAAAAGTAACTCAATTCATTAAAATTAAGTTTCATTGAAATATCAATTAATTACATAACATAAAACATCAAGTTTCATGTTTTAATCAAGATCAAGTTAAAAAAAATGGACATTTGAGCATGTGAGAAATGGTCATATTTTATATAAATTTTACTTTAAATTTTAACGATATAAAAAGTGCACACATATTTCAATATTATAAAGTCAAACTTAAACGCATGTAGAATTTGCACAACTTAATAAAATTGAAATTAATCTTATATAATGTAAAATTAGGCCATACAATAAACCTCAAGTGTTACCTTTGTGAAAATAGACTCACCAAAAGAAGAAACCACAATCAGAAACCTACAAGCTCGAAATCAGAAAAGCAAACCTCGAAATCAATCTTTATTTTTACCTCCAATCGTGTGTATTTTTTAGTTGTGTGGGTGTGTTAGGTAGTCTTTGGTGAGTGGAAAAAGAGTAAAATGTGAGGGTATTAATTTTTGTTTCTTGCTTGTGTATGTGTTGTCTATGTGTTGGTTGGGGTAGTTTTTGTTTTTCTTTTAAAAAATTAAATATCTATATAATGATAAAAATATTAGTTAACTATTCCGAAATAATAAAAATAGGGAAAATTGTATATAATAGCAAATTATTAATTCAAATTAAATGCTATAAATATAGTTTGATTTAATTGTACCCCATGGTAAACTGTTGTTATTTCGCCTCTCTCGCTTTTTATACAAACGCAAATGTATAAAATGCGTTTGTGTTTGTATAAAGCGAGAGAAAATTGTATATATACATATATTTTATCCTAGGAATTCCTAAAATAAACTCAGACTAGAAAGTATTTATCCTAGGAGAAAATAAAAAATAAATGTCTCAGACTAGGAAGTGTTTATCCTATGAGAAAAAAAAATGAAAAATAATGTCTTAGATTAGGAAGTATTTATCCTAGGAGAAAATAATAATAAATGTCTCAGACTAGGAAGTGTTTATTCTAGGAGAAAAAATAAAAAAAACGTCTCAGACTAGGAAGCATTTATCCTAGGAGAAAAGAAAAATAACAAAGGGGTTATGTCACTATTGATTTTCTTCATGTCATCAAGCAATAATGTTTCTATCTCATATGGCTACCTGATCAGCTCACCTTGAACCAGTTCGTTGGCTAGCTCTATCTTAACAGAATCTAAGCTACAATAGAAGTATTGCAGCAACAAGTTTTTTGGAACACCATGTGTTGGACATTGCAATAATAACTTTCGAAACCGCTACCATGTCTCATGAAGCGGCTCTCCAAGAACCCTTTTAAAGTTTTGGATGTTGTCCCTTAGCTTTATCATCTTCGAGGGAGGAAAAAATCTATCAAGGAACACGTTGTACAACTCTTACAACGAAGTTATTGAATCATTAGGTAGGTCGGCTAACCATCTAGTGGCTTCCCCCATTAAGGAAAGGGAAATAGCCTCAACCTAATTGATTCTTGATAAATGTTCTTAATGGTAAATGGCCCACAAACATCCACAAAATTCCTAAGGTATTCATGGGGTCTTTATAAGCTATGCAACCAACATTCCTCGCATTTAAAGTAATTAGAGCATAGTTTCAGACACTTGGAACACTGCCCTCCCGGTGCAAGGAGGCAACCAGATTGCTTTCGTGCTTTGAATGATATTCATATACATATAATTCATATCACATATGCGATCGTTTCGCCTAAAGTGACTAATCCATTGTCACTCATAATTCCACCTGCAATTAAGACAAAACAACAACACCAAACAACAATCTACTACAACTAAAGAAGATTGCAAACTAACTTCACATATTGAATTCTTAGCCATCATTCCCCGGCAGTGGCTCCATTTTTCAGAACGCTCAAGCTACCCTCAAAACAAGTAAGATAATAAGCACTCGTTAGCAATAAGAACCCAACAAAAAAGTCATGGTTGAATCCCACAAGGCATGATATAATGAATGAAAATCAATTAAAAAATTTAGAGTGTAAGAAAATTCATTTGTAGCAATTAAATGAAATGGGTGAATGATTCTACCAAATTTATGAAAAAGGTTTTGATATCACGTAACACAATAAAACTAGAATCAAGATTTCAATCAAGAAAAAGATTATCTAGGGGTGTGTTGGTTGGTATCTATGTCAAGTAGGGGTAATTGTGCTTTCTCATTATCGCTAAAAAATGATGGATAGGTTGTTGGGTAATCTTAAATAACATTAATCTTCTTTCGATCTCATAGCATTAAATCATAGAATCTCTTTTCGGTCTCATCTATGTGCATCATAAATCAATCAATATTACTAGAATCTCTCGTTCCAGCAAATCTAGGCAACTAGAATTGAACCACCATTTCTCTTTCAAGCAAACTATAGTAAAGAAATATGAACAACACGTATTAAACCAACTACCCACCTCAATTAATCTATTTTGAGCATCAATCGAGGAACTAGACAAAGATTAAGTTTGCAACCTTAATCCATGAATTAATTCCATTCTAATTAGCTTAAATCCATGAATCTACCGCCATAAAATAAAGAAAGACACAAAACTCACTACAATAAATCAACACCCAACCCCATAATCACAACCCTAGATTTGGGATTTTAGCCAAGCATCAAAAAGGGAAAAGAGAGTATACCCATGATGAATTCAATTATTGGGGAATTGAAATCAAGCAACAATATTCAAAATCCACTTCAATTTGAACCTCCATTTGTCGATTACAAAGTTAATCTAAAACCCTAAAAATTAAGAAAGTTTCTCTAAGAGTTCAAAAGTTAATTCTCCGAAACTTATACAAAATTAGAAACGAAAAATCTTTTTCCAAAATCTAATATATTTCTCTCTCCTTTGAGCTATTTGTAATTTCCAAAAAATTATCACTAAATCTAATGCGTGACCGACTCGGTGACAGTAGTTGGCTCGCCAAATATACTCGATGAATCGTCATTTTCACCTTCATCGATTGTCTTTTAGTCCGCCATTTCAACTCGACAAATCACCATTTCATTTTCAGTTTGCCGACCTATGAATATATTCAAGTGTGAGCACTGTCACTTTGGGCGAGGTCAGGCCACTTGGGTGATCTGTCCTTTTTGTTAGGTGACTACCAATTGGGAGTTTTGTACTCCTTTCAATATTTTTGGCCTCTTTTTATGTATTCATCATTGCCTTTTGTGTTAGCCTTCATAGCTGCAAATCATCAAATATCATCAGAATATGACATAATTTGGCATTGATAACACTAATTGTTGAACTAAAAAGGCCTCAAATGAGTGTATACCTATCAATCATCAACTACACTTTTGTTCTTGATTTTTTAAAATTTAAATTAATAATTATATTATTTGCAGAAAATGAGTGAAAGAAACATATATAGTTCAACAAAAGAATTTTTACTAGGACTGAAGGTTGTCTATGATAGTGCATGTTCTCTTATTGTATTTGATGAGGTAAGAAACTATACTGAGGCTTTTACTTATATTTTCTTTTATTAGATTCAGTGCGGCCTAGGAAGAAGTGGTTATTTTTTGGCGCATGAAGCTTATAACAAATACCAAGATATTATTTGATTCTCTCTACTTTTAAAATTTGTATTTGTGTATTTATAATTTACTTTATCAAAATATAATTATATTTATCTTTTATTTGCAGGATGAAAATGCATAATTCAACAAAAGTGTCGTATAAGCTAAGTACTATTGGAAGAAGAGTTTTTGAAAATTGCGTGTAGGATTAGAGTACAATGACTTGTCTATATATATATATATATATATATACTAACAATTAAAGATTTGCATAAGTATTTAGTTTTTTTAGGAAGGTGTAAATATCTAGGCCATCAATCTGTATTGACCTTTGCAAATTTATATAGTTTTTAATTTCAATATTTATTTAAATTTTAAAAAAGAAATGTGTATTGTGTATATAACAACTACTTAAAAATTGTTGCTAAAGGTGTATAGAAAATATTTTTTTTATTGCGACAAAAATTACCGTTGCTTAAAAGCCTTTCTAACAGAATAACAACTAACCATTTGCTAATTTTTTGCAACAATTAATACTGTTGGTAAAAAGTTCAATTTGTGGCAACAACGGATTGTGTTGTGAAAATTTAAAAAGCCACAACTATAAGAATGTAAGGCAACAAGTTTTTTGGTTGCGATAAGTCATTTTTGGCAACAATATATTTTGTTGTTGCAAAAAATTTTCGCATCATCGTTTATTGCAATAACTTTTGTATTGTTGCCAAAAGTACTTTTGGCAACAACATTTAATATATGGCAACAAAATATATTGTTGGGAAATAGCTTTTTTCTTGTAGTGATAGTTGCCTTCCTTGATATGTTTGACTAAAGGTGAATGTTCCCTTGTCTATGAGAAATAAACTAAGGATGAGATTAAAAGATGATGAATATGAATGAGGGCCTAAAATGGTTTGCTTAGCATGGGTGAGATTTATGGGGTCTTATCCATGCATTGCACATGCATGCTTTGATGTCTTGTTTCCTAGTAAACTTTTTAGTCTGAAAATTTAGTTAAATAATAGCTAGAAATTAGCTACGCACATTCCCTAGCTAATACATTGCTTGGGAACTTTCCAAGCAAATTCTATAGCTAAAATTTGGCGGGAAACCGAAATTGGCGCTAATTTTTTAGAAGGAAATCTAATCTGGCGCAATTTTTCTCTCTTTAAGGATTTTGGTTTAACTAGGGAAATATTTCGTAGCTATGTCTTAGCTAGGAAAGATGCCTAGCCAAATTGATAGGTTGCTAGGAAAGTTCTCTGGCAAATTCTATATTTAAGTTTTAGTAGGAATTGAGTCGTGTGCCCCATATATATTTTTTATAATCTTTAGAACAATTATAATTCTATAAAAACATATGTGTAATAAATAATAAAATTCAATAGTTATAAATAAATATTTAAAAGTGGGACAAGAAATTAAATACAAAATGAATACGTATTTTAGTGTTTCAATGTATTTCTTTTAAACAACCAATTCCAAACTTGAACTTTGGTTAATAGTAATAAAATTCTAATGAAGTCATAAATGACTAATTTGAGGCCAAATAAAAATACAAACTTACAAAAATAAAAAATTCATATAAGATTAAATTAAAGAAGTCTAATGTAGAGAAAGACAAAGAAATAAAAATTGAAAAAATGCAACGTATCCGATCTTAAGACTAAAGTCATATAATAATATAGATAGAAAAATAAATACAAAATTAACGCATAAATTTCTTAGTTCTTATCTTTATCTTCTCCCATAACGAATTAAAATTCAAGAGACTTTATTTATTGAGTCAAACAAAAAAATGAATCAAATAGTACAATAATGATATGCAAGCATTTGGATAGGGGTCATATGAAACCTAGAAGTTGAAGTTATATAGATGAAATAGAGGAATATCAAAAGATATCTTAAAAATTTAAATTAATTATTTAGAGGTTATGAACATCAGAAGAGTTATGAATATTAAGAGTAGCAATTGAATAGGTAATTAGCTATATATATGAATAATGAAGATAAGTATTTAAAGCAAACAAAGGGGAAAAATAGCAAATAAAATAAGAAAAAATAATAGTACAAATAATATTTATGTGAAAATTTTTAAATAAATTAATAGTAAATAAGAAATATCTGAATCACTGTAACAATAGTACTTCAAATACAGCTCATTGTTTTTCCCAAGGCATGACATACATTTTACTGTCTCTGTCCACTTTTAATTGTCATAGTTTCATTTTTTAGAGTCAAACTATAAAAACTTTGACTAACATTTTATGATGTATTTTTTCATCATATTGATATGCAAAAAATTACAATTTATATTATTTTTTGTATAGTTTTTGAATATCTAATTTTTTTGTTTATAATATCTAATTAATGTAATCTATGAAAATTATAGTCAAATTGACATTAGAAAAACGGAACATGAAAAATAAAAGTGGACGGAGGGAGTACTTGATTAGGATTCCAAAAGGTACACGTTTTCATGAAGTGAAATACTATTATTAAGTTATTTGAATTAATTAACCAAGAGAAGTGGAAAAGTTTTATATAGTAAAAGGATTTATTCATGCACATGTTTTTATATATGTGTCAAATAAATGTAATACTTTCTTATAATTATTTTCATTTTTTAACTTTTGACTTCATAATTTCTTATGACCTTTAAAATTTAGTATAATAATAGTTAATATAATATAACTAATTAATAAAAGGAGATACAGTAAAAATTGAAAAGGCTACAATTAATAAATAGAATAAGATAAATTTACAAATAAGATGAAAAGACTATATAATATAATTGATGAGTAGATTGACTAAAAAAAACGGCATTAAGTATAAGAAGATTAAAATTAATTTTTTTCCAATTAAGTAGTAGGTATAAACACATTCAAATTATTAATATTTAATAGAAGAAATTCACTTTATGATAAATGATTACTACGTTTTATTTAATTAAGTAGATATTTTATAATATTTTAATTTAGTGTAGGGATAAAATAATAATCTCCTAACTATTAATAATAATAATAATAATAATAAAAGTAATATGTAATATAATATATATATATATATATATATATATATATATATATATATATATATATATATATATAAGAAGTAACGTACAACTAATTAGTATAATATAAGTAGTAAAAAATCGCACAGCTATAATAAATATAGTATAAACGCACAACTAATTAATATAGTATAAACACACAGCTAATTAATATATATATATATATATATATACTGCATAATTATCCGCAACCCTGTTTTAAAACAACAAGAAACTAATGGTATCAGAGCCAAGTAACTATCAGAAATATGGAACTAGATTTTACTCTAGTAAAACATATATGGTATATAGAGAAAGAAACCTTAGTAGCAATACTATAGGTAATTAAAAATTAGATGAAGATTTAAAAAGAAAAATAGTGACTATAATCACTATGAGAAATAAATTTGAAGAAGAAAGATATGAAATACATTATAATTTTGATGAAGAAATTATAGATATGATGAATACCTCTGATTATTACTTTTCAGAATAAATAAAAATGAGTTTAAAAGAAATCTCAGAATTATTAAAAGACTTAATTGAAAGTCAAAAACAATTAACTTTAAGGTTAAAAATGATAGAAATAGAAATCGTTTCTATAAAAGAAAATCTTCCAGGAAGAATTACAAACATTATTGAAAAAACATAAAATTTTGAAAAAAGAGTAAGTCAAAAATACATAAAAGAATTACTAGAAAAAAAAATTGCAAGTAAAAAAACTTATCAAAAGGGAAGTATGGATGAAATACTAATCCAAAAATTCCTAGAAAAACAAAAAATTGAAGAAGAAAATTTAGAAGAAGAAAATCTAGAAATAATTGAATTAGAATTACAAAAAGATGAATGAACTAGATGAGCTAGTATACGCTTTGGAAGATCTTAATCTTTCAGAACAAGAAATAAAAGTATTTATGAATAAAGGGGAGACATGAGGACCCCAAGGAAAATTTGAAAAATTTGAAGAAGGTGATGGATCTAAATCCATTAAAGAAGAATGGCAAGAGCCAGAAAAAGACGATAAATTTTTTGCAAATAAAGCAAAAAAGAACAAAGATAACAAAGATTTTATAAAACAATATCATAATGATGATAAATCCAGGTTCATGCCTAATAGACTCCCAACAGGTGATATTGGAACCCAATTTCTAGATCTTAATTGTAAAAGAGATCCGAAAACAAGTCTAGATTTATGGTCTCAAAACATGCTTTTGTATTTCCTATTAGGAAAAGGAAATTATACTGATGAAGAAATATACATCATCATGATAAACACTTTCATAGGAAAAGTAAATGACTGGTTCTTTGGATTAACCGAAGATTCATAAAAAATAATAAAAAATGATACTTTAGAAGGATTAAAAAGATCCTTACAAGAAGGTATTACAAACTTAAAGCAATACATTGCAAATGAATTCTTTGGTGGATAAGGAAGTCCTCCAGATATAACAGAGAAAAAACAAGAACAATTGCTAAAGAGCAATTAGAAAAATTACAAATTTGTAAAATGAGTTATATTCAAGAATACATTTGTGAATTCGAAGAATATTACTACAAAATCTTTGATAGTGGTAAAGAAATGCTACCATACCTTGAAAAATACTATAAAAAATTACAAGGATTTTGGGCAAAATATTTCAGAGAAGAATATGAAAAAGAAAATAAAAAAGGAGACACTTTGGTCAAAGAATAAGCTTCTTAAAAAATAGACTGGGTCAATTATGTATGTCACATAATATACAAAGAAAAGCTAAAAGAATTAATACCCAAATTTATTTTTTGGATACAAATGCAGCCACCCAATGGGGATGTAGTAATGATAAACCTTATAAAAAAAGAAAACTCAAAAAGAGTTTAATAAAGAGAAAAAAAATTTCTAGACAAAATTATGTACCTAGAAAAAAGTACTATAAAAAGAAAAAAGAATTTACAAAAACAAAATCTGTAGAAAAATGCAAGTGTTACAATTGTGGCGAAGAAGGCATAAAAGTTACGAATGTAACAAAAGAAGAGTAAAAATCTCAAAAATTGATAGAATAGAAATTGATTCAGATCTCGAATCAATAAGATCTATAGGAAGTGAAGATTTCTTTGATGAAATCTATGAAGAATACTCAACCAGTTCAAAAGACTCTAACTAAATGAGTAAAGAAATTCAAGAAAGAGAAGATTCAGTTCAAATCTTAGAAACTGAAAAAGATCACAGAGGATATGCTTTAAAAGCAACCTTTGATGGAGAAACATTTAGAAAAATCCAAGGATTAAAACTAAATCTTAAGACAGAAGATAATCTATTAAGTAGAATGCAAAGAATGTTTGCAAGAGATAAAATTTCCTATCATGAATATCAGGAAATAGAAAAAGTAATAGAAATTACCCAAACAACAGGAAAACATAAACTAAACTTGTTAACTAAACTCATGATAGACCAAATTTTTAGGAAAATTCTTGAAAAGAAAAGAAAAAAAATGAATTATGTTCATTTAGGAGGAATCCAAATATTAGTCAAATCGACATTCAAAGAAGGAATCAATTGTCCAATAGTTATAAATCTATCAGACGAAAGATTTATTAATGCCAGAGAAGGAAATCTTGGTATAGTAGAGGGAAACCTAGCCTATACAAAACTCCTCTTCACATATTACCCGCAATATTGTATTTCACTCAAAGATGCTGATTTCAATGACGCATTGAGTTTACATTTTCAGATCAAAAGAAAAGATCTATTTAAACCAGTTAATCATATAATGAATATCTATTATCAAGCTTTGTACACAGTTACAAATTCAAACTATGGGAAAGTTTATAAAAACAAAGAAATGATCGAAATAGATCAAGAATGTGCAGGGATAGCACGAATAGTTGAAGCAGAAATTCAGCAAGCTCAAATTCCAGATGAATATGAGATTCAGTTTGGAAAAACACAAGAAATAGGAAGTACTAGTAACCCTAGACTTTCAATAGAATATGGAAGAAATTCCATTAGAAAAAGTATATCTAATAGATATCCTTTGAAAATCTTAGAGACTTCAAATATCACTAAGATAAAAGGAAGAATCTTCAATGGAATTGAATGGAAACATCAAGAAATCTTGATACAAACATGGGCAACTGCTAACCATGTAAAAGGTATTCTACTAGATGGAATATCGATATACGAAGGTAAGCAATATACTTATAAAACCTTCGAAGGAAATAACTTTAGTTGTAAAAATATGGTAGATTTACCTATACAACTAGATACAATAAGAATAACAGTTCCATGTTATATTACAAATCATGAAAGTGATCAGGATTTAATCTTAGGAAATCTTTTCCTAGATAAATTAGAAGACTATAGTATAGGAAAAAATGGCATAGAAATGTTATATAAAGGTGAAACTTGTTTTTTACCAAAAATGTAAATGCCAAAAGAAACTATTTTTAAGGTTTCAGTTTTCATAGAAATAACCTTCTATGATACAAAAATAACAACCTGTTGTCAAATAGACAATGGATCTGAAGCAAGTCTAGCAAAATCTTTTTTAATAAAAGATTAGGACATAAATAAAAATAATATATCAATGATTGGAATCACAGGAGATAAAGAAAAACTTTCTAAATCTAAAGAAAAAGTAGAGATAATTTTAGGATAAAAAATTGTTTCTATAAATAAATTATTTGCTTATGATAAACTGGAAAACAGATTTATTATTAGGAAATGATTTTCTACAACAGTTTCAGGATTATCATCAAACATTATACATGATAAGCCTTAAAACTCCTTGCGGACATTTCATAAAAGTCCCAAGAAAACAAAATCCATATAATCTTGAAAAAGACTATGGAAGTTTTAAAAGAAAATACTTAGAAAATCTAAGAAAAATTACTTGTAAGTGTCTTAATCTAGAAAGGATTAAAGAAAATTTACAAAAATCTTATGGAGAAAATCCATTAGAAAAATGGGAACAAAAACATGAAAGGGAAACTTTAACCTTAAAAGACCCTAGCATAATTATTAGAGCAGACCCATGCTCTACAATGAAGATGATAAAATTGAATTTAAAATTCAAATTAAAGAATTACTCAACTTAAAATTAATAAGAATGAGTAAAAATCCTCATAGTAGCCTAGCATTTATGGTTAGGAATCATGCTGAAATAAAAAGAGGAATAGCTCGTATGGCAATAAACTATAAAGAGCTGAATAAAAACTGTTTATTTGATGGATATTTTATCCCATATAAAAATAATCTAATTAACCTTGCAAAAGGAAAAACATATTTTTCAAAATTTGACTGTAAAAGTGGGTTTTGGCAAATAAAATTAGCAGAAAACTCCATTCAGTTAACTGCTTTCAGCACACCAAACGGGCATTATGAGTGGTTGGTCATGCCTTTTGGCTTAAAAAATGTGCCACAAATATTCCAAAGAAAAATGGATAAAAAATTTTCAGAAAAAGAATTTTTAATTGTCTATATAGACGACATTCTAATATGTTCCAAAACATATGAAGAACATTTAAGACATCTGAAAGAATTTTCAGAAATTTGTTTAAAAAATGGAATTGTGTTAAGTTAGAAAAAAGCTGACATCAATAAAAATGAAATAGAATTCTTAAGAATGATTATTTCAAAAAATGGAATTGAACTTCAATCACACATCTCGAAAAAGATCATAGAGTTTCCTGATAAATTAACAACAAAACAAAAAATTCAAAAATTTCTAGGTTGTTTAAATTACGCAGGAGAATTTATTCCTGATTTAGCTAAAAAACGGAATATACTACAAAAATTAATAAGGAAATCCAATAGACTTGGATGGACAGAGGAACACACACAGTGTATCAAAAGTCTAAAAGAAGAATGTGCTGAGTTGCCAAAACTTAGACTACCATAAGACAATGATAATTTAGTTTTACAAACTGATGCATCTGATTATCATTGGAGAGCATTATTGCAAACCGATTTAAATGAAATTTGCAGGTACACAAGTGGTACTTTTAATGATGCAGAAACAAGATATTCCATAAATGAAAAGGAATTATTAGCCATTGTTAGAGGAATTAGAAAATTTTCTACTTTCCTTTTACCAAAACAATTTGTTATTAGAACTAATAATACGCAGGTGTCAGGACTAATATTTAACAAGCTACCTTCTGAACCGCAATATAGAAGATTGCATCGATGGCAAGTGTTGTTATCCTTTTATTCATTTTCAATAGAATATATTAAAGGAAGTGACAATTTTCTTGCAGATTTTATCTCCAGAAATGTCCAATATGGACAATCAGACGAAGATCCTAGTAAATAGGATATATGAAAAATGGAAACAGTGGATGAATCCATAGACAACAAAAGCCAAAAGCTATTCAAAATCAGAGATGAACTATCAAAGTTGTCTGAACAAGCTCGGATGTTACAATCTGAAATTAATCATCTCAGTATTACACAAGCTGAAACTATGAAAGAATTTTTATTCTTGTGTGAACATTTGGATACATATCCAAAACAGAATTCAAATTTGAAAGGGAATATTAATCCCAACAAAGTGGCAGGAGATGTCCCACTAGCACCTAGTGCCCAAAACATCTCAAAGGTAAGCACGGATATGCCTATTCCCTTATCGAAAGATGAAGGAAAAAGCCGAGCAACAATTGAAGCTTCTACTTCAAAAGAAGGAACAAGCTTATCCTCAGCAAAAGTTGAAAGAATTATATCTGGGAAACCAGAAAGCAGAACTAACCCATTTCCATCAGGAACAAAAGTGTTTTCTTCTTTTCAGGTTGGCAAGCAACATCCTAAAGAAGAAGAGTATCTTACTTTCACAAGATACATTTACAATCTCCCAAAAGAGAGTGGAGAAACATTCGGTGTTTTAGGAACAACAAGTTTGTTTCCTAGAATATCAATCTTTCCAAATGGATTACCGAGCTTTACTGCTCAATTATTTGAATTCGAATATTTAGATGGAGTATATACAAAACCTGATCTAAATGAATTATCTCAACTACCATCAAAACTATTCAACTCAGTCAAAAATTATGCCCAAGGCAATGGAGTTTATTGCAGGTTCTTTAGCATTTCCATGGAAGGCAAAGATTTGCAGTCATATTATCCAACACTCAACTATATTTCAATTGAAAAAATTAAAGATTTTAATGTTAAGGCCACCGGAGTGGACAAAAAGCTTCCACATCTTAACAAGAAATGGATTCAAACCAGAAGAGCTTTATGAATAAAAGCCTTATATGCTATTCTTAAACAATTCTACAATGAAGATTGCAGAGTCATAGATCAAGACCATGATTGGGTTTTAATCACTAAAGGAAAATTCAAGTCAAATGAACTAAAAGAAAGAATTCTTGACATAGAGCTCCATAGGTTAGGAGCAACAAAAGAAACGTGGAAACTAGCATGTATAATGCTAGATCATGACCATCCATAATGTAGCGTATGGAAGAAAACAAGAATAAAGACGTAAGCACTTACGTCATGGAGATAGAAACAAAGAAAGGAATCTTTTCCTTTTCTCAAAGTAAAAAAGAAGGGTCACATCCTGTCGGCCATCAACAAAAGAAGAAGGACAAGTCCTCATCTTATAAACAAGGAATCTTCAATCAGTGAAGGACCAAAGAAGAAATATGTAGAAGTTTAGGGAAGTCCCTAAACATATATATTTTGTAATAAGTCCCTCCTTCCATCTATAAAAGGAGAGGAACTTCATACTTGAGGGGCAGACTACATTTTTTTAGAGAAAAACACTTGAAAGAAAAATGTTAGGTACCTTCAAGAGTATGAGTAGTGAGTAGCAACTTCTCCCGCCAGGGAAAAGCATTTTCTAAATATGTTGTGAGTATTAGTATAATATGTATGGTGTGATTGTAAAAATTATAATTTGAAATAAAAAGTTGGTTTTTATACTTCTCTTCTTAAAACTCCATTAATAGTCTTAAGTGAAGGTTGCGATCTTCAGCCTTAGGGGGGAACAGTAACGAAGTAACCAATACTGAGGTCGTTAGGGTGAAACACTGTTCATGGCCTAAAGGGAGAACTACTGCGGTAGTGATAATGACTGTTCATCGACATAAAAGAAGGAAGGTATACACACAAACTTTTTATTACATGCTATTAATTTTACAAGAATACTATATCATGTTATATGCCTACTTAAACACAGAAAGAAATACTTAGTACCTATAGGGAATAAAAATATCGATTGAAAATCTCATGTTAGTACAACATCATGTTCATGTCCATGCTATCAGCATAAAAAATATTTTCATGTTTATATCCATGCTATTAGCATAAAAATAAAATTTGTTCAAAAATCTTTGCATAGCATAAGAAAAAGAGCTTGGAAGCATAAAAAAGCTTTATTTCATATGGATAAAGCAATTTCAGAAATGGAACATGTATATCTGCATACTAGCCATAGCTTTGATGCAATAATTTTTTCAATACATGAGATGAAAATGTATAGAATACAAGAATATTTTGAATATAAAAATGCTCTATCAATATATATATATATATAGATAGATAGATAGATAGAAGAAATATAAAGAAAAAAAAGCAGAAGAAGAAACATATGGCTAATATAATATAAATAGGGCCAATATAATATATATAAGAAGTAATTAAAAAGAAAAAATATAGAGAAGAAACGTACAAAAATAGGATATACCCTTTTCTTTTGATTTTTTGAAGAGATAATTCTCAGCTAATAAACCCTAACAGAGCCTTCAAATCCTCAAAAATAGAAACAAATTAACTGAACAACTCTTCTCAAAACCCTCAAATCCCGTAAACGAAGGATGCACTACTTCACATCTCTTCATCATGCTCCCAAAATTTGAACTATTTATTCCAGTTTACAGAAGCTTGAAATCACAAATCATTCCTTCCTTCTTCAGTTAAGGTACGAATTTCTCCTAAACCTAATTCATTTATATAAAGAGGTATTATTGAAAAACTAGTTTTTTATATGTTTTTGTTAGATATGAGATAGAAATTCACACAGAATCGACATTTTTTTCTTGAAGCTTGAGATTGAAACTTGTTATTTTGTTCATCAGAAAGAAGTTGGAATTATTTTGGGATTTTCTCTGTATGCTGCCAAATCGAAGACATGCCAGTGAGAAAGTCAGAAGTTTGCCAGGTACGCCTCTGCTTATGTACTGTAAATTTTTATTGTGTTTTACATTTCCTTATAGATCTGGAGCAAGCATCACCTTCTTCTCAAGGCGACTCTTGTAGCTTCACAAGTTGCTTTCTTGAACTTTTGCTTCAATTTTGGTGACCGTTTTAGTTTTAGATGTTGTTTCATTGTAATTGATGATAGTTTCATGTTCAGCTTTATGTAGTTAATGTCCTAACTTTCAGGGTTGTATGCTTGTTTGACTTGAGTAATTGATAGGAATAACCATAGTTGAATCCCACAAACTAGAGCTTTACATACTAAAATTGATGAACCTAAGTTGTTTGATGCTGATGAGGTAGGAGGTGGCTGATTTTAATTTTATTTTTTCGAAATCCCTTCTGCTGTTTAGAGCATATCATATCTCCAAAAAAGTATATAGATACTTGTGAGTTAATGAACGTAATGTGCCTTAAACTTTTCGATGAAAATATGTTAAGGCAGGAAACAACTACAGGACTCGACTTATTTGAGTATCTATGACAGACACTTTGGCTGATGACTCGGATGACTCTAGTACCTCCGCAAGTGACAATCTGCGATTTGTCCATGCTGTTTCAGCCGGCTTCATTTTTTTCTTTTCTGTTTTGTTGCACGATAAGTGTCTGCATATACCCACCTTCTACTTCCAAGGGTGGAGCTTTGAGCACTTCAATTGCTCTTCTATAGAGTCCCTCTTGAATCAAAAGTGATTTTGTTACTGCTTTTGTGTTGGACTTGGGTGACTAAATAGTGTTAGTATGTATAATGCACGTGCTTCTGTATTATTTATTTCACCCCTTATAGAAATCACATAAATTTTTAGAGTTGACTAACTAGAAGGAAATTTATGTTTGTATTAGAAAAATACAATTTTTTTCTCTTAATTAAATGGTGATATTGAACCCTTCTTAGATTAGATATTTGTGGTATGGTCATTTCTGTTTAAATTTGAATTTCATTTACTTGATTACTAACTAATTAATAAATTATTAAGTATTAAAAAAATTGTTTTGTCATTGTTTGTTAGATAGGAAGCATGAGTTCCATTAGAGTTGATCGTTTGTGGATGTATAAGAGACTAGTGCCAAGTCGAACAACAATCACTGCTGAGTTTATAGAAGGTGTGCGTGGATTTATAGAGTTCACATTAATGCAACCTGATTTCGTTTCTACTGAAAGTATAAGGTTCCCTTGTTCAAAATGTAAGAACAGTAGTGGGTTTCTTGAACCTCATGATATTAGATCTCATTTATACAAGCATGGTTTCATGCCCAACTATCATCAATGGGAATCACATGGGGAGTCTTTTGTACCAATTTCTAGGCCTCAACCTAGTACCAATACAGGTGATGAAATAGGTGCTAATAGAACACCAATAAACTCATATCGTACTATGGTCATGGATGCAGCTGGTCCTAGTTTCAACTTAGACAGTGATGTATTTGATACGGATGTTGATGAAGAAGAATCTCCTAATCAAAATGTTAAATTTTTTTTTGAAATGTTGAAAGCTGCTGAAGAGCCATTGTTTGATGGATGTCTGAATCAATCTCCCCTATTAGCAGTTTGCACGTTGTTGAACATTAAGTCTGAGACTAACATGAGTGACAATTGCTATAATCAAATTTTGCTATTTTTGAAGGAGCTCTTACCTGAAGATGCAAAGTTACCTGATGATTACTATAGGACTAAACAAATAGTTGCAAAACTTGGGCTAGGATATGAAAAGATAGATGTATGTTAGACAGGTTGTATACTATATTACAAGGATAATAAAGACAAAAGAAATTATCCAAAGTGTGGTAAACCACGTTACAAGCCTAAGAGAAGAGGCAGTAGAAGGCCAAAAGATGTTCCATATAAAGTACTGCGTTACTTTCCCATAACTCTGAGGTTGCAGAGATTATATATGTCAACAAAGATAGCTGAACATATGACATGGCACTGGAAATACCATCGAGAACCTGGGGTAATGAGTCATCCAAGTGATGGAGAGGCATGGAAAAAGTTTGATCAGTGTCATCCTAACTTTGCAAGCGAGCCTCGAAATATAAGACTTGGACTTGCAGCTGATGGATTTAGTCCTTATGGGCAGATGGCCCATCCTTATTCTTGTTGGCTAGTAATCATTACACTGTACAATCTGCCACCAGAAATGTGCATGACTAGCCCTTAGATGTTCACGCCTTCGGTAAGTTGCCAGAGTTTGGGGATCAACATAATTGGACAAAACAAAGCATTTTTTGGAAATTGCCATATTGGAGTACAAATATTATTCGACATAATCTTGATGTGATGCATATTGAGAAAAATGTGTTTGATAATATATTCAACATAATAATGGATGTAATAGATAAAACAAAAGACAATTTAAAAGCTAGAAGGGATGTGCAAAATTATTGCAATCGTCCAGAGCTTGAATTGTTGGAGCATAAAGGAAAAATTTTGAAGCCAAAGGCTGCCTATTCATTGACAAAAGAACAAAGAAAGTTAATATGTGAATGGTTGAAAAGCTTAAGGTTTCTAGATGGTTATGCTTCAAATTTGTCTAGATGTGTAGACATGGAAGATTGTAAATTATCAAGGATGAAGAGTCATGATTGTCATGTATTTCTAGAAAGGTTGCTACCAATTGCATTTCGAGATCTTTTGCCAGAGCCAATTTGGAATGCCTCAACAGAGATAAGTTTAGTTTTTAAAGGTTTATGCGCAAATGTGTTAAAAGTAGAAGATCTCCGGAATCTTGAGGAAAGCATAAAGGTTACAATTTGCAAGCTAGAGAAAATATTTCCTCCTGGTTTCTTTGGTCCCATGGAACATTTGCCAATTCATTTACCATATGAAGCAATAGCTGGAGGTCCAGTCCATTTTCGATGGATGTATCCTTTTGAGCGGTAAAAATCTAAACTATATCATTGATTAGATAATTAATTTAATTACCTAACATCACAGTAAATATATATGTACCAATGCAGAGAAATACACACTTTAAAGAAGATGGTGAAAAATAGATATCGTGTCGAGGGATCAATATGTGAAGCTTATATCATTAAAGTTACTCGAAATTGTGATGAAGGTGAAGTTGATGCACCTGATGGTTGTCTATCCATCTTTTTGCATCCAGGACGTCCGAGTGGGGAGATGAATGGTCGTTATTTGTCCGATAAGGAGTGGGATGCAACAAGAATATATGTTTTGTTGAATTGTGAGGAGATTCAACAATTCATCCCATAAGTTTAAAGATTTTACCTATATATATATATATAGGTAAAATTTTTTACCTATATATATATATATATGTCCTGCATGAATGGCTAATTTAAAATAATAAATTCTTACTTCTGTAGTATCTTTGAAGCTGAATTGAAAAGAAATTCAGAAAATATCAGTCTCGAAGAAATTGATAAAGAGACGAATAGTAGATTTGCCAACTGGTTCGAAGCTTATATGAGTAAAATACTATAGTATGAAGAAGTTCTTATTTTTACCTACATCAAGTTATAATTTATACATAACTATACAAATCATCGGTCTATTTTATGTATTATTTAGGTTCTTAATCCAGCTAACAACATAAGTGATGAGCGGTTAAAAGACTTGGCTTCTGGTCCTTATAAGTGGGTGCAAACTTGGCCTCAATATTTTACAAATGACTATAGGTTCAACACACTAAGTTATGGCTCTAACAAATCAACTATGAATAGTGGTGTGCGCATAAAAGGGACAACTTGGAATGACTATGAAAGTGACTATTATAGATTGCTTGGTGAGGTGATACAACTAGAATATTCCAATCCGACAAAGAAAAGAACCACTCTTGTCTTGTTCAAATGTGATTGGTTTGATCCAACAATGGGTCGAGGGTGTAAGGTTCATAATCAGTATGGGCTGATTGATATCAATCATAAAAAAGGTTCTCGAGCTATGCTTATGAACCTTTTGTATTGGATGAACAGGTGCAACAAGTCTATTTTGCAGAATATCCCAATAAAAAGAAAGATAGTGTTGACTGGTGGGCAGTGTGTAAAATAAAAGCTAGAAATCAAATTGATTCCCCAAATATTCCATACCAAGAAGATGAAAATTTACCCCCTATAATCCCAAATATCACTGATGATCTTGATAGCTTATGTCATGAAAATAGTGAATTGGAAATACATGAAGTTGAAAATGAGACTGATGAAATTGATCGAGAGCATGGTATTAATGCTATTGAAAGTGATGAAGAGATAGAAGAATCTGATTTTGAACTCTCTGAAGATGAAGAAAATGAACAAAGTGATGATGAATACTTTGAAACCGATGAGAGTGAATAATAATGACTTTTTACTGTAATTTCGTTTCTAGAGTATTTTGTTTTATTACTATTGCTACTATTTTTTGTTGCTTGATGTCATTTATGAAAACCTAAGTATTTTTTTTCGAAGTTGATTCATCAATCTGTTAAAATGGTTATTTAGCACTCTTTTAATTGCATTTATTTTCTAGTGATGCCATCTACTAAGTGACTTTGTTGAGTGAAGGTTGTTGATGTTGCCTAGCAGCCATCAATTAAAGTTTTTATCATGTGTTTTAGTACAATATTTGACTGCTGGAAACTTTTTCATATTCAGTTAGTCATATATAGGTACTTTTCCCTAAACTAGTTGAGTTAGTGAGATTACCTTAGTATGGAATTTATGGAAGGAGTAGAGGAAGAGCTGGAGATTTTTAGTGATATGCATATGAAGAAGTGACGATGAAATGTAGTCTCCATAGTAGCAAAGTTTGCAGAATAGTACAATAGAGTCTTAGTAGGCGTTTGGCCATGAGATCCCGTATCACGATATGGTATCGTGAGATGGAATCAGCGTTTGGACATGCGATTTTACGCTGATTCCATTTCATGATTCCATATCATGAGAGGTGATACCATATTCTCCAAAAACCATGATATGGAATTATATGGTGATTCCATATCATGATTTGAGATATTTTAATACAATAATTGATCCATGAGTTTATATTTTGTTAAAACAACCCCACATTTATATGTACTAACCATTTGTTTCATATGTAAATAAAATTTATAATCACATCATTACTTTTTAAAATTTATTATTCTCACCAACATATAGTCACTTTAACTCACACCTCACGATTGTGAAACTTTTCAACATTCACTTGAAATAATTAACCGGTATGTTAAAATAGTTGCCAAGGCAATTAGCAAGATGGCACCAACATTATACAACCAAAAAATATGACTGATGTACATTCCAAAATTCGACAAAATACTCGATTTTGGCCTTGGTTTAAGGTAAAATTTCAATCACATTAATAAATTCATTTTATGGCCTTAATAAGTGAACATTTATATTTTATGTGTAAGTTATTAGTATTTAGTTACATATTTCCTATCAACTTTGTTTAAAGAGATAATATTTATTTTATGACTTTGCATTGTCTTGGAAGCACTATTTTTATGTTGTTGATGCTGGTTTCCGAAACACAAAATGACTTTTAGCTCCATACAAAGGACTACACTATCATTTGCAAGATTACCGAGGAAGTGAAAGAGAGCCTCAAAATGCCAAAGAACTATTTAATTATAGGCATTCATCTATGCACAATGTGATTGAACAAACTTTTGGAGCTTGGAAAAATAGATAGAATACTGAAACAATGCATGAACCATTATGATATTGATACACAAGTGAAAATTGTCATAGCTTGTGCAGTGTTACATAATTATTTGCGAGAATACCAAAGTAGTGATGAAATATTTATGGTCTATGAACATGAATATATAGTTGCGGAGGATATTGACCAACAAATGGCTCAACGTAACAATGTTGGTTCATCTTCTCGGTCACATGATCGAGAAATGCAAGTTCAACGTGAGGAAATTGTCCGTACTATGTGGGAGGATTATATTAAAGACTAGTACACTACAATTTATGTTCAATTTCTTTTATTAAATTAAAGTTAGATGAAACAATTACTTAAGTGGAGAACAAATAACTTTGTAATAATTTATGAAGCGATTTTATAATTTTTTGTTTATTTGATAAGATTGAATAAACAATTGAGGCTATTTTAATAGTTTTACAACTTATGTGATTTTAATGTTTATGAGAAAATATACAACACAAAAATTCCATATCGCATGTCCAAACAAACCTTCAATTTCATCTCATGATTCCATATCATAATACCATATCATGATTCCATATCATGATACCATATCGCATGGCCAAATGGGCCCTTAATCTCACCATTATTATGTGTCAAGAATTCGATGTAACACTTCGACCGTGCAGGACTATAGTTCTTTTTTATTGAATAAAAGCAAACTCTACCCTTGCTGCAACAACGTATACTACATAATATCATTGCAGGAGTACATTTTTTACTGATTCACCATCTAAATAGGTGAATTGGTCTATCTTGTTTGCTTTTGTTATATTAGTGAACATTGAGGGCAAATGAGCTTCATTATTTTCTCTACATCAATCATTTTTATAGCATGCAATATTGCAAATTTTATAGTGACTGCTTGAGTATTATTCTATAGTTCTTGTTAGACTTTTATCAGGAAATATGACAAGGGAAAGAGGCATTAAACATTGTTGGGGAGGCCGTGGGGGCATAACTAACAAAGGAGGAGGAGGCTACAAGCTGCCACCAGGCACTTCTCAAAAGGATGTTAGTGAATCATCAATTCCTACATCTCAGCAGGTTGGTTTAAACCAGTGCATTGTCTCATCACATGAAAGTAGTTCTCAACAGATTGTACATACATCTCAAGAAGCCAATGCTCAACAAATAACTACTCCTGAAAATGTTGGTGGTCAACAAGAAGCTCATACTTCTCTGGATGTTGGACGACAAGAAACACCTTTTTCTCAGAATGTTGGTGCTCAACAAGAAACTCCAACTCAAGATGTTTCTCCTGAACAAACACCCGCATCATTTGAAAGTAGTAATCCATAGGTCAGACAAGATACACTTGGTGGCATGAAATCCTTGAGAGTAAATGGAGATACGTAAGTAATACAAAATTATATAAGTAATGGCCAAATATGTTTTCATTTAATAATCTTCTCATAATGTATTGTACTAATTATTTTGAAGATTCTTCCCACATGAGGCTGTTCGAGATGTGGTGTTAGCCTTTAAAAAAAGCTTCTCCGGACCATGGCATTGTTGGAGCAAAGTTCCAGAGCATGTACGAGACAAATGGTTTAATGATTTTGAGGTATTTATACCTAAACAAGAATCTGCGAATTTAACTTAAGCGTTAGATTTTTCGCATTAGTAAATTCTAAAAATAAAAAAGGTATGTATGCACGTGTGTGAGAAGACAATAATCAATACATAAATCTCATAGTATACTTGTTAATGGGAAAATTGTTTTGTCTTTAAAGGAGATTCCTCCATTTGGCATGATGTTGTCTTTTTGTGTGGAGTTGGAGGATGATTTCTCGAGCTTAATGTTTTTTTCTTGCTGGTGTTGTTGAACTATCTAGCATTTTGCTAAGTTAAAACATGATATATGAAATCATTAAACAACGATTCTAGTACATAAGACTCATATTTCCTTTATTTCACCTTGTACGACAACCATTAGACACCAGCCTTCCATTTTAGTATTTGTCTCTGTATTTTCAGCAAATCAATGTATCTTCCACAACTTTCTTGAATAACTACATTTAATGAAAAGATTATGAAAGATTCCACTTCTCTTGTGTGGCGTGCAATCTAGTGGCACGTGTATTCACCACCGCTCTAATTTATATACCGTAGCTAATCTTTCATGTAATGCTATTCATAGAATGTACTGGTGTTTTTCGGTACTATCTGTTTGATAATTATCAGACTCTTCCAGATCACTTTCTAGAATTTTGACATAAAAGGTAAGTTTCTTTTATATTGTTCTTTCCTTTTCAGGCTAACTGCTTCAGATCAGTGAGTAGTGTGTTATGATTGAATCAAATTTTACCTTCGAAAATCTCTCACATGCCAGCAAGTTTTTTTAGGAGTCTTCATTATGCATATATCTTATCTCTTTATGTAGAAGTCGTGTAGCCATTTGTTTTGTTTTTTGAAGGATACAACCCATAGAAGCTTAGCAGCTTTGTTACACACTTGGCAATCAATTATATTAAAGCCCCTTACACTTCTCGGTTTACACAATGTCTCCTAAGTTTCCAAGGCCAACCTTCTTGATAACTAGTTATTTTCTTACCTAGATTGTGCGTCTCAACTTGAAACAGTACTAAATTATTTATTTATTTTATATTTGCAGAAGAATTATTCTTTTTCTGGTGAAGATAAAGTACTTATTCGAAAAACTTTTAATCGGGTGGGTAGTGAAAGATTGAGTGACATTTTGGGAAAAGCAAAGAGAACATTTTCAAGAACAAAGAAAACACCGAAGTGGATTGCTCAAGTTCACTAGGATGGTTTGATGAAATATTGGAACTCTGACGGTTTTAAGAAAATATCAGCAGTCAACTCAAAGAATAGAATGTCATCTAATAACGGAGAAGGGCCTTCCTTACATACTGGAGGATCAGTTGCCTTTGCTGAGTACAGAAGAAGACATGTAAGTTAATCTTTATTTTTGTTTAGTATTAATTAATATTAGTCTTATGTTATACTATGATTTATGTTGAAAATTAACAATATATTTAATGGTTGTAGAAGGACCTAACTGGAAAAGAGCTTCGAAACGATGAATTATTTCTAAAGACTCACAAAACCAAAAACGAAAAGAAGTGGATCTGTGGAAAGTCAGAAAGGATGTGGGTATGTTTTTATATCATTTCGTCAGTGATATTTATTCTGAAAGTTATTTTTGTTTAAATTTAAATCCATGTGAATTGTTTTCTAAGAAGAAAAAAGAAATTGCTCTTTTACTGATAATTTTTCTTTTTCTTTAATTTTTGGGCATAATGCCAGGAGAGTGATTTAACATTTGGAAGAACTTTAAGTATATTTGGTTGTTAGGTTTGGTGTTAGGTGCACTTGTTTGAGGGTGCACTTAGTACCCATCAATATAATTGTTCATGTAGGAGAAAGTAGGTGCTTCACAACCTATACATCACTAGAGCATTGTTCCATTCATTGGTCTGTTTCGCTATTTCTGGTGCCTCTAATACAATTACTGGTCGTCCATCAATTATCTAGCAGGGGAGAATAGAAATCTCCACAAATACACCAAGGTTCAGTGATGATAAAACCTATTCTAAGTAATTCTTGACATAAGTTTCTCCTTCCTCTCTACAATTTTTGTCATAGATCATTGTTAGCAGACAATAAAAATTGAAACACTTACTTGCTACCTTTATATGTGTAAAATGATCATGTATTTCTTCCATCAGAATAGTTATTTCACCAGGCATCCATAAAATCCATATTCTCCTATTTTCGGGTAATGAGAAGTTATAGATGCATAAATTGATCATGTTCTACTTCTATCAGAATAGTCATTTCACCAGGCTTCCATAAAATCCAGATTCTCCTATTTTCGGCTAATGAGTAGTTATGCGCATAACTCCAGCCTCTAGTTATCGTATCCACACATTTAGAGAACTTATGTTAGTTCACCGTTGTTTCTGGTATTCCAGCAAAAGAAATTTTGTTAGTTCATGTTTAGGGAGTTGTCTACTATCAAGACTGGTTAAAATAGAAATATTATCCATGTTGGCTCTAGTTTTCACACAGATAATGAACTACTTATTGTTGTTGTATCCTGCTACTTCGAGCCAGTGAGCCTTACATTTATGTTTCAACACCTTCTCCTGGAGATAAGACCATTTTTTATGTTCAACTACAACTTTTTTTTCTATGCCAAATACAGTGTTGGATACACTAGTCCCACATGATGAGTGATCTATTTTTGGATGGATTCTAACTTCTCTCTTGCTTCAGCGACTCTATTGTTCAATCTCCCCATTTCCTATGTCAATAACTTCTATAGAGGTTCTTTACACAGCTTCATTTTTTGCAATACATATCTCCTCCTTTTACATTTTGTTTCCAAATGGTCGTAACAATATTTGAAAAGCTTTCATGTTTAGTCAGTATGTTCAGAAATTTGAAAGGTTTGTGGGGTCCACTATCTGCACTGTAATGCTCAATAAGAATCGGTGAGTGATCAGAAAAATTATTCTTCTTGAATTGAGCTATTAGAGTTCTGTGTTATATACCATCCAAGAATCATTACAAAGAGCCCTGTCAATTCTACTCTATATGTCACAATTTGTCCAAGTATACCTTTTCACAATAGATTTCATATCTGTAAGATTTAATACATTAATTACTTGTTGAAAGTCTTTTGATTTAGATTCACTTACATGTTGGCCCCTCATTCATTCCAAATCTAGTAGGGGAGAATAGAAATCTCCACAAATACACCAAGGTTCAGTGATGATAAAACCTATTCTAAGTAATTCTTGCCATAAGTTTCTCCTTTCCTCTCTATAATTTTTGGCATAGATCACTGTTAGCAGACAATAAAAGTTGGAAACCTTACTTGATACATTTATATGCATAAAATGATCATGCACTTCTTCCATCAGAATAGTCATTTTACCAGGCATCCATAAAATCCAGATTCATGGCAAGTGAACAGGACTTCATCTCTATCGTTTTGGTTTTGGAATTTCACTATGTAGCAGCCTGCATTGCGGTAATATAACTCAGGTACAGAAAAAAGTTGTAGTACCCATCAATATAATTGTTCATGTAGGAGAAAGTAGGTGATTCACAACGTATACATCACTAGAGCATTGTTTCATACATTGGTCTATTTTGCTATTTCTGGTGCCTTTAATATAATTATTAGTCGTCCATCAATTATCTTCGGTGGGTTATAGGTTAAAGGCATACTAGTGGTGGAAGTACAGTTCAACATGAACATGTTGTTCCAAACTTCTTCCCATCTGTATATTTCTTATTGAACTCATTGTATTTTGTTTCTGCCTGACTCTCATTCCATCTTAAGGTTTGAATAAGGAACCTATATGGTTTCAATAGAGCATTTAGGAAAGATGTTCTTGTATTAGTTCAAATATATATTTCATTGTTTACTTCATCAATTAGAGTATTCTAGTCCTTTAATAAGATAAGTTTATTTCTTGTTGTCCATTTATTCTATTACAGAATAAATTTGAGTACTTTCATAGCACCTTTTGCAACTTTATAGCTTTGTTATACCATGTTATAGCTAATTACTTTATTCTTTTTCAGAATACATTTACAAATATAATTAAGGATAAGGTGGGTGAGAATTCAACATTAAGGAATGAAGAAGGTCTTGAAGTAGGTGAAAAAGACGTGGAGAGAAACACGACCACAAATAGAGAAGATGAAGGAGAAAAAACTAGTGAAGATGATGTGAATTTATTGAAAACGGTTTCGGAGGAGCAATTATTGAAAACTTGGATAAAAACAGTTGGTGGAACTAAAAAAGGAAATATATATGGGCTTGGTTCTAGAAATTGTTTGTTGGCAGATTCTTTGAATTCTAATTGTGCATCTTCCACTACTCAGAACCCTTCAAATATTCCTACTCAACAAATATTTGAAACACCTGAATTTCAACAACTTCTTGACTGTGTGTTGGAGCAACGGATGACGAATATGCAAGAGCATGTGCAAATGGAAATTCGGGAAAATATGGAAGCTCAAGTAACTATTGCGGTTTGTGCTGCTGTGGCTCGGATGCTTGGTTTTACTCCTCAACCACCACCAGATGGATCTGGTTCTACTCCAAATCCTTAGATAACTTATGTTACTGTTTTTATGTTTTAAGACATGTTTTAGCTAGTAAACATGTACTTCACTATTCAAGGATTGAAAGTCTGCTAGGGTCATTTTCCTAGCTAAATTGACATTAGCTAGGGATTTTTCACTTTAGCTAGGATTTGCGTTATGTAGCTAAACAACCGTTTTCTTGTATATGATGTATCTCTTATGATTATGGTATCTGTCTTATGATGACTAATGCCTATATTATGCTTATGTTGATTATTTATGCTAGCCATTATATTTAGTACATTATTGTACTAACACATACTCTTGCCTACATTCTTATCAAATGTAGGTTCCGACGATATTGACTTCCATTCTAGTGGCTAGGATCTTAGTAGAAGCAATCAAGCGAAGAATTGTGATATACCGTGAGTTTACGGTATTTCTAATACATTTCACTTACAAGTTGTGTGTGTCTAGAGCCTTTTTATATTGGTTTTTATGGTTTTTATCATGTTTTGCAGGAAATGTGTTTAGGCGCGGAAGTTTAGAGACAGCTAAAGGAAATGCAGAAAAAGGGCATCCACGGAGGTGATCTACGGACCGTAGGTCCATCCACGGTCCGTAGGTTATGACCGTAGATCAGTAGGCATGGTATTGAGGACAAATCAGGGAAGTCTGACTAAGTGTGGAATCACGGTGCTCATTGACGGTCCGTAGATTGATCTACGGACCGTACTGTTGATCCGTAGAGTGAGACTGCGAGGGTTCCAGTACCTGATTTTTAAAGATTCTAAGTATGGAGCTACGGAGGGGATTGACGGACCGTAGGTCGATCTATGGTCTGTACTGCTGGTCCGTCGTTTGCTTCAGAGAAGCTGATTTTTGGAAGCTGAAATATTTTTTAAGTCCCGAGGGACGGAAGGGACTTACGGACCGTAGATCCATCGACGGTCCGTAAGTCGGTCTCGTGGATTGAAGATGCGTACCTGAACAAAACTTTCCTTAATTTGTTTCCTTTTTTATTTAGGATTTGTTTTCTATAAATAGGACATGTAAACCTCGTTTTTGGGGGTTAGACACTATTATTCTATTTTTGCTTTGTAACTTTGGAGATTAATTTGCAACTCTAGCAATTATTGATTTTCCAAGTTCGTTTGGAAGATTTTGGCTTTGCAATTCAAGTAAAATTTCTGAGTTTATTATTCTCTCTACGTAAGTTCATGATTTCTTCATCTAAAATTATGAATTGTGCTCTTGCCAATATGAGTAACTAAATCCACAACTAGGGTTGTGAGAACCATGATCGATTAACAAAGTATGAATAGTAAATAAGCAATTTTTGACTAGTATTTTGCATGCATTGATAATTCTTTCGTTTAGAAGTCTTTTTAACGGTGACCAACGTTAGAACTCGCCTTGTTATTACTTGCCGGACCAAGGAGGTAATTAACAAGAAAAGAATTATCAACATAGATTTAGTGTGATACTATCGAATAGGCTAGTGTCGATTGGTGCGAAGTAATAACTAAGCCAAACATCGATTATGATGTCTAATATGAGGTAAAGGTAAGGGTTAGTAAATTATACACACGTAGCCGGACCAAGGTGCGGGGTGAAATTCTCTAGATGCCGGACCAAGGATTTAGAGATACCTAACTTATCACTTTGCATGTAATACACTAGAAAATGATTGCTATTACTAGGATTACCGCTTTATGAGATTGTGGGGAACACGTATACCCTAGTTATTTCTCTTATCTTGATAGCAACCAAAGTTGAGTTTGATTATTGATTACTTATTAAGTTCTTACTATTTGTTTCATACAAGCACAACCCCCCTTTTATTACATGTTTCTGGAAATAATTTGACTAATTGAATATAATTGTTAGTTAAAGTAAAGTCTAAACCATTTTCCTCGTGGGATCGATCCCAACCTACAAGTTGGGTTCTTTACTTGATAACGATCGCTTATGCTTCTGTAAGGAGGTGTAATTTGAGCGTATCAAATTGGTGAGTCCTCATAGCATCGAAGACTTGATCACCTTTCCTTTTATGTCTTTCTTTTATGTTAGAACTTCTCTATGGGCTGTGTCCCAAGACTATTCAAGTATTAGATGGTTTGAGACAAAAGACTTCCGCTTTGTTTTATGAACTTTGATTGTATTGGAAAATGTTTTAAATTTCCGCACCATTTTCTATTATCTTATGTTATGAAAGCTAAGTGGCCTGTCTGAGGTCCTTCGGGGTCTTGTACGCCATGTTACGTCTAGGGGGTACCCCAGGGTCGTGACAAAGGGGGTTCGAAATCTATTATACATACCTAAAAAATAATATTAACATTGTATAAATAGTAATATTTTCCGTTGAGGGGGTTCGGATGAACCCCCTAAGTATATGTTGCCTCCGCCCCTGTCAGTGTCTGTTGTCCAAAATTTTATAGATATGTTCCCTACCGACCTACTTGGCCTACCCCCTGAGCGTGATATCGACTTTACTATCAAGCTTAAGCCGGGTACTCGACCTATTTCCATTCTGCCATATCAGATGTCTCCTGTAAAGCTCAAGGAGCTGAGTGTTCAGCTTCAGGACCTCTTGGGTTAGGGGTTCATCAGGACTCACCTAGTGGCTTGGGCGATGACCCCAGCTTGCCTAAAGTTACAGAACACTTCAATGGGGAGGACACCTCACCGAACCAGTTGGCGACTCGCCGAGTCCATTAGGCGAGCTTGACCCAAATCGCCCTTTGTCCTTTTTGGGTCACTTTTGAGCCTCTTATGTAATAAATGCCTAAAATTATAAATAGCTAGTTTGGGGTCCTTTTTTAGGTAGACTATTTTGAATATTGATTTTTGAACTCTTGTATGAGTGTTGAGAGCTTGGTACAAGCTTGGATTGACTTTTGTTTAGAAACGTCGGCTGCGAGGTGAATTCAATTCCCTCAAGGTCTTCGTAAGAGTTAGGTGCTTCTTGTAGTATTAACGAATTGAGGTCTTAAGGTTTAATATACCTTTTGGTTGCTTTATGTTTCCTCTTTTCCGTCCGTCCGTCCGTCCGTCCATCCGTCCATCCGTCCATCCATCCATCTATCTTTATTTCTTGTCTTTAATTTCTGCATTTTATCTGTAATTCGTAGTGAGAATTACATCATTTGGTATCAGAGCTGAGCTTAGATTCATTCCTACGATTCTAGTCTTGGATTTGCTACAAAAAAAAAAGAGTCAAAACGTTTTTCAAGAAAATCCCAAAAATATTTTGTTGATTTGAGTCTTGTTTAAAGTTTCTAAGGTTAGATTAGTGATCCCTATCTTTACTTGAGTCTAAATCTGAGATTTGGCATTGATTGGAGTACTATTAGAGATTCCACCATTATTGAGTGAAGAAGCTTGAAAAAGGTGCAAATGGGTTTTGATATCTGAAGGTTTTGGCAAAGAATTGAAAGATAAAAAATATTGGGGTTTGTTTCCTACATCAAGGGGAGCTTGTATCTTAAGTTTTGTGAAATTCCAAGCTAAAATTATTGAAGGTTTTATTTTGGATCTTCATCTTGTTCATTGTATTCTTGAGGAATATTCAAATCTTCAAGAAGAAGGAATCTTCAAAAGAATGTGTTTAATCCAAAAGGAAAAGAAATATAGAAGGGAATTTATCAAAAGGGGTAAGGAATAAAGGAAAAGTAAGGGGGGGACCACAAAACCACAAATTTCGGAGGTCTTCAGGTGCACTCACTGGCGCTTTCGACGAGCCCGACTTTGCTTGCCAAAGTCTAAAGGGCGACTCGCCGAACTGGCCCCCAGATCGCCGAATTGCCTTGATAGTCTGTAAATTTTGGCGAGCTAAACTTCAATTTGGCGAGCTGTACTTCAACTTTGGCGAAGAAAACAGTGCATTTGGCGATCAAAAACTCATTTGATGCCCCTAATCTCAGGTTCTAATTCCTTAGTTTCCTTTTCTTGATTCTCAATCGTTCTCAAGATTCCTACACTAATTTTCAACTTGTAATTAATCTACTTGTTAATTAGTGGTTCTTGAATTCTCTTCTTTTCTAGTGCCATTTCTTTTGGTACTTTTTTCGTGTTTCTTCGTAGTCAACTTTTTTTATTCAAGTATATTTTGCTTTATCGAGTCGTTCGTCTTTATTGAAACAAGAATCCATTCCGGCCAAGAGTAGAAATTGACACTTTGTGATCAACCGAGTATAAGCAATCTTCAACCTTAGTCGTGCCAATTTGAGAGGCAATCAAACGTGTTTGTAAACACGAGTGATTGTGAGTTCATTTTACTAACGCTAACATTGTTTATTTTTATTTTTGTTGAGCTGTCTTATTGTTAGGTACAATGGAAATCGGAAGTGAAACCCAACCACCAACGAGAGAGGTTACTTAGGAATCTATCATGGACGTGATTACTAATATGGGTTGGAGAGGATGGAGAACATGGAAGGACAAATCGCCGCCATGAAAGGTAGTGTGTCGAAGATGGATGATAGAATGAACAATGTGGAGGATCGAGTTAACTCTACTAATTCCACCCCACAAGCTATTTTTCGTGCTTCCACAAGTGGGCATGACCACACTATTTCTCCTACTATCACACCCGGAGCCTTCTATTAATTATTCAACCCAACACCAATTCGTTTCGGCTCCAATGTCCAAAATACCAATCGGCCTTTCCAATTCCAACTCAACCAAGAAGCTCCACCAAACCAAAACCGACCTTACCAAGCCCCACTAAACCAAAATCCACCTTACCAAATGCCACAAACCCAACCAATCCCCATGATAGAGGTGAGGGATGATGAGTACCAAGGGGGATATAAAGGTGACGGTGATGAAGCGCCATGTAATGAAGCATAAAGAAATAGACCAAGAGGTAAAATGGAACATAGAGGGCGAGGAGATAGATTTGGTCTGGTGCCACATGTGAGAAGACAATATGGGAACCAACCTTAAGGGGAAGTCCAAGGAGGTCACTACAACAACAACTAAGTGGGTGAGGGCCGAGGAAACTATTACGGGTACCAAGGTGGAAATGGAGGCCGAGATGTTGGAATCAACTCTATCAAGACTAGTCTCCCACTTTTCAAAGGGGAATGCAATCCCGATGCTTATCTAGAATGGGAGTCTCTTTGTAAAAGAATCTTCCAAGTCAATGATTTGACCGAGGTCAAGAAGAGTTGTTTTGCCATTGCTCAATTTGAAGGGTTTTCTATTATGTGGTGGGAATATATGAAAAGGTATCTAATCTTGGGCGTATTTGCATGCTTAAGAACAAAATAACACCCGCATTTTGGCCAAGTTGGGAATTATTCTTTACTTATTGATAGTAGTGTCGAGTCATATGAATTCATTTAGACTAACCAACATGATTAGTTGTGTAGGTGAGGTTAAATGAAGAACCAACGCTGAAACATGCATTGGGAAGCACGAGAGGATCTGAATAAATGAACAACAAAAAAAGAGAACGAAAAATGAGAAACAAGGCATATCCATATCCCATCAGCATCGTGGAGAGGGAATTTATTATTTGGTCGCGAATTGAAGTTGGAGACAGAAGACTATGTATCGTGCATGCATCGCAGAGAAGAGTTGCTCGCTAACAACTAAATTCTGGAGAACTCTCCGCATCGCGGACCTTGGTGCCAGATTTGACCGATTTTGACTAAATATAAATAGACTCAGATTTTTTATTTTACAATTATTCTTTTTCTCGGTTTTAAAGAACGATGACTTTTGGAGCTTTTTCATCTGTTCTTAGGGTTCATTCTTCAACTCTCTCTATTCGATCTCTTTATGTTATTTAATCATTGCGTAATAAAGAATATTGGTATGAGTAGCTAGGGTTGTGGCTACTGGATAATTGTGTTTTATTGAAGTTTAATGGATTGAAATTAATTATCACATGAATCAATCTTTTGTTCTTGTTTTAGTATTTCATGCTTGATCACTACAGAAATAAATATCTTGTCTAAATTGAACTCGGGAGAGGGATAAGAGGATAGAACGTGGGGTAAAAAAAACATGATTTACTCTTAGATTTAGAGTTGATTTGTATCTAGAATAGGGATATACCTACGAACCTTGCTTGGTTATTAGACAAGACGAAATCATAATGCTTGATAATTGGTTCAGCCTATCCCCGCTCAACAATGTAGTTAGGCTGCCAAATATCATAGGCGATTAGATGTCGGGAGACCATAATCATATAATTAACCCTGTGATCATTGTGATCATTGATTCGATAGTTAATTAATATCCATTTCACAAGATAAGATGCATGACTCCTTAAGTTAGCTGCAAACCTAGAATTTCCCCCGTCATTGTTAAAACCCTTTGGAAATTGAATCGTAGTAGTTAAACTTAATTAGTATATAAATTATATAAAAATCCAATTCACTCTTCTTGATAACACTTATTTTAAATTGAAAGTATTGGAAAAATTGAATTAATCTAATATTAAGTCCTTATGGGTACGATACCCGACTCTTAAAAAGAGCCACTTTAATACTTGCACGACCACGTACACTTGCGTGTGCGATTGGGTGTAACAATATCATCTAGTACTTCAAGATGGACACCCTCCACCATGGACCGGATTGAAGGCCCTTATGAAAGTCAAGTATGTACCGGAAAGGTATCGCCAAGAGTTACTTGCTAAGTTGTACAACTTGAGGCAAGGAAGCAAAAATGTTGCGGATGAGTTTCAAAGTTTGATCTTGAAGCTAGAGTACACCGAGAATGAGGAGCATGTCGTTATTCATGTCAAGGTAGGATTGAACAAGGAGATCTCTTCCAAGATGCCTATTCACAAGTTGGCTAGCTCGAATGACATCTTCGAAGCTACCAATGAGGTAGAGTGGGAACTCAAATAGAAGAAAGTACATAAGTACAAGGGTATTTCATTTTAAAATTCTTGGAGTAAGAACAAGGCAGAATGACCTGAGAGGCCCCTGTACTTGTATATGTTTGTCAGTTGAACCCTTATACTCGTTACTTTTCCAAATGAACCCTTAAACATGATGAAATTCTATTTTTTAACCCCTCTGACCATTGACCGAGCTTATGTAGCATTAAAATGACTGAGATGGACAAACGCGTGATCGCACGCGTTTTGAAGCAAGTGAATACATTTTTTTTAATTTTAAAAATCTCAAAATTATAAGACAAAACAATAATAATAAATTAAAAAAGAAAAAAAATCCAAAACTCCTTCTTCTGTAACACCCCGTATTCTACGTGTACTAGTTCTATTTATATGACGCTTATAAATTTCCTTGTGGTATAGTTATGGACTTGATTTCCTATGCAATTAGTGACAATAGAATAGGTTTAAAGTTAATGGTCCGTATATTTTAATGTGACCCGATTAAGTTGAAATCGATGGAAGTATTTAAACTTGAGATCATAAGGTGGTATTTGAATCTAAAGTTTAAAGTGACATAGTGTATATAAGTTTTAAGTTAAGTTAAAGGTATTAAAGTCTTGAAATGGAATAAAATATTGAGGTGCTTGCTTGACTACACATAAGCTAGTAGGTGACAAGTAGGTGCATCACCTATTTTGACTTATTGACCAGCCCAAAGGACCAAGTAGGTGCATCACCTACTTTGACTTGTTGACCAGCCCAAGGGACTAAGTAGATGCATCACCTACTAAGACTTTTTTGACCATATTATTGGGCCAAGTACACTACCACCTACTTGCATTAATCTGGTCCAAGTTGAATAGAAGAATAAGAGGAGAATGGACAGCCAAGGCCCAATATGCTAAAGTCCAAAAAGGCCTAAGTGAAAAGTCCAAGTAGGTGGATCACCTACTTGATAGTTTATGGCCCAAAATGAGTGCGAAAGTAGGCCGAAACAGGTCCCTTTTAAAGGGATTGATATCATCTTTTTCCAACCATTTTTACTTTGACAAAAAAATCTGATTTCTAGAGCTTTCTCTGTTCTCTCTCTTAGATTCATACAACAGCCATTAAATACCATTAGGGTTCTTAAATATTATGGAGTTCAAGCTATTGGAAGGTATAAGGTAAGACAAGTTGAGGAGGACAACCTTTACCTTGAAGAATCCAAGTCTTAGAAAGTGGTAGTTCTATCCAGCAAGGTAAGCTACTGCAATTTTCTCCCTCTTGTGCTTGAGTTAATTAGGACACTTGGTATGTCTTAGTGAGTTGGAAATTGTTACTTTTACATGGTGTAATATTGGGGAGGATGTTTTGGTGATTAGTGCATGTTGGGACAGCCATGGAGGGGAGTCCTCTTTAAATTTAGTTATGAGCTTGTTTGAGCATTTTAAAAGTAATATTAGCTCTTCAAGTGCTGGTGATCAGAAACCATGATTCATATTGCTTATGTTACATTATTATGTTTAAGGATTGTTTTATGTATGTATAATAAGGGATGTACCTTGATGTGTGGGGAAGTTATGGAGACGTTAAAGGACTTAAATATTGTAGGGATTTTTGGGGAGGACCTGATACGAAGGTTGTGCAGTATTTAAATGCGATTAAATGGAAAGGGAAGGAAAGAAAACATTGGCTTGATAAATTAAATGCTTACTGCTTGGTTACTCTTTTGGTGAGATCAAGTAGCTCAAATTGATTGATTAACTACTAATACTAGTCTTACAACTTATTTTATTGTAGATTAGTAATCTAAAGAGAAGGAGCTTAAGTCATACTTTTTGAATTGTATAGCAAGGTATGTAAGGCTATTCGATTTCCTATTTATTTGGCATGAATCCAACACTTGCATTACACAAAGTAAGCTTTCTAAGTTCCCTTGGTAGTGACTGATCCATAGTTGCAGTTCCTACTCCCTAGAGCATTAAAGTGAGTACTCTAATTTGAGTTTATTACTAAATGTACGTGCTTACTCTACCAAGTATTAGCATGCACGTAACCTAGAATACACATGGTACATATGTTTATATGTTGGATATACAATCTGCATATATCTAGCCAACTTGCTTCAATTTTCTATTCCGTCATATATGTCATCTTTTAACATGTTCATATGTCCCCTTTATTGGTTATTACTCCCATTGTGTTAGACTATAATGTTACCTCACAAGTTCCCTACTTGCTTTATTGTACATTTTATATGTACTTACTTGGATTATGTATCCATCCTTAATTGAATCTGCCCACGTTCTCCCTTAGTTCCAAGTTCATGTATACCTTGTATTTGATATTAGTTAGTGAGTATTTGGATATCATATATAGTTCAAATCTCTTGATATGTGCTTCAATTTGAGATGTCAAAATGCTTACTGAGTCATATAAGCTCCTAAGTATTACATTGGTGTCACATTTGCTTCCCATGTCATTGTTATTATCCTTAGTCCATATTCATGTCTTCTGCTACTGGTCCATAGTTCCAAATCTCAACAATGATTATGACCACCAAAACATCAATCTCAAAGGAGTTATGATCATCAAAAGAACAATCGCAAAAGAGTTATGAACATCAAAACAACAATCTCAAAGATTAAAAAATCTAAGTGAAGCAATCTATATAATTATGGGTGGCATCCCAAGGGCAAATACCTAGCATGGGTCGATCCCAATTGGTATAGAAGGGTGGCAGCTCAGGGGCGAAAGCCTAGCATGGGCCGATCCCAATTGGTATGGAAGGGTGGCAACTCAGGGACGAAACCCTAGCATGGGCCGATCCCAATTTGTGGAATTATGAGGACAGCATCCCAGGGGTTAAAGCCTAGCATGGGTCATTAACTTCTACCACTGATCAGCTGGTCATTGTATCATATGTCTTATAAAATTATAACGCACGGAAAAGTAAAAAAAAGAATGTAACATACATGATTCCACAAGTATAAGCAAGGGTGGTCTCAAATCCTTGTCCATTTGTATTTGGTTTCACTTGAGATCTCATTTTACATTTGGTTGTATTATTCCTTACATATTCAGTACATTCTTTTGTACTGATGTCCCTTATTGGGGACGTTGCATTTCATGCTGCAGGTACAAATACTCAACTAGTAGATCCCCCTCAATAGAAGCACATGATACTCAGCGGTTGTTGGTGAGCTCCAGGTTGATTCGGGGCTTTTCCGAGTCTTTACTATGCATATTTTCATAGTTGTACAGCCACAGATTCCAGTAGAGGCTTTGTAGACATTGTAAACCTATCATCTGTATTCATAGTTTCACTTGTCACATGTATCGGTTCAGCTAGTAGACATATGTTTTATATGAAGCTTCTCATTAGTAAATCTATCAACATAGTAGTTTACTTCTTTCTCATCATAGGTCACTTGTAAAGCATGTGTTCATATCGTACTTGTTCGCCTCACTTAGGGTTGGGGTGTGACAAAAGTGGTATCAGAGCAGCTCGTCCTAGGGAGTCTACAAAGCCTTGTCTAGTAGAGCCTTACTTATGAATGTGTTGCGCGCCACATTTATAAATGGTAGTTCTATCCAGCAAGGTAAGTTACTACAATTTTCTCCCTCTTGTGCTTGAGTTAATTAGAACACTTGGTATGTGTTAGTAAGTTAGGAATTGTTAATTTTACATGGTGTAATATTGGGGAGGATGTTCTGGTGATTAATGCATGTTGGGACAGCCATGAAGGGGAGTCCTCTTTGAATTCAGTTATGAGCTGTTTGAGCACTTTAAAAGTAATATTAGCTTTTCAAGTGCTGATGATCAGAAACCATGATTCTTATTTCTTTTGTTACATTATTATGTTTAAGGATTGTTTTATGTATGTATAATATGGGATGTGACTGGATGTACGGGGTAGTTATGGAGACATTAAAGGACTTACATATTGTAGGGAGTTTTGGGGAGGACCCGATACGAAGGTTGTGCAATATATAAACGCGATTAAAGGGAAAGGGAAGGAAAGAAAACATTGGCTAGATAAATTACATGCTTACTGCTTGGTTACTATTTTGGTGAGATCAAGTAGCTCAACTTGATTGATTAACTACTAATACTAGTCTTACAACTTATTTTATTGTAGATTAGTAATCTGAAGAGAAGGAGCTTAAGTCATACTTTTTGAATTGTATAGCTAGGTATGTAAGACTATTCGATTTCCTATTTATTTGGCATGAATCCAACACTTGCATTACAAAAAGTAAGCTTTCTAAGTACCCTTGGTAGTGACTGATCCATAGTTGCAGTTCCTACTCCCTAGAGCATTAAAGTGAGTACTCTAATATGAGTTTGTTACTAAATGTACGTGCTTACTCTACCAAGTAGTAGCATGCACGTCACCTAGATTACACATGGTACATATGTTTATATGTTGGATATACTAACTGCCCAAATCTTGCCAACTTGCTTCAATTGTCTATTCCGTCATATATGTCATCTTTCACATGTTCATAGGTTCCCTTTATTGGTCATTACTCCCATTGTGTTAGACTATAATGTTACCTCATAAGATCCCTACTTGCTCTATTGTACATTTTATATGTATTTACTTGGAATATGTATCCGTCCTTAAGTTGAATCTTCCCACGTTCTCCCTTGCTTCCACGTTCATGTATACCTTGTATTTGATATTAGTTAGTCAGTATTAAGCTATCATATAGAGTTCAAATCTCTTGGCTGAATGTTAAGTATCTTCACTTGATATGTGCTTCAATTTGAGGTGTCAAAATGCTTACTGAGTCATATAAGCTCCAAAGTATTACGTTGGTGTCACATTTGTTTCCCATGTCATTGTTATTATCGTAAGTCCGTATTCATGTCTTCTTCTACTGGTCCATAGTTCCAACTCTCAACAATGATTATGACCACCAAAACAACAATATCAAAAGAGTTATGATTATCAAAAGAACAATCTCAAAAGAGTTATGAACATCAAAACAATAATCTCAAAGATTAAAGAATCTAAGTGAAGCAATCTATATAATTATGGGTGGCAGCCCAGGGGAAAATGCCTAGCATGGGTCGATCCCAATTGGTATAGAAGGGTGGCAGCTCAGGGGCGAAAGCCTAGCATGGGTATCTCCCAATTGGTATGGAAGGGTGGCAGCTCAGGGGCGAAAGCCTAGCATGGACCGATCCCAATTTGCGGAATTGTGAGGACAGCATCCCAGGGTTAAAATGGCTAGCATGGGTCATCCTCTTCTACCACTGATCAATTGGTCATTGTATCATATGTCTTATAAAATTATAACGAACAGAAAAGTAAAGAAAATAATGTAACATATAGGATTCCACAAGTATAAGCAAAGGTGGTCTCAAATCCTTATCTATTTTTATTTGGTTTCGCTTCAGCTCTCATTTTACGTATGGTTGTATTATGCCTTACATATTCAGTACATTTTTTCATACTAACGTCCCTTATTGGGGACGTTGCATTTCATGCTGCAGGTACATGTACTCAACTAGTAGATCTCCCCAATAGAAGTACATGATACTCAGCGGTTGTTGGTGAGCTTCAGGTTGATTCGGGGCTTTGCCGAGTCTTTTCTATGCGTATTTTCATAGTAGTACCATCATGGATTCCAGTAGAGGCTTTGTAGACATTGTAAAGCTATCATCTGTATCCATAGTTTCACTTGTCACGTGTATCGATTCAGCAAGTCAACATGTATTGTCTATGAAGCTTCTCATCAGTAAATCTACCTGCATAGTAGTTTACTTTCTCATCATAGGTCACTTGTAAGGCATGTGTTCATATGGTATTTGTCCGCCTCACCTAGGGTTGGGGTGTGACATCTTCAGCCCACCCAACCCATCTCCACCCCTACCCCTTCTCACTCTTTTTTCTTCTTTAGCCCAACTGCCAGCCATACCCTTTTCGTCTTCTTTTCGACCCCAGACCCCACCCGCCCCTGCCCCCGCCCTCACCCCTGCCCCTACCCCTTTCCGTTTCTTCTTCTTTGACATACACCCCATACCATAAATCATAATAAAAAGCTTTTGTTAAAAAATATCTCATTCACCTTTTTTAAAAGTTAATTTTTCAAGATCTATTGCTTTAATTTACTGATAAACATATTTATTTGTTTTCAATTTGAAGTTTTCTTGATATATCTTTTTACCAAATCTAAATAAATAAAATCCCAAAACATGTTTAAGAGCTAATTATTATCTTTCACATTTTGTTATTTCAGAAAAGTTTTGAGTGTGAGTAAGACGAAAAATGGTTATTTTTATTTTTGGGGTGAAAGGTATAGGGTGGGGAGGAAGAAGATAAAGTGGGAATATGGAAAATGAATATAGCGAGAGACAGAAAAATTTGCACCTTTTAAAAAAAACATTATTTATTTTTAAATATTTAATTTCTAATGTGTCATTAAAAAATAATAATTATACTAATGTGTCATTAAAAATAATAATTATACTGATGTGTCATTAAAAAATGACGTGGAATTTCATGTGTAAAACAAGTGTAATACACGCACACACATCTGATGAGAAAGGGGTTTAAAATATTATGTTTGAATGAGTTTAAGGGTTCAGTTGATAAAGTCGTAAGTACAAGGGTCCAACTTACAAATGGAGTCAAGTACGAGGACCTCCCAGGTCATTCCGCCTAAGAACAAAGGGGCAGCTCAAACATCTTCGAGTTGGAACAAGAATAAGGATTTCAATATGCCTTATGAGAAGAAACCCTTTGAAGGAAACACTCCAAAATACCCACAAAGAGAGGGAGGTAATAATGACCCAACCAAATTTCAAAGGCATTCAGTGTCACAAGTGTAGAAGATGGGGTCATATGATGCGTGAATGTCCCAGTCGATTGAATGTTCTAGTTCAAGGAGGGGAATTGTATCTTGGTGAAGGGGTAGATCAAGAAGAGAGTTGTGAAGAAGAAACCCATGAAGAGAATGACTTTGAAGGTGATGAAGATGAGGAACAAGACCCATGTGAGGGTAAAAATGTCACCGTCCCTATTGGTTTGATGAGGAAGGCCCCAATTGAAGAAGTTTGGCCTCAAGAAGGAGAGTTCACCGTACCAATGTATGTGGTAAGGCGAGTAATGATTAGCAAAGCCATGGACGACCCAAGTCAAAGGGAAAATCTTTTCCACTCCAAGTGCCTCATCAAAGATAATGTGTGTTCCTTGATCATTGATAGTGGGAGTTATGCAAACGTTACTAGCACCGCTTTAGTGGAATTCTTAAAACTTCCTACCACTAAGCATGCTACACCTTACAAGCTTCAATGGTTGAGTGAATGTGGAGAGTTAAGGGTTCATAGACAAGTGTTGATCAAGTTAAAAATTGGGAAGTACCAAGATGAGATTCTATGTGATGTAGTCCTAATGCAAGTTTGTCATGTGCTACTTAGAAGACTTTGGCAATATGATCGTTCAACCAAACATGAGGGGAGAACCAACAAGTATTCACTTGTGTTGGATGATCATAAATATGTCCTTCATCCTATGTCACCCTCTCAAGTCAATGAAGTGTATCAAAATATGAGTGAGTTGAGGGAGAAAAGGAAGGGTGAGGAAGAACATGTGGAGGCCGAGGAAGAAATGAGGAAGTTGAAGGGAAATACCTAAAGTGTTGGCTAAGTACAAGGAGATAATGGAGGAAGTGGGGGCCAAAAGTTCTTTGATCCTTATCACACATAGGGATCATGTGTTGCAAACTAACCAATCTCATTCTTCTTTTCCTCATTCTATTTCCCTTCTTTTGCAGGATTATGAGGATGTCTTCCCTAAGGAGCTTCCAAGTGGATTACCCCATTTTTTGGGAATTGAGCACCAAATTAATTTCGTGTCGGGCTCCCAATTGCCAAACAAGCGGTTATCGAAGCAATCCGGAGGACCCCAAAGAGCTACAAAAGCAAGTTGAGGAACTCCTCAACAAGGGCTATGTGAGAAAAAGTATTGAGTCTGTGCGCCGTTTCGATTCTAGTGGTTCCAAATAAAGATGGAACAGGCGCATGTATGTTGATTGTCGGGCCATCAACAAGATCACGGTAAAGTATCATCATCATATCCCTAGATTATATGATATGCTTGATGAGCTGAATGGCTCCTGTTTTATTTGTACAAAAGAAGGATGGCACGATGCACATGTGTATTGATTATAGGCAGTTAAATAAGGTGACGGTGAGGAACCTCTACCCCATGCCTAGGATTGATGATCTATTTGACCAGCTTCAGTGTGTCGCAGTGTTTTCAAAGATTGATTTGAGGTCTGGTTACCATCAGCGAAAGATTAGGGTAGCGGACATCCCTAAGACCACATTTTGGACTAGATATGGCCACTATGAGTTCCTAGTAATGTCTTTTGGGTTGACTAATGCTCATGCCGTCTTGATGGACTTGATGATATAGGTGTTCAGACCGTATCTTGATTTTTCATCATTGTATTCAAAGATGAAATTCGGGTATACTCGCAGAACATGATTGATCAGGAGTTGCATCTTAGAATTGTGTTCCAGACCTTGAGAGAATAGCGGCTTTATGCCAAGTTCTCAAAGTGCAAGTTTTGGGTTGAGTTTATAGCATTCTCGGGGCATGTGGTGTCCAAGGATAGTATCATGGTAGATCCGACAAAGATTGAGGCTATTCGTGATTAGGCTAGGACCATTTCAATTATTTAGGCTCGGAGCTTCGTTGGTTTGACAAGCTACTATAGACGTTTTATGGAGGGCTTCTCCACCATTTCTACACCTTTGACCTGGTTGACTCGCCTTGATGTTCCTTTTGAGTGGTCTGAGAAGTGTGACTTGAGCTTTAGGAAGCTCAAGGGGTTGCTGACTACAACTCATGTGTTGACTCTTCCAGCTAAGGAGGGCAAGGGCATCACAATCTATTGTGACACATCTGGTGTTGGTTTGGCTTGTGTTTTGATACAGCGAGGCCAGACATTGCTCATGCGTCGAGGAAAGGGTTACATGAGCACAACTACCATACTCATGACTTGGAGTTGGCAACGGTAGTTTTCGCGCTTAAGATCTAAAATCACTACTTGTATGGAGTTCGTTATGAAATCTACATTGATTAGAGGTGTTTTCAGTATATTATGAGCCAGATGAATCTTAATTCTAGGCAGTTTCGCCGGATTGAGCTTTTCTGAAGGACTATGACCTTTGTATTATCTACCATCCGGGAAAGGCGAATGTAGTAGTAGAATCCTTGAGTCGCTAGGCACTGAGTATGGGAAGTCTAGCCTTCTTATCTACGGTGGAGCGACCTTTACCTTTGGACATTCAGTCCTTAGATAATCAGATGGTTCGGTGGGATGTTTCAGTCCTTAAAACGGAAATTGGGTATGGGACTCACTTTTTATCGAAACGACCTTGAATGGAAGTTTTGATTGTTCCATTGAGTTTGGAATGCCAAATTCAATGGGGTAGCATATTTTGATTGTGTGCACGGGGTTTTAAACGAATCCGGGACACCACATCAGAGAATTCGAAGTTTACACAAAATAGCTGAAGTGTTGATATCTGGTGCAAGGTTTTAGCATCCCGAAATCAGACTCTTTAGCGACTAGAATTGGACTTTTAGCGACTGGATCTGGGCTATTTGTATAGCGAAATTGTAGCCTCATTTCTTCTTTACAAAAGGTGATTTCTCCTTCATCCAAGCTCTGATTTCAGTGATTCAAAGTCTTGTATGATTGTTGAGAGTGTGGATACTTGGGTTTATGATTAGAAGTTGTTTAGGAAGCCTCGTTTGAGGTGAATTTCTTATTTTAGTTGTTGCCCTCTCTTTGATTTTTGCTTGAATTGGGTTTTTATTGCATGTGTTGTTGTGGGATATTTTAGGCCTCGAATTGCTTTCATCTTTGGAATACAAGTTTGAGGCATAATTTAGGACCTCTTGACCGAGTCAATTGCGGAAATTTTGGCTCCGTCCCATGATTCCTGTTTGACTCTAAAAATTGGCCCGACTCAATTTTGGGTGATTTTGATCTAAACGACTATATTGACATTGTGATCCTATTTTTGATAGTTCGGCAGCATTCAGAGGTTGTTCGGAAGGGAAAAGCTTCTGCCTTGTGATTTGGAGTGCGCTGTCACGACCCAAGCCTAGGGCCTAGACGTGACATGGCGAATGAGGAACCCGAAGGAACCCCAAACAAGCCTCTCAAACTTGTCATCACACTTCATCGGTCGCGGAAGTACATTCAACATTAATTAACGGGAAATAGGGACTAAGGCAAACCATTTCAAAATGACATCATAGAATAAGAGTCAAGCTCGTTTACAAAATACTTGTCCAACTCACACCTCTACATACATAGATAGGACGGGGGCCATGACATATTACCGGCTCCCCTCATAGTTAAAATACAATTGCAAGCTAAAGTCTCAAAACATAGGAGTAAGAAACATAACATAGCCCTCGAATTATTGAGGACTCACCAACAAACTCGGATAAGCGTCGTACTAGCCACGTGAATGGAGAGAAGGATCAAGAGTAGCTCCGGTCCCTACATGGTGACATCATGTAGGCAAAATATGCGTTAGTACTTGGAATGTACTAAGTATGCGGGGTGTAACACAACAATAAACAAGGACACAATCGAAATACAAGAAATAGTTTCATAGGCATTATGAATAACAATATGAGGATGCATGATCAAAGTGAAGTCAAAACATGTTTAAGTAAATCTATACTAATAGTAGATATCATATGTGTATGCATGATCCAACCAATCTATAACCCCAACTTAGGATGGGGGATGCCGTTCACACCCGGACACCCTGGTGGCAAGGTATAAACCCCTCACATGGTTGATGTTGGTCACACCCCAAGCATCCTAGGTGGTGAGATATAAACCTCTCACATGGTTGATGTTGGTCACACCCCAAACATCCTAGGTGGTGGGATATAAACCTCTCACATGGTTGATGTTGGTCACACCCCAAACATCCTAGGTGGTGAGATATAAACCTCTCACATGGTTGTCCGGTTCTTTTCCCCCGGACCGGGCATGGTCATGCAACACTTTATATAGGAAATTCTCATTAGGCTCTAATGCAATCTCACGTATGGAATGAACATATACACAAGCTTAGTTTGTCATCAACACATCTTTGAAGTTCCATACATCTCATAACTCAAGCTTTAAAACATCAATTTATCAATTCTCCATAGTTGGACATTTTGTCAAACACCTTGAAGGCATGTAATGAAATCAAAGAGCATGGAAATTAGGGTAGTAATTATGCAACCAAAACAGTGAACAACCTACAACAACACCTTTACATTCATAACATGATCACATTATCTTCATTGGATTCTCATTCATATAATGTCATGATAACACTCCAATTTCTCATACTATGCCTTTAAGGCCATAAGCCTCACATACCAATACACCAACAATACACCATAAAATAAGCATGGGTAATGACATACTTCAACAATCTAAAGACCTTTAAACAAGTTTGATTCATATACATTCATTATCTAGCAACCACTTCATAAAGGCATAAACTAGGAATAGAGAGAAATCATGGGTTCATGGAGTATTTTCATCTTAAATCGTCAATACAACAACAATATAACCATAAAGTGCCATTAGAAACCTTTTAAAACCATTTGATGGAAGAACCCATGAGATTGAGTGAAAACCTAGATTTTTCATATTTTGAAGTAACTTTGGATTTGGCTCCTTGTATGGAAAATTAGACAAGGATCAAGACCCCCATACCTTTGCTATGATCTCCCACGAAAATTGATGAAGAAAGCCTTGAATCCAAAGCCCTAGCTCCCACTTCTTCTTCTCTTAAATGGAGGATTGTAGAGAGGGAAATGTTTTTTTTTTGGGATGGGAATTGGATTATGGTATCTAGGAATTAATATAAGTCCTTTGAAAAAAAGGGTCCAACACTTAGAAAAAAAAAACAGGCGGGTGAACAGTAGATGAACAGTAAAATCAGCTACTGGAATTTGGATTTTCTGCCGGACAGACTTTACGAAAATGGGCATAACTTCTTCGTCCGAACTCCAAATAAGGTGAAACGAAGTGCGTTAGATAGCTAACTCAAAGGGCTTTCCATGGATATATTATTGGCCACCAAATAATTTGTGTGCTAGGAGATATGACCCTCCAAAGTAGACCCTCGAAAAAGGCTTCACTTGGAAATTTTGGATTTTGATACGGTTGCTCTAAAATTTGGGTTAGACCCATTTCCCACTCAATTTGACCCCCTAAACAAGAATATGAAGTCGGATTTTCGAAAAACGAAACGGATTTTGAGATATATGGAAATTACAATTATAGGTGTTTCCGAAGCACATTTTCGGGCATTTTTTTGGGGTCGTTTCATGCGCGCGGTCGACTTTCAGGTATGCTACAACTTCCTTTCTATCTAGATTGGGCCTAAATGTGTGAACTCATGTTGATTAGTGTGAATTGGGGGCGGGGACCTAGTATTCTTACCTCTCTTCTTAGATACCATGTTTTAGATTTGATTGCCATTTTTGCGGGAACAGTAGCTTGCTAGTTGAGTGGTTTGGGTTTGTGCAGGCTATGTGAATTGCTTTAATTTACTTGATTTCTGATGCATGTCCAGCCTAATTGAAGGTCAATATAAAAGGAAAAGACGTTGGAACATAACAAAAAACGGGAACATGCAAAAGTTTCCACAGGTAAAATAACTGGAAAAGGCAAGCACATCAAACCTCGTCCAAACATAATCAGGATATCATCATGTGGCATTCCTCTTCCATTATCCTATATTAGAAATAAAGTACAGTAATTAAAGTCTTTTAGGGAAGAATAAACTTCCACTAACTTGCCAAATTGATTTAATTCAACAATGCACTATTCTTGTCTTCAATACTGAGAGTAGAGTCAGCATATAGAAGAACAAAGAGAAACAGATGATACCATGCATGCCACCGTGTAATATGATGCCTCCCTACCCTTAGGTTCCTTTGTAGCTGCAGGGTCTTTTACTTTCTTCCCAAGAGCATCATTCTTTGCTTAAATCTCCAAAACCCGAGCTTCTTTGGCAAGTAATTTCTAGACACGATAGTTAGAAAAATCACAATGTCATCTAATCAAATTTGCTAGAAAAATATATTTCACTAATCAAATTTGCTTAATGTCAAACAGTGAGCATAAGATATAAATCACAATGCCATCTAAGTGAGAATAAATCACTGCTTACACACCTCACGAGCCTTTGTTGTCGCAAAATCATCATACAGGGCTTTATCTCTACGTTCATGGTCAGCCAGACCAATCATGGAATTAAATTTACTTCTGCCAATCTCTTCACTACTGAATAAAAACAAAAAACTACACTAAGCTTTGAAGAGAGGTTCCCATCAATAACTCTAGGTTAGCTCATTGAAGTAGTTTCCAAAATAGATAAAATAATCACTTACACGGTTATCTCTACAATGCCAGCAGAATCAAGTGCATTCTCAACAAGTTCTCTCATAGTAGTGTAAAGACATTTCCTAGGCTGAAAATTTGGAAAGGCTAACTTGATTAACAGCGCATTAAGTGTATCATTGTTAAAGTAAGTTCCACCTCATGTAAATCTTGAGCTATTAAAAAAGGAAGAGCCTATTTCATTAGCCTTCAACATGCCCTTCAATGTGGTTGATTCTCTTTTGTTGGCAAATGTCAATAATGTGTGACCTTAAATCATCCACCTACTCTACAATAAACCAGTTCCAAAAAAATACTCCACCTACTCTACTATAATTATGAATATAGGAACATCTTTTCAACATGGGCTATACAGATTCATTGATGAGTTATCAACAGTCTGATTATATGCTAACCACGGGGCACATGGAAGTTAAATTTTCAACCTTTTCTTTGTGAAGGTACCTAAGTTTTACTTAATTTTAAGGTACTAGTTGTTGCTCTCCAACATAATGGCTATTAACCAAATAAATTAACAAATCAATATTTTCTTAAAAACTAAAAATTCCATTTATAGTTCTATGGAGACTATGCAACTTTGTTTCTCTTTTTTTGCAATTACCCTTTGATTGCATTCATTTTTCTTTTCCACTAATCCTTTGGTGTTTCTGCATTTTTGTATTCAACAACTATATCACTCAAACGCCATCAGGGAAATATTACTTCATTGACATCCTTAATCATCAAACTAATGTGTGATTATAACATTAGAAAAAAGTTGAAATTATAAGACATCCTAAACATATAAGAAACCCACATTGTCAAAACCAGCAATGTTTTGTTATCTGCAAAGAACTCAACGGGAGAATCTGCACAAATTTAAAACACAAAATGAAAATTAATCCAAGAAAAGAAAAGGCAACAAACCATTAAGCTTAGAAGTTTCACCTAGACTCAATTAATAGAATTAGAGAGAGAGAGAGAGACAGAGAAAACTCTGTTTGAGAATGCTATATTTAGGTACGTATAAATGTTTGATGATCCAGTCAAACCTCCATCATGTCATTCAGTATAATCTGAGAAAGAACCAATACAACATTCTTCCACACAGAAACTGATGGATCTCTTAATCATGCATACACAACTTTGTCCATGGCTCTAAGAGATAAGGAAAATGAACTGCCAAATCTCCAAGAGCAACAGTGCTATTTGATCAAACTGTTTCAGATGGTGCATTCACCACAACAGTGAAAAGAAACTGGAGATTTGCAGCACTAGGAAGTAATATAAACACATGTTTATAAATCTTTACAAAAATCGTAACTAATTGATAACGTTCCAAGTACCCTCAAAATAAGTTAAAAGAGTAAGCGATAGTTGTCAATAAAAATACCCAACAAGCGCGTTCACGAAGGATACTTTCCCTGCCAAAAATTGCATTTTCAACTCTTGACCTCTTTTTGCCTCAAGTTCACTTGGTTTCTTCAAATATCACCTAAATTAACTCTCCATTCCATTTTTGTGCAAATAAGAATAAAACCACATTAAAAGCACCAATTCTTACTAAAGCAAGCCAAAATAACTACGAAAAGAGCCTCAAATGAGAGGAGATCCACTACTCATCAACAACTCCCCCCCCCCCCCCCCCCCCAACTTAGAAACTTTATTGGTCCTCAAAAGTAAGGAAAATCATAAACACAAAAAGCTCTTATTTCAAGACACACCACAAATCAATTTCCCTTTCTCAATTAAGCACAAAGGTAATGGCTTCGGATGGTACTAACAAATAGTTCACATGGCAAAAGACATCCTCTCATTCTCATGAAACATTTTCAAAAATCAAGAATTATTTAAGTGACAGCAACTCAAACTCAAAAAATGACTCAACTCATTAACTCTTTCACATGCTCACTTGACTCAATTAGGAATTTTCAAAATCACCACTTTTTCAACTTACATGCCCTCACATGAAAGAAGTGTCCCAAAACCACACACACATATAAACAAGACAAGGGACAAATATGCAACACTCACACTCACAAAGAATCATCTCATGCACACAAATGTCACACCATAGGCTTGCCCATATTTTCAATCAACATTGACTCAACTCCATTTAGTTAGAAATCTCAAAGGACATTGTGAAGGTTGTAATATAGGCTTAGGGAAGGTTAGGATATCATTTAGGTATAAGTGACTACACCCTCCTTGAACATTATTGTAACACCCCGACTTTTAAAAACGTCTAAATTAACTCGTATCTTCATGGAAAGATAAGGAGGGTGAGTAATAAATTAAAAATGATTTGTTATGTGATATTTTAAGTGTTCAAGTGTGGTATCTCAAGTTTTGAAGTTAGGTAAGTGACAAAATAAAAGTTGGCGAAAGTTACCGTAAATTCCTTTTTAAAGATTTGTCTGAAATTTGAGTCAAATGTCTCGGACGTTTTCTCCCAATATATTAAGAGTTATGTTTCCCGCGAGGTATGAAATCGAAGATCTACGAGTCTAGTTTCCAACGCATCAAACCGTTCGTTCATACGACTTCATAATAGAGAGATATTCACATTTTTGTGGGACTGCACAAGCAGGCACGTGAAGTGGGGCCCTAAGTCGGTGGAATGTTACATATGTCTTCTCCTTCGACTTTTTCACCATTTTAAAGCTAAAAATCAGAGAAATTAGAGAAACCCATTTCTAGGATCAAGTGAAATATAGATTTTCTCGACTTAAGTCCTTGACGAAAGTTGTTCTACGCGTTGGGCTCATCATCGTGGTATAATTTATTTTATCGATTGCATATCATATCCCATTTTAGTGTTGGGACAACAAGGGTTTGGATATATTTGAAGGTTTTGGAGCGTATTACGACCTTAATATCGAGGTAAGACCCTTCTTTCATCGACTCAAGCTTTTATAAGCAGCAAATAGCAATTTGCGACAGAAATATATATTTTATCGTATTGTAATGGTATCTTTTATTTTTGTGTGTTGATTATGGTCCTACCTTGTTGTAGTATCGAAGGAGTATTGAGTAAAAGTCATTAGGCCACGTGAATTTAGCGAAAAAGGTATGTAAGGCTATTCCCTACTTACGACATCTTTCCTTACAGCTTAGAAGCAATGTATTTGGGTTGTTATCCTTGATATACATGTAGCCATGATTGTTGATTGTTGGCTGCTTGAGTTGATATAATCCTCCCTTGTCAGGATTCTTATTCTGTTAGTAGTGTCCGTATGTTGGACACGACTTAGAGGCTATTTGTATAGGTTGCTTATAACTAAATTGCTCGCTTTTAGCGGTTGGATTGTTATTATTGTCGTTGGGACTATTGTGGTTAGCTGCAGGAATGTGGTCTATGCCTAGAAGGGCTATGTTCTGCCTACAGGGCTATATGGATGCCTAACAGGGCTATGAGTTGCCTACAGGGCAATATTGACGCCTAAGAAGGCTATGTGCTTCCTACAGGGCCATGTTGTTGCCTAAGAGGGCTATGAGTTGTCTATAAGCTACGTTGATGCCTAAGAGGACTATGTGACTGCCTACGGGGCTAGGGGACTACTGATAGGGGTATATAGGCTGATTGGCACCTTCGGGCTTATGGGGGCCTGAGTAGGTGGTCTTGTGTGCTGTTTGTACCTGCCGAGCTTATGGGGGCTTGGTTAGGTTGTTGTTTAATTATTTTTGGTAAGTTTAGATTTAGGAGCAGATCAGTACACTTATCTTAGCCTTGATTTATTTATTGGATTATTCTAGTATATCAGGATATCTCATCATAGTCTATTGCCTTTCATACTCTGTACATTATTTTGTACTGACTCCCCATGGCCTTGGGGGCACTGCATTCATGCTTGCAGGTCTTGACAGACGATCAAGTAGACCTCCTCAACAGCAGGATTGACTTTTATCCAGTTGGCTAGCCCCTTTCCTCTGGAGTTGCCAGAGTTGGAGGTTTGTTACCTTTTGTTGTATATATCTTTATGGGTAGGCTGGGGCCCTGTCCCACCAATCTTTACTACTCTTAAAGGCTTGCAGACTAGTGTGTGGGGTTTATAGCTACGTTATGGTCATGCTGGCCTATGTTGTTGGTTTGCGGAAGCTTATGAGTTGTTTGATGTATTGTATTGATATATACATGCTTTTAGTTTTGGTATAGATATCATGGTGGCCTCGACGACCCAATTAGGACTTCTGTGCTAGTTGACTATTTATTTATATGATCTCCTGGGAGTAGCTATTTCTTTTATAGATCAGTAGACAGGGGCCTTGCCGGTCGATGGCTTAGTTTTAAGCCGAGATATACCTGTTTGATTTCTTGATTGCATGTGGCTGCCATGCGCTAGTAGCAAATGGTTCAGCAGGGTCGGCTTGGGCCTGAGTTTTGGCATTAGGAGCCAGTTGCGCCCCTCAAGTTTGGGGCGTGACAAAACTTGGTATCAGAGCAACGTCGTATCCTAGGGAGTCTGCAAGCCATGTCTAGTAGAGTCTTGTTTATAAATGTGTTGTGCACCACATTCGATAAGCAAGAAGCTGTCGGGCATGTTAGAATGACTATCCTTCTTTTGCTCACCTCGTGCTATTGAGCGGTGTCTTAAGGGTTGAGGTTTCTGGCTTATAATTGATACTTGTATGCAGATAGAGATGACTGACACTAGACAGACCACAATTAGCCAGGGGCTAGATACAACTGCAAGCGAGGGTACCGACAAGGTACCACAGGTGGAGGTGGCCCATTGTGAGACCCAGGGGGAGACATCTTCTCAGCCCCCTATAGCTTCTCCACAGCTTCAGGAGCCTCTGAGGGCTACAGGACTTCCGGCTCCACTAGTAGTTCCACCTCTAGTTCTCATATTCCATCTGATCAGGATTTCAAGAGTGCAGTATATATGTTAGCACAGTTAGTAGCTGCACAGTGCCAACCAGTTGCGCCAGATATTGCCGGACCTTCTAAAGGGCCCGGAGTTCGAGAGTTCGTGAATTTCTTGCCTTGAATCCTCCACAGTTTACAGGAACAGATCGCAGAGAAGACCCTCAGCACTTTGTTGATCAGCTTCATAGGATCTTCAGAGTCATGCATGCCTCAGCGACTGAGTCCGTTGAGTTAGCAGCATTTCGATTGCATGATGTTGCAGTATTGTGGTATGAAAGTTGGGAGAGATCTAGGGGAGAAGACACATCTCTACCCATTGGGATAGCTTTACAGAAGCTTTCATAGATCACTATTTGCCTCGAGAGATTAGGGATGGCCGGGTGGACCAGTTTCTGAACCTCCGACAAGGTGGCATGAGTGTCCGAGAGTACGGGCTGAGATTTGATTCATTGGCTAGATATGCACCAGCATTTGTTGATACGATGCATGACAGGGTACATAGATTTGTGGGAGGGCTTAACTCAACTATATCGAGGCTTGTTCTACTGTTGCGCTAAATGATAATATGGATATCTCGCGGATTCAGGCCTTCGCACATGGCATAGAGGATCGACGACATCTACAGTATACGAGTGAGAGGGTCGAGAGAGAGAGACAGAAGAGGGCTAGGCCCGCTGGTTCGCAGGGATATTTTCAGGGTGGTCCCATACCCCGATATTTTATTAGGCCACCTAGACCTCCACCACAGCAGTTCCAGGGTAGTAGATTTGATCATCAGGAATAGTCAGGCTCAGGTGAGGGTTCACGAGCATCAGGCTTGCAGCAGCAGAGGGGTTCAGGCCAGGCTAGGACATCCCCGTCGCGTTGCATTACTTGCGGTAGAATGCATTTCGGGAGGTGCAGACAGGGTTCTATAAGTTTTTATTCTTGTGGACAAGAAGGGCATGGGTGGAGAAACTGCCCTACCATAGGTCAGGGTGGTACAGGTCAGTCGACCAGGTCAGCAGTAGGTTCCTCCTCATCAGCACAGTCTACAGGGCGTGGACCCCATACTTTAGCACGTAGGAGTAGAGACGGAGGCATAGAGGGAGCATCTAGTTCTGGTAGTCGACAGAACTGTACATATTCATTAACTGGCCGACAAGACTCAGAGTCATCACCAGATGTTGTGACAGGTACATTGATTATTTGCTCCCATTGTGTTTATGCTTTGATAGATCCTGGATCTACTTTGTCTTATGTTACTCCATTTATTGCGGGGAGGTTATGTATAGTAGCAGAGTCATTAGATCGACCCTTTATTGTATCTACACCAGTTGGTGAGTCTACTATTGCCAGGAGAGTCTATCGAGGTTGCACGGTAGAAATTATCGACCGTCAGACCTCTGTAGACCTGGTAGAATTGGAGATGGTTGATTTTGACGTCATTATGGGTATGGACTGGTTAGCATCTTGTTATGCTAATGTTGATTGCTGGACAAAGATTGTTAGATTCCACTTTCCAGGAGAGGTAGTTCGGGAATGGAAAGGCGATACAGCAACGCCGAAAGGTAGGTTTATTTCCTATCTTAAGGCAAAGAGGATGATTACCAAGGGTTGTATTTATCATCTTGTTCATGTTCATGATATAGATGCAGAACCACCGACTCTTCAGTCTATTTCGATAGTTAATGAGTTTCTAGATGTATTTCCAAACGAACTCCCTGGTATCCCTCCAAAACGGATATTGATTTTGCTATCGATATGCTACCAAGTACACAACCCATATCTATCCCTCCTTATAGAATGGCTCCTGCTGAGCTAAAGGAGTTGAAGGATCAGCTGAAAGACTTACTGGATAAAGGCTTTATTAGGCCTAGTGCTTCACCATGGAGTGCACCAGTGTTGTTCTTAAGGAAGAAAGATGGCTCACTAAGGATGTGTATCGATTACCGACAACTGAATAAGGAAACTATAAAGAATAAGTATCCCCTTCCGAGGATAGATGACTTGTTTGATCAGTTACAAGGTGCTAAGTGTTTCTCAAAGATTGATTTAAGATCAGGGTACCTCCAGATACGAGTTCAGGAGAAAGACGTTCCAAAGACAGCTTTTAGAACTAGATATGGACACTTTGAGTTCTTGGTAATGTATTTTGGATTAACTAATGCCCCAACAGTGTTCATGGATCTGATGAATAGTATATTCAGGCCGTATCTAGACTTGTTTGTGATTGTATTTATTGATGATATTTTGGTGTATTCACGTTCAAAAGATGAGCAGGCAAATCATCTGCGAGCAGTCCTTCAGGTTCTTCGAGATCGAGAACTTTATGCAAAGTTTTCTAAGTGTGAGTTCTGGTTAGACTCTGTAGCTTTCTTAGGACATATTGTATCAGATGCAGGCATTGCGGTTGATACACAAAAGTTTGAGGCTGTAAAGACTTGGCCCAGACCCATGACTCCGACTGAGGTTCGTAGTTTCTTAGGGTTAGTTAGGTACTACAGAAGGTTTGTAGAGGGATTTTCTTCAATTTCAGGCCCATTAACGAAGCTGACTCAAAAAACAGCTAAGTTCCAGTGGACTGAGGCTTGCGAGCACAGTTTCCAGGAGCTGAAGGACAGGTTGACATCAGCACCAGTTCTTGCATTACCAAACGGTTCAGAAGGCTATGTGGTGTATTGTGGTGCTTCTGGTGTTGGGTTGGGATGTGTTCTAATGCAACATGGTAAGGTTATCGCATATGCTTCAAAGCAGTTGAGGAAGCATGAGAAGAACTATCCGACCCATGATTTAGAGTTGGCTGCAGTTGTGCGTGTGTTAAGGATCTGGATACACTATTTGTATGGCGTTCATGTTGACTTCACAGATCATAAGAGCCTTCAATAAATATTTAGACAGAAGGAATTAAATTTGCGACAGCGTTGATGGCTTGAGTTACTGAAAGACTACGACGTGGATACTTTATATCATCCAGGAAAGGCTAATGTGGTAGCCGATGCCCTCAGTCGAAAATCTATGGGTAGTTTATCCCACTTAAGTGTTGAGAAGCGGGAGCTAGCGCGAGAGCTTCACCAGTTAGCTAGCTTAGGAGTCAGATTGTTAGAGGCAGACGATAGTGGGGTCACAATTCAGGATACAGTCGTATCATCTTTAGTTGTAGAAGTAAAATCACGGCAATAAAAGGATCCTAGCTTAGAGAAGCTTAGAGCCAAGGCTCAGGATCCACAGTCTTTAGCATTTGATATAGCAGAAGATGGAGTCCTCAGATATAGCTGTACTTTTCTTGTCTTGCATACTTAGAGCAGAGTCAGCATGTAGAAGAACAAAGAGAAACAGATCATACCTTGCATGTCACCCTATAATATGATGCCTCCCTACCCTTAACTTCCTTTGTAGCTGCAGGGTGTTTTACTTTCTTCCCAAGAGCAACATTCTTTGCTTGAATCTCTAGAATCCGAGCTTCGTTGGCAAGTCTTTTCTAGATACAATATTTAGAAAAATCATAATGCCATCTAATGAAATTTGCTAGAAAACTATTTCACCAATGAAATTTTCTAAATGTCAAACAGTGAGCATAAAATATAAATCACAATGTCATCTAAGTGAGAGTAAATCATTGCTTACACACCTCACGAGCCTTTGCTGTCTTAAAATCATCATTTAGGGTTTCATCTCTACGTTCATGGTTACCCAGACCAATCATGGGATTAAATTTACTTCTATCAATCTCTTCACTACAGAAGCAAAACAAAAAACAACACTAAGCTATGAAGAGAGGTTCCCATTAATAGATCTATGTAGTTATCCAAAATAGACAAAATAGACAAAATAATCACTTACATGGTTATCTCTACAACTGGATGGATTCAGCAGAATCAAGTTCATTCTCAACATGTTCTCTCACGGTAGAATAAACAACGCATTTAGTGTATCATTGTTAAAGTAAGTTCCACCTCATGAAAATCTTAAGCTATTAAAAAAGAAAGAGCCTATTTCATTTAATGCCTTCAACATGCCCTTCAATGTGGTCGATTCTCTTTTGTTGGCTAATGGCAACAGTGTGTGACCTTAAAATCATCCACCTACTCTACAAGTAACTAGTTCCAAAAAACAATTCCTCCTACTCTATTCATTATGAATATAGGAACATCTCTTCAAGAGGGGGGTATAAGGATTCAATGATGAGTTATCAATAGTCTGATTATATGCTAACCACGGGGCATATGGAGATTAATTTTTCAACCTTTTCTTTATTAAAGGTACCTAAATTTTGTTTAATTTTGAGGTACTAGCTGCTGCTCTCCAACATAACGACTAATAACCAAGAGGAATATTAACTTCACGTTACTTTATCAAAATAAATTAACAAAGCAATATTTTCTTAAAAACTAAAAATTCCATTTATAGTTCTATGGAGACTACGCAACTTTGTTTCTCTATTTTTGCAATTACCCTTTGATTGCATTTATTTTTTTTCACTAATCCTTTGGTGTTTTTTGCATTTTTGTATTCTGCTTCTCTATCAAGCTATTTCTCCTGTAAACATCTCCATTATTTTTCTTAGTTCAGATTTGATCTAAGTTGTCACATAGAGGAAAGCATCTTTTTATGGAAGTAAACCATGAATTGATTTTATGTGATTAACTGTCAGTGTAAGCAACAGTTGACTTAATGTTAAAAATAATTAAATAATAATGCAACTGTTGAGGATTTAGACAAGACAAAGTTTCCATTTGTAAAAATGACATGCACCTTGCTTCGGTGCAGTACATACCTCACATTAAAGTTAACATTGAACCTTAGATACTGACAACTTCAGTAACAGATAAGATATCACTCAAATGCCAACAAGGCAATATTACTTCATTGACATCCTTATTCATCAAACTAATGTGTGATTATAACATTATAAAAAAGTTAAAATTATAAGACATCCTAAACATATAAGAAACTCACATTGTCAAAACCAGCAATGTTTTGGTTATCTACAAAGAACTCAGCGGGAGACTCTGCAAAAATTTAAAACACAAAATGAAAATTAATTTAAGAAAAGAAAAGGTTGTTCAAACCATTAAGCTTAGAAGTTTCACCTAGACTCAACCAATAGAATAAGAGAGAGAGAGAGAGAGAGAAAACAAGCTCTGTTTGAGAATGCTATCTTTAGGTATGTATAAATGTTTGATAATTCAGCCAAACCTTCATCATGTCGTTCAGTATAATCTGAGAAAGAACCAATATAACATTCTTCCGCACAGAAACTGATGGATCTCTTAATCATGCATACATAGCTATGTCCATGGCTATAAGAGATTCGGAAAATGAACTGCCAAATATCCAAGAGCAACAATGTAGTTTGATCAAACTATTTCAGATAGTGCATTCACCACAACAGTAAAAAGAAGCTGGAGATTTGCATCACTAGGAAGTAATATAAACACATGTTTAGAAATTTTTACAAAAACCTTAACTAATTTATAATGCTCAAATTGCCCTCAAAATAAGTTAAAAGAGTAAGAAGTCATTGTCAATAAAAATACCCAACAAGCGCGTTCACGAAGGGTACTTTCCCTGCCAAAAATTGCATTTTCAGCTCTTGACCTCTTTTTGCTTCAAGTTCACTTGGTTTCTTTAAATATCTCCTCAATCAACTCTCCATTTCATTTTCGTGCAAATATGAAAAAAAAAACACATTAAAAGCACCAATTCTAAACTAAAGCAAGCTAAAATAACTACGAAAAGAGCCTCAAATGAGTGGAAATCCACCACTCATCAACACCCCCCCCCCCCCCCCCCCCCCAACTTAGAAACTTTGTTGGTCCTCAAGAAAAGAAAATAAAAAAAAACAAGAGGCTCTTATTTCAAGACACACCACAAATCAATTTCCCTTTCTCAATTAAGTACAAAGGTAATGGCTTTGGTTGGTACTAACAAATAGTCCACATGCAAACTTTTCGCAAAACAAATCCTCTCATTCTCATGAAACATTTTCAAATACCAAGAATCATTTAAGTGACAACAACTCAAACTCAAGAAATGACTCAACTCATTAACTCTTTCACATGCTCACTTGACTCAATTAGGAATTTTCAAAATCACCACCTTTTCAGCTTACATGCCCTCACAAGAAAGAAATGTCCCAAAACCACACACACATATAAACAAGACAAGGGACAAAGATGCAACACTCACACTCACAAAGAATCATCTCACGCACACAAATGTCACACATATAAACAAGACAAGGGACAAAGATGCAACACTCACACTCGCAAAGAATCATCTCATGCACACAAATGTCACACCATAAGCTTGCCCATATTTTCAATCAACATTGATTCAACTCCATTTAGTTAGAAATCTCAAAGGACTTTGTTAAGCTTGTAATAGGCTTAGGGAAGTTTAGGATATCATTTAGGTATAAGTGACTACACCCTCCTTGAACATTATACAACAACTCATTATTTCCAACTTTCTCCACTTTTCGAACCCATGCACATTCCACACTATTTTTCACTTTTCTTTTCTTATTTCCACTCTAGATGCCCCACATATAACCATTTTCAACTTTTGGAGGATTCAAGTCTCATTTCTTCATTTTCTTTCCTTCTTTTTCAAAGGTTTTTCTTTCTTTAAGACTTTCCATACAACAACTCATCATTTCCAACTTTCTCCACTCTTCATACCCATGCACATTCCACTCTATTTTTCATTTTTCTTTTCTTATTTCCACTCTAGATGCCCGACATGCAACCATTTTTCAACTTTTGAAGGATTCAAGTCTCATTTATTCATTTTATTTCTTTCTTTTTCGAAGGTTTTTCTTTCTTTAAGACTTTACATACATCCCTCAATTTCTCTCTTCTTTTTTTTTCCTTTTTTTTATATCAAACCCTCTTGTGGTAAAGCATCCTTTTAACGAATTTCCCATAACACTCCCAACTTAGGCTTTTAGCCTCAACTTTCACAACCTCAAGTTCAAGGAGAGAAGAGTTCAAAAGTGGATTATATTTTCAAAAACGATAAGGCTTGTACTGTGGTTGCCAATAACAAGGATTAGGCTCAAAGGGGACAACTAAGGATATATTTAGTGCAAAGGTGGGATTTTTAGGCCAAGTGGACTTCAAAAACATCAAAGAAAGCCTAAGATCATTTCTCCAACAAAACTCAATCAAGACCAACATTTCAAGACCAACTGGCAAGTTCTAGGTGACAAAAGCGAACACAAGGCATTGTTCAACAACTCACCACACATGGCATGTAAATCAATCAAGATGGCTCAAAATTGTACTTCCTTTTCAAAATACAAGTAGCATTGAACATTTTAACCGCTAATGAATCAAAAGTCACAAAAAGAGTTGTAAGAGTTATCACAAAATCATTCACAACATGCTCAACCTTTCAAAAACAGAGAGGTGTGCTCAACACTATTCACAGGCATGACCATGCTCTTAGTACCAACCAAGTCCATTAGTTGTCAAGTACTAAATTCAGGTGTTTGAAGTTAGACTTAGTTGTTTTGGCATTGCCTCAATCTTAAACAAACTGAGGTCACATCTAATTGTACCATAATATAACTTATTTTTACAGAGAGAAAGAGGATACACAACATTACATAACAACACCTCTTCCTCTCTTTTCTTCTTCTTTTGATGTGGTTTGACTACTTCATTGGCCCTTAGTAATCATGAGGACCTTGTATCATCATTGTTGTGGAAAAATAAACTCTTCCTATATTCCTCTCTTATGCCCCCCCCAACCACCACCACAATTAAGTTCTTTATCTTCACTATAAGTAATCCATCCTCTTACACCTTTTGTTTATGCTCAAACATGATTATAACACATAATATAATCTAATGTTAAGACCCTTCCTTAATTTTCCTATCTTTTTGTCTCCCAATTTAATTCTCTTAGTGAACATCAAAACGTACTATGCAGCATCAGATCATTTACAGTCAGTTCATCACTTTAGCGATATAGATCTCAACATGTAATATACATCTAAAATACCCAGGATACATGTACTCAGTCTAAAAAGAAGATAAGTAACTAAGATTTCGAGTTATGCATTGAGAGTGTGTATATTTTTGTATAATCAAGATCAAAATTCAAGACATAAGCTCTTAACTTACTAACAATCATCTTCGTGAAAGCCACTTGTTGTAGCAGAATACAAAATTCTGCTAGAATCCAAATCAACATTTCACCAGATTATAGACATCAAAAGGAAACACAAATCTCTCATAATATATAGACTTTTGCACACTAAAATCATAAAATAGATATTTATTTTCAAAATTGTACCAGATACTATCTCTGGAATTTTATCGCACACTTTTACCTCAAGAGATACCTCGGTAATCCCTATTTATTGTATTTGTGGTTGAGTTGTCATTCCAGAACTACAACCTCCTCAAAAATTGCCACTTCCACAGCCTGGCCCGCCTTCTACCTCGTAGGATTTCTTCATTTACCGTAACATCAGATAAAAATAAGAAAAGGAGAAGTATCAGAATCAGAAACTAAAGATGATAATATATATATATATATCAACCTATGGGAGAAAATATCAATTCATAAGGCAAAGCATTAATTCAATCAATTATAAAACGAGGAATATTTTGCTGACAATTGTTGCTTCATTGACTGAAATATTAGAGTGAACCACTGATTCTATTTTTAAAATTAAAGCTACAAACATCATAAATTAACTTCATGTCAGCCTAATAAGAACAAAAATACAAAGATGTTCTCAAAACAAGACATCAATCTTAAACTAGTACAACTGGGGCGTTTAGATATTTACTGTTTCAACTGAACTAAGTCTTAATACAAATACAAGATTCTAAAACAAGAAAGCCACCATGAATCAACCATAGAAACAACATGCAAACTGATCCCAAATAAGGGATGGGGAATACTCCAATCACATAAAAAGGGGATCAAAATGGTACAAACAAAAACAATTAAAACCTCGAAAGCTAAAACACCATAAAATAAAACCCTAAGCAACCCTTAAATATGGACCAAGTCTTTTTACAAATTTCTTTCTACAAGATTCTAAAGAAAGAAAACCAAGAAAAGATGGCCATGAATCAACCATAGCAACAACATCTGAATACTCCAATCACAGATAAAAATGGTACAAACATGAAGTTTAATCGAACATGTATCTTGAAAGAAGAAACGAAAGATGAGATTGAGATGAATACCTTAGCTGATTCCAACTCCAACGGCTCTGGCGCTTCGTAGCTGATGCCCACACAAGCAAAGAAGAAGAAGAATTCGCCTATGCCCTCTTTCGTTTCTTCAGTTTACAGTCTTTAAATTAAAAAAAATCTTCAGTTTACAGCTTTAAAATTTCAACGTTCTCTTTAAATCTATTTTTTATAAATATATATAAATAATAGATCCGAATAGGGATATGGGCTGGGCTAATGGGCTTAATTATTTCATTCTTGTCGAAACGAGATTTTGCAAAACAATTAACAACTTTTATTTTTCAAGTCAATAATATAAATAATTATATATATTTGTAAAGTTGTGTCTAATTAATTTCTCTAAGAAAAAAGGTATCGATCCACAAATAGTTTATGTGTCATTTTTACAATTTTTCTCCATTTAAATTTTTTATTAAAAATAAATAAATAAATTTATACATATTTAGAATAATAGAAAATTACATTTCATAGAAAATTTTGACTTGCATCAATGACTTTAAAATATCAAAAATAATGGTTTAAAAAAAATAAAAAAATTATTTTTTTCCAATGCCCGACAAATATAAAGAAAATATAAAAACACTTCAATTTTTTTTACTTGTACCAATGACTTTAAAATATTGAAAATAATGGTTTTCAAGAAAAATAAAAATTTTAATTATTTCATATATGTCCTAAAAAATATAAAAATTAAGAAAAATATATTAAAAATATGAAAACATTTCAAAAATATTTTTTACTTGCACCAATGACTTTAAAATATTAAAAATGATGATTTAAAAAAAAAATCAAAATGTTGGCGTAGACTCACATTTTGGCCAGATGCGCGCTCAGGGCATGCCGGAGGCCAGCCTTCCACCCTGCGTGACACCTTGGGAGGGGTGATGCAATGTGTGACGCTCAAAAATGTTGAAAATAATCGTTTTAACAAAATGCAAAATTTCTTTTTCCCGTAAATGTCCAAAAAATAAAAAAATCAAGAAAAATATCAAACACCCCTCAAAAAAATATTCGGCTTGCACCACTGACTGTAAAATATAAAAAATAATGGTTTTCACAAAAAAATCATTAATGCACGAAAAATATAAAAATTAAGAAAAATATAAAGAAAATATAAAAACACTTCAAAAAAAAAAATTGACTTGCACCAAGGACTTTAAAATATCGAAAATAATGGTTTTCAAGAAAAAAATTAAAATTTTATAATTTAGTAAATATCCAAAAAAATATTAAAATCAAGAAAAATATATAAAAAATACAAAAGCACCTCCAAATTTTTTTTTGACTTGCACCAATGACTTTAAAATATCAAAAATAATTATTTTCAGAAAAATCAAAATAATTTTTTTCGTAAATTGCCGAAAAATGTAAAAATCAACAAAAATATAAAAAAAATATAAAAACAACTTAAATTTTTTCGTCTCGCACCAATGACTTTAAAATTTTAAAATGTATGTTTTCGAAAAAAATCAAATTTTATTTTTTTCGTAAATAACCGAAAAAAACAAGATATTTTTTTTTCTTCATAAATGACTGAAAAAATCAAGATAATTATTTTTTTCGTAAATGTCCGAAAAATTATTGAAATCAAGAAAAATATATAAAAATTATCAAAAATACCAATTTTTTTTGGCTTAATCAAGAAAAATATAAAAAAAATACAAAACACCTCCAAAATTTTTTTTACTTGCACCAATGACTTTTAAAAAAATAATAAAACGGATGGGGAAAGCCCATTTGATATATAAAAAGAAAACATACAAGTATGACTAAGCCCAAAAAAGGACCCGTTCCAATCTCCAAAAGCAAAAATCTATTCCAAAATTAGGAAAGGGGAGGGACGATTCTTCTTCTCCCGAATTAGCCCTAATTGCAGCCCATTTCAATTGAAAGCTTCATCTCATCGCCATGAACCTGAAACAACTAAATTGGTACATCAAGCTATGGGTGTATTTCATATCAGACGTTAACAAGTCTCACTAACATCATGAAATCATCCCAATCGAAGACTTCTCCAACTCAACGACATTTAATTGAATGTTCAGGTCAGGTGGCGATACTCCCTCACTTTCATACTCTATTTTCACTATTAATTTTACCTGATTTAAAACCTCGTATGTTTCGTTCCTTAGCTGTGTCAGAATGAGCTCAACAAGGAGCTAATACCACTTACTACAACTTTAGGACAAAGCTACAATGATATCCGTCAGGTAATCTGCGATTCTATGCTACTTTTGCTGTGTGACTTTGTTTGTGTTATTAGCTTCACCCTTCAATTCTAGCATGTGTTTGCAATGTCTTGATTTTTAGTATTATGTACCACTGTAACCAGACTGCTGATATTGGTTCATCCATTATGTGAAAAATTTCCATTTTGCAGCATAGTAATCCTTAGATTAGGAATCTGACTTTTGTCCATGTTTAATAATGCCTTAGCTTCCCTAGGTAATGCTTGAAACTGTTATAACTAATAAAATATGTACCTTCAAAAGAAAAACAATATTAGCCATAAAATCTGCCAGCTTGTTCCCTTCTCGCAATGTGTGTTCAATGGCCACGTCCAATCCTTTTTCCTTCGGCATATATTAGATTGCCTTGATCATCTCTAACACAGAAAGCAGAAGAGCTTGGTCCAGGGTTGCCTTTGGAAGCCCCATTTGTATTGCACTTAAAATAATTTTATATAGGTAATTTCCAGTAAACCACTTTATAGCCTACCGTAGGACTATATTCAGTCAAGAATCGTACAATTTCAGGCCAATTATTGGGCATATTATGCATCCATGGATATCTTTGCTTTGCCAATAGTATTAAATTACTGCAAATCCCTCCCCTCATGCTCATATAAGACATACAACCACCAAACTTCTTAACATTTCTTTTTTTCCATACTTGCCAAAAAAATAAAAATTGGAACAACCATTATCAGAGGTTTAAGTTCTGCAGAACATTTTGCATTCCACCATTTATACACAGTGTCTTTCAAATGAATGAAAGGACCCTCCACTCCTACTGTACCTGCAAAGTATGTCCATATTGAATTAGTATTTGAACATCTAATGAATAAATGTTCAATAGTCTCCTGAGCTCCATCTGCACAACATTCACATTCCACCCCATCACACATTTTATTTCTAACAAGAACTTCACCAATTGGAAGCCTGTGTTGCCATATTCTCCAAGTAAGGAATGAAACCTTAAAAGGAATTCCTGTAATCCAACTATGCTTGCAGTTCAGACATGCTTCATCTTTATCCCTTAGAAACTCCCAAGCAGAACCAATTGTGAACTTTCCAGTAGCATTCAACATCCACCAAGGTTTATCCCACTGCTCCTCATCCTCAGAATTCCTAAGAAGTTGACTTACATGTCTACTGAAATCTTCCCCAAAACTTAATTGCAATAAATCATAATTCCACTCTCCATTCAAAAAGCATTGTTTGACCTCTTCCAATTGTACATTTCTAGCAGAGTCAATCGGCATAATGTATTAAAGTGCCCATAATTGTGCACCAATAACTTTAAAATATCGAAAATAATTATTTTCAAAAAAATCAATTTTTTTTTCATAAATTGCTGAAATTTGTAAAAATCAACAAAAATAATAATAAAAAAAAATATAAAAAGAACTTAAATTGTTTTCGTCTCGCACCAATGACTTTAAAAAATTTTAAATATATGTTTTTGAAAAAAATCAAAATTTTAGTTTTTCATAAATAACTGAAAAAAATATTTATTTTTTTCGTAAATGACCGAAAAAACAAGATATTTATTTTTTTCGTAAATGTCCGAAAAATTATTGAAATCAAGAAAAATATATAAAAATTATCAAAACCACCAAAAAAAATTGGCTTGTGTCAATGACTTTAAAATATTGAATATATTGGTTTTACAAAAAAATAAAAAGTTTAGTTTTTCCATAAATGTCGGGAAAATAAAAAATCAACAAAAAGTATTAAGAAAACATAAAAACAACTTAAAATATTTTTTGACTTGCACCAATGACTTCAAAATATCAAAAATATACCTTTTCGAAAAAAAATCCAAATTTTTTATCGTAAATGTCCAACAAAAGATGAAAAATTATTTTTTTCGTAAATGTCCAAAAAATATAAAAATAAAGAAATATATAAACAAAAAAAAATATATAAAAAACACATAAAAAAATTGCTTGTGTCAAATTGTCAATGACTTCAATTATCGAAATTAGTGGTTTAAAAAACAAATCAAAATTTTCTTTTTTTGTAATTACCCAAAAATTTATTAAAATCAAGATATATATATATATATACAAAAACACCTCAAAATTTGTTTTTACTTGCACCAATGACTTTAAAATCGAAAATAATAATTAAAAAAAATCAAAATTTTGATTTTTTCGTAAATGATCAAAAAAATTAAAAGCAACAAAAATATATAAAAACAACTTTAAAAAAATTTCGACTCGCACCAATGATTTTACCATTTTTAAAATGTAAGTTTTAAGAACAAAAATCAAAATATTATTTTTCGTAAATGTCTGAAAAAATAAAAAATAAAAAAATTTCATAAATGTTCGAAAAATCAAGAAAAATATTTTTAAAATATCAAAAACACCAAAAAAAAATCAAAAATTTATTTTATTCGTAATTGTCAAAATAAATGGACTCACGACGGGATGTAGCCGCGACAACAAAGAGAGTTGAGTTTCAACCACCACTTGTCATGACGTTTGTCGACGTTGACTCACATTTAGGTCAGTCGGGCACCCGGGAGTCAAGCTTCCAGCCTGCGTGACATCTAACGAGAGGCGACGTGATATGTGACGTTAAAAAATGTCAAAAATAATGGTTTCAATAAAATGCAATTTTTTATGTAAATGTCCGGAAAATAAAAAAATCAAGAAAAATATAAAACACACCTCAAAAAACATTCGGCTTGCACCACTGACTTTAAAATATCGAAAATAATGGATTTAAAAAAAATAAAAGAATTATTTTTTTTGTCAATGCTCGAAAAATATAAAAATCAATAAAAATATAAAGAAAATATAAAAACACTTCAAAAAAAATTGACTTGTAACAATGACTTAAAAATATCGAAAGTAATGATTTTCAAGAAAAGAAATCAAAATTTTATTTTATTTTCGTAAATATCTGAAAAATTATAAAAATCAAGAAAAATAAGAAAATACCTCAAAAAAATTTAGACTTGCATCGTAGACTTTAAGATATTGAAAATAATTGTAACATCCGACAATTTAAAATGAATATGAAGAAGCTTGAAATTGGAAGTAGTCATTTTTGGAAAAAAATTCAGAAACTGAAAATTCGGCCAAGTGTGAAAATCAGTGAGTTTTTGGGCAGTCATAACTCCTAGCTCAGGATGATCCAGGAGTAGTTCCAGTTATGTTTGGAAAGCCTTGGAACGATCTTTCCAACGCCACCGAGTTTGCTCGATTCCGAGTTCGCATGAGCGAGTTATGCCCTTTGAAAGTTGGGCAGTTTGGCAGGGAGTCAGTCCGAAAATTTAAGGGCATTTTGGTCTTTTCACAAATCATTTCTTTTGAGGTTATATTGTTGTGTTAGGCTGATTGTGGATCATTTTTGTTCCATTTTAAAAGAGTAAGAGTTAGGGTTCTTGAGTGAAAGAAGAGAAGAAGAAGAAGAAGTGGGAGCTAGGGTTGTGGATGCAAGACGTTTTCTTCATCAAATTTCTTGGGGAATATTAGTAAAGGTATGTGAGTTCTTTATCTAGGGCAAGCTATCACCCTAGAGCCAATTTCAAATGGTTTTCAACTTTTCCAAAGTTTGTGAAAAAACCTAATTTCTACTCAAACTCATGGGTTCTTGCATGAAATGATTTCAAATGATAAGTTATGATATTATTGATGTTTATTTGATGTCTTAAGATGAAAAACTCCATGAATCCTTGTATTCTACAAAACCCCAAAATGTGTTTATGAAGTGGGTCTATTTCTATAAATTCAAAGTTGATGGAATTATGTGTAAAGTGAATTGTATTGATATCTCTTGTGTTTTTTAATGTTTATTCATGATTAATTGTTGATAATGGGTGAATTAAGGGTGGTAAGCCTTATGAGTGAAGTATTGGTGATTGCTTGGAGTTTTGGTGATTTTGGCTATGGCTTTGAATTATGGTAAGAAAGCTTGAACTCTCTTTATTGAATTAATTGTTGTTGGTAGGTTGAATCCACCTTTGGTGGAAGTGCTATATCTTGTTCTTGTGTGGTATTATTGTGAATTGTAGCCATGAAGGCATTGGGGAAGTTGTTGCATAATGTTGGAATATTGTATTATTGTGAATTGAGGCCATGAAGGGCATTATATGAGTGTTATTGTATTGTTATACTATTATATATGAATGAGGCTATATGTAAAGTCCTATATGAAGCTATATGTAAAGTTTTATGTGAAGCTATATGTGAAGGTATGATGTGAATGAGTTTTATGTGAAGCTATATGTGAAGGTATGATGTGAATGAGTTTTATGTGAAGTTATATGTGAAGGTATGATGTGAATGTGTTTTATATGAAGCTATATGTGAAGGTATGATGTGAATGAGTTTTATGTGATCTTGTGATGATCCTATGTAAAGTGGATAGCATTGTGAGTTAAAGTATGATTTCTCATGATGTATATATGAAATGATGTTGGATTATGAAGTATCCTTAAATGAAAATGTTGTGACTTGGTTGGTAGACTAAAGTGTCCCTCCTTGTTACTTAAAGTCTTGAATGCATGAATGTGTGAAATGGGCAGAACTAAGAAATGGTGCCCTTTCATAAGTCTAGCTTTCCTAAGTAAATGTAAAACCATGAAATCGGTAGACCTAATGGTGGTAGCCCTTCTCATGTGTGAAATGATGAACCTTGGACCGGCAGGCTTAAGGCACCCTTAATGAAAAATCGGTAGGCCTAAGGAACCCTTCCAGGGGGATTTAATGAGCTATCCTTATGAACCTTGATTGGCCATGACTAAGAAATGGGGCCTTTCTTGGGAAGAGGTACTATGAGTTGGTTGAACTAGAAAATGAACCTTCTCTAAGTACATATGTGATTGAATACTCTATGGGAAACAAGGCTAGCACCGAGTGGATGTGGTTAGGAAGGTGGCCTAGTTGAGTATGAGATTAGGCACAATGAACTTCCTTGGACATCACCTAAACCATGTGCCTACATGGGTTGCTTACTAGTTCTACCTTTGGCAAGTAGAACAACCTCCACGGAGTAGGATAGACTCCGGATTCCATACCTAGCTAGTATGGTCTATGTCGGTTATGCCTATTCCCATCATGTGGGATGCGCACTCTAGTTATTGGATAGGTTCTACAACGGGTAGGTAGTAGTATGGGATGCTATCTACACATGGCACGAGTAGGCTTTGAAGATACTAAAGTGAGTTCCCTAAGTCTAACGACTATTATGTGAAAGTCCCCTTATGTGCTTGAATGTCTCCAAAAATGGTTTCTTAAAGAATGTTGGTCTATTGATGTTATGTTGTAAATGAAATGTCCTTATCTAAGGTAATCTTGAGGAACACTTAAGTGTGCTTGAAGAGGTTGTATGGGCGGTCACTTCTTGTCTTACTCAAGTATGTCTTAAGGTTATATTAGGTAGAGGTCCTATGGTAATGAAATGACATGTGTTCCTTTAAAGTTAAGCATGGGTTGTATATGCATATATGTTGAGTATGTATACGGTTGGCTATGGTTTTATATGTGAACATTGACTTAGTATGTTATATTGTAATGGTAAATTTCCTTATCTATGGTAACCCTTAGGAACACTTAGGTGTATATGAAGAGATTGTATGGGCGGTCACTTCATGTTTCACTTAAGTGTGACTTTGGGTAACTTTAGATAGAGGTCAAGAAATGATGAAAAGGCTTACTTGTCAATTATGTTCATGTGTTGTACATTAGTACTAGTTGTGCATGATGGCTTGTGATATGAAGCATGATAAGTGGTAAGTTCACATTTGGTGGCCTTAGGATGATGCTTTAGTGTGGATGGTGGTATGGGACGCTATCCATACATTGCACAAAGTGTTGTCCAAGGGTTACTTGAGGTGGATGGTTTAAGGTGAAGGAATGGGTTATGTGTGGAGTATGTGCTAAAGTGGTTAATGACTTGTATGTTGGTTATGGTTGGATATTGTGACTCTTATACTTGTATTTTTTTTCATGAAGTTTTACCAAATGGCATAAAAGCATGTTTCTCCAATAAACGTCCATTTTAGCATGTTTTTGCATGGCTTCCATACTTAGTTATTAATTGTGCTAACCCCTTTCTTTCCCTTTTTGACTAAAGTGTAGGGATTTAGAGATGGTGACATGTCATGGCTATTTGATAGGTTTCTAAGTGTTGAAGATGAAGACTTGGTGAGTCCTCATATATTCGAGGACAATACCCCATATGTTCTTTTATGTCTTTTTAGTATTGTTTAAGTTGTGTATGGGATTGGTCCCAAATTTTGTACTCTAAAGTATTAGATGGTTTTGAAACATCATGTATAAAGTCTAGAAAGTCTTCCGCTTGCTATTGTTTTTTTTTTAAATGAAATGTTTTCTTGGTAAAGAAAGTTTTTAATTCCTTATGGTTTTAGTGTCTATGCGATGAATGAATGCTAAGAGGCTTGTATTAGACCTCTTTGAGGTCGAGTACGCCGGTTACGACTAGGGGGTGATCCCGGGTCGTGACAATAATGATTTTAAAAAAAATAATTTTTTTTCATAAATGTACGAAAAAATGGACTCACGAAAGGCTTTAGCCACTACAACAAAGAGAGTTGAGTTTCAACCACCACTTGTCACGACGTTTGTCGATGTTGACTCACATTTAGACCAGTTGCGCGCACGGTAGGCAAGCTTCCACCCCGCGTGACACTTAACGAGGGGCTACACGATGCGTGACACTCAAAAATGTAGAAAATAATGGTTTTAACAAAATGCAAAATTTTGTTTTTTAGGTCAATTACTGGAAAATATAAAAATCAAGAAAAATATAAGGAAAATATAAATGTCAAAAATAATGGATTTTAAATGTGAGAAAAATATAAAAATCAAGAAATATATAAAGCAAATATAAAAACACTTCAATTTCTTTTTGACTTGCACCAATGACTTTAAAATATCGCAAATAATGGTTTCCAAGAAAGAAATCAAAATTTTATTTTTTTCATAAATATAAAAATCAAGAAAAATATGAAAAAACCTCAAAAAAAAATTTGACTTGCACCAATCACTTTAAAATATCAACAATAATTATTTTCAAAAAACAATAAAAAAAATTCGTAAATGGCTGAAAAAATATAAAAATCAACTTAAATTTTTTTTCGACTCGCACCAATGATTTCAAAATATCAAAAATACAGCTTTTCGAAAAAAAATCAAAATTTTATTTTGTTTGTATATGTCCTAAAAATAATCAAAAATTCTATTTTTTTCGTAAATGGCCGAAAAATATAAAAATCAAGAAAAATATCAAAAACACATAAAAAAAAATTGGCTTGCGTCAATGACTTAAATTATCAAAATTAATTATTTTAAAAAAAAAATTCAAAATCTTATTTTTTTTGAAAATATCCGAAAAAATTATTAAAATCAAGAAAAATATATAAAATTACATAAACACCTAAAAAACTTTAGTTGCACCAATCACATTAAAATATCGTAAATAATGATTTTTAAACAAATCAATTTATTTTGTAAATGACCGAAAAAATATAAAAATCAACAAAATATTTAAAAAATATAAAAAAAACTTTAAATTTTTTTTGACTCGCACCAATAACTTCAAAATTTATAAATCGTACGTTTTCAAAAAGAAGAAGAAGGAAATGTCTGAAAAATATTAAAATCAAGAAAAATATTTTTAAAATATCAAAAAACACAAAAAAAAGTATTTTGGCTTGCGTCAATGACTTTAGAATAACGAAAATAATGGATTTAAAAAAATCAAAAATTTATTTTTTCATAAATGTCCAAAGAAATGGACTCACGACATGTTGTAGCCGCAACAACAGAGAGAGTTGAGTTTCAACCACCACTTGTCGCGACATTTGTCGACATTGACTCATATGTAGGCCAGATGCTCGCTCAAGGCGCACAAAAGGCCAGCCTTCCACCCCGTGCGACACCTTGCGAGGGGCGACGCGATGCTGACGCTCAAAAATGTCGAAAATAATGGTTTTAACAAATTGCAAAATTTTATTTTTTCGTAAATGTCCGAAAATAAAAAAATCAAGAAAAATATCAAACACAACTCAAAAAAATATTCGGCTTGGACTACTGACTTTAACATATCGAAAATAATGATTTTTTAAAAAAATAAAAAAAATCTTGAGTGCCCGAAAAACATAAAAATCAAGAAAAATATAAAGATAAAAAAACACATCAATTTTTTTTTTGACTTGCACCAATGACTTTAAAATATCAAAATAATGGTTTTAAAGAAAAAAATCAAAAAATTGTTTTTTGGACATGCGAAAGAATATAAGAATCAAGAAAAACATATAAAAAATATGAAAACACCTAAAAAAAATTCTGACAATCACCAATGAATTTAAAATATCGAAAACATTTATTTTCTTTCGTAAATGTCGAAAAATATAAAAATCAAGAAAAATAAAATAATATATATAAAAAAATATCAATAAAACTTAAGAAATTTCTTTTGGCTCGCGCCACTGACTTAACTTATCGAAAAAAATAGTTTTCAACGTAAATATCTGTAAAATTATAAAAATCAAGAAAAATATATATATAAAAATACAAAAACACCTCAAAAATTTTCTTTACTTGCCACCAATGACATTAAAATATCGAAAATAATGACATTAATAAAAATTAGTTTTTTTCGTAAATGATAGAAAAATATAAAAATCAACAAATTATATATAAAAAAATATATATACAAACAATTTTAAAAAATTTCCGACTCGCACGAATGACTTTTAAATTTTCAAAATGTATTTTCTCGAAAATAAATCAAAATTTAATATTTTTCGTAAATATCCGAAAAAATTAAAAAATTATTTTTTTCGTAAATGTTTGAAAAATATTAAAATAAAGAAAATAATTTTGAAAAATATCAAAAACACCAAAATAGAAATTTGGCTTGCGTCAATGACTTTAAAATATTGAAAAATAATGGTTTTAAAAAAAATCAAAATTGTATTCTCTTCGTAAATGTCTGAAAAAATGAACTCACAACGGGGTGTAGCCCGCAACAACAAAGAGAGTTGAGTTTCCACCACCGCTTGCCGCATGTTTGTCGACGCAGACACACATTAAGGCCATCTACGCATTCAGGGCGCACGGGTGGCCACCTTCTACCCCGCGCGACACCTTGCCAGGGGAGACGCGATATGTGACGCTAAAAAGTGTCGAAAATAATGGTTTTAACAAAATTGCAAAAAAATGTTTTTTTCTATAAATGTCCGGCAAATAAAAATTTAAGAAAAATAAAAAACACACCTCAAAAAAATATTCGGCTTGCACCAGTAACTTTAAAATATCGAAAATGATGGTTTTTAAAAAACATTTAAAAAAAATTCCTAAATACTTGAAAAAATATAATAAAAAAATAAAATATAAAAACACTTCAAACTTTTTTTGATTGCACCAATGCCTTTAAAATATTGAATATAATTGTTTTCCTGGAAAAAAAAACAGAATTTTATTTTTTTTGTAAATGCTCCAAAAAATATAAAAATATGAACACACCTCAAAATTTTTTTTGGCTTGCATCAATGACTTTAAAATATCGAAAATAATTGTTTTAAAAAAAATCAAATTTTTATTTTTTCTCGTAAATGAACGAAAATTATAAAAATCAACAAAATATATAAAACAACTTAAAAAAATTTCGACTCGCACCAATGACTTTAAAATATTGAAAATTTAGCTTTTCGAAAAAAATAAAACTTTATTTTTGTATAGATGTTAGAAAATTATAAAAATCATGAAATATATAAAAAGCGAATATCAAAAACATCTAAAAAAAAAATTGCCTTGCGTCAATGACTGAAATTATCAAAAATAATGGTTTTAAAAAAATCAAAATTTATATTTTTCGTAAATATCCAAAAAGTTATTAAAATATATCAAAAATTCAAAAAACACCTCTAAATATTTTTTTACATGCACCAGTGACTTTAACATATTGAAAATATTTATTTTCCAGAAAAAATCAAAAAATTTATTTTTTTTCGTAAATACCCGAAAAATGGACTCATTACGAACTGTAGTCGAGACATATAAGAGAGTTGAGTTTCAACCACCACTTGCCACGATGTTTGTTGACGTAGACTCACATTTAGGCCAGTCACGTGCTCAGGGTGCACGGGAAGCCAGCTTCCTCCTCGCACGACAACTTGCGAGGGGTGAAGTGATGAGTGACTCTAAAAAATGTCGAAAATAATGATTTATCAAAATGCAAATTATTTTTTCATAAATTCCCGGAAAATAAAAAAATCAAGAAAAATATAAAACATACCTAAAATTTTTTTTGGCTTGAACCACTTACTTTGAAATATCGAAAATATGGTTTTCATAAACAATTATTTTTATTTATTTTTTATAAATGCCCTAAAAATATAGAAATCAATAAAAAATATAAAAGCACTTTAATAAAATTTTTGACTTGCACCAATGACTTTAAAATATAAACAAACGCTGGAGTCCAAAGGGTTCAAGTTGAGTAGGACCAAAACTGAATATTTGGGATGCAAATTCAGTGATGCGGTGGATGAGGCAGATGGGGAAGTAAGACTTGACACACAGATTATTCCTAAGAAAGAAAGTTTTAAGTATCTTGGGGCTGTAATCCAATGAAGTGGTGACATAGACGGTGATGTCACACATCGCATTGGGGCGGCTTGGATGAAATGGAGGCTTGCTTCTGGAGTCTTGTGTGATAAGAAAGTTCCACCGAAACTTAAAGGTAAGTTCTACAGAGTGGTAGTTAGACCTGCCTTGTTGTATGAAGCGGAGTGTTGGCCAGCCAAGAACTCACATGTTCAAAAACTGCATGTTGAGGAGATGAGGATGTTGAGATGGATGTGTGGGCACACTAGGAGCGATAAGATTAGGAATGAGGTTATCCGAGAGAAGGTGGGAGTGGCCTCTGTGGTGGACAAGCTGAGGGAAGCGAGACTGAGATGGTTTGGGCATGTGAAGAGACGGTGCACAGACGCCCCAGTGAGGAGGTGCGAGGGGCTGGTTGTAGAAGGTACGCGGAGGGGTAGAGGTAGGCCTAAGAAGTATTGGGAAGAGGTGATTAGACAGGACTTGGCTCAACTTCGCATTACCGAGGACATGACTCTAGATAGGAAGGAGTGGAGGTCGCGTATTAAGGTTGAAGGTTAGTAGGGCTAGCGTGTGTCTTTCCGTGCGAGGGTTTCGGTGGGTAGCGTTTGTAGTAGTCCTAGCCTTGCTCTTGTAGTTCTTGTCTGTGATCCTATAGCCAGTTGTCGTTTACTGCGTGTCACCTCTCACAGTATTTTCTTGATGTTATTGTCTCCTTTGTTGATTATGCACTTTTCTTCTATTTGGATACTATGTCTTATATAATGTTTCCTCTTCTTTTACTTGGGTTGTCGTACTTGGGCTGAGGGTCCTCCGGAAACAGCCTCTCTACCTCCACGAGGTAGTGGTAAGGTCTGCGTACACTCTACCCTCCCCAGACCCCACTTAGTGGGATTTCACTGGGTATGTTGTAATGGTTTTCAAGAAAAAAATCAATTTTTTTCGTAAAATATCCAAAAAAATATAAAATGAAGAAAAATATATTAAAAATATGGAAAATTTGATTTGAACAAATGACTTTAAAATATCGAAAATAATGATTTTTAAAAAAAATCAAAATATTTTATTTTTTTCGTAAATGACCGAAAAATAAAAAAATAAAAAAATATAAAAACTACTTAAAAAAAATTTCAACTAGCACCAATGACTTAAAAATATAGCTTTTCGAAAAAATCAAATTTTGTTTTGTAAATGTCCGAAAAAAACAAAATTTCTATTTTTCCGTAAATGACCAAAAAATATAGAAATCAAGAAAAATATTTTTTCAAAAATCAAACACACCAAAAAAGATATTTTTGGCTTGCGTCAATGACTTAAATTATCGAAACTATCCCAAAAATTATTAAAATGAAGAAATATATATATAAAATACAATAACACCTCAATTTATTTTACTTGCACCAATGACATTAAAATACCAAAAGTAATGGTTGTCAAACAAAATAAAAAAAATTCGTAAATGATGAAAACTAAAAAATATCAACAAAACAATAAAAATATAAAAAAACTTTTAAAAAATTCAACTTGCATCAACGGCTTTAAAAATTTTAAAATTTATGTTTTCGAAAAAAATAAAATATTTTTTTTTTGTAAATACTCAAAAAAAATAAAAAATTATTATTTTGTAAATATCCAATAAATATTAAAATATTGAAAAATATCAAAACACCAAAAACAAATAAAATTGGCTTGCGTCAATGACTTTAAAATATGGAAAATAATGGTTTCTAAAAATGATCAAAATTTCATTTTTTCGTTAATGTCTGAAAAATGGAGTCACAACGGATTGTAGCCACCACAACAAAGAGAGTTGAATTTTAAACACCACTTGCCGCGACGTTTGTTGACGTAAACTAACATTTAGGTTAGCCTCTCGCTCAAGGCGCACGTGAGGCCAACTTCCACCCCATGAGACACCTTGCGAAGGGCGACTCGATGCGTGACGCTCAAATTTTTTGGAAATAATGGTTTTAACAATATGGAAAATTTAATTTTTTCCATAAATGCCCAGAAATTAAAAAATCAAGAAAAATACAAAATACACCTCAAAAAAATATTCGGCTTGCACCATTGAATTTAAAATGTAGAAAATAATGGTTTTCAAAACAATGTAAATTTTTTATTTTTTTCGTAAATACCTTAAAAATATAAAAATCAAGACAAATATAACGAAAATATAAAAGCACATCAAATTTTCTTTTGAGTTGCACCAATGACTTTAAAATATCAAAAATAACGGTTTTCAATAAAAAAAAAGTCAAAATTATATTCTTAGTAAATATCCGATAAAATATAAAAATCAAGAAAAATTTATAAGAACTACAAAAACACCTCAAAATTTTTTTGACTTGCAACAATGACTTTAAAATATCGAAGATAATCATTTTCAAATTTTTTATTCCGTATATGACTGAAAAATATTGAAAAAATAACCGTCTTTTGAACCCTTCCCTCCTTGAACTTGAGGTTGTGAAAGTTGAGGCTGAAAGCCTAAGTTGGGGGTGTTATGGGAAATTCATTAAAGGAATACTTTACCACATGAGGATTTGATATAAAAAAAAGAATGAAAAAGAAGAAGAGAGAAATAGAGGGATGTAGTCAATTGTATATACCTAAATGATATTCTAACCTTCCCTAAGCCTATATTACAAGCTTAACATTTTCCTTTGAGATTTCTAACCAAATGGAGTTGAGTCAATGTTGATTGAAAATATGGGCAAGCCTATGGTGTGACATTTGTGTGCATGAGATGATTCTTTGTGAGTGTGAGTATTGCATCTTTTTTCCCTTATCTTGTTTATATGTGTGTGTGGTTTTGGGACACTTCTTTCTTGTGAGGGCATGTAAGTTGAAAAAGAGGTAATTTTGAAAATTTCTAATTGAGTCAAGTGAGCATGTGAATTAGTTAATGAGTTGAGTCATTTCTTGAGTTTGAGTTGTTGTCACTTAAATGATTCTTGGTTTTTGAAAATGTTTCATGAAAATGAGAGGATTTTTTTTGTGAAAATTTTGCATGTGGAATATTTGTTAGTACCAACCATAGCCATTACCTTTGTGCTTAGTTGAGAAAGGGAAATTGATTTGTATAAGAGCCTCTTGTGTTTTTGATTTTCTTTACTTGACGACCAATAAAGTTTCAAAGTTGGGGGGCAGGGTGTTGATGAGTGGTGGATTTCCATGAATTTCAGGTCAAGAGCTGAAAATGCAATTTTTGGCAGGGAAAATACCCTTCGCGAACACGCTTGTTGGGTATTTTTATTGATGACGACCGCTTACTCTTTTAACTTATTCCCAGGGTGATTTGAGTGTTATCAATTACTTGAGATTTTTGTAAAAAGTTCTAAACATATGTCTATAATACTTCCTAGTGATGCAAATCTCCAGCTGTTGTGGTGAATGCACTATCTGAAACAGTTCGATCAAATTGTTTTGTTGCTCTTGAAGATTTGACAGTTCATTTTCCTAATCTGTTAGAGCCATGGACAGAGCATATGTCTACATGATTAAGAGATCCATCAGTTTCTGTGCGGAAGAATGGTGTATTGGTTCTTTCTTAGATTATACTGAATGACATGATGAAGGTGTTAGAATAGGAATAGGTTTATACAATCCTATTAGAATATGAATATGTTTATAAACAATCCTATTAGAGTATGAATATAAATAGCAATAGAAATAGGAATACTAAATAGTATCCTACTTGGTAAAGGATTGTAACATCTCGCAACTAGAAAGAACTAGAAGAAGTTTAAAATTTGGAAATCGTTATTTTTGGAAAGTATAAGGAAATCTGGAAAATTTTAAGTAAGTTAAAGTGAGTTTTTGGTCAACTTTAAATGACCATAACTCCTAGCTTAGGATGAGTTAAGTGTAGTTCCAGATATGGTTGGAATGATCTTTCTAACGCCGCTAATTTTGGGCGATTTCGAGTTCGGATGAGTGAGTTAAGCCCTTTGGAAGTTGGGTTGTTGGAATAAGGAAAGTACAATCCGGATTTTTAAGGGGTAGTTTGGTCTTTTCCTTACCCAACTTAATTAATTCATTTTTGGTAATATTTTAGGGGCTAAACTGACTGGGTTCAGTTTACACTTTTGAAAAATAGAGTTAGGGTTTTTGGAGAAAGAACGCAAGAGAAAAGAGAAGAGGAAAAGCAAGATTCATCATTTCGAAAGGATTTTATTTCGGATTTCTTCAAGAATTTGATCCCACCAGGGATGTGAGTCTCTCATAGCATTGGGTTCATTCACCCACGTGCCAAGCATGTTTAATTCAGTGAAATTCGTCCTAGAAGAGTTGGAAAATTGATGTTCTTGACAAATATTCTTGAATTCGAATGTTGTTAGCGAATTAGGACGAATTGAGAAGTTTATGAGATCCTTACATTGAGTTTAGGGTTGCTTTAAGTTTGTTTCTTGAGTATACATGTTGGGCAACGAGATTTAAAACGAATCTAAGGAAGATAATCAAATTTAGGTGGATTGAGGCTGAAAAACGAAAAAGGAAAAAGTCGAGTAAGGTTCATGAAACAATCTGCGTCGAGGACTTGTTCCCCAGTGAACAAAAATCTGCTCCGCTTCGCGGAGAGGACGCGGACTCCACTGTCTCAAAATTTATTTTCGCGAATAATTATTTAGGAACATCTCCGCGTCGCGGACTTGTTCCAAGACGGTGATTTTGTAACTTTTCTCAAGTTTAGCTATTCCAAATCATTCCTAAGCATCAAGAGACCTTTCCTTTCACAAATCATAATCTTTGAATCCATAATTGAAATTCAAGGAAAGTAAAGAGTAAAGTCAAAAGAAGTCAGAGTCAGTAAGAGAAGTTCATTTCAAGTTTTCATAAGTCTTTTACAAACGTTTTAAATTTGTTTTAAGACTTAAGTTTTAAAGTTGAGTAAAGAGTAAGATCAAAGTTCATTTTCTTTAAAATGATATATGGAAACTAAGTATTTCCAAGAGTAAATGTTATCACATTTGAGATGTGAGGAAACTGAGATTTCCAAAAGAGTTTTGAACAGCAAAAAGGGAACATTGATTCCAAGAGAGCTTTTTAAGCTAAGTTTGAGCAATTACCTTAAACCAGAGAAAAAGTTGTTTTAAAAACATATGAACTAAGTATATTTTTGGAGTAGTATTGAGCATCGATATGGGGACACGAGTTCATATTAACTCAAGCCCCCATAAACCATGTAGTCATCATGGGCATAAAAAGGATCATACTTTTTAGATGATTCCTTAGTGCTTTTTAGCATAGACTACTGGATCCACGTAGTAGTTCAGGTTCTATACCGATGGCAAGGTATAGGACGGTCCTTGGCAATGTGAGGTAAAATGTTGTACCATCACTTAGGCTCATAGTGATGGTTGTCGGTTAGAGAATCTCCCACAGAAGTTATATTACTTTCTAAATGAGTAAAGCTAAGTTTGTTATTGCTTTATCTTTAACGAACTAAGATTGTTTTCAGTTGTTTTATAAGCTTTTTATATATATTGTATGTGTTTTATTGCTTTATATTGAGTTGAGTATTCATGAGTTGAGAAGAGCCAGGTAAGTGTTTCTTTCAGAACCTCTATCAAGCCTATGTTTGTTAGCATTCCAACTCGCATGCTCGTACATTCAATGTACTGATGCCATTTGGCCTGCATCATCTTATGATGCAGACGCAGGTAACCAGGATCAGCATCCAGCGCCTCGTTGATCCATCTTGAGCATTCAGAGTCTGTTGGTGAGCCTCTTTGTATTTCGGAGGACTCATTTATTTGCTTTCTAGTCTTTCAGATATTAGGATGATCGGGGGTCCTGTCCTGACATCCCTCTTTGTTTTAGAGGCTTCATAGACCGTTAGTAGTTCAATAGTCCTTGCATTATCATTCTTATGTTAAAGACTTGGGTTGCCACTTTTGGCCAAGTTGAATGTTTAATCCTTAAAACATTCTCAGTTATTTTATTATTCAGTTAAGTTAAGTTCATTAATCATTATAAATATGAATATTGTCTTCCGTTAAGTTAAGTAAGCCAGGCCAAGGGTTCGCTTGGGGTCAGCAATGGTCTTCGAGTGCCAGTCCCGCCAGGGTGTAGGCTTGGTGTGTGACAAACTTGGTATCAGAGCCCAGGGTTCAAGATAACTAGGGAGTCTATGAAGCCGTGTCTGTAGAGTCCTAGTTATCTGTGTGAAGCGCGCCACATCTATAATTAGGAGACTGTAACATTTAGGAAAATTTCTCACTTCTTTCTCCCTAATTTCGTGCGTTAGAGTTTGATCTCTAAAAAGTTTCTTCTAATTCGTGCTTGCACATGTTTTCAGATAATCATGCCTCCACGAAGAGTTGTCAGAGGTCGTCCTGCGAGACACAATATTGAGGAACAAGAGTTACCCAATGCAGCTGAAGTGCAACCTCAAGGAGAAGTCACCAATGCTGAGTTCCGTGAGGCTATCCGGATGTTGAGCCAAGTTGTGACTAACCAAGTTGGGCAGCAAAGAGGGGCTCAACAAGAAGAGGTTGACACTTCAAGGATTCGTGAGTTCTTGAGGATGAATCCTCCAAGTTTCATTGGTTCCAGCACTACTGAGGATCCAGAAAACTTCATTGAGGAACTGAAAAAGGTATTCGACGTGATGTATGTTGATGTACTGATAGAGTTGAGCTAGCTGCATGCTAGGACCTGGTTTGGTCAGTGGAAAGGGGGTAGAGCTGAGGATGCACCACCTGCGAGTTGGGCATGTTATGGAGAGGCTTTATTGGGGCGTTTCTTTCCCCAAAAACTGAAAGAGGCCAAGGTGCATGAGTTCCTCACACTTAAGCAGGATTATCTTAGTGTTCATGAGTATGGGTTTAAGTTCACCCAACTACCCCATTATGCTCCGGAGATGGTTGCGGACATGTGGAGTAAAATGAGCTTGTTTGTTGCTGGGTTGTCTTGTCTGTCGAATAAGGAAGGTAGGGCTAAAATGCTTATCGGTGACATGGACATATCAAGGTTGATGGTTTATGTGCAGCAGGTTGAGGAAGAGAAACTGAGGGACAGGGAAGAGTTCAGAAATAAGAAAGTAAAGACAGGGCATGGGTCTGGGCAGTAGAAGGGTAGTGTGAATCGTCCGTCCTTTCAGAAATAGAAAGGACATGCACCATCATTTGCTAGTACACTGCACCCAGAAACAAAGGTGAGCATCATGACCAGAATTCGCAGAACTTCAAAGCTAGACCAGCACAGTCTCAAGGTAGTGTGGCACAAGGAGGAAATTGGGCTTTTGCATGTGGTAGGTGTGGTAGTAACCACTCAGGTAAGTGTCGTGATGGCCAGACATGTTGTTTCAAGTGTGGGCAAGAGGGTCACTTCTTGAAAGAATGCCCTAAGAACAGGCAAGGTAGTGGCAATCAAGGCAATAGAGCTCAATCTTCATCAGTTGCTCCACCAGACAGGGCTGCACCTAGAGGAGCTACCAGGTACTGGTGGATCAAAGAAGAATTTTTCTTTTAGCCCTAACCTTCAATACATCTCCATCTTGCTCATGTAAATTGGGCGACCGACATTTTCAGGTTTCTCTCTAGCCCTAATTCACATATTTTACATATTTGGGCATCACTATTTTATATGTAAAATTGTATCGACGGTCAGTTTAAATATAAAAGCATTGCTTTTTGGATAATTTACAGGCTTGAGTTTGGAAGATATCGCTAAGGGCCGCCCTTGTGACAACAGATTTCCGTAATCGTTGTTGTGTGAAAATTAAAAACAAAAGTGGTAACATCCATACACTTCTCCTTTGTCTTTCAATTATCAAAGCATTTAATAAAAAATATTGGCTTATCTTATAAGAATTTCAAGTCAGATGTCTAGCCAATTTCTAAAAGAGTAACCGTTACCTCTCCTTTGAACTTAAAATTGTTGTCAAAAGTTTCAAATCTGTTTATTTTATATTTTTGACTTGGAATTACCTATGTATGTCTTTTTTGTAATTATAAGGTTAGAATTGGAGTATGTTGTGATTGGACCGATGGTATTGCATTTTATGGAGGCAATTAAGTTTACATGTGTCATTGGCTAAGTTACTGAGTCATCTTTTTTTATTTTTATAAGAGTACATCAAATGTTTATAATTTCATTAGCTCTCTGGTAAGTGTATTTATGCATGCATATATCTTTTTTTTAGTTTCTGGTTATATCATGTAGTGAAACTTATAAAAAATAAGTAGTAATAGTAGTAGAAGATATATGACATCTTTGCTATTTAAGTCATCTAGGATCTAGCATGTTTAATTTTGGAGGCAGAGATTAGCCATTCCATATTTTAATTTGTTATCACTAGCCTGTTAAGCTCACATAGTATAATTATGTACCTGAGATTTTTTTACTTAGGTAAGTGATACTTGTATTTCACTTCTTTTTGTTCTTTTTCTTTTTATCTGGTCCTTGGATAATTATATCTTTCCCATTTAGTGAAAGTTTAAAGGAATATTTCTTCCACCATGTTACAGTGGATAGGTAGGTGTAAGTGTCAAAGGAAATTACTTATTATTCTGGAAATTTACTTGCATACTTCTAAATTTGGAGAATAGATTTTTAGTTTTGACATTTATTCTTTTTAACTTGGAGGCAATTCATTTGTTGTTGCCTCTAGAAATCAAAGTATAAATGGGTATACATTTTTATTGTTGGTAATTTATGATATTCTAGATTTTGAGATCCGTATATATGTTCTGGACTTCTTGTAGTTTGCATACTATTTTGTATAATTTTTTATAAAAATTATAGGTTAATTTTTTATTTGAGTCTTAGAAGTGATACTATTGTGCTTCTCAATTATATGGTGTTAGTTGCTAGTTTTTATTTCATTTACATTACTGGAGCTTTTAGGATAACACATCTCAAAAGGCCACTCACTTTAGGAAATTTATCTAACAAAGTCATTAAACTTTGTTTTGTATTAATGAGATAGCTCAACTTGGTTGTTGTCTCAATGAAATCACTCAACTAAATTTATCATTGAAAAGACATTTGCACACAACTAAATTGTAGCAAAAGAATGTACAAGCTGGCCATGAATATTTTGTACTAACTCTTGCAGAAATGCAACTATACAAGTAATAATTTTACCTTTAAAAACAACAAAATAAGCTACAACAACAATTACACCTCTAACACAAAGAAGTTGGGATTGGCTAAATGAATCCTCACTTCTTCAATTTCATTTCATAACTTATCATACTAAAGAAAATTAAAGTGAAAATAAGTTAAATCTATCCTCAGCTTATAGTTATCATCGTATCTTTTTCTTTCATCTACATTGATACCAAGAATTTGTGGATGTTTCAAGATAACTTTTTACATGTAATTTAAGGTCCTCCTTTGTTAACCTTCACTTACCATACTTTTTCACCTACTGACTGATACATCTAAATGTCGATTCAAAATAAGCTAGCAAATCTCAATCGGATGACCCAAACTATGAAAAACATGGTCCTTCAAGTGTTGTATGAGTTCTTGTGACCATAGCAACAAACATTTTGCTTCTACCAACCATAACACTAATTTCCAAAAACTCACCCTTCTTTGCTTTTGTTTTCATTTCACATGTTTTCTTGGATTTAGAAATTTCCAGCACTATCCTTCCTACAACAGCCACCAATGCCACTAAATAGTCCAATAATAAATTTAGTTGAGTGATTTAATTAATACAATGACCTAAGTTGAGTGACTTTTTTTTATACAAGTCAAAGTTCAATGACTTTGCTATATAGATAACTTTTCAATGTTGAGTGCCCTTTTGAGATATTTACTCAGCTTTTAGTTGTCTTCATATTTTCTTAGTCTGTCATATACCTTCCAACCTTTTTGGGATAAGGTTGAGAAATTTCTTATACCATAATATGTTATCAAGTGCAGCTTCTAAATAGGTTTTTGTAGCCCACCCAATATTTGATTTTGATCTCAAATTTCTTAGTCTAAATTTGTTAACTTTCATTATTTGACATTACCATGTTTAATGTCCACTATATCTTCAAAATTGTATGGAGTCATGAGTATATCATTATTAATTATTTCTTATTTAATTTATAAATGAACCTTCATGGTATTTACTGCCTAAGATACCTTAAGGTTTTATTTGATAGATTAGAAATCATTACTCTAGAAAGTTTGTTCTATTTAAGAAATGCACATTTTCTTCAATATGATACTTCATGGCTTTAGTAGTTAGAAATTGTACGCTTATGTTTCAGGATGATTTTAAAACCCATAGCTAATAGAGAATAATTTTTATGTACATCCTTCATGTGTTGTTAGAAATTGTGTTTTAGCTGTAGTGGTATCCTGACTAATTGAGCGTGCTAAGAACGTATAGACTCTATGTTATCACATCATACATTAGCTGATAGACATTTCACGTATAGATATGCGGTATTTGAATTTGCTCACAAGAGTTCTTTCGCTTATCATGATTTTCATGTCCTCATCTGTCCTATCAGTAGTAAACAAAAATATATAAAATAGTTGGCATAAATGTACGTCTCTAGGTCAAAAGATAGTCTCGTCCTAGTATAAGGCACATAATGTAGAAGTGATAACACTAGCTAAATGTTTCGAGTTGTTGTGATAACAAAATTTTCCAAGAATACATCCTTTTTAATTTAGTATGAAGTATAGTTTTTTAATTGTATTATTAATCATATATATTCAATATCTCATGTTCACTGTGATAATGTTGCCACATGAATAACTATAATTGTGTTTGCTTGCTATTGCTAGTTAAATTTATTTGGACAGTTGCTAGAAGCTCTATGTTGATTATTCCTGGAGTTGTCTTTCAGACTATATTGTGTTTGCTTTCTTATTGGATAGTTTCAATCAGTTTAATTTTCTGGTAGAGTAAATTTGTTTTGACACTTATTAAAGTTACGTTTTCTTTATTTGTGATTAATTTTTTTTTGTGAAAAAGAAATAGTTATTGGGATTGTTACTAAATTTACATGAACTTGTTTTTTTAACAGATAAAGATTTGAAGATCGGATAACTTGCTTATGAAGAATGTGGAAGCCAATATAAGCAATAGAACATATTAGAGAAAACGTTGAAAGTGGAAGGAAACTTATGTTTTGCTAGGAGGTTTTTATAGATGTTTCCATTATATATATGCTACAATTACATTTTTATTCGTCTTAAGAGTGAACACATAAAATATCATACTATTAATTTGATATATTTTTGGCAGTGATGATTTGGCTTTGTTTATTTTACTATGAAATTCGATATGGACAGATTATTTTGTATGTTTTGGTTACTTATTTGAATGCATAGTTATTTAATGGTTGCATTTTTAATTGCTGAAAATTAACATATAATTAGCCAAGGAATAATTCAAAAAGCACTCATAACGACAGGATATGTCATCGTATTTAAAGTTTCTTAGTGATTGGAGTGACAATCAACGAAGGGAATTTCGGTCGTTAAATGGTGGTATAACGACTGAATTTTTTACCATCGCTAAAGAATTTTAGCGACCGGATTGCAATCCGGTCGTTAACCTTTAACGACGGAGATTTTAACGACCGGCGACGACCGGATTTCATTTAGTCGTTATTGACCAATAACGACGGGAATAGGACTTTTAGCGACCAAATATCCCCTTCGTTAAAGGTCTTAATTCTTGTAGTGTTTATATCTTGTCTTTATATTCATTAAAATTAGGAGAACAATTTAGTATAGTAAGAATTTGGTTTTCTAAATTAATTTATATACCCGATGAATGAATGTTTTACCTCAAATAATGAGAATTTAAAAATATTAACAAAAGTCAATATAATATATATTGCAGTAATTTAACTTGAGATAATTAAAATAATAGTTTGTATAACTTGCTTAAAATGATTTCAACTGATGATAAAATAATAGTAATAAATAAATATATGTTTCTCAATAAATTATATAATGACATATATGTTACGTGAAGTTTTGGGATTATACATAAAAAGAGAAATCAAGTAAACTAGATACTTCAAAAATTATCTTTACAATCCAAAAAGAAAAGCAACACCATGAAATAGAAAAGTCTAAAGAGAACCAAAGGAAAGGACATAAAATGCTCCGAAATTATTGAATTTTTTTTTCTTGAAGAGCTTGCTCACTGGTTGCATCCCTTATCCCTTATGAATTAGGCCTTTTGAGAATCTTGTGATTAATATTGAATTTAACATGTTAACTAGTCCATTATCATTTTCATTAGAGTGTTTAAAAAATGTGGATCAGATGGATTTTGCTGAAAATTTGTTATATGGACAAGTCCCAGAAGTGATGTGTTCACTAAGAAATAGCGGATTTTACTGTTGTCTTATAATTGTTTTACAAAAGTAGGGCCATTATGTAGGTAATTGATCAAAAATGAAGTTCCTAATGTTGAAAAAAAATTGAATTATTGGTCTTCCTAATAAGAGATCTATACCGAAGTGGGTAATATTAGGATGCAAATTAGAAATAAAAGGCGAGAAATTTATTGAAATTAGACATGAGAGGGAGAGAATTGAGGAGTGAATGAAATGAAGAATGAGTTAGTGTCTATTTATTTGTGTCATAGTTAGTTCTAGAAAAATCTTATAATTTATAATTTCTAGAATAATCATGTAACTTATGGAGGAAATTTAGCCACTTAATTATTATTTTTGACAAATTTAAAAATAGATTATAGAATTTTAAAATAAAATATATATGAAATGACCATATTATCCTTGATTGTCCTCAACTTCATATTTCTATATTATTTTATTTCTATCTATTATATAGAAATGTGAAGGATGAACGACCAAGGGCACTCTCGAAAATCTGATTGTATTGAAAGGGTAAAATAGTAATTGTGTGATTATCCATTATAAGGAAGGTCTAGAAGGATCACAAGAGTTCCTTTTCTTTCTTGACCAAGAAAATCTACTCTCCTGTTCAGCACTGAAAATGATTTTTTTTACGTATTCCTCAATGTTAGATTCAATATTAGTTCTTAAGAGCAGAAACATTTGGAGGTCTTCAAAATGCTATATTCTGCACTTTTGATTCATTTCTCCTGTTCCTGATCTTAGGTAAGCTTTTATCTCATCCCCAATTTTATTCAATTCTTTTCATATTTCCCAATTTCATGGCTTATTCTGTCAAAACTTTTCCCAACATAAATTTTCTTCCTTTGTTTCTCTTTAAAATTTGTTGATATTTATTTTTCTCATGCTTTCAAAAACTATTTTTTCAGTTGGAACTTTATCTTATTTATCGGGTGTTTCAATATAAGTTCGCTCTTTTTTTTTTTTAAATGTTTGCTCAAATTTCTTTCAGTCCTATTTCACATCTAAATTTCATGGTTGATGTCATTATTGTTAGTCTAATTACTCACCAATTTCATGGTTAAAGAGATGACTCTAAACTCCTCTTCATCTTCTCATTCGATTCTAGGTATGTCTTCGTTTCATCAATAATTCTTCTCTTCATCTTCTTTTTTCTTCTCATTATGTTTGTATTCCTTTTTTTAGCCTAATATGAACTTTTGGGTTAGATGGAAACTCTTTATAGGAAACAATTTGCTTGCTTTTGCTATGAGTTTTTAAAATGATTTTTTCGTCACATATTTTAATCTTTCATTAATTCTTTTTCGCAGTGCTACTTTCAATAAAGGTTCTTTAAGTTCTCTCCATCATCTCAAGCCTCACCATTTCAGGTAAGTTTTCTCTCAATTTTCGTCCTTTTCTTTCTCTGATTATGTCAAATTTCTCAATTTTATGGTTTATATCCACATATAATGTCATAATTACTCTGATTTCTTTATAAAAAATAGCTAATATGTTTCATGTTTTATTGTTTACAACTTCTATTTCTGTCGACTCAAATCAGCTGAAGTATTTTATTATTTTTTGGTTATTAGCTGTGTTATATTTGAATGATATATAGTTTGCAAAAAAATGATGATGTTAACGTAATTGTTACTACCTCTTAGGCATTTTTAAAAAAAAGATATATAGTTTGCACAGACACAAGAAGTGATACTTTCGGTACGTATGACTCACAATTTTGGAACCATCTTTTCAGGACAGTTCTTTTGAGTTCTCTTCATCTTCTCATCTAAGTGTTGCGATTTCAGGTTAGATTTTCTCTCAATTTTTGTCCTAATCTTCTCCTGGTTATCATTAGATTTTCCAATTTGATGGCTTATATTCACATTCACAGTTGCTATCATAATTATTTTGATTTTTTTTTTACAAATAACTAAAATGTTTCAGTGAGGCTTTCTATTTTATTATTTACAACTTCAGTACTTTTATCTTTAATTATTTTTGGTATACTGTTGGCCTGAGATCAGAGGCGGATCTATTAAGGGGTGTGGGGGTGCCACGCCACCCCCGAACTTCGACGGAAACTCTATATATACATAGGTATATATATATATATATATATATATATAATTTTATATTTATATAAAGCGTGCCACCCACAGAAAAAAATTGGCTTGTGGTGCCACGGTAGGAGGGCAACTTTAGAAGGCTGATGTTGCGGGTTCAAATTCCATTTGTACCTATTTTTTTGAGAAAGACGTTTTTTTAAGAAAAAGGAAATTGCTGCACACGTTCTTTTAAGAAAAATTAGAGAACTAAAATTAATTTATATCGAAAAGACGAATAATTTAATCAAATATAAAATTAATTTAATTGATAAGTCTATTTGGCACCCACGGAGTCTAAATCCTGGATCCGCCACTGCCTGAGATAACTTGTTTGGGACTAAGACGTAGTAATTGACGTGGATAACTGCAACACTGCTAAGAGAGAACATTATATATATATATATATATATATATATATATATATATATATATATAATGTTCCATCTACTTCATAGTAGTAATTTATCTAACCTATTGATTTGACTTGGATGCTTGGAAATTTCTTTTACTTCTTGTGTTAGTTCTTTTTGGTTTTGCATCATGTCTCTGTTTTTGCTGCTAAAACTTTGAACAAAATACCAAATATTGTTTGGATGCATTGTATGAATTTATATTGCGTGGTAGGTTTATGTTTTGGCTATAAGCAAAGAAAATGAGATGTGTTTAACTATTAAAATCACATCTGATTTTCCTTTCCTATTGAAAATTTATCGTGGACAAGAGTTGGCAGAATATTCAATTGGATAATGTCTGTATGAATTAGAGAAGGATTGTGATTCAACTTTATCATGACAAATTAATTTATAGGAATTGATTCCATTCGCTTTTAAATTGCACAATCTAATTGCTAATATAACTCTCCTCTCTACGATGAATGGGAAGGCACAAATGACCTTCCGTACAAGCTTAGCCTTTAGTTATGTTCCTTCAAGTTCTGTAAAATGTAATCTAATGTGAATTACATATGTATGATTTACTATAACCTCCTTCCAGGTCTTTCACAGTTGCTAGATCTCACTACTCCCTTGGAAGCAGAACCTACATCACAAGCTCTCCTTTGTGGAATTAATCTGTAGGAAGAGGATTCCTGCATTGTAAATTTTGATCCTTAAGTTCGTTCTTTCTTCCTTTTCCCCATTTCCGCTGCCATTTCAACTTCCTCTTTTTTTTCTCCTGTTAAATAACTTTTTATTTTTATTTTTGTTCATTTCTCTTGAATGGAGTTTTTTCTGAATTCTTAACCCATATATCATTTTTTGGGGCGGAATTCGTCATGCTTTTAGGTATAGAAGGCTTTATCATAATATTCTTTTTTCAAGGGTATTAATCTGATTATTTCTTCTATATTTTCTAGAATATATTCTATATATTGTATATCTTGGGTTCTTTGATATATTTCTATATTTTCTTTTATTAGGTCTCCTAATAAGGTTATATTTTCAATAGTTGCTTGCCAATATTGGAGGTATTTGTAGTTTATCATTAGTTTGAGTATTCTAATTCTAGATCGCTAATATCAATTCGTTCTAGGTCTATATCTATTTCATCTATTTCATACCAGGTTTGGGTCGCTAGTTCTAATTCTTCAAAGTTAAATATTTTATCCCATATTATTCTTCTTATTTCAATTATTTCTATATCTTTTAGAATATATAAAATCAATGTTTCATAAGTTAATATCATTTTATCATGTAGGTAAGTAGCCATATTGATGTTCCGTTGTTTAATCAATAATTCCCTCATATCATATGCACAGTAAATATTATTCATATTAGATTACTATAAACTAGATTATTTTCAACCATGTTTTCTCGTCACTACTAACACCGTACTTTCAAAGGTGCTTTCTTCCTAAACAGCGCCTCAACTTTGTTTACTCCCCTCACGACTTTCCTTGCCTACGGTTTCAACCTTAGGATGACATAGTTCTGGAAGTTTTTCCTTCTTCTTTTTCCATTTTAGCAAACTAGAAACATGCTTCAAATAATTCTAGTATATAATAACTAATATAAACTTATTTTATCATGCTATGATATTCAGGAATCAATAGATTTAGCTACGCATAATCATAAATAGGTATACCTGTTTTTCTATTAGTGTAATTTCTGTTGTGTTTTGATCCATATCTTAGATTGGATTGATATTTTATTGAAATATTTTTGTTTACAAAGAGGCTTGCTTTTCGTCGAGAAAGTTTTGCCTTAGATGTACCTAATGACTCTCTATTTATACAAGTAGAGATGTCTCTACTTACTTTACATCTGTCATATACTATTTCTACTTTACATTTACTGCAAATTACTTTACTTTAATAATGCACACCTACCCCTTTACACTTGTCCACTAATAATGTACATCTACCATACCTACCACTTTATATTTGTCCACTAATAATGTACACCTACCACTTTACACTTGTCTGCACTAATTTACATATTTCTATCCACTAACTTACTTTTACAATAAGACAAGCAACTTTATTTTTCTTTTATCTTGTCAGTATTTGCTTTTTATCTTGTCGGCTTTATTCTAGGTGGACAGCTGGAATTACATTATCTTCTCCATAACACTTTTAACATTGATGATCTGGGTATCTGTGTCCAATAGTCTTGTAATATTTTGTCATTATCTCTGGTGAAATAAAATTCTTTCGTATTGCTCTTGTAGTTGGCTGTTGCTCTGGTTTTAATAAGTTTAATATCCATTGTCGTATTTCTTCCATATCTGCTTCTCTAACTTCTCTAGAATTTGAATATATCATAGTTTGGTCTCTTGCATAATAGCTTCATACTGAATTTCCATTTAAATAATTGGTTGTTAATTCGTTTAAAATAGTAGCTATTCCAATAATCCGCTTTCTGGCATAAAATTCTGGTATCTCTACTTTTTGTATCTCGTCTTGTCGTTCTATTTTTTCTGGTATTATCATTTCCCTGGTTAATTCGATTTTTATAACTTGTATTATAGGTTTAATTTCATCATACAATATTTCTGCTGGTGCTGAATAGAACTTTATATAAAAGAGTGTTCCTTTAGTTATCCTTTTATAATGCATAAATGCCTTGTGTAACTCTGGTAATGCTGATATCTCATCTCATGTTTGGGTATATACGGTATTTAATAGTCCATAGTTGTAGCAAGTTCCTACTATATTGGTACTTGCTCCCGATTGTGCAATTAGCTTATTATATTCCTGTAGATTTTGTGTAATATAATCTTCATGGGATTTTTTTGTATTTTTTGATCTTGAATTCTGGTTCAGAAAAGTCTGCATATAGATGTTTTCTATGTAGGCTCTGGTTATATGGTTATAAGTCTTTTTGTTTTGTCATAGGCTTTCTTTATATGTATTTAGCTGGGGTGGTATGAATAATGGATCTTTTTGGTTCTTTGGCATAAATGGTTTTTCAAATATTTTATTCATATTAGTATTAACATATCTGGTTCTATTTTCTTCTTTTGTTGCAGATGTGCTTCCTGTAGCTGCATGTAACAAAGCATTATGGGTTTTTAGGTGTTTCCCAACATCACCTTGTAGCTCTGAAATTTTTAAGTCTTCTGATCGACTTAGCTCCGCATTTTTATAGTCATGCTGTTGACTTTTTATTTGTTGTAGCACTTTGTCAATATTTTCTACTTTTGTGCAAAGTAGGTTCATAGCTTTGAGTATTTCTTCTATAGTATTTTCTTTCTCAGTTTGGGTAGCTTTGTCTTGAGATGTAATCTGCAATAACATTCTTGTCAGTACATATTACTTCTATTGTAAATGTAAAATTTAATATATTTAATACTAGTCTTCTATCTCTTTGGTTGTTACTGAATCTTGTACCTTTCTTGTTATCCACCATTTCACCTGTGTATTATCTGTTCTTATAATAAATTTGTTATACACAATATATGGTTCAAAAGCTAATAAACATTTATATATTGAATATAATTCTTTTCTATTTATTTCCCATTTTATTTTGGGATTTGTAAATGTTCCTGAATAATATCTGCAATGGTGTTCTACCTTTTCCTTATTATATCTATATTTTAATACTCCTCCGTAGCTCATTTCACTTGTATCTGATTCCACTATATAGGTGAATTTTTTATTTTCATCTGGAAAGCATAGTTTAGGTAATTTTTTACATAATGATTTTATTTTTCATATTTGTTCTTGATCTTTATTATCAAAATGATATTCTACATCTTTCTTTAATTTTTTATGTAATGGTCTTAAATTTTCTGCTAAATTACGTATATATTCTCTTACTTGATTTATTAATCCTAGAAACAATTGTAATTTCTTTTTTGTATCTATTTGTTCTTCAAAATTTATTATCTTTTGTACTATATGTGTTTGCATTTTTATACCATTTTTGTCTATTTGTATTCCTAAGAATTCTATTTGTTTTTCATTATATCTGCTTTCTTTTTACTTAGGCTTATACCTGAGTATTCTATGATATGTACAAATTTTTCTAATAATCTTATATGTTCATCTTGTGTTTTAGAATATAATAATATATCATCAATGTATACTATACAATTTTCTAGTTATTTAAAGTATTTATCCATAAAGTGTTGATATTTACATGGTGCATTTTTATATCCAAATGGTAATACATTCCATTCATAGAATCCTTATGGTACTGTAAATGCTGTAAGTTTTTTAGATTCTTCTTCTAACTTTAAGTGGTAAAATCCTGATTTGTAGTCAAATTTGCTAAAATAATTATATCCTTGCATTTGTCTTATCTTTAATATTTTATTGGGTATTGGGTAATTATATGTTTTAGTTTTTGCATTTAAATTTCTATAGTCAATAACCATTCTACTTTTTCCTCTTTTTTGTTCACTATGTTTATTTACAATAAATGCTGGGCTTGTATGCTTACTATTGTTTTCTTGTATATATCATTTTTCTAGTAATTCATTTATATGTATCTTGAATTCGGTTAAATCATTAAAATTATACTTTAATGGTTTTTGGGTTATTATACTATTATTATCAATTAGCTCAATTTTTACTTTTGTTTTATGTTTCTCCCATCCTTGTAAAGGATCCTCACTATATAATAATTCTAACTTATCTTGGATTATTTTACTTTATCTATAGAGAATATAATTAATTCTATTTTAGGGTCTTCTTCTTTTATATTTTCTAATTTTTGTGTAATTTTTTCACTACCTTTTATCCATTCTGTTATTTTCCGTTTTTTGTTATTCACTCTTTTTGCTCCTATTTTTTGTTTACATGGTGTTGTGAACCACCAGTGTGTTTTTGTTATTATATGTGGGTATAATTTTTCTAAAAATAGCATTCCCAATAGCATATCTTTTGTGGTCAATTCAAAGTTATATATTTCTTCTATAGTTAATATCTTATCCCATATTTGTATTTTTATATTTTTTGCCTTATATGTGATCATGCTTCCTTCATTATTAAATCATGTTACTACTATCAGTGTTTTTAATTTTTTCCATTTATCTTCTGGTAAGCAATTGTATTTACATATGTTAGTTTCTGCTCCTATGTCTATCATTGGTGTATAATATCTGTTGTAATATCCTTCTATTATTATTTTTGCAAGTATATATATTTTCATGTTTTTATCATAAGAATGTTCTTTTTATTATTATCTTCTTATTATTATAATTTATTGTTAACTGTTTGTCTTCTAAATTATATGGTTTTACTTGTTCTAACCATTTTATTCCTAAAGTGATATTTTTATTTCCTTGATATACTTTAAACTTTATTACTATTGGTACTCCTCCAATGATTATTTCCTTTTCTGTAGTTTCTTCGGTATATATTAATGCCCTTGGTAGTTCAGGGCATAATTGTTCAGTAGTAATTATTTCATTTTCTGTTACTAATTCTCTTGTAATATAGTTTTCTTCTTGTCCTGTATTTATTAATATTAGATATTTTCGTTGCTCCATTACTCCCGTTATGTAATAATGATATGGTTTTATTTCTTCTTCTATTGATTTTTGTGGAGTTTTATCTATTCTTCTTGAGGTACTCATTTTTGATGATATTTGGGGTATTTCATAATTTATTCTTTTTTATGTGCTTAATCTTTCTTTTACTATTTCTAAATCTTCTTCTATGTCAATCTCATTATAACTATAGTCATTATTATCTATGACTGTAACTATTCTCTCAAAAGGATTTTCTATTTTTATTTTTTTTATTTTATTTTTTGTTGTTATCTTATGTTTTGTTGTTAAAACATACAAGTTTTTAATCTAGATGTAAATATTTTACTTCTTGGGGCTAGTTATATCCCTGACATTTTCCATTATAATACTAGTGATTTATCTATATTCCTGTCATTTATTGCTACTGAGTAGTTAACATTTATTATGAATTTAAATTTTTGGTATATGAGGTTACTGTCACGCCCCGAATCTACACCCTGGGCGGGGCTGGCACTCGGAGACCATTGCTGGCCCCAAGCGAACCCTTTGCCTGGCTTTCTTAACTCAGCGGAAACCTAACTCAACAGAATAACTCAATACCATGAAAGGTCATAACACAACTCAACTGATAAAATCTGGCCAAAAAGGCAACTCGAGTCCCAAAATAGAATATTTACATATATACATAGATGAGAGACTCAAAACTAACCGACTGACTGTCTATGAAGCCTCTAAAATACTGAGATGGATGTTGGGACAGACCCCACAACATCCTAATAAAACAAAACTAAGAGAACAAAATAATCGAGTCTTCTGAAATGCAAAAAGGCTCACCACTAACTCTGAAGTACTCAGCTGGATCAACGGCGAACCGATGCTGGCCCTGGGTACCTGTGTCTGCATCATAATAAGATGCAGGCCAACTGACATCAGTACATCGAATGTACGAGTATGCGAGGTGGAAAGCTAAACCACAACTTAAGTTTGAAAGGAGCCCAAAGGAACTCTTACCTTGGCTCTGTTCAACTCATGAATAACTGAACTCAATATAAAGCAATAAGACACATGCAATATATAAAGCTTGTAAAACTATTAAAGCATTGCGTCAAAATCATATTTACAATATCATAAAAATACCATGCTTCCTCTCAAAGTCTACTTGTGCAATGCATGAATGAAGTCCCATACCCCCCATCCACACTAAGCAGAACTCCTCGAGGAACCACGCACTTTCTACTGCTGTGGGAGTTTCTCTAACCGACAACCACCACTATGAAACTAAGTGATGATACAACGTTTTACCTCACGTTGCCCAAGGACCATCCTGCACCTTGCCGTGATATAGGAAGCTAACTTTACTAAGTGGATCCACTAGCTTAACTTACGGGATCATCTAAAAAGTATGACCCGTTAAATCCCATATTGGCTGCATGGTTCTTATGGAGAGTTGAGTTAATATGAACTTGTGTCCCCACTCGGTGCTCAAGACTACTCCCAAAAATATACTTTAGCTCATAAGTGTTTTAAACACATCTTTCTTTAGTTGAGATAATCTCAAAACTTAGCCCAAAGGCTCTTTTGGAATCATAGTTCCTTTCTTACTCAAATGTAAAAACATTTAGAAACTTCTTTGGGAATACATAGTTCCCTAATAACTTTTGAGAAATGAACTCAACTCTGTACTCTTTACTCAACTGGAAACTTGAGCCTTAAAATGAAGTTAAAACATTCAATAAAGACTCTTGAACAACTTTAAAGACTTGCTTGGACTTATTTCTTGACTTCTAAGATTAACTTTAACTTCACTTGACTTTGAGCCAAACTTTCCTCGAATTGGATTATGAATTCAAGGTTAATAATCTCATGTTTATGGATGAGTTCTTGACGTTTAAACGTACCTTGGAGTGTGGAAAACAACTATAAAACATAGGTACAATACCAAGGAACATGCATGAGAAAGTAGGGAATGAAAGGGAAAACTTGGCGTCCTTGGCGCTCTGAGAGGCACGGAGCACCAAAACAAAAAGTTCAGAAGGGCCTGGTTGGGGTTCTGCTAGGGGCGCCGCCCCAAGGGTTGGACTTCAGAGTCCCTTTTGGGGTGCGCTGGCTGGCGCGACGCCCCAGCTTTTTTCCCCGAATTTTTGACTTTTCTCCCTCATTTTTCCAACTCTAAACCACCTTAACTTCAATGGATCCAGCCCTAAACACTTAGAATCATAAACCCCTCAACATACAATAGATTTCAACTCACAAACACAACCGGAAACATGCCCAAAATCAACAAGAACTCCAACACAATCACAACCAACAACTTCAACAAATACAACCAACAACTTCAACAAACACAATCAATCTTTTCTCGTAAAACGAGTTTCGTGTGTGGGGGAAAGAACCAACCCAACACTATGAACTCACATACCTTATTAGGGATCACCCCCGACGAAATCCACGACGATCTCTACGAAGTTTGCTTCTTCTTCTCCTTTCTCCTTTTCTCTCCTTTTCTATCAAGAACCCTAACTCTCACTTTAAAAAGGAAAAACTAATTTAAAATCAGTCTAAAACCTTAATATATATCCATAAGAAATGTCTAGGGAAAAGACCAAAATACCCTTACAATTTCTGGTAAACTGCCCTGCCAACAGCCCAACTTCCAAAGAGCATATCTCACTCATACGAACTCGGAATCGAGAAAACTCAGTGGCGCTGGAAAGATCATTCCACGAGCTTCGTAAAAATAACTGGAACTACACCTAACTCATCTTGAACTAGGAGTTATGACTGTTCAAAGTTTGCCAAAAACACACCTTTTTCCCATACTTAACCAATTTTTTCCAGATTTTTAATTCTTTAAAAAAAAAATTACTATTTCCAATTCTAAGCCTCTTCATAGTTATTTCAAATTGCCGGATGTTACAATATCTCCCCCTTGGGAACATTCGTCCTCGAATGAGATTACTCGTACTAGGCTAAGGGAGTAACATCAAACTCAAACACCCAACAAGCAATCATGCAAAATAATAACAACAACGACATGCTCACTACAATTTAAAAAGCACTAAGAAGGAAATTAATACCCTAATCTGCATTTCCTCCGGATTCAAAGAGATATGGGTATCTCTTCTTCATGTCCTCTTCGGCTTCCCAAGTGGCTTCCTCAACAAATTGGTTCCTCCAAAGGACCTTGACTGATGCTACACCTTTCGTTCTCAACCTACGAACTTGACGATCTAAAATCTGAACAGGAATCTCCTCATAAGATAAACTATCCTTGATCCTAACACTTTCAGTCGGTAGGATCAATAAAGGATTGCCTATGCACTTCTTCAACATAGAGATATAAAATATCGGATGGACCGCTGCTAGTTCCTGTGGTAACTCCAACTCATAAGCAACATTGCCAATCCTCTTGGCTAAGCGGTAAGGTCCAATATATCGGGGACTAAGTTTCCCCTTCTTACCAAACCTCATAACCCCCTTCATGGGTGAAACTTTCAAATATACCCAATCATTTACTTCAAACTCTAACGCCCTTCTCCTAACATCAGTGTAGGATTTCTGGCGACTTTGTGCCGTTTTCAACCTCTCTTGAATCACTTTCACCTTCTCCATAGCTTGGTGAACTAAATCTGGTCCTATTAATCTTGCTTCACCAACTTCAAACCATCCAATAGGAGATCTACATCTTCTCCCATAAAGAGCTTCATATGGAGCCATCTGGATGCTAGAGTGATAACTATTGTTGTAGGCAAACTCAATGAGAGGTAGGTGATCATCCCAATTACCTTTGAAATCGATCACACAAGCCCTCATCATATCTTCTAAAGTCTGAATAGTGCGCTCTGCTTGCCCATCAGTCTGAGGATGAAATGCAGTACTCAAGTTCACCTTTGAACCCAAGCCTTTCTGGAAAGCTTTCCAGAACTGTGCAGTGAACTATGCACCTCTATATGAAATAATGGAGACTGGGACTCCATGAAGTCTCACTATCTCTTGAATATACAATTTGGCATAATCTTCTGCTGAAAGGGTAGTTTTTATCGGTAGAAAATGGGCTGACTTTGTCATTCTGTCGACAATTACCCAAATAGAATCATACTGCCTACGAGACCTTGGCAACCCTGTGATGAAATATATATTGATCATCTCCCACTTCCATTCTGGAAGTTCTATCCTCTGAACCAAACCACCAGGCCTTTGGTGCTCAACTTTCATTTGTTGGCAATTTGGACACTTAGCAACAAACTCTGCAATGCCCTTTTTCATGCCATTCCATCGATAAACTTCTCTCAAATCACGATACATCTTTGTGGAACCCGGATGAATGGAATATCTGAAGCTATGAGCATCTTCCATAATTCTCTCTTGGAGTCCATCCACCATAGGTACACACAATCTTCCTTGATATCTCAATACACCATCTCCCCCTTGTTCAAAAGCTAATACTCTTTGCTTTAGAACATTTGCCTTTAACTCAAGAAAAATGGGATCTTGATCTTATTTCTCTTTCACTTCTGACACTAATGATGACTCGACCCCGCTCGTCATTGCTATTCCTACTTCTGCGGAATCTATAAGTCTGACTCCCAGGCATGCCAGTCTGTGCACATCTTTTGCTAACTCTCTCCTTCCTTCTTCAATATGGGCGGTGCTACCCATAGACAACCTGCTTAAAGAATCAGCAACAACATTAGCCTTACCTGGGTGATAAAGAATACTCAGGTCATAATCCTTGAGTAATTCTAACCACCTCCTCTGTCTGAGATTAAGCTCTTTCTGAGTAAGCACATATTGAAGGCTCTTGTGATCAGTGAATATGTCAACATACACACCATACAAGTAATGATGCCATATCTTTAAAGCAAACACTACAATAGCCAACTCTAAGTCATGGGTTGGGTAATTCTTCTCATGAACCTTCAACTGTCTAGAGGCATAACCTATAACCTTGCCATTCTGCATTAAGACACAACCCAAACCAACTTTAGATGCATCACAATACACCACAAAACCTTGAGTACCTTCTGGTAACGTCAAAACTGGAGCTGTAATCAACCTCTTTTTCAATTCCTGAAAGCTTTTCTCACAAGCTTCAGACCATTGAAATTTCATTGTCTTCTGAGTCAACTTGGTCAAAGGAGATGCAATAGACGAGAACCCCTCTACAAACTTTCTATAATAGCCAACTAAACCCAAGAAACTCCTAATATCATTTGGAGATGTGGGTCTAGGCCAATTCTGCACTGCCTCAATTTTCTGAGTATCAACTTTAATTCCATCACCAGACACAATGTGGCCTAGAAATGCCATCGACTCAAGCCAAAACTCACACTTAGAGAACTTGACATACAACTCCTTATCTTTCAAAGTCTGAAGAACTATTGTGAGATGACTAGCATGATCTTCTTCATTCCTTGAATAGATTAGTATGTCATCAATGAAGACGATAACAAACATAATTAAATAAGGTTTGAAGACTCTATTCATCAAGTCCATGAAAGTTGCCGGTGCATTGGTCAAACCAAAGGACATGACCAAAAACTCATAGTGACTGTATCTAGTCCTGAATGCTGTCTTTGGAATATCACATTCCCTTACTCTTAACTGGTGATAGCCTGATTTGAGGTCAATCTTCGAAAAAAAGTGGCACCCTGAAGCTGATCGAAAAGATTATCAATCCTCGGAAGAGGGTACTTATTCTTGATGGTAACCTTATTTAACTGGCGGTGATATACACCTCCTAAGGGAACCATCTTTCTTTCTCACAAACAAGATCGGAGCGCCCTAAAGTGAGACACTTGGTCGAATGAAACCCTTATCTAGTAGATCTTTCAACTGCTCTTTCAACTCTGCTGGTGCCATTCTATATGGTGGAATAGAGATAGGACGAGTATCTGGAATGAGATCTATGCCGAACTCTATTTCTCTCTCAGGAGGAATTCCGGGTAGATTATCAGGAAACACTTCTGGAAACTCTCTTACTATAGGAACTGTCTGCAAATGAGGTATCTCAACACTAGAGTCATTAACTCGGACTAAGTGATAGATACAACCCTTCGAAACTAACTTTCTCGCCTTAAGGTACGAAATAAAACGACCCTTAGGCACTGCTGAACTGCTACTCCACTCTATGACTGACTCATTCGAAAACTAAAACTTGACTGCTCGAGTTATACAATCTATCGATGCATAACAGGCATGAAGCCAATCCATACCTAGAATGACATCGAAATCTACCATGTCTAACTCAACCAAATCAGCCATGGTGCTCTTGTGATTGATGAAAATAGGACAATCACGATAAACTCTTTCTGCTAGAATAGACTCCCCAACAGGTGTAGAAACACAAAAGGGTTCACAGTCTTTCAGGAAGAACATCAAACTTATTTGCAACATAAGGAGTTCAAAAGATAAACTTGCTCCTGGGTCTAGCAAAGCATACACATCAAAAGCGAAGACTTTGATCATACCAATGACAACATTTGGAGAGTTCTCTTGCTCATGGCGACTGGTGATGGCATAGAGACGGTTTGCTCCTCCACCGGTACTAGAAGTAGCTCATCTAGGTGCCGTCCTGTCTGGGGGAGCAACTGATGAAGATTGTGCCCTACTGCCCAGATTTTCACTACCTTGCTTGTTCTTTGGGCACTCCTTCATGAAGTGACCCTCTTGTCCACACTTAAAGCAACCCGTCTGGCCCTGACGACACTTCCCTGGATGGACTCTACCACACCTAGCACATGCAAGAACCCGGTTACTTCCTTGTGCCATACTATCCTGAGACTGTGCAGGTACAGCTCTGAAGCTCTGTGAATTCTGTCCAGTGTACTCACTTTTATTTCTGGATGCAGGTGCACTAGTAGGTGGTGGAACAGGTCCCCTTTGCCTTTGTTGAAAGGACGGACGGTTCGCATTACCTTTCTGCGGCCCGAACTCATTACCGGTCTTAGCTTTCTTATTTCTGAACTCTTCTCTGTCCCTCAACTTTTCTTCCTCAACTTGCTGCACATAGACCATCAACCTTGATATGTCCATGTCCCCGATAAGCATTGCAGCCCTACCTTCCTTACTCGACCAACGAGACAACCCAGCTACAAACAAGCTCATTCTACTCCTCATTTCTGCAACCATCTCTGGAGCATAGCGGGATAGTTGTTTGAACTTCAGACTGTACTCATGAACACTCAGGAGTCGTTTGGTAAAGTGTATAAGAATAATGTTGAATATGATGTATTAGTAATGCATGCATTAGTAATGCAAGCATTAGTAATGCTTGCATTAGTTATGCTTGCATTATTTCTTATACATTGTTTGGTTTGATGTATCGGAAATAGCAAGCCTTGTATAAAGACTATTAAAAAAATATTTGTTTACAAAAATACTCCCACATTCTTTTACAAAAAAAAAAATAAAATAATAATAATAATAATAATTATAATTATTATAATTATTATTAATATTATAATTATTATTATAATAATAATAATAATTATTATTATTATTATAATAATAATAATAATTATTAGTGTAATTATTATAATTATAATAATAATTATTATTATTTTTATAATTATTATAATTATTATTATTGTAATTATTATAATTATAATAATAATAATTATTATTATTATTATAATAATTATTATAATAATAATAATTATTATAATTATTATTATTATTATTATTATAATTATTATAATAATAATAATTATAATAATAATAATAATAATTATTATAATTATTATAATTATTATTATTGTAATTATTATTATTATTATTATTGTAATTATTATAATAATAATAATTATTATTATTATTAGAGGGTAGTTTTGTCATTAGTTAATCTAATGCATGCATTAAAACCATTGCATTGTTAATACCTAGAAATCCATGGTATTAGCAATACACACCTTAATACACAATAGAGTGTATAACTAATGCAAGCATTAGTTATGCATAAGTTGGAAAAGAGTACCAAACAAGGTACTAATAATACACAATACTAATGCATACGTTATTTTTCCTAATACACTCTACCAAACGACCCCTCAAAGACTCCTACTTAGGTGTGAGGAACTCACGTACCTTGGCCTTTTTCAATTCTCGAGGAAAGAAACGCTCCAAGAAAGCTTCCTCAAAACAGGCCCAACTCGCAAGTGGTGCATTCTCAGCTCTGCCTCCTTTCCACTGGCCGAACCAAGTTCTAGCAACATCCTTCAATTGATACACAGCTAGTTCAACCCGCTCAGTATCTGCCACATGCATCACATCAAAAATTTTCTTCAACTCCTCAATGAAGTTCTCTGGATCCTCAGTAGTGCTCGAACCCATGAAATTTGGAGGATTCATCCCCAAGAACTCACGAATCCTTGAAGTGTCAGCTCTTTCATGTCGAGCTCCCCTTTGCTGACCAATCTGATTAGTTACAGCTTGACTCAGAATCCTAATTGCCTCTCTGAACTCGGCATTAGAAACTTCCCCTTGATGTTGCATTCCCGGTGCATAAGGTAACTCTTGCTCCTCAATATAACGTCCAGGAAGACGCCCTCTGCCAACTCTTCGTTGAGGCATGATTATCTGAAAACACGCGCAAGCACGAGATGAGTGTGAAAGAAATGAGAAATCTTCCTAAATGTTGCAGCCTCCCAATTATAGATGTGGCGCGCTTCACACCGATAACTAGGACTCTATAGACACGGCTTCATAGACTCCCTAGGACTCTTGAACTCTGTGCTCTGATACCAAGTTTATCAGGCCCCGAAACTACACCCTGGGCGGGACCGGCACTCGGAGACCATTGCTGGCCCCAAGCAAACCCTTGGCCTGGCTTTCTTAACTCAGCGGAAACCTAACTCAACAGAATAACTCAATACCATGAAAGGTCATAACACAACTCAACTGATAAAATCTAGCCAAAAAGGCAACTCGAGTCACAAAATAGAATATTTACATATATACATAGATGAGAGACTCAAAACTAACCAACTGACTGTCTATGAAGCCTCTAAAATACTGAGATGGATGTTGGGACAGACCCCACAACATCCTAATAAAACAAAACTAAGAGAACAAAATAACTGAGTCCTCCGGAATGCAAAGAGGCTCACCACTGACTCTGAAGTACTCAGTTGGATCAACGGCGAACCGGATGCTGGCCCTGGGTACCTGTGTCTGCATCATAATAAGATGCAGGCCAACTGACATCAGTACATTGAATGTACGAGTATGCAAACTGGAAAGCTAAACCACAACTTAAGCTTGAAAGGAGTACAAATGAACTCTTACCTTGGTTCTGTTCAACTCATGAATAACTAAACTCAATATAAAGCAATAAGACACATGCAATATATAAAGCTTGTAAAACTATTAAAGTATTGAGACAAAATCATATTTACAATATCATAAAAATACCATGCTTTCTCTCAAAGTCCACTTGTGCAATGCATGAATGAAGTCCCATACCCCCATCCACACTAAGCAGAACTCCTCGAGGAACCATGCACTTTCTACTATTGTGGGAGTTTCTCTAACCGACAACCACCACTATGAAACTAAGTGGTGATATAACGTTTTACCTCACGTTGCCCAAGGACCATCCTATACCTTGTCGTGATATAGGAAGCTAACTTTACTAAGTGGATCCACTAGCTTAACTTACGGGATCATCTAAAAAGTATGACCCGTTAAATCCCATGTTGGCCGCATGGTTCTTATGGAGAGTTGAGTTAATATGAACTCGTGTCCCCACTCGGTGCTCAAGACTACTCCCAAAAATATACTTTAGCTCATAAGTGTTTTAAACACATCTTTCTTTAGTTGAGATAATTACTCAAAACTTAGCCCAAAGGCTCTTTGGGAATCATAGTTCCTTTCTTACTCAAATGTAAAAACATTTAGAAACTTTTTTGGGAATACATAGTTCCCTAATAACTTTTGAGAAATGAACTCAACTCTGTACTCTTTACTCAACTGGAAACTTGAGCCTTAAAATGAAGTTAAAACATTCAATAAAGACTCTTGAACAACTTTAAAGACTTGCTTGGACTTACTTATTGACTTCTAAGATTAACTCTAACTTCACTTGACTTTGAGCCAAACTTTCCTCGAATTGGATTATGAATTCAAGGTTAATAATCTCATGTTTATGGATGAGTTCTTGACGTTTAAACGTACCTTGGAGTGTGGAAAACAACTATAAAACATAGGTACAATACCAAGGAACATGCATGAGAAAGTAGGGTATGAAAGGGAAAACTTGGCGTCCTTGGCGCTCTGAGAGGCACGGAGCGCCAGACCAAAAAGTTCAAAAGGGCCTGGTTGGGGCTCTGCTAGGGGCGCCGCCCCAAGGTTTGGACTTCAGAGTCCCTTTTGGGGTGCGCTGGCTGGCGCGCCGCCCCAAGGGTTGGACTTATTTTCTAGTTCTATTATTTTAGTATTTTTTATTTCTTCTAATTGTTGTACTTCCTGTTTTGCTTGTTGTTTTATTTTTTCAATTTCCGTTATTCTATCTATTTCTTCATTTTCTTTTGTTATTCTTATCATAGCAGTTAAACTTTCTTCTAATTTTACTTTTTCTTTTTCTAACATTAAATTTAGATTGTCACCTATTTTCTTATATCTTCTTTCTACATTCGAAAATATTATCTTTATTTTTAGTCCGTCATAGTTTTCATATGTTTTTCATCTATTGCGTATTCTTCTTTATTCATTTATAAATTGTGTTGTAGTTTATATTCTAAGTTTTCTATTTGTATTTGTAGATATAAAATAGTTTTTCTCTGTGCTACTATAGATTTTTTACAAATTTCCGCAAATATATTACTGTTAAGTCTATTTTGCCTATGTCTTAATTCTTGTCTTTTTGCTATAATTATTTCAGTTAGTTTTTGTCTATATTCGTTATTCTCGTTATTCATTGTATCTTTAAATATTGAATATATTTATATTCTATTTTAGATATATTATCTATTAATTAATCTAATTTATAGTTATCAGTTTTTGTAATATTGAGTTGTTTATATTCTAGATATAATTTGTTTAATTTTCTTCTTATTTTTCTTATTTTTCTACTAATATATTTCTTTTTATCCATAGCTCTGATACCATTTTTTTTAAAGCAAATACTGACAAGATAAAAGAAAAATAAAGTTGCTTGTCTTATTGTAAAAGTAAGTTAGTGGATAGAAATATGTAAATTAGTGCAGACAAGTGTAAAGTGGTAGGTGTACATTTATTAGTGGACAAATGTAAAGAGATAGGTATGGTAGGTGTACATTATTAGTGGACAAGTGTAAAGTGGTAGGTGTGTATTATTAAAGTAAAGTAGTATGCAGTAAATGTAAATTAGAAATAGTACATGACATATGTAAAGTAAGTAGAGGCATCTCTACTTGTATAAATAGAGAGCCATTAGGCACATCTAAGGCAAGACTTTCTCGACGGAAAGCAAGCCTCTTTGTAAACAAAAATATTTCAATAAAATATCAAGTTTCCAATCTAAGATATGGATCAAAACACAACAGAAATTACACTCATAGAAAAACAGGTATACCTATTTATGATTATGCGTAGCTAAATCTATTGATTCCTGAATATCATAGCATGATAAAATAAGTTTATATTAGTTATTATATACTAGAATTATTTGAAGCATGTTTCTAGTTTGCTAACATGGAAAAAAAAAGAAGGAAAAACTTCCAGAACTATGTCATCCTAAGGTTGAAACCATAGGCAAGGAAAGTCGTGAGGGGAGTAAACAAAGTTGAGGCGCTGTTTAGGAAGAAAGTACCTTTGAAAGTACGGTGTTAGTAGTGACGAGAAAACATGGTTGTAAATAATCTATTTTATAGTAATCTAATATGAATTATTTACTGTGCATATGATATGAGGGAATTATTGATTAAACAACGGAACATCAATATGGCTACTTACCTACATGATAAAATGATATTAACTTATGAAACATTGATTTTATATATTCTAAAAGATATAGAAATAATTGAAATAAGAAGAATAATATGGGATAAAATATTTAACTTTGAAGAATTAGAACTAGCGACCCAAACCTGGTATGAAATAGATATAGACCTCAAATTGATATTAGCGATCTAGAATTAGAATACTCAGACTAATGATAAACTACGAATACCTCCAATATTGGCAAGCAACTATTAAAAATATAACCTTATTAGGAGACCTAATAAAAGAAAATATAGAAATATATCAAAGAACCCAAGGTATACAATATATAGAATATATTCTAGAAAATATAAAAGAAATAATCAGATTAATACACTTGAAAAAAGAATATTATGATAAAGCCTTCTATACCTAAAAGCATGATGAATTCCGCCCCAAAAAATGGTATCAGAGCTATGGATAAAAAGAAATATATTAGTAGAAAAATAAGAAAAATAAGAAGAAAATTAAACAAATTATATCCAGAATATAAACAACTCAATAACACAAAAACTGATAACTATAAATTAGATCAATTAATAGATAATATATCTAAAATAGAATATAAATATATTCAATATTTAAAGATACAATGAATAACGAGAATAACGAATATAGACAAAAACTTACTGAAATAATTATAGCAAAAAGACAAGAATTAAGACATAGGCAAAATAGACTTAACAGTAATATATTTGCGAAAATTTGTAAAAAATCTATATTAGCACAAAGAAAAACTATTTTATATCTACAAATACAAATAGAAAACTTAGAATATAAACTACAACACAATTTATAAATGAATAAACAAGAATACACAATAGATGAAATAACATATGAAAACTATGACGGACTAAAAATAAAGATAATATTTTCTAATCTAGGAAGAAGATATAAGAAAATAGGTGACAATCTAAGTTTAATGTTAGAAAAAGAAACAGTAAAATTAGAAGATAGTTTAACTGCTATGATAAGAATAACAAAAGAAAATGAAGAAATAGATAGAAAAACGGAAATTGAATAAATAAAACAACAAGAAAAAAGGAAGTACAACAATTAGAAGAAGTAAAAAATACTAAAATAATAGAACTAGAAAAAGAGTTGGCAATATTGAAAGAAATATATGAAATTAAACAAAAAGAAAAAGAACAAAAAACAAAATTAGCAAATGAGATAAATAAATTTAAAGAAAAATTACAATTAGAAGAACTAGAAGAAAAACAAGAAAACCAAGATAATTTACCTGAAATAGGAATTGATGAAATAAATAATGATGATCTAGAAGAATAACATTCAGAAACAAGCGAAACATATACGGAACTTTTAGCAAATATAGATACAAAAAATTTAGAAGTAAATACAGAAGACGTAGACATGGATGAAAAACCAAGTACATCAGGAGTAAAAAATCCAAAAAATCCAAAATACTATAATACAAACTATTGACAATATGATAGAGAAAAAACTATGTGGGAAAAAAGATTGAATAAAAAATGTACACCTACCATACCTACCACTTTACATTTGTCCACTAATAATGTACACCTACCACTTTACACTTGTCTGCACTAATTTACATATTTCTATCCACTAACTTACTTTTACAATAAATCGATTATCTATAACCATATTCGAGATCTGAAACAAACCAATAGCTAAGAAATTATCATCAATGGAGAGTCGAACGATTATGATCACCAACTAAAAGCTTCCTGTTAAATTTTTATTATCAAGTCAGATTTAGCTGTCAATCACCAAAAAATCCCAAAATTGGAAATCAAAATTTGGAACCAAGCGTCAACAATGGTGGATTTCAAAGTTTTCCACCAAAAAGTATTTCAATTCAGTATGAAAATTTCAAATTCCAACCTCAAAAGACCACACCAAATAAGATCTCCATATTCCAAATTAATTATCAGAGGTTCCAACATTTTGGAGTCTTGAAATGCCTACCGACATGAAGTTTTTCTTGTTAGTTGTTGTTGAGTTCCTTTCTAAGGTACACTTATTTTGCTATGCATAAGTTTGAGAGTGTTTATATTAGATACATTTAGTGTTCCCTTAAGAACCTAATAATAATATAAGTGTACTAATATTACTGTAATTAATTTTCCTACATTCAACATCGATAATTCATGTTATATCTTATAATTAAGCAATACCTTACAATATCCTTATAATTGAAAGCAATTTTGGAGTTAAAACTATAAGATACATATTAACATAACTTCATCCAACTTTAACCATTACAAGCAAAATTATTACTCGGATTCTTTTGTATGAGAGAAGAAAATTAGAATTTCATTTAATCTTTTTCATAAATGAGATAACTAAGCTTGAATTTGGTGTTCTTTATAATTACAACAACAACAGAAAAACCCAGTGAATAGTGAATCTCGATTTAGAAGATTAGAGTGCACGTAGACCCTATTCCTACCTCGAATTCTTTATAATTCACAAGACTTATTAATACAATTTATAGGAGCTATGGTTCGTCAATGAAGTACAAAGGATAAGCTAGCCTTCGACCAATTATCACAAATAATGTCATAATTTTCAACTATTTGGCCTGATTTACTGTATGATAGGAATATTTGTGCCTTCTCATCGAGCTTTTGGCATGTAGTTGCTGCAAGTTTCTCCTTTCCATTCTCTTTCTTTCTTTCATATTTTGGCATTCAGGTATTGTATCTTTGTAGTTGGTCTCTATCAAATTGTGACCCCCCTTAAGCTCTCTAAAGGTCCACAATGTTCTATTTCTACTAACCATATTGCCTCCTTCAAAAACATTTCTTTTGAAGGTTAATATGACTCAATATGGTTTCCATTTCTCCCTTCTCTTCTCGATCATGCATTTACATCCTCGGTTTAAAAACTTTAATGTTAAATAATTATGCATAAAAATTTATTTTGAATTCCATATGATTCTTGCTTATTTCGACTTGTTATACGAGTAGACATATAGTACAGTGCGACCTAGCCACCTGAAATTATGAGGAGGTGTGAATTGTAAAAAGATGTTGTGTTTACAGATTTTATATTCAGACAATTGCAACAAAATTGTGCTAGGAAAAGATGATGTTAACAAAATTCATATAGGAGGCATAGTGTGCCAACGTTATGAGCACTTGTCTAATATTTCGTTTAATTATATTGTGCACAAAAAGAGAATGAACCAAAGTTTTTAAAAATATATAAAAAGTTGTGATATGACTATTGTTGATGGTCTTTGGCAGTATGAATTGTTTTCCTTCTCACATTAGAGATGATCCAATACTTTCCGAAGACTCCACATCAAAGATGAGGATTATATGGATAGCTTAACATCAATTCCACTAGGAGCACTATGTTCCTGTTATTTTTGCACAAGATGTAATTTCCAGTGATATGCTAAGGAAAAAGGAATGGTAAGATTGACACTAAGTAGTAAGTACTAATTAGTAAATTATTGTGCCAAGCATTATTTTGATGGCTGATCTGGAAACCATTGTGAATTCTCATGTTCAACTATGCATTTTAATTATTTTTATTAATCAAATTGTTATTTTCTGCTATTTCTTCCTGTTTTGTTTTCTATGTGGGTTATAATCCTGTTGCATACATTAATTTGTTATTTTGATGTTTGTTCTGTTTCTATGTGGGTTTGGTCTTTTTTAATTGTGAGTAATATAGCATATGATCTTTTCAGCAAATTTTGAACTTATATTTTCAAAGTTTGTCCACTCAAGCATTGTCTATGACCAGATTGTGTTTTTGTTATCCTTTCGCATAGTATAAGTGGTTAAAAATTTAAGATCGGGTGAACCGTGAATTGCAGGAAGGAAAGTTCCATTGAGCTTGCATGTGGAGTAAAATGTTCATCATGCCATATGGCATGAAGGTAATGGAACAAAAAGCATTGTGAACTATACCAAGGTAAATCATCCTTTCTTGAGTTATCTCAATCTTAGTCTAAACATTTTTTCATTTTTTTGGTTTATTAATGTAGGTTGTAATAATAATGAGGAATGCGAATCGGAAAATCCAAAGATATATAAAAAGGTCCTTCTAATATATCTCAAGTGAAGTGTACTTTCAACTCCAATAACATAATATCATTGGTATCAGTCCATGCCCAATGGTATTTGAAGCCTTATCAGGCTAACTGTCTTTCATTCGTGCATATCTGATATTTAGGCACGTAGAAACAATGAATGTTTGTGGGTTTAGGTGAGAACTTCACTTTTCTTTAAATTTGATGATTAATTGTTATAATTTTTTGTAATGCGCAAGTAACAGATTAAATATATTTACCAAGTGTAAGAATAAATGTTACTTTAATACATGAAAGCTAAATTCGCCGGGCTCGTGCTTAGTACGGGCATATTCTATCTAGTTTCTATTATATAGAAATGTGATGAGAGGATGACCAGGGGCAAATAGGTAAATTTACAGTAACAATTCACTCTGTCGATAGTTCTAGAATCATCTGTCATCAGTTTTCACACTCCAAATGCAAAATTTCAACTCACTCTATGCCCAATCATATTTCTAGAAGCATCACGTCTTCCCTCCCTCTTGTTCCAATAACGATGAATGGATTCACAAGTCTTCATAGTTCCAGGTATGTTCTTCTTCAAATTACGCAGCAATCTCTCAATTTTATGGTTGATGTGTAAGCTTAGGTTGTTCTCTCCCAAACATCGTAATCTGAATTCAGTTACTCTGTACTCTTAGCTCTAAGTTCTCTTTCTCATTCCTTCTCTGTATTAGAATGTTGACAATATCGCGATTCCTTATAGAAGAGATAGGCAATTGTTAAAATCATAGTTATTATGCCCTTCGGACAGATATTGAAATTAAATTACTGGGATCGGTAACTAATGCTTTGAGGGCTCATCTTCTTCTCACTTTGTGCAAATCTTGCACACTGAAATCTAACTGAAAAACTTGTGTGAGCTTATTCATTTATTTTTACAAACTTTCCTTTACAGTTGCTCATAGAAGAACCCAACATGTTTTATTAACATATATAATTATCCTCGAGAATTCTTACAAATAAAAAACTAAACCATCATTATATCAAGTTATTCTATTTGGTGATGTTGATGACGATAAATGTTGATTTTCTTTCAAATATGTTTTTCTATATACCTTTTGAATGGCCTCTCAATATTACATAAGATTAGCGTGTTAAATATATTGTACATGATAAATTCTTTTTATCTACAGAGTAGTGTTAATTCTGTTTTATTTGTAGGTTGTGCTTGCTACTCGACTATTCTCCAAAACAGAACAACCTTCAGTTCTCCTTCTTCAACTTTCAAGAATACTTAGGAACGTCCTCTTTCAACGTCATCACTGTTGGCGACAATAAAAGTGTGAGATTTAATTGGTACGTGACCGTTAGGAATCATGGTTACGCAAGGCTTCTATGCCTCCAACTTTGCCACGGTTTAATATTTCAGCCCTTCCAATATCAATTCAATGAAAGAGGTAAGTAGTCTAATTCGTTTGTTGTGGTATGTTAAATGCTATTTCTAACTTCATTGTAATTTCACAGCTAACATAATGACAATTTAGATATTTTGTCCACCTTTAAAGGTACTAGACAACTATGGTCTACTCACGTTCATTTCTCTTACCCGTGTAGTTCTTCCATGGTAACACTTCAGATGTTGCGATTCCAGGTCAGTTCTCTCAATCTTTGTCCTTACGGTTCTCAATTTCAAAGCTTTCAAAAAACTTGTTCTTTCAGTTCTCTTCCTTTTCACTGCTGCGTGTTCCAAATCAATTAAGATCCAGAATAAAGTAACATTCAAGGTTGGCATTGGGTATATTCCTTCTTCCTCCTAAATTTCATAGACCATATATATTTCCTGCTTCACCGTCAATAACTCTAGAATGTATGAATAGTAGACAGAGAGGGGTCTTATATTCTTGAAATTTCTGGTAGAAGAGTTAGAGAACCTGGGAGAACTTGCTTCGACGTGCGTATCAATTCTTTGATTGCCTTGGGTTTTCAATAGTTCTTTCTCGTGATTAATTAAATGTTCATATTGCTCCATTGAGGTTCATATTGTTGTTTCAGTTGGTTGAATGAACCCTGGCCTACTTTGTGTTAGCTATCTACACCAACACACCTCTTAAAATTACACACAGAACCCATAGGCAACACAAACATGCTTATTAACCTTTTCCCCCAACACCTTACAATTGAGATAAATGATTAGGATAAATAACTGATGTACTGTTTATTGTAGCTACATCAAATTTAAAACTCTCTGTGTATGTCGTAACTTGAAGCTAGCAATATCTTTCGATGACATACTATCCTAAATTACTCCTACATTTATACAGTTTGCTATTGAAAGTCACTTGCGCTAGGAAATATGAAGTTCTTAGCTTTAATCTATCACTTACTTTGTTGTTTTAAGTTATTTTTTAGTTTATTGCACTGAGAGTTGCTTACATTTTGAAAAATGTTGTTCTTAAGCTCTCACCAATTATTTACTTGACGTTCACTTTGTGATTGTAGATTCATTGAGAAATGTCGACAAGATATATTTGAAATAGCTACTATGACATCGCGGTAAGGCATCAAACAATGACACTTGAGTTTACCTGAATTACTCACCAAATCATAAGATCCTGACAAACTTTATACAATTTTTTATTTATTTTAGTTGAAGTTGTCTACAAGTTTGCAATTAAACATACGTATCTTTTAATGTTAATTTATAGCTCTCTGATGTTTATTTTTGCACTCAGTTTTAGACTTCTTTAGTTGACGATTGGTGTTTACTTGGTTTTTGAAGGTATTTCAAAACACCTCTCTGTTATGTGGTTTCTGGGATAGCAAAGGTTGGCTACTAAGCTAGGTATGTATCTCCAACACATTTGATTTGAAGTGATAGATGAAGAAAGACTTTGGATTTTGAAGCTCCCAAATGGAGTTATGTGTCATTATTCATTGTGGAGAAAAATGTCAATGAGCTGCCAAAGTTGGAAAACAATTGTCAAAGAATGAGAAGGCCCAAAAATTAGCTCTGCAACATTTTCTAAAAACTGTAAGTTCTTGAAATCATTTGAGTATCTTTCATATTTTCTTAATAGTTTTTCAAGGTTTTTCATTCCTGCATCTGGCTGTGGTTTGCTGTGGTTTACTATGTTTAGGTGATTACACTTATTATTATTGTTATGGTTCCTTGTATATATGCTCCACATTACTTTGTTAAAAGCGTAGATAGGTAATGAAATTGTTCTACATCACTGCCGTGTAAGAGTAAGTGTGCTAACGAAAAGGGCACTATGCATTATTACATCAAGGGCGTGATAAGAATCTTATAATATGAGGCACCTAAATGTATTGGTATTTATGAGGCACCTAAATGTATTGATATTTCTTGTCGTATCTTTATATGGAAGGACGCGAGTAACTGTTGCATGTGTTGAGCTTTCATTTAATGTTTAAGGTATATTTCAAATTGGAACCCTTATGCTGCTTCTTTCTTCCATATTTTCCCAAGCAAGTAAAATTCATTTTCGTAACCTTTGGTGTTCGAAATTGGATTTGAAACTTTATCATCCTCAAAGGTTTCTGTCTTAAGTATTTGAGTTTTTAAATGAATGGTTTCAGATGGACAAAAAGGCTGAAAATAACTTTTGGAGAGGTATTTATTTTCAATCTCCCAAGTGACCAAGTGTGTGTAGTATTATAATAACTAAGGTGATGGTACATAACAGATAATGCTATTCTAAATGATTGATGATAAGTATAAACGTTCTAGAGGTTGTACACAAATCATTTAGTTAGAGGCATCTCAACTACGAGATACATGTCTACTATTCAATAAGAGGGAGTTCTACCAGGTGAATCAGGCATGTCTGCCTTGGCATAAATAAGGGGAAATTTGTAATTCCTGTCTGTCAAGGTGAACTCTCGATGATTTAAGCTCTTGTCACGTGTATTGCCTCACACACTCATCTATTTTTCTTATGATTTTTGTTTGCTTCCTCGCATCTGCATGCCTCTTATCTATTATCCAAAGGAGCTCGCTCCGTCCACTGATTTAAGGTAATAGCTCCTGTAGATTTTTCATGATTCATGATTTGTCCTTAATCTCTTCCCACCGGCTTTATATCATGTTATATTTCAAGTTTTCCTTTTTTTTTTGTTTTATTGATTGTGTTTGATTTTTGTGATTAATAATTTAGTAATCCTATTTCGGAGGTAAACCAACTTGTCTGGGCTCTCTAGCCTTTTCCAGATTTTCTACCTTGGTATTGGCTAATAACTATATACCCCTAAATTTGAATCTATTGTGGATTGGAGCTTCGATCAAGCACCACCGATCTCTGGTGAATTTGATTGCAGGACTATACGTAATTTGATGAAAAAAATAAATACACTTTACGACTTAAGCTTTCCTAATTGGTATAGGTCCTCCTCCGTCACGATTTCTCTTTACAGTGTTGTACTCAAAGTATCATATTATATCAAGGAATTATGGGCGCTTATTTCAGGAAAAAGCTTTTGTGTGAACTATTCAAACTAGGAAGTATATACAATCTTTTTCGCGATTCTTATTGTTGTCACAACAATGTTTGTTTAGTTTTTTTCTAGCAAGCATGCTATGTTTTCGTCCTTTCGAGCTTTACAACGTTGTTCGAGTTGTCACGATGTACAATAACTTGTTTAGTATAGTTGAAGAATATGTTCAGTTAATATGGTAGAAAGCATGTTTCAACTGCCTCAAACGATAAAGCAAAATTGAACTTTGTTTTTTTTTTTTTTTTTCATTTAACACATTTCACTGTCACATTTTAATCATATTGTTAGTTAACCTTATTTGTTTTTTCTCTGTGTAATTTTTTTTTATAGATTTCATGATTCATTTTTCTTGATATTAGGCTCAAATAAGTAGAACAAAATGGCTAAGAAATTCTTGAGTACAGAGCTAGCTGTCAAGCTTCGTTGCTGAAGAACTTATAGCCTGTAAACTAATTTCTAAAAGTTCCTCAGATATATTGCTCTTTTTTCAGGATTTTTTCAATAGGAAAGCACCATTTCTCAAGGCAATATGGTAATGCCATTATCTATGAGCAACAATATCTATAGATGCATACCAATCTTTTAAATGTTTCTCCCACAAAATGATCAGTTGAGTATCTTTCGAAGAACTGCGATCAGCCATACATCAAATGCAGTTGGTAGAACCCGTTCGACGATGCATTTCAAAGTAACTCGGTAAGAAATTCTTCTCATCCTTTCCGCAACTCTCTATGAGTTTAGTTGAACAATTTTTTTTTAAAGTTAAACAAGGAACTGATAGCATTCCTACTCTTTTCTGAACCACCACGAAGCCAAAAAAAATTAAAAGCTAAGCCTATATATGTCATGTACAGGCATGTAGTGGTAGAAACTAAAAGAGTTAATGTTGCTGAACTTCTTTTTAAATTATTTTTTTTACCCTTAACTCTATGGGCCTGATTTCTATAATTAAAATGGTAAATGGAGAAGACTGTTGCTCGAAAGTTGTTACTGAATGAATTTACTACTACTGAATACCCCAGATGCCTAAATCAAGTATGCTGCATCTTACATTTCTATTTTTTTTCTTCATACATGCAAGGTATTTTCTACTTTGGCTATGTCATGGTACAAGTTCTAACACTCATTGTGTCGTGAATGTGTATACTAAGAGAATCACTAATTATTCCACCTCCTTTCACCTTTGGAGTTGGTGGAAGGTGTTGAGTTCAAACATCAAAAGGTACATATATATTTAACATTCGAAGTTTTAAATGTAAGAGAGTGACTTTGATGAGATTATATATTAGATGTCGACAAATGTATTTTAGGATGCATAAGATGGTTAATATATATTGTTAGTCATTTGACAGGCTATTCTCTATAGACGACTTACATTTTTGTTTTAGGATGAGAGTTGAGATGTAACCTTATCAGTTTCAAGAAAAAAAATGAGAGTTGAGATGTTCTTACTCCTCCTCGAGATGTTACACTTATAAGACTAAAGTGGCAAATATAAATTTCTTTTCTTTCTTGCTAAATCAATCTGCCACATGAGTTTTTTATTCCTCAGCATAAAGTGCTTAAGTGCCATTATGCTTTTCTAAATAGTATGAGTTTCGTTATGCTATTGTTTTTGGCACGTACAGATCTTCCTTAATCAAGATTCATTATGTCGGGTCCGTGCTTACAATATGCTTCTCCTTTGCATCACCCCCAAATAACATTTTCTAGGAGCATCTATAAGTGAGTTCCTAGAAATATAAAATATTGGGTCATCAGAGTAATCAGATACACAATTTGAACTAAAAGTACAAACAATATTTCTCAACAGATGTATTGTGCATTTCTTCTTAACTCTTGAGTCGCAAACTTAGCTTAGCATTTTTTATATGTCAAATGATAATTTGTATGTGTGCAGGAGAAAAAATCATGTCTGATGGTTCGAAGAATCGACTGAACAATGTTAAACCTTAACAAAGAATAAGATTAACATTTAAACTTATATCATCACTTTTTTCATTTCAATTTTTTTTATATTTTATTCTTTTAATTAGATTTTACAGTTGTGTTTGTTTCTTTAAGGGTATTTTCATGAATTTAAGGTTGTACAATAGAGATCAATGGTAACTTGGAGCAGGTTTATCTCTATTGAATGAATTTTATGATTATTCATCTTCATTTCTTCTATTATAGCTAAACTTACTCAAATACGTATAATGTATTTTGATATTGATATTACAAAAATCAGGAAGGGAATTTATCAATGAAAAATTATTGAAAAAGTTGCCTAAAGTATCAACATTTCCTAATGGATTAGCCGCATAAAGCAGTTGCATAATCTTTAACCCAATTGAATGTACCTCATTTAGGACTTGATTAATCTAGAGTCTTCAATTTAATTGATCCACCAGTCTTGCTATATGTTACACTACTACATGTAATTGCGGTACATTCTTTGTGATTGGATTTGATGGAAAAGCTTTTCTTTTCGACTTAAGTTATGACGATTTTTTCCGGAGATCAGTTATACAATATCAATTAAGTTGATATTCCTTTTCTATAAAGAAAACTAGGAATGGTCAACATAGAGATATATTAGACAATATACATTGAATAAGTCATACTGTGATTGGTCAAGATAATATATAGTTTGCAGACTAAACTTTATGCTTATTGTATTTTCAGATTTATCTTTTAGGTTTTTATTTATTTATTCCTGAAACATTTTATCTCTGCATCATTTGGAAGCTCTTCCTCTTATTAGCACCACATTAAATTTGAAAATTTCAGAGCTCTATCCAAGAGATTGCATTTTAGTTATGAATTTGATCATACTATGGATGCTCCTTCCTCGTGGCCAGATTCATCACCTTATGACCCTTAGTAATTCAAGTTTTTTTTGATGAACTTTGTGTAGATTTTCCAATATTAGATATTTGTATAGTTCTTTTATTACTTTTTTGAGGCAACATGTATAGTTTTAATCAATATAATCTTACATGCTTTCATGATTTTGCTCTGGATACCTTGACAAAATTACTTGTAGGAACAAATGTTTCTATGGTAGTTATATTTAAAGACAACCCTAACGACTATTCTTTTCTTTACTTCTTTAACAGTAATAATCTATTCACATTATATTTTCTACCGTGATTATGATTGTCTTTTCGCTATCTAAACCTTCATATGCTCTTCAATTCAATTCTTTTTGTTATAATGTTTATACATTAGAAGCTCAAATCTTAGATGTGTATCTGAGTTTTTTATTCCTTTTCTTTTTCTTTTTTTAGTGTATGACACCTTGCATTAGATTAATATACTTGGATGTTGTCACTACTATTGATCTAATGAACCTAAGGAGCAAGTACTAAGATCCTTTTTAATTTTAGGGACAATACTGAATCAAATTGGAAGTGCAAAATACACGTAATCTTAGATTAACTCATGAAGAGTACAGAAAAAGCTGCAAATTGTCATGGTACTGAAATTTTGTGAACAAGTAGCTTCATGCTATATGACGGTTGCTTAAAAAATGCTGAACATTTCAAATCTATCAATTATATATATATAAGAATCTTTTTTGGTGATATTATTTATTGATGATGTGAAATAAAGTTTCAAGTGGCTAGGTAGTGAATTAACAGTGTTGTCTTTATCCCTGTTTTCTTTTTTCAATTGACAAATTTTAATATATTTAGATTGAAATGTATTTTTGAGCATATTATTTGATTAATTATTTTCCTGAATAATACAAGTGGTGATGAAACCTTATGTTTTCTAGAGATTGTGTTGATCTGTTTATCAACATTTTTGGTAGCTTAATTAGGAGATCATTAATACATTTATTCATGTTGTGCAGTTTGAATCTACATTGTTTGTTTACTTTTTCTTATCAAATGTTGTAAGAACTTTTAGTTTCTTATTTTACTTAAAACTTTCATACAAACAACAAAGGGCTATTGGCCTTCCTCCATACCTAAGAGGCAATTTTGTAGTATATTTGTAAATATAAATTTGCATTCCTTACAATTTTGTAATACAAATAATTTGTTTCAAATATCTCACGATAATTAAATTTTTCTCAAGTAAAATGTATCAAAAAAATTCATTAACCAATTTGTTGGGCCCGTGCATAGCACGGGCTGCACTGATCTAGTATTTTATAGAAATGTGAAGCCCTGAACAACCAAGGGCATTTTTGTCAACCAAAAAAAATTCCAAGCTTAGTTTAAGTGTACATTGTGAAGTATTTAAATTTCCAAAAAAAGAGGCAAACTTTATGTAATTCCCGTATCCACCACTAAGTCAATTGTGGATTCTAATGGCCACACGTGTATGGGAGGAGTAAAAGAAATCATTGCAAAGTTACATGACCCCATTTATTGATTTACTTCAAAAGCCTGTACATTCAAGCTTATACATTTTAAAAGAAATTCCTTTTTATTTTTGAATGTATAATTTTTAATGAGATTTTTTCATACCAAAAATTCAAATTTGAGGGCTATTAATAATTTCCTTTCTTAGCGTGGTTTGGTCATGAAAAAGTACTGTTTATTTTATTTTAAAAATTTATTGTTAAAGTCGTGTTTGGTTAAATTTTATGCAAAATATATTTAGAATTTAAATATAATTTTTCTAAAGGCATAGTACATAAATATGTCATTTAATTTGGTTTCATCTAATATCTATGTCCTTCACTTTTAGATGTCCATAAGTAGATACATAAACTTGTATAGAATTGAACATGTTGACACTTGTGTCCTACTGACGTCCTATGTGACAGTATAATTCACGTCCTATGCGACATTTTATGTGGCTCCAACGTGTGTTATTCCTCGTGGGACGCATGTGTCTACTTTTTTAACTTTACAAAATTTTAAGTGCTTACTTGTGCACACCCTAAGTTGAATGTCATAGATGTCAGACGAAGCCAAGTTAAAAGATATATTTATATATATAATCATGTTTTTCTAAATATGATTATATTCCTTAGTTTCTAAAATTTACTAGACTAATTTTCCTGATACAACCAGATTGCACTAAAAATACGTAATATATCAAAATAGATAGTTGTATAATGTCATGGATTAGATATCATCTAAGAACTACCACATACTATTACAAAAAAAAATCACTTTATTTAAATTTTTTGAAGTTGAACTTGTGTTAAGCTATTGATTTTGCAAATAATATTTGATTATTTGAATGTGTTTTTTTTAAAAAATAAATAAAACTAATATGAAATATAATTCAAATGGGGTCATTTTTATGAGAATAAAGGGTTAGAGTAATGCAGATATTAGTTATGCATGGTTTAGTTATGCAAGATTAAGTTATGTGGATATTAGTTATGTTGGTATTAGTTATGCAAGTATTAGTTATGTAGGTATTACTTAGTTATGTAGAGATTACAATGGTGCTAAAGGGTCCTTGCCATAGTGCATGGAGAAGGTTCTAGAAAAGAACAAGGTCGTGATGCCAAAGAAGTCACCAAGGCACGTGCCTCCTAGGAAGGAGGTATATCATAAGACCGAGCTAGATGAGATAAAGAAGCAACTGAAAGAGTTGCGCGAGGGCGTTGATCGAGTCAATGGACTATTAGTCGCGCATATGAGAAGAGAAGACTCAGTCGTCTATGTAGCACCGATGCGGCGCGGTCATCGCATCAACATGTAGGGGAGAGTGTCATGTCCCGTCACTGTGCCAGTCAAATTGGGCACCAGAATAAGGGAGAAGAATCTAGAGTTGTGGGGAGGTTAGTAGAACACTCTAAAATTCCCTAGACACTTTCAAGAAGGCAATAGAATTCCTTAGACCTTTCCTTAGAATTCTCTAGAATAACTTAGAAGATATCTTGGAAAGCCTTAGAATTCTCTAGGCTAGTATAGAGTTCTAGAACATGGACCAAAGTGTAATTATTAGAGGGACTTTCAAAGTAATTTTTATTTACATTTTAGCCCCTAGGTTGTAGTATAAATAGATGGGACATTCATTTGTAAGGCATCCAACAAAGTTGTAAGCAATCTTCCAAGAAATACAAGCCTTCTTCCCAAAATTCTTCAAGTCTTTATAAGTCTTTCTTGCATTTTCTTAGAGATCTTAGCATAAAGGGCTTACTTGAGCTTACAAGATCTTGAAAGATTAGTGCGTAAATTGTCAAGTGCCGTACGGAGCTTTAGTAAGACTCTAACTTAGTTATGTAGAGATTACAATATATAAATTATTAATTATTGAATATATGATTTACAAATAAATAAGCAAGCAAATAGTATAACTTCCCAAATAAAATAAAGATATAAATCTTCTCTATACTTAAGCGGGACTTCTGTTCTAATTTTCTCTATTTTTCTAAATGTTTAAAGCTTATAAAAATAAAATACAATAAATATATTTCAAGTAAAGTACATTATAAGATCCTAATTTATATAATGTAAATTTCTATCAAAATGTTGCATGTATTGTTTGTACATTTTTAGTGTACCAAATATATGAGTTATTTATAAATTCATATTCCAAATAAAAAAGTAATACATAATAATTAAATATGTGGAATATATTTAGTAATATATGGTGATAATATGCGTTGTCAAAATTATACATTTCGATTCATAATATTAATAAAAAAATTATATTTTGATTTCAAAAGAAAACAAATAAAAAACCGTTCGTATACAAAAGAAATTAGAAAAAAAAATAGTTAGGAAAATAGAATAGTTATGTAAAGTTTTTTTCTAGAGTTTTCAATATAAAAAAAGGTAATAGGGATAAATGTGTAATTTTTTAAATACATGTATAACTAATAGCCTCATAACTTATTCCACATTTTATCATGCATAACTTATACATAGATTCCCTCATAAGTTATGTAGGATTACAAAAAATGTAACCATACACCGTATAAAATTAATACACGAATAACTTTTATACAATATTTAGAAACATATCAACCAAACATGGTAAGTCATGTTGACTAATTTTCTACCTAATAAAACTTTTACCAAACATAGTAAAACAAATACAACTTCTTATATATGAGAAAAAGATGCATCTTATACCGTAACCAAACAACCCCTTAAAGTATTAACATGGTTTTGAATGTTTTTCAAATTTCAAATACAACTTTAAGTTATATTTGTAATTTTTTAACGACTTGATTCCGTCGTTAGGGGAAAGCCAGTTGGAAAAGAATTGGGGCCAGAAAACTTTTGAGTAGTAACTTGGAATTTCCTAGCCTAGTCTAGATTTTGATGAAATCTAATTCAGGTGAGTCTAGAGAAATCTGGTAACAATTGAGTGATCTAATTATGATTTTGATCACATGAGTAGATAACTAAGACATTAAGAAACTCGTACAACTTTACAAAATTGAATTCGGGCGAGTAGAACCTCTGAAACTGATCTTAGCGTGAACGGGTATATCCTGAGTATCATGGGATAAAGGTGTGTTGTGAAATGGAAGTTTGGAATTCGAATTTCAGCATTCTGTCTCCGTGCATGCCGCTGTAGCGGGATGGATGCCGTTGTAGCGGGACAAATGAGAATTAAGTCTGAAATAAAACTCCAAAAATATTTTATTCTACACTTTTTGACTTTGAGAGCTAAGGAATGACCCCAGGTGTGTTCTTGATGGTTTTTCACCATTCTTGAGGCTAAAGGTAAGGGTTTTACTCCCCGAATCCATGTTTCGATCTGTAGAACTTAGTTTCTTGGGTAATTATCAATGAAGGAGGGTTTTGATATGGGAATTATGGTGTAAAAAACCCTAGTCTGGGTATGGGGATCAAGGTTTGACCTAGGGTTGATATTATTGATTATGAGCCGAGTAATTGGGTCTTGATTGTTAATACTTGCGTATAAATTGTTGTTTGTAAACCTATAACAAGCGAAAAGAATTCGGAAAGGGAAGATTCAAGTGTCTTAGGGGATTCAAGCTTGGATTCGAGGTAGGTGATGGTTGTGATTTCATGTTGGTGTGATATATGTTTGTAATTGCTCATTGTAATGCATGTATGTATGCGAATGTTGCATTATTGATCACTCTAATCGTAACTGAGGATAATTGAATAACTATATGCCATGAATCACTTCTTGTTGTATGATTGTGAGAATATACATTGTGATTGTGATTGTGGTTTGTTGAATGGATCGGGTGTTACGTTCCGACACACTAACATGAATCGATTGCCACGTTCCGGCATAATTATGGATCGGTTGTCATGTTCCTGCATAAACATTAGATCGGTTGCCACGTTCCGACATAACATTGGATCGGGTACCACGTTCCGGTATGCTAACAGTTTGAGTGTGGGTTCTATGAGAGGATCATTGAATTGGGTTCTGTGAGAGGACCATTGAATTGTGTTGTGTATCTACTTGTGATTATTACGTTCATATCTACTAATGATTGATATTGGAAGACTGTATGTTGCTCTAAATTGATAACCAATATGTATTATTGAGAATGTGGGATGCTACATTGATCCTAAAAAGATGACTAATATTGCATATGTTCGGTATATTCCTATTTTATAATGTTGTGGTTACTTGCATCTGTTTCACTTATTGGGATAACCGCATGATCCTACCAATACACTGTGGTTGTGTACTGATACTGCACTTGCTTGTTCTTTGTTAAGTACATAGATCTCAGCTAAGTGACTATTGAGTGTGACCGGATTCAAGGGTGAGCCAGTTCTTTCAGGCTTCCATGAATCTTTCTTGTTTAACAAAGATAGTTATTAAATTGTTAGCACCGTATAAAAACATTCTCCCTAGAGTAGTTGCATTCTTTTCGGGCTTAGACTATTTGTTTAAGGTGTTTGTTTAGTTTTGGGGTTGTACCCCTTGTTCTTAGACTTATCGTTAGTAGAGTTTGGTAAAATGACTTTTAGTTTCTAGGGGTTGTTCTTCCGCATTAGTTTGGTTAGTTGTTTGTTAACACCTTGGAGTTTATGGGGACTCCATTTTATTGTCATTTAAACCTGCTTCCGTATCTTTAAATGCCTTAGTTTTCATGAAGTTTGTTAGTTTGGGTTGTAGTAATGGTTCTCCCACCGGAGGGTTAGCGTGGGTGCCAATAACGACAGTCTAGGTCGTGACAAATTTTCATAATCAAATGCTGATTTTTTAAATAAAGTGAAATAAAAAGATTGTCTATTTCTTTGTGTTAATTTATTTTTCATAGCTATTAAAAATAATATTTATTATCTTAAAAATAAGATATAATTTAATTTTATTTTTCATGTTTATACTACTCTAAATGTGAAAAGAATATCATCAAATTAAGTGTTTAATTCAAATGTATTTGTTTGACATTATGTTAAAATAACCATTGGTGCATATGATATTGTATTGTTAATTAAGACAATTTAAATACGTTATAAGTTATGATTTAATAAAATTATATGTTTATATATATATATATATATATATATATATATATATATATATATATATATATATATTATCATCATCATCATTATTATTATTATTATGTGTGATTTAAATTATCATTTACTATCATTCTTATGAGAAAATATTAATGATTATTTTTCTTTTCAAAAAACTAATTAAATACCTCTAATATATTTAAGATTGTAATATTGACGGGCCCTCTCATATCTAGTTTCTATATAATAGAAAAATATCAAGTTTTGGCCGGACAAACTTTAAATTTAAATCAAACTTACATTAGTCCACTATTTAGATTAATATGTTTGGAATCAAATAAAAATAAAAATTTAATTATATAATTTAATGAAGAACTACTCTTTTATAATCTAGTAAACATTTTTACTTTACTTTAAATGCAAATATACCATCCTATTCATTTTATTTGTAAAGTTACTTTTTAACATCTTTTAAAATATATTTTTTAAAATATTAAAACTAATTTAATTTATTCTTTAATTTCAATCTAATATATATTATTAATTATCACACTACAAAAGAAACCCCAATTACCAACAAAAAAATTCGTTGGTAAATTGATCAAATTGGTTGGCAAATTGAGTTACCAACCAAATGTCATCTTATATTAATCCGTTGCTAAAAGGCTCGTCAGTAAATATTACCAACCAATTTTAATTTGTTGGTAAACTTACCAATCAAAAATTTGTTGGTAAACACCCAAAGATGTTGTTACAAAATTTTGAAACATGACCCTGAAATTTCCGTTGGTAAATTCACCAACTAATTTTTGGTTAGTATATCGTTAGTACCTTTACTAACGAATTGAAAGGAGTAAGTAATTTTTTTCTTCATTATTCGATTCAGTTGGTAATACGTTGGTAATTATAGTAACAAATGTCTGATAGTAAACTTGTCCTGATACATTGGTAATTGATTGACAATTTTAGTAAGATAAAATTTATGTTGGTAATTTACCAATAAATTTCAAATACTTATTACATAAAAAATGACCCGAACTACAGTGACGAAATTCTCAAAACCCGAACCCTCTATCTTATTACATAAAAAATGACCTTCCGCATCTAACTACAGTGACGGAATTCTCATCTGAGCACATTTATCAAATATATTGACCAAAGTTAAATTTTGGCCAAATTTATAAGTTAAAACACCTAACGACACACATTAAAAATGAAAGCCTCAAAACCTGAACCAACCATCCTATTAGATTAAAAATGATCTTTGGAGTTAATTACATTGACGGAATTCTCATCTGAGCACGTTCACAAAAATATTGACTAAAGTTAAATTTTGGCCAACATCTAACGGCACAAACAAAAAATGGAAGCCTCAAAACTTGAACCAACCTTCCTGTTAGATCAAAAATGACCTTTCGAAGCTAATGACAATGACAGAGTTCTAATCTGAGCACGTTTACCAAAAATATTGACCAAAGTCAAGTTTTGGCTAAAATTTAAAAGTTAAAACACCTAACGACACAAACTGAATATGAATGCCTCAACACTAGTCGCTGATTTACCAAAAAATTTAACTTCAACTAGTAAATTTACCAACTATTCAAATATAAGTTAGTAACTAATAATTTACCAATAAATTTTATCACAGTTGGTAATAGTTACTATTCAACTAAACATTCATATGCAATATTACCAACTAATAATTAATATGTTGGTAAATTTCACCAATGGATTAATGATCGGTTGGTATATTACCAACTATTTTAATGATGTTAGTCATTTACTATTTACTAACTACAATCTTTATTTGTCGGCAAAATTTCCAACTAATTGGATATTGGTTGGCAAGTTTACCAACAAATTACATTTCGTTACTAATTTACCAACACATTTATATTTGGTTGGTAAATTTAGCAACACAATCTTGCCGTTGGTAAATGTTTGGTTAGTAATTCATTGGTAATATGTTAATAAATTATATAAACAATTTTTTGTCAAATTTACCAACTGATATATACTTCGTTGGTAATATTACCAACAAAAGGTGTGCATTAGTAATATTTCAGTTGGTAATCCATTGATAGAATGTAGCTAAATTTGGCGCTATTTTTTCCCACCGTATTTACCAAATAAAATACTTAGTTAGTAAGATATTAGTTAGTAATCTATTAGAATTTCATTGTTAAGTTTTAAAATATAATTCAGTTAGAAATATGTTGGTAATTTGTTAGTAGAATACTAACCAACACTTATTTCTTTTCAGGTATACTAATTGAGCCAAAATAAAAGTGAGAATAATTAATTATATTTTTAAATAATGAATTTTCATATTAAAGTATGCATTTTTAGTAAGTATAATGAATAGAAAAAATATTAAGAATTAAACTAAAGAAATAGTAAAATAGAGTAATGAATAGATATCACAATAACTCATAAAAAAAGTGAAGTAATAACAAAATGAGTTAATAGTAATAACAATAACTAAAGATGTTTCTAAAACTGTTTAGTTTTCTTGTCATCATTTTCTTGGTAGATTTTTGTCTGAAGTTACATTTTTACCTTTGATTATCATTCACTTCATATATAGAAAGATGTTTCTAGAATTATTTATTTTTCTTGCTATCTCTCTTAATAGATGTCGTCTTAAATGCAAATATATCATCCTATTCATTTTTATATGTAAAGTTACTTTTTAACATCTTTTTCTTTAATTTCAATCTAATATATATTATTAATTTTATCACACTTATTTATTTTCAAATATATTAATTAGATCCAAAATAAAGGTGAAATAATTAATTCATAATAAATTTTATATTAAAAGTAGGCATTTTTGATAAGCATAATGAATAGAAAAATACTAAGAATTATATTAAAGTAATAGTAAAATAGAGTAATGAATAGATAGCACAATAATTCACAATAGAAAAGAAAGTGAATTAATAACAAAATAAGTTAATGGTAATAACAATTACTAAAGATGTTTCTAGAACTGTTTAATTTTCTTGTTATCATTCTTGGTAGATTTTTGTTAGCGTGAAATTACATTTTTACCCTTGATCATTATTCACTTCATATATAGAAAGATGTTTCTAGAATTATTTTTTGTCTTTCTTAATAGATTTTTGATAGAATGAAATTACATTTTTACCCTTGGTCGTCATACCACTTCACTCTTCTATATAATAGAAACTAGATTAGCTATGGCGCCCAACATGGTTGGTTTTGTTGTTTGCCTTTTTTTTTTTTTTTTTGTAATAACAATATAAATTACACAGTTCAACTACGTATAGTCAAATATCTTTGTACTAACATGGGTAGAACATGCCATTTTTTCATGTACATATGCAAAAAGGATAAGCTCATATACTACCTTTAAATAATATTGATTTATTCTTACATCAAGACAGATAAAATCAACACTAACATATACTAAAGTTTAAACAAACAATATCCAATAGTCTATGTACGAGATTGAGGCATAATTAGTTACTTCTATTATAATATATTAAGTGCATAAGACAATTCCATAATCAAACATTTTAGACATAGATCAATAGTCTCTGCCTAATTTAAAAAAAATTTACACACTTCATGACAAATATTATACGTAGCCTTATCCATTTTGAAATTGTATCCTTTGTTGTCCCTACAGGACCATGAACATAGGGATGTCACAATTTGCTTGCATAAGGGATATAAAATTTAGTGTATTGGTAATTGTATCTTGGTAAAGACCCCAACTGAAAATAAAGGAACCAAAGTCCTTACCAGACTATCTCTTCCAAAGAAGCAGGCTCAAAATAATACTATAAACACAATCAATCCAATATGTTTTTTCGTCCAGATGTTGCCAACTTTTATACCTTTTCATTAATTTTCTGAAGCATCGAGCGCTAAGTGAGGTTGTTCAAGAGTAGAAAGCAGGAGTCCAGGTAAAGAACTTACACTATTCACTCTAGTTAAAACTGCACGATCATAGTCTTCTCCTCTTCTGAAAGAGAGAAAGGAAACTTCTTCTGTTTATCAACTAGCTTACTTCCCATTAACTTTCTTATATAACCTGTGTTGTTTCCATTCCCATAAAGAGATACAATCAAAATTCAATAGTGTCTCACCGTGAAGACGTTTTAAGGCCTTACTATCGTACTTGCACTCTCCTCTTTTCAGATACTGTGAGCACAGATTAAAGATTCAACATCAGAGCTGAGAAGTGCTGTGAGGAATAACATAGTTACAAAAGAATTTACATGCCTCCGTTACCTCTTTTCTTTTCGATCCCCAATGCTCATCACACACAATAAGTAGCAACCCAAATGCACATATTAGTGAAATGATAAAAACAATTCCGAGAATGAATTCAATATCAACATATTACAACATCATCTACAGTCTCAATCTAAATCACCAACAATGAAATGCAACTATTCAGAGGTTTTGGCCTCGTAACATATAATGTAACATAAATGCATATTGAATTGTGATTGGTTTGTCGAAGAGACAACTTAAGCTTAATATTCAAGACAAAACTAACAAAAAATTTCTTAAAAAGAAAACATCAATTTAGTACAATCTACTAAATTTAATTAAGATCTCATAAGAATAACAGAAACATAATAATATTGAAGAAGAGAGAAACTGTAACACCCCGTATTCTACGTTGCCTTGTGGTATAGTTATGGACTTGGATTCCTATGCGACTAGTGACAATAGAATAGGTTTAAAGTGAGATATTAAAAGGTGGTATTTGATGTAAGAGTCAAAGTGGTCAAGTGCGTATTAGTGTTACGGTCTTGTAAAGAAACTAAGATTGGGAAAATGGTGTAAAAAAAGTGAGGTGCTTGCTTGACTAAATTGTGCTAGCAGATGACAAGTAGGTGATACACCTACTTAGAATAAGTGGACTGCACTCTAAGTGGAAATGGCAAGTAGGTGATCCACCTACTTAAACACTTGTGGCAGAAATTAAAGAGGTAATGCACCTCCTTGCTTAAAAGTAATGGACCATATTATAACTCCAATTTAATAAGTGAAACGTACAAAAGGGACCTCTAATGAACTCAAGCTTATCACATCTCCTTCATCACTTATTCTCCAGAAAATTGCTCCCAAGGAAAGCCATAGAAGCTCCAAGAGTTCTGGAATAGATAGCTTCACCATTAAAATTTGAAGCAAAGCCTTTCTTTTTAAAGTACAAGTTAGTAGAACATATCCCATCTTAAGGAATTCAAGTGAATAATTGGATTTAACATCAAGTTATGGGGGAGAGGACAACCTAAACCTGGAAGAATCCAAGTCTTAGAAAGTGAGGTTTCTATCCAGCAAGATAAATAATCTGAAAGGAAGATGGTTAACTCATTGTAATATCCAAAGTTGTGCAGCAAGGTATGTAAGGCTATTCGATTTCCTATTTCATTGGCATGAATCCAACACTTGTACTACAAAAAGTAAGCTTTCTGAGTGCCCTTGGTAGTGACCAATCCATAGTTGCAGTTCCTACTCCCTAGAGCATTAAAGTGAGTAATCTAATATGAGTTTATTACTAAATGTGCGTGCTTACTCTACCAAGTATTAGCATGCAAGGTTTAAACGTGTTTCATCGCCAAAGTACCTTGGCACGTATTCCCCTTATATAAATCAAAGTGATCCTAGATTACTCATGGTACATATGTTTATATGTTGGATATATAGTCTGCCCATTTCAAGCCAACTTCCTTCAATTGTCTATTCTATCATATATGTTATCTTGTCACATGTTCATATGTTCCCTTTATTGGTTATTACTCCCATTGTGTTAGACTATTATGTAACAAGATTCCTACTTGCTCTATTGTACATTTTGTATGTGCGTACTTGGAATATGTATCCGTCCTTAAGTTGAATCTGCCCACGTTCTTCCTTTGTTGTACTTTCATGTGTACCTTGTTTTTTATATTAGTTAGTGAGTATATTGATACCATATAGAGTTCAAATCTTTTGGCTGAATGTTAAATGTCTTCACTAGATATGTGATTCAATTTGAGATGTCAAAATGCTTACTGAGTCATATAAGCTCCCAAGTATTAAGTTGGTGTCACATTTGCTTCTCATGTCATTGTTATTATCGTAAGTCTATATTCACATGTCGTCTACTACTGGTCAAAAGTTCCAAATCTCAACAATGATTATGACCACCAAAAGAACAATCTCAAAAGAGTTATGATCATCAAAAGAATAATCTCAAAAAAGTTATGAACATCAAAACAACAATCTAAAGAATTAAAAAATCTAAGAGAAGCAATTTGTATAATGATGGGTGGCAGCCCAGGGGCAAATGCCTAGCATGGGTCGATATCAATTGGTATGGAAGAGTGGTAGCTCAGGGACGAAAGCCTAGGATGGGCCGATCCCAATTAGTATAGAAGGGTGGCTGCTCAAGGGCAAATGCCTATCATGGGCCGATCCCAGTTCATTGAATTATGAAGACAACATCCCATGCGTTAAATACCTAGCATGGGTCATCCTCTTGTACCACTGATCAGCTGGTCATTGGTATCATATGCCTTATAAAGATTAGAACACACAGAAAAGTAAAGAAAAAGAATGTAACATACACGATTATTAAAAAGTATAAGCAAAGGTGGTCTCTAATCCTTACCTATTTGTATGTGATTTCACTTGAGCTCTCATTTTACATATGGTTGTATTAAGCCTTACATATTCAGTATATTCTTTCGTACTGACGTCCCTTATTGGGGACGCTACATTCCATGCTGTAGTATAATTACTCAACTAGTAGATCTCCCTCGTAGAAGCACATGATACTCAACGGTTGTTGATGAGCTCCAGTTGATTTGGGGCTTTTCCGAGTCTTTACTATGCGTATTTTGATAGTTGTACAGTCGTGGATTCTAGTAGAGGCTTTGTAGACATTTTAAAACTATCATTTGTATTCATAGTTTTACCTGTCACATGTATTGGTTCAACTAGTCAATATGTGTTGTATATGTAGCTTCTCAGTAGCAAATCTATATGCATAGTAGTTCACTTTCTCATCTTAGGTCACCTGTAAAGCATGTATTCATATGATACTTGTCCGCCTAACCTAGGGTGAGGTGTGACAAAAGTGGTATCAGAGCCGTTCGTCCTAGGGAGTCTACAAAGCCGTGTCAAGTAGAGCCTTACTTATGAATGTGTTGCGTGCCACATTTATAAATAGGGACTGCTTGGACATTTAGCAAATGTTACCTTCCTTCATAATCTAGATCGTGCGACAGAGTGAAGTTAAGAAGTCAATTTCCACTTGTACCTGATCATATTAGTCAAATTATGCTTACTATGGTTAAGGTTATTGGTAGCTAAAATGTCAACAAAACTTTATTGAGCTCATTTTATTCGACCATCCTACTCCACAAGGTATGTAAAGGCATTTATGTTATTTTCATCTAAAGTTGTATTTGTACCATTTGTATTACCTTTGCTCAGTTGAGAAAGATATAGTATGGTTATCCATATGCTTAAAAAATGATGGGTTACCTTGTTACATATAGGAGCTGTAGCATTTCCAAGCACATCTTCTTAGGAGGATATACCCACTCTTGAGTTCTATATTTCCTCCATATTTACAGGATCTATTCCTATAGAGGACACTCGTTCTTAGTCTATGATATACATAGAATTTTCAGCGTTACACATGTACTCAAAATTGATGTTGTGGAAACCAGTTTCTTATAGTTGGAAGAAGGCAGTGATACAATATGATAGGTGCATGTACTAGTGCAATTGTGTTACTAGAGAGGTACCTAATTGGCTTACGAGGCCCAAATTCTCACCATATATCATCCCAAATATGTTAATAGTTGGCATTTTATATGGTATGTGCCAACCACCCTGAATAAGTACTAATAACATTTATATTCTTTTCATGATTATAAAACTTAGGGACAAGTGTGCTAATTGCTGCAAATGATATATGTATGGCAGTTCCTACTACAATCTATATTTTGGCGATAGAGGATTAGTATGTGACCAAAGGGTAAGGTTAACAAAAGGAAAATTGATTGGTTAGACCTAAATTATGATTAATAAGGTTGTACATAGTGGGATTAGAGTACATGAAACTACTAGTTTTGATTAAAAGGTACTTGTTACATAGGAAGCATGTGTGAATGAAGCGTTAATGACACATGCCGAATATGTACGTAGAGCTTCTAGTTAGAAAGAGATTGTACATGTAGAATCTCCTAAACATAGGAGTAGGGGTGATATGAGGATGCTATAGAAGAGTGAGATAGATGGTTACGAAAGAGTGATTGCTACGTGTATGAGGCAAGAATAAGGTATCAACCTTCAACCCTAACAAGTTAGGTTTAACGACCCTAAAAATGAACTAGTGAAACTAGAGCCTCACATGTGAGTTTGGAGTTGAGAACTTGATGAAATGATGAGAAATGACCGTGACGTCCGGAAACTAGTCATTTGAACTAGTGAGTTGTAAGGGTCAACTTTAAATGGTCATATCTTTTAGCTCAAAACGAATTAGGTGGGCCATTACCTATCCTATGCAAGGTCTTTGAGTCCTCTTTCCAACGCCACCGAGTTTGCCCAATTCCGACCTTGGAGTAAAAAGTTATGCCCGAAATATTGAAGCACTGTCAGGCTGAAAAAAAAGTGCGAACTAAGACGGGAAGGGGCAGAATTTTTAAGTTAAGACTTTATGGGTCCTTAGTCCTTTTCCAAAATTGACCCTATGTTATTATTTTCCTTTCCTAGCAACTATAAGACCTTTTTATGACTTAATTCCTTTCATTTAAGTCACTCCTCTTAGAATTTCCAAAAAATCATTCCCTCTCTCAAATATTTCTCTCTAACTCAAGGAAGAAGAGGAGTTGGAGCTAGGGTTGAAGATTTTGAGTGCTTCTTCTCCAATTTTCGTGGGTTTTCAACTTAGAGGTATGGGGATCCTTATCCTTGATTATTCTTTCTTTCAAGGAACCCAATCAAAAGGTTTTCAAGGTTTTTCAAATACACACAAAAACCTATTTCGATTCTAGCATGGGTTCTTGCATAAAAAGGTTTTAAATGATGATTTATATGGTTATTAATGATTATTAATGGTTTTTAGAAAGAAATTCCCATGAACCCATGTCTTCTCAAATTCTCTAAATTTGGCCTAAAGTGGGTGTATTGATTTTGTGTAATTGATGGACGATTATTGTGTAGATGGTTGTGGACTGTTCATATATGTATTTATCTATGTGGAATTGTTAAGAATTGTTAGTGAATTGAAGGATGTGGGATGTTAGCCTTGAATGGACAAAATTGTGAATTGGTCTTCATGTTGATTATTGGCTTATGCTTAGCTTAGCTTGTATAGTTGAATGTTGTTATTATCATTGTTATTGTATTGTTAATTGTTGGAATATGAGGATGATGAAGATAGCCATGGAAAGAGGGTAAGTTGATCAAACTTGATAAATATTGTATAATTGGCATGGAATTGAGTATTGTGGCTTATGGCTTTTGAAAAGGGTGGTAAGATGGCTTGATCTCTTAGTATTAATATAATTGTTATTGGTTGGTTTGATCTACCTTTGGTGGAGGTGGTTATTTGCTGTATTATTGTGAATTGAGGCCATGAAGGGCATTATGTGAATGTTATTATATTGTTGTATTATTATACACATATGAGGCTATATGTAAAGTCCTATATGAAGCTATATGTGAAGGTATGATGTGAATGAGTTTTATGTGAAGCTATATGTGAAGGTATGATGTGAATGAGTTTTATATGAAGCTATATGTGAAGGTATGATGTGAATGAGTTTTATGTGATCTTGTGATGATCCTATGTAAAGTGGATAGCATTGTGAGTTAAAGTATGATTTCTCATGATGTATATATGAAATGATGTTGGATTATGAAGTATCCTTAAATGAAAATGTTGTGACTTGGTTGGTAGACTAAAGTGTCCCTCCTTGTTACTTAAAGTCTTGAATGCATGAAAGTGTGAAGTGTGCTAGAACTAAGAAATGGTGCCCTTTCTATATATGCTAAAAGAGGAATTCTAGGCCAAGACTTGAATTGGCAAAACTAAGAAATGGTGCCCTTTCATAAGTCTAGCTTTCCTAAGTAAATGTAAAACCATGAAATCGGTAGACCTAATGGTGGTAGCCCTTCTCATTTGTGAAATGATGAACCTTGGACCGGTAGGCTTAAGGCACCCTTAATGAAAAATCGGTAGGCCTAAGGCACCCTTCCAGGGAGATTTAATGAGCTATCCTTAATGAACCTTGATCGGTAGATCCTTGTGGTGCCCTTCTTGGTAGATGTGCTATGGGTCGGTAGACCTAATGATGGTGCCCTCTCTAGCACATACATGTGAATGAAATTACTTTATGGGAACTAAGGCTAAGCACCGAGTGGATATAGTTAAGATGGTAGCTCTCCCGAGTATGAGGCAAGAGTACAATGAACATCTTTGGATATCCCCTAAACCATGTGCCTACATGGGATGTGTCCTAGTTCTACCCTTGGCAAGTAGAACACCTTCCACGGTGTAGGGTTTTATGACACCGGATTCCATGTCTAGCTCGCATGGTCTATGTCGGTAAATGCCTATTCCCATCATGTGGGATGTGCACTCTAGTTATTGGATAGGTTCTACAACGTGTAGGTAGTAGTATGGGATGCTATCTACACATGGCACGAGTAGGCTTTGAAGATACTAAAGTGAGTTCCCTAAGTCTAACGACTATTATGTGAAAGTCCCCTTATGTGCTTGAATGTCTCCAAAATGGTTTCTTAAAGAATGTTGGTCTATTGATGTTATGTTGTAAAGGAAATGTCCTTATCTAAGGTAATCTTGGGGAACACTTAAGTGTGCTTGAAGAGGTTGTATGGGCGGTCACTTCTTGTGTCACTCAAGTGTGTCTTAAGAATATATTAGGTAGAGGTCCTATGGTAATAAAATGACATATGTTCTTTTAAAGTTAAGCATGGGTTGTATATGGACATATGTTGAGTATATGTATGGTTGGCTATGGTCTTATATGTTAATGTTGACTTGTATTATGTCTCTTATACTTGTAAAGGAAAGGTTTTATCAAATGATATGAAAGCATTTACTTCCTTGAAAATGTCCTTTTTGGCATGTTTTGCATGGTCTCCATACTTAGTACTTAATTGTGCTAACCCCTTTCTTTCCCTTTTTGGACTAAAGTGTAGGGATTTGGAGATGATGACATGTCATAGCTATTTGATAGGTTTCTAAGTGTTGAAGATGAAGACTTGGTGAGTCCTCATATATTCGAGGACAATACCCCATATGTTCTTTTATGTCTTTTTAGTATTGTTTAAGTTGTGTATGGGATTGGTCCCGAATTTTGTACTCTAAAGTATTAGATGGTTTTGAGACATCATGTATAAAGTCTAGAAAGTCTTCTGCTTGCTATATATTTTTTTTATGAAATATTTTCTTGGTAAAGAAAGTTTTAAATTCCTTATGGTTTTTTGTGTCTATGCGATAAATGAATGGTAAAAGGCTTGTATTAGACCTCTTCGAGGTCGAGTACGCCGGTTACGACTAGGGGGTGCTCCCGGGTCGTGACATTAGGTGCACCTAGGAACAACTTTGTGAACCTTTGTTAGACAGAAAAGTCATTTTAGTATTGCTTCAAGCTTTGATATTTGGTCTTGATAACAAAAAGAAAAAAATGGGGAATAGAAAGGCTACCTGGATAGAAGATACATGGACCTAGTTCATCTACATCATTAGTACAAAAGAGATGTACAACATTATACACATGTATAGACTTCCATCAAATTGAATAGAGCTATTACATGATTCATTTAATATATGCCTGTAGTAATTCATCAATCATAGTCCAATTAAGGGAGAGGAAAAATTCATCATATGCTAGTTGTTCGTATTTGATATCTTGCATGGGAAAAGAGTGGGAGCACTCTCACTTGTTATAAAAAAGTGAGGAAATCTATTAGTATGGCCATACCTATCTAGTTAAGCCGAAAGTGGCTAATTCTAAGACGTTATGAATCTTGATATAACTTTATAGGTACTTGACATTAGAGTTCATGTTTTATGGTCCGTTCAAGCTTCACTATTTATTTTCTATTTTGACCTTGAAAAGGCACCAGACATTGAGTGTGATGTAACACAAACTAGTAAAAGAGGTAAAGTTAACCTCGGCCTCCTACTCCAAAAGATGAACTATTGAGGATTTTTTTTTCTCTATCTTAACTGTAGTATTTATATTAGCCTAGAAGGGAGCCAATACCCAATAGCAGAAAACCTATAATAATTCTTAGGAGATTGAAGAGAGTAAATGGGGAAAACAATTATATATGCTTTGAGGTGAGTAAGGAATATGAGCAGAACTATCCCACCCGTGACCTAACTTTTAAGACTGTTTTTTTCCCTTAATATGGTAAAGTGGTTCTATAGGATATCTCATAGTTTTCAAAGATGGTTTGTTATATAATTATATATGCTCCATGTTCTATAACTCATCTTTTTGTATGACATTTGTCCTTTATGGATTACTTTCTCACATGTTACCTAATGTCATAGAATGCTTGCATGTAAGTGGTTTCCGCTTCGGAGCACCCTTGTTTATTGCTATATGTTTTCGTAGGACCTTTCCCTACATGTCATTTATTGCACTGGTTACTTCCCACATGTCACTTGTCCATATTGTGTGGGTACTGCAGGATAATTGATTATATGCTCTTGGCAAAATAAGTGCTTATATGAATCGCATACCACTTGTTTGCATGTCATATGCATCATAAACCATTTCTATATATATTACATACCTCGTAGCCTACTTGCTTAAACATTACAAGCCTGATAGCTTTTATGGCCATGTGTCATGTGCTCATCTAGTCCATTCGCTACATGCCTTATAGTACATTGGCTCACACGCTACCCTATAATTCATATGCACGCATACACTGCATATTTATATAGCCTAGTGCCCGTATATTATGCGCTCCCTTTTGTGCTAGTCTGCCTATGTGTCATACCCAATGTGACTTATTTCTCTATATACTATGCCCATCTGTGCTTATTGACTTGAGTTTTGAACATTTTGGGAAAACGTGTCCTTGTATCATTATGTAGTGAAGATTTTGACTAGTAAAGGTTAGGCATATATGTCAATTTTATCACAACCATAGATAAATTACTTAGAATAATGCCTCATCCGAAGGTGCGACATAAAATTTAGAGTTTATATTAACACGGATGCGTTATTATAAGACTCACCTCTGAAAAGGGTCATAAGATAAAAAAGAAGGGAAAGTAGAGCCATGATAGGTTAGACCTATGATTTTATGTGTCCGTTCCACATAGTTGTTTTTAGGAAATACTATAGTTATTCTTGATTGTTAAGGCCCGGAAGCTAAGCAAAAAAGGTGTAACCTCCATTGAGGTGTTGTGGAAGGACTAGAATATAATGTACGATACTTGGGAATAAATGATGGTAGAGATCCTAAATACCCCTCCGCATTATAAACATCAACATAAGGATATGAGATCATGTGGTCCCCTTATATGATCATAAGTCCTACTAGCATTTGTTCATTTGATATGTCATTTGCATGTTTTGTGTTTAGTAGGTATATTAAATTCCTTATTTGTATGAGTTCTACTTGTGTATCATCAGTGAATTATATGGTCAAGAAAGGGGTGTAATTATTCATATTTATATTTCATGATCCATATCTAGTGAGACATCATGCGAGACTTTTCTTTGTGTTTTAGGTTATTCTATAGATTTTGGATAGTCCTGTTTACAAAGGGAAATCTCACAATTCTCCAAATGAAATTCAAGATTAACCAAACTATCAACTACACCTATCATTCGAGGACGAATGATCATAAGGGGGGAAGGATGTAACACCCCATATTCTACGATGCCTTGTGGTATAGTTATGGACTCAGATTTCTATGTGACTAGTGACAATAGAATAGGTTTAAAGTTAGATAGTAAAAGGTGGTATTTGATGTAAGAGTCAAAGTGGTCAAGTGCGTATTAGTGTTATGGTCTTGTAAAGGAACTAAGATTGGGAAAATGGTGTAAAATAAGTGAGGTGCTTGCTTGACTAAACTGTGCTAGTAGGTGACAAGTAGGTGATACACATACTTAGAATTAATGGACTGCATTCTAAGTGGAAAGGACAAGTAGGTGATGCACCTACTTAGAATTAGTGGACTACATTTCAAGTGAAAAGGGCAAGTAGGTGATCCACCTACTTAAAAACTTGTGGTAGAAATTAAGGAGGTGATGCACCTACTTGTTTAAAAGTAAAGGAACAAATTATATCTCCAATTTAATAAGTGAAAACGTCCAAAAGGGCCTCTAAAGCACTCAAGCTTATCACATCTCCTTCATCACTTATTGTCCAGAAAATTGCTCCCAAGGAAAGCAATTGAAGCTCCAATAGTTCTGGTCTATAGCTTCACCATAAAAATCTGAAGCGAAGCCTTTCTTTTTAAAGTACAAGTTAGTAGAACAGATCCCATTTGAAGGAATTCAGGTGAATAATTTGATTTAACAACAAGTTATGGGGGAGAGGACAACCAAAACCTGGAAGAATCCAAGTCTTAGAAAGTGAGGTTTCTGTCCAGCAAGATAAATAATCTGAAAGGAAGACGGTTAACTCATTGTAATATCCAAAGTTGTGCAGCAAGGTATGTAAGGCTATTCGATTTCCTATTTCTTTGGCATGAATCCAACACTTGTATTACAAAAGGTAAGCTTTCTATGTGCCCTTGGTAGTGACTGATCCATAATTGCAGTTCCTACTCCCTAGAGCATTAGAGTGAGTACTCTAATATGAGTTTATTACTAAATGTGCGTGCTTACTCTACCAAGTATTAGCATGCAAGGTTTAAACGTGTTTCATCATCAAAGTACCCTTGGCACGCATTCCTCTTATATAAATCAAAGTGATCCTAGATTACACATGGTACATATGTTTATATATTGGATATACAATCTGCCCTTATCAAGCCAACTTCTTTCAATTGTCTATTCCATCATATATGTCTTCTTGTCACTTGTTCATATATTTCCTTTATTGGTAATTACTCCCATTGTGTTAGACTATTGTGTTACCTCACAAGATCCCTACTTGCTCTATTTTACATTTTATATGTACGTACTTGGAATATGTATCCGTCCTTAAGTGGAGTCTGCCCACGTTCTCCCTTGGTTCCATTTTCATGTGTACCTTGTATTTGATATTAGTTAGTGAGTATATGGATACCATATAGAGTTCAAATCTATTGGCTGAATGTTAAATGTCTTCACTAGTTTGTGCTTCAATTTGAGATGTCAAAATGCTTACCGAGTCATATAAGTTCCTAAGTTTTACGTTGGTGTCACATTTGCTTCCCATATCATTGGTATTATTGTAAGTCCATATTCACATGTCTTTTACTACTGGTCAGTAGTTCCAAATCTTGATAATGATTATGACCACCAAAATAACAATCTCAAAAGAGTTATGATCAACAAAAGAATAATCTCAAAAGAGTTATGAACATCAAAACAACAATCTCAACGATTAAAGAATCTAAGTGAAGCAATATGTATAATGATGTGTGGCAGCCCAGGAGCAAATGCCTAGCATGGGTCTATCTTAATTGGTATGGAAGGGTGGTAGCTCAGGGGTGAAAGCCTAGCATGGGCCAATCCCAATTGGTATAGAAGGGTGGCAACTCAGGGGCAAAAGCCTAGCATGGGCCGATCCCAGTTTGTTGAATTATGAGGACAACATCCCAGGGGTTAAATACTATGCATGGGTCATCCTCTTCTACCACTGATCAACTGGTCATTTGTAACGCACTGAAAAGTAAAGAAAAGAATGTAACATACACGATTCCAAAAGTATAAGCAACGATGGTTCTAATCCTTACCTATTTGTATTTGGTTTCACTTGAGCTCTCATTTTAAATATGGTTGTATTATGTCTTACATATTCAGTACATTCTTTCGTTACTCTGTCCCATACTGGGGACGTTACATTCCATGTTGCAGGTGCAAGTGCTCAACTAGTAGATCTCCCCCATAGAAGCACTTGATACTCAGCGGTTGTTGGTGAGCTCCAGGTTGATTCGGGGTTTGCGGAGTCTTTACTATGCATATTTTGATAGTGGTATAGTCTTGGATTCTAGTAGAGGCTTTGTAGACATTTTAAAACTATTATCTGTATTCATAGTTTTACCTGTCACATGTATTGGTTCAGCTAGTCGACATGTGTTGTATATGTAGTTTCTCAGTAGTAAAATCTATATGCATAGTAGTTCAGTTTCTCATTATAGGTCACTTGTAAAACATGTGTTCATATGGTACTTGTCCGCCTAATCTAGGGTGGGGTGTGACAAAAGTGGTATCAAAGTCGTTTGTCCTAGGGGGTCTACAAAGCCGTGTCAAGTAGAGCCTTACTTATGAATGTGTTACGTGCCATATTTATAAATAGGGGCTGCTTGGACATGTAGCATATGTTACATTCCTATATAATCTAGATCGTGCGATAGAGCGAAGTTAAGAAATCAATTTCCACTTGTACCTGATCATGTTATTCATATTATGCTTACTATGGTTAAGGTTATGGGTAGCTAAAATGTCAACAAGAATTTATTGAGCTCATTTTATTCGACCATCCTACTCCACAAGGTATGTAAAGGCTTTTATGTTATTTGCATCTAACGTTACATTTGTACCATTTGTATCACGTTTTTTCAGTTAAGAAAGATATAGTATGGTTATCTATATGCTTAAAAAATGATGGGTTACCTTGTTACATATAAGAGTTGTAGCATTTTCAAGAACATTTTCTTAGGAGGATGAAACCAACTCTTAAGTTCTATATTTCCTCCATATTTACAGGATCTATTCCTATAGAGGACACTCGTTCTTAGTGTGTGATATCCATAGAATTTTTAGCGTTATACATGTACTCAAAATTGATGTTGTGGAAACCAGTTTCTTTTACTTGGAAGAAGGCACTGGCACAATTTGATAGGTGCATGTACCAGTGCAATTGTGTTACTAGAGAGGTACCTAATTGGCTGACAAGGCCCAAATTCTACACATATATCATCCAAAATATGTTAATAGTTGGCATTTTATATGGTATGTGCCATCCACCCCGAATAAGTACTAATAACATTTATATTCTTTTCATGATTATAAAACTTAGGGACAAGTGTGCTAATTGCTGCAAATGATATATGTATGGCAGTTCCTACTACAATCTATATTTTGGCGATAGAGGATTAGTATGTGACCAAAGGGTAAGGTTAACAAAAGGAAAATTGATTGGTTAGACCTAAATTATGATTAATAAGGTTGTACATAGTGGGATTAGAGTACATAAAGCTAGTAGTTTTGATTAAAAGGTACTTGTTAGACAGGAAACATGTGAGAATGAAGCGTTAATGACACATGCCGAATATGTACGTAGATCTTCTAGTTAGAAAGAGATTGTACATGTAAAATCCCCTAAACATAGGAGTAGGGGTAATATGAGGATGCTATAGAAGAGTGAGATAGACGGTTACAAAAGAGTGATTGCTACGTGTATGAGGCAAGAATAAGGTATCAACCTTCAACCCTAACAAGTTAAAAAGGTGCACCTGGGAACAACTTTATGAACCTTTGTTAGACAAAAAAGTCATTTTAGTATTGATTCAAGTCTTGATATTTGGTCTTGATAACAACAAGAAAAAAATGGGGAATAGAAAGGTTACCTGGATAGAAGATACGTGGACCTAGTTCATCTACATCATTAGTACAAAAGAGAAGTAGGGCATTATACACATGTATAGACTTCCATCAAATTGAATAGAGCTATTACATGATTCATTTAATATATGCCTGCAGTAATTCATCAATCATAGTCCAATTAAGGGAGAGGAAAAAATCATCATATGCTAGTTGTTCGTATTTAATATCATGCATGGTAAAAGAGTGGGAGCACCCTCACTTGTTATAAAAAAATGAGGAAATCTATTAGTATGGCCAGACCTATCTAGTTAAGTCGAAAGCGGCTAACTCTAAGACGTTATGAATCATGATATAACTTTATAGGTACCTGACATTAGAGTTCATGCTTTATGGTCCGTTCAAGCTTCACTATTTATTTTCTATTTTGACCTTGAAAAGGCACCAGACATTGAATGTGATGTAACACAAACTAGTAAAAAAAGGTAAAGTTGACCTCGGCCTCCTACTCCAAAAGATGAACTATTGAGGATTTTTTCTCTCTATCTTAACTGTAGTATTTATATTGACCTAGAAGAAAGCCAAGTCTCAATAGCAGAACACCTATAAGAATTCTTAGGAGATTGAATAGAGTAAAATAGGGAAATCAATTGTATGTGCTTTGATGTGAGTAAGGAAAATGACCATAACTATCCCACACGCGACCCAACTCTCAAGACAGTGTTTTTTCCCCTTAATAAGGTAGAGTGGTTATATAGGATATCTCATAGTTTTCAAAGATGATTTGTTGTATAAATATATATGCTACATGTTCTATAACTCATCTCTTTGTATGACATTTGTCCTTTATGGATTACTTTCTCACATGTTACGTAATGTCATAGAATGCTTGCATGTAAGTGTAATCCGTTTCGGAGCACCCTTGTTTTTTGCTATATGTTTTCGTAGGACCTTTCCCTACATGTTATTTATTGCACTGGTTACTTCCCATATGTCACTTGTCCATATTGTGTGGGTACTGCAGGATAATTGATCATATGCTATAGGCAAAATTCGCGCTTGTGGGTTATATTAATCGCATACCACTTGTTTGCATGTCATATGCATCATAAACCATTTCTATATATATTACATGCCTCATAACCTACTTGCTTAAACATTACAGGCCTTATAGCTTTTATGGCCATGTGTCATGTGCTCATCTACTCCATTTGCTAAATGCTTTATAGTACATTAGCTCACACGCTACCCTATAATTCATATGCGCACATACACCACATATTTATATAGCTTAATGCCCGTATATTATGCGCTCCCTTTTGTGCTAGTCTGCCTATGTATCATACCCCTCTGTGCTTATTGACTTTAGTTTTGAACATTTTGGGAAACGTTTCCTTGTATCATTATGTAGTGAAGATTTTGACCTGAAAAGGTTGGGCATATATGTAAATTTTATCACAATCATAGATAAATTAATTAGCATAATGCCTCATCCAAGGGTGTGACATAAAATTTAGAGTTTATATTAATAGGTATGCGTTATTATAAGACTCAGCTCTGAAAAGGGTCATAAGATAAAAGAAAAGAGAAGGGAAAGTAGGGCCCCGATAGGTTAGGCCCATGAATTTATGTGTCCGTTCCATATAGTTTTTTTTTAGGAAATAATATAGTTATTCTTGATTGTTAAGGCCCGGAAGCTAAGCACAAAAGGTGTAATCTCCATTGAGGTGTTGTGAAAGGACTAGAATATAATGTAAGATAATTGGGAATAAAAGATGGTAGAGATCCTAAATGCCCCTCCTCATTCTAACCATCAACATAAGGATCTGAGATCATGTGGTCCCCTTATATGATCATAAGTCCTACTAGCATTTGTTCATTTGATATGTCATTTGTATGTTTTGTGTTTAGTAGGTATATTAAGTTCCTTATTTGTATGAGTTCTACTTGTGTATCATCAATGAATTATATGGTCAAGAAAGGGGTTTAATTAGTCATATTTATATTTCATGAACCATATCTAGTGAGACATCATGCAAGACTTTTCTATGTGTTTTAGGTTATTCTATAGATTTTGGATAGTCCTGTTTACAAAAGGAACTCTCGCAAATCTCCAAATGAAATTCAAGATTAACCAAACTATCAACTACACCTATCATTCGAGGACGAATGATCATAAGGGGGGAAGGATGTAACACCCCGTATTCTACGTTGCCTTGTGCTATAGTTATGGTCTCGGATTCTTATGCGACTAGTGACAATAGAATTTGTTTAAAGTGAGATAGTAAAAGGTGGTATTTGATGTAAGAGTCAAAGTGGTCAAGTGCGTATTAGTATTACGGTCTTGTAAAGAAACTAAGATGGAGCAAATGGTGTAAAATAAATGAGGTGCTTGCTTGACTAAACTGTGCTAGTTGGTGACAAGTAGGTGATACACCTACTTAGAATTAGTGGACTGCATTCTAAGTGGAAAGGGCAAGTAGGTGATGCACCTACTTAGAATTAGTGGACTTCATTTTAAGTGAAAAGGGCAAGTAGGTGATCCACCTACTTAAAAACTTGTGGTAGAAATTAAGGAGGTGATGCACCTGCTTGCTTAAAAGTAAAGGACCATATTATATCTCCAATTTAATAAGTGAAAACGTCCAAAAGGGACCTCTAAAGAACTCAAGCTTATCACATCTCCTTCATCACTTTTTCTCAGAAAATTGCCCCCAAGGAAGTCCATAGAAGCTCCAAGAGTTCTGGTCTATAGCTTCACCATTAAAATATGAAGCAAAGCCTTTCTTTTTAAAGTACAGGTTAGTAGAACATATCCCATCTTAAGGAATTCAGGTGAATAATCTTATTTAATATCAAGTGATGGGGGAGAGGACAACCTAAACCTTGAAGAATCCAAGTCTTAGCAAGTGAGGTTTCTGTCCAGCAAGATAAATAATCTGAAAGGAAGATAGGTAACTTATTGTATTATCCAAAGTTGTGCAACAAGGTATGCAAGGCTATTCGATTTCCTATTTCTTTGGCATGAATCTAACACTTGTATTACAATAACTAAGCTTTCTAAGTGCCCTTGGTAGTGACTGGTCCATAGGTGCAGTTCCTACTCCCTAGAGCATTAAAGTGAGTAATCTAATCTGAGTTTATTACTAAATGTGCGTGCTTACTCTACCAGGTATTAGCATGCAAGGTTTAAACGTGTTTCATCGTCAAAGTACACTTGGCACGTATTCCCCTTATATAAATTAAAGTGATCCTATATTACACATGGTAATATGTTTATATGTTGGATATACAATCTGCCCATATCAAGCCAACTTCCTTCAATTGTGTATTCCATCATATATGTCATCTTGCCACATGTTCATATGTTCCCTTTATTGGTTATTACTCCCATTGTGTTAGACTATTATGTTACCTCATCAGATCGCTACTTGCTCTATTTTACATTTTATATGTACGTACTTGGAATATGTATCCGTCCTTAAGTTGAATCTGCCCACGTTCTCCCTTGGTTCCACTTTCATGTGTACCTTGTATTTGATATTAGTTAGTGAGTATTTGGATACCATATAGAGTTCAAATCTCTTGGCTGAATGTTAAATGTCTTCACTAGATATGTGCTTCAATTTGAGATGTCAAAATGCTTACCGAGTCATATAAGTTCCTAAGTTTTACGTTGGTGTCACATTTGCTTCCCATGTCATTGTTATTATCGTAAGTCCATATTCACATGTCTTCTACTACTGGTCCATAGTTCCAAATATCAACAATGATTATGACCACCAAAATAACAATCTCAAAAGAGTAATAATCATCAAATGAATAGTCTTAAAAGAGTTATGAACATCAAAACAACAATCTCAAAGATTTAAGAATCTAAGTGAAGCAATTTGTATAATGATGGGTGGCAGCCCAGGGGAAAATGCCTAGCATGGGTCGATCCCAATTGGTATGGAAGGGTGGCAGCTCAGGGGCGAAAGCCTAGCATGGGCCGATCCCAATTGGTATAGAAGGGTGACAACTCAGGAGCAAAAGCTTAGCATTGGCCGATCCCAGTTCATTGAATTATCAGGACAACATCTCAGGGGTTAAATACCTAGCATGGGTCATCCTCTTCTACCACTGATCAACTGGTCATTTGTATCATATGCCTTATAAAGATTAGAACGCACAGAAAAGTAAAGAAAAGAATGTAACATACACGATTCCAAAAGTATAAGCAAAGGTGGTCTCTAATCCTTACCTATTTGTATTTGGTTTCACTTGAGCTCTCATTTTACATATGGTTGTATTATGTCTTACATATTCAACACATTCTTTCGTACTGACGTCCCTTATTGGGGACGCTGCATTCCATGCTGCAGGTAGATGTATTCAACTAGTAGATCTTCCCTATAGAAGCACATGATACTCATCGGTTGTTGGTGAGCTCGAGGTTGATTCGGGGCTTTGCCAAGTCTTTACTATGCGTATTTTGATAGTTGTACAGTCATGGATTCTAGTAGAGGCTTTGTAGACATTTTAAAACTATTATCTGTATTTATAGTTTTACCTGTCACATGTATTAGTTCAGCTAGTCGACATGTGTTGCATATGTAGCTTCTCAGTAGCAAATCTATATGCATAGTAGTTCACTTTCTCGTCATAGGTCACTTGTAAAACATGTGTTCATATGGTACTTGTCCGCCTAACCTAGGGTGGGGTGTGACAGAAACATAATTCAAGAATATTGTTATGACATAAGTAAAATTAGCTGTTTGTGAGAAAATTGATGCACACATGAGCACATGGGACAAAAGTCATAACATGCATGAAAATATTCCAATAAAAGTTATCCAAGAGGAGGACAAAGCTAACACATACCCGTTAAAGTCCTATAAGAAACAATGGAATGTCTTACCCTTAAGAATAGAAGAATAATCACAAGAGTGGAAAAATACAGTACAACCAAGGATATATAACTTGAAAATTAAATAGGAAAAATCAAAGAAAGAAAAGAAGATTTTAGCTTTGGAGAATAATCACTAAATTATTATCTGGAGATACAGTCTAGCAGAATCGATGGTGCACATTAAATACAATATAAGCACAAAACTGTACTTATGAAAAGAAATAGAAGCACAGAAGATTTGAAAAACTTACCCAAATAAATTGAAGAACTGTACCACTGAAGGAAGGAAAATTGGACACAGGGATGCATAATATAATATTGTGGGTATTTGGAAAAACAGAATTGGTTTACTAAATTAAAAGAGCGCAGTACACGTGTCTTCGTTTATCAATAAGATAAGTCTAATTTGTAGTGTAATTCACGTAACATCTTTTACAATTAAATATTACATTGTTTGTCCCATGTTGTTGACTTTAATATAAAAATATTTTAAGAAGTTATCATAAATGATGTTCTACAACACAATAAAAGTAATGCATTAGGAGAGAGGTGGGTATAAGAAGAATGTTTTCAGTTTTGTTGTATCATGTCCTAGCATTATCTTTTGGAAGTCAATCTTATGTCTACTGCTCTGTGTCTACCAGTAGAATCAACACATAATCTAACAGTACTATAAATTATATCACCAGAACCATAACCTTCCTTAGATATAAAAATCCTTCTGTTAGGAGACCAACAATATTGAGTGTTCAAGTAATAGAGGGTTTTATCGTTGTTGCATGAAGTTTCACATTTTCTATTTCATATTGAGTTGATTAGTACCTCTAGTAGAATTATTCCCAATTGATATCGTATACTTTCTCTAATTCTTTCGTGCTTAATCTGTAGTATACGACTGATGAAGCAAGCGAAATTAAGAAGTCAAAAATTAAGAAAATTGTTCAATTTATATTACTATAGATAAATGGTTCTTTAATTCTTTCACCACTTATGTAGGAAGTTTCTTTTATTTGAAAACTATAAATCCAATGAAAAATAAATCAATGAAGTATACCGCAATCCCAAATTAGTTGGTTTCACTATCAAAATCATCTTTATCCATTCCACTATTCGAGCCAATTTGAAATGAAAAATTCTTTTTTCTTGTCCGCTTCATATAAATCAAAATTATTAATAAGCACGGTAATGACATACTCAAAATTGAAATCTATATCTCATTTCTCTTAACAATTGTTCCTATTAATTAAATTTAGAGAGACCTAACAATAATAATTAGATAAAAGTTATCAAACCTGCCAAGCATCAATAGTGTGTTGAAAATCCTGTAGCCATTGATCGGCTTGTATGTGAACGTTGTTAAGGTACAGTGGATTTAGGGCTTCTTTGATTATGTTATGTAGCTTCATGGTTCTTTCCTTGAGCTCCAAGAAAATTTCCCCAAAATCCTGATTTAGAATCAACAGACACGAAAATAAATATTCAGGTACCCATAAATCGTAATTTGAATTAGAATTTGTTAAGTGTTGTAAGGTAAAAATTCAGTTTTATTTCTAAAGAGAGAAGGAGAGAGAAAAAGAGATGGAGATGGAGAGGAAGGACCGGGAAGACAAATAGTAAGATACCAATGTAGTAGTTAAAATATAGGTCAAATGACATTCTTACCCTTGGTCGTCCTTTTCATGCTTTTCTAAATATATTTTTCTAGCCATTCTTCAATATTTTCACATCACCATACTCTTATCTCTTTCATCTCGATTACCTCCATTCCCTGCATGAGCAAAAGACGATCAATTAGAGCAGCTAACTTCCAATCTTTTAAATTACTTTTCATCTTTAGTTGACATCCATCTTCAGGGGAGTAACTACACAATTTAACATCACAATCAAGAGTAAAATTCATATGCCTTAAGATGAAAAAAAGTCTTAATGACCTCTAAAGAAGTCAAACATATACTCACATTTTTTTTGAACATCAAGGAGTAATTGGTGCCAATGAACATAAATCCGTGCAGTTATGCTCTTGTATAATTTAACTATAGTAGACATAGTTCAGTATCGTCTGTTATAATGTACTAATAAGCTATATGCATAATAAAGTTTAAAGTAAATACAAAACTTTAATCTTGATAGAACATTCTCTCTATCCATTTACAAGAAGAAAATGATGTTGATTAGCCACAGGCTTATCTCTCGTCCTCATACTCAACAAACAGACAAAAATGCTCAAATATTTACTGTTTACATGATAACACTCATCATCTTAAGTTAACCAAGGTATGCATTTTGTCTTCTTAACCAATATGAATCAACTACTTTCCGGTGTTAGATTTTAAGAAGTTCACTTCAAATATAATTATAGACAACATCTAATCACATGTCTTCTTGATAGAAGCAGAAATGCATTAACAAATAGACACAATATCTATCTAATTGGGTTCGTATTTGATCATCATATGGGTAATACACATACATTGCTTCAGGTTTAGCAATTGAGTCAGCCCTCATGATAGGAAGAAATTAGACATCTCTAGGCTTTACAATCTCAACTTATCCATCCTATAATCAAATTAAAATCTTAATCTAATATAATGAGAACAGAAATAATAATCTGATTTAAAAGCTAAAAGTCTTGCACAATTAAAGAAATTTTTTTCATAAACTGCATTCACAACGTCTAGCTAAACCTGCATTAGATAAATCCAAAATCTTTCTAAAAAAAGTATATAAACTCAAAATCAAAGAAAATCGAAATAGGTTACTGAATTTTAGACAAACATTTTGTCAATTGATACAAGAAATAGGTATAGAAAATTTCGAGGAGTGTTGCTTTTTTATTGGTTAAATGGTTTTCGAATAAGACTAATAATTATTTGTTATGTAGCAACAATGCAGATAAATAGATTATTGAACTTACTGTTGAAAAAATAGAACACAGAACTTAGTTTATGCTTACTTTCACATTACACTTCGAATCAAGAATGGTGCACCTAGTATTTCAGACCAAATATAAATTAGTCTTTATCGTACCAAAACAATCTGAATTAGTAAAGTTTGCATCTGAAATAGGAACTCTGCCAGTTACTTCTCAAAACACACAAAAGTATTAATATTGATTTACCCTGCACTAATAAAAGAGGAGCACCAGATGGTATATTAATAACAGACGTCGCATAGTTCTAATGATTTTGTTATCAGTTCTTTCAGCAATAATAATATGGTAAGTTCTTTCCATAGACCATGAAATATTTTTATGAAAATATTAATGTATACCTTTAATAGTAATGCATCCTTAAACAAATTTCAATGATTTTGGTATTGCATATAAATGGTCTAAATTGGATCATCAAATTAGCAATACAGACTAAGTGCAAACGAAATAAAACACACAGGCACACATGAATGGTATTCAAAATGTAAACAATATTCTATAACACATCATTGTCACATTGTAAGAGCTGTCTATAATAGATGAAACAACATAGCACATGAAGTTGTGCAAAAAAGAAATAAAAAAATTGAACCACCATTAATATATCGTGAAAAGTTTGAGAAGTCCACGATATTAGATTAAACACCGAAAAAGAAAAACCATAACAATCTATAGGGAAGCATGACAAGTCCGTTAAATTTTGAAAGCATCAAAAAGGAACAACAATAACATATCTAGTGAAATCCCACAAGTGATGTCTGAAGGTTAGAGTGTATACAAACCTTACCATAGTCTCATGGGGTAGAGAGATTATTTCCGAAAAACCCTCGGCCTAAATGTAGCAAATGTAAGTAAAAAGAAGAAGAAAACAATATAAAAAAAAAGCAAGGTATTACCATCTTAATATTTATATCTATTTTTATTTGCTTATAATATTTAAAACTAGAATTCGAAAAATGTTCTATCAAATCCTTGCAAAAGACCACAATTTTTCCCTTTTAAGGGCTTCAAGTGTTGCCGAAAGAATCCATCGCAAGAAAAATAGGGCTAAGCCAAATGAAATTAGTAGCATTCCAAGTTTTATCCCATTTGGAGGGAACATGAAAAATAAATATTACTTTAAATGATTCTTCATTATTCACAAATAATTTACAATTTGAAAATCTAATTATATTGTAACTAAAAATTTGACCAACTTCTTGAACCGATAACTTAAGTTTATTTTGGTCTTTCCTTCGATGAAGAGAAGTGAGAATACTGATGAATCTTTTTGTATTTAGAATATAGATGAAATATATATTTTTGAAGAAAAATAAAAGCATGTAAATGGAAAAAAAATAAAAAATAAGCAGGATAAAAAGGATAACAACCATGAAATTTGGGAATTCAAAGAGAAGTGAAACTTAATTAGGGGAAAATTGAAAGAAACACTGACCTGGAATTGCAACAAAATGGCGAGAAACTTGAAAGAATGAAGAACGGTGAAGGAATCCATATTTTTTGAATTCTTGTGGATCCCTTTGGAAATAACAAGATGTTTCCAGAACAATCTTGAGGGTTTAGATAGGGACATAATATTGAACTGAATTGGTTGTACATATTTTTTATCAATATTTATTACTTACCCTTGCATGACAATATAATTACAAATATGTCATTGGCCGTCCCACCTTTCGCTCTTCTATATAAAAAAATAAAATAATAAAAACTAAAATATGAGTCCGTGCGCTACATCATTGTTTATTTATATCGTTCAATTTGATAAATTATAAGGACAACATAAAGATGCAAAAGTGACAACTTTGAGGTTTATGTACCCCTAATATATCTTATAATTTTGTATCCAGTACAAGCTTTTTCATTAGCTAAAACAACCGTAAGATGGTTCGACTTCTTTGAAATCACAACGTCTTTTGTCAATTTCATTTACAATCAGTTGGTATATATAGTTGTAACTTTTTGCTTTATTAATTTGCTCGACTTCCAAGAGACTAAGAGAGCTATTTTCTTGATTGTTTACTAAGTTTAATTCTCTTTGACTCATCAATTGGCTTACACATTACATCCCATGGGCATTAAAAAGAAAAAGACATTTACCCAACACTTGAGTTACAAACAATTAATTAACTTGAACAAGAAAAAGAGGGATCGGAAAAGGTAACCTCTTGACTGAGCTTTGTTACCTCCTTATTCCTTGATTGCACATCAAGACAACATTCTTGATATACATATATTTAAAATGCTGACTCGCACGGAAAAAAGGAATAGTCATCTTAAATTGTGCAGCAGTATCTCTCTCAATAAGGACCAAAAACATGCAGCTCTCTTCAAGGGTAAACAAAATTACAAAAAAGTTGTAATCTTCATAGTTTTGATTACTCGAAATTAGAACTGGAAGACAAAACGAAAGTGATAAGACGATGAACATCTAAATCGAGCAACAGATTTCCATACTACTCTTCACTACTAAAAAAACTGTGAATACCGACCTAGAAATACCGACCTCCGGAGGTCGGTATTCCTTGAAATACCGACCTAAAACCGACATCCCAGCTTAGGTCGGAAAAAGCTTGGTCGCTATTCAATACCGACCTCTGGAGGTCGGTATTTACTGACCTATCGAGGTTGGTTTTTATTTTATGTCGGAATATTCATTTTTTAAAATTCCGACCACTGGAGGTCGGTATTTTTATTTTTGTAATGTTGAAATTCCGACCTCCGGAGGTCGGTATTTTTATTTTTGTATTTTTGAAATTCCGACCTCCGGAGGTCGGTATTTTTATTTTTGTAATGTTGAAATTCCGACCTCCGGAGGTCGGTATTTTTATTTTTGTAATGTTGAAATTCCGACCTCCGGAGGTCGGTATTTTTATTTTTGTAATGTTGAAATTCCGACCTCCGGAGGTCGGTATTTTTATTTTTGTAATGTTGAAATTCCGACCTCCGGAGGTCGGTATTTTTATTTTTGTATTTTTGAAATTCCGACCTCCGGAGGTCGGTATTTTTATTTTTGTAATGTTGAAATTCCGACCTCCAGAGGTCGGTATTTTTATTTTTGTATTTTTGAAATTCCGACCTCCGGAGGTCGGTATTTTTATTTTTGTAATGTTGAAATTCCGACCTCCGGAGGTCGGTATTTTTAATTTTTATTTTTGAAATTCCGACCTCCGGAGGTCGGTTTTTTGCTGCAAAACAGGCAGCAAATTGCTGCAATTTTTAGTTGCCCACCTGCATATTTATACCAAAACAACCCAAAGCCAAATAAGCTTCATCCAACCAAAACAAACCAAAGCCAAATAAAATTCATCCAACCAAAGCCAAATAAACTTCATCCAACCAAAACAACACAATATTTTCAACATATACAAACTATTTCAAAATAAACTTCATCCAACTTCAAAATAAACTAAAATACGATCAAATTAAACAATTCTAAAAATATAGAAGTCTAAAATGTCAAATAGATACAACTACTCTTCATCACCCTCACTCTCCTTATCATTCTCATCACCCTCCTGATCAAATCCATCACTGCTAGCCGGACATGGAGGAAGAATATTTCCTGATTCAAAAAGAAAAGTTAGTTGGGCCTGAAGCGCTGCATACCTCTTGTTCTCTACCTCCTTTGCTGCCGCAATCTCCTCCTCTCTCTTCTTCTCCCTTTCTTCTCTCTTCTTCTCTCTTTCGGCTACAACAGCAAGCTCGGCATTGAGATAAGTTATCTTACTCTCCATTGCAGATATTGTCTCTCTATCCCCACCATCAAAGCTTGAGGATGATGAACCACAATACCAAGACTTCTCACATTTTCACAATTAACACACGGACACCTAATCAATCTTGAATTTAAAAAATCATCAAGTGTCATTGCATGATTTATAAATCTAGTGACACCTTCTGCAAATTCTGGAATCATACCCGCTCGACCAGGATTGTTTCTATTATACATCCAACTACGATCAGGATTCATCTACACGAACAATAATGATAATTTTAATTCCATCAACTAAATAACATTTGAATTTATTTAAACAACTTAACCACTTTCTAAGTCTAACTAGTTTTGACATATTTGTTTTAACTTATTTAAACAACTTAACAACTTTAACTAGTTTAGTTTTGACTTAATTCGAACAACTAAATTCACCAACTAAACCACAATATTTATTTTAACTTATTTAAACAAACTTAAATTTTTAACTTTAACTACATTAGTTTTGACTTAATTCCAACAACTAAATTCACTAACTAAACCGACATTATTTATTTTAACTTATTTAAACAACATAACAACTTTTAAACTTTAACTACATTAGTTTTGACTTAATTCCAACAACTAAACTAACTAACTAAACCGACATTATTTATTTTAACTTATATAAACAACATAACAACTTTAACTAGTTTAGTTTTGACTTAATACAACAACTAAATCCACCAACTAAATCACATTATTTATTTTAATTTATCTAAACAATTTAACAACTTTTTAACTTTGACTACATTAGTTTTGGCTTAATTCCAACAACTAAATCCATCAACAAAACCACATTATTTAATTTAACTTATTTAAACAACTTAACCACTTTCTAAGTCTAACTAGTTTTGACATATTTATTTTAACTTATTTAAACAACTTAACAACTTTAACTAGTTTAGTTTTGACTTAATTCGAACAACTAAATCCACAAACTAAACCACAATATTTATTTTAACTTATTTAAACAAACTTAACTTTTTAACTTTAACTACATTAGTTTTGACTTAATTCCAACAACTAAATTCACTAACTAAACCGACATTATTTATTTTAACTTATTTAAACAACATAACAACTTTTGAACTTTAACTACATTAGTTTTGACTTAATTCCAACAACTAAACTAACTAACTAAACCGACATTATTTATTTTAACTTATATAAACAACATAACAACTTTAACTAGTTTAGTTTTGACTTAATACAACAACTAAATCCACCAACTAAATCACATTATTTATTTTAATTTATCTAAACAATTTAACAACTTTTTAACTTTGACTACATTAGTTTTGGCTTAATTCCAACAACTAAATCCATCAACAAAACCACATTATTTAATTTAACTTATTTAAACAACTTAACCACTTTCTAAGTCTAACTAGTTTTGACATATTTATTTTAACTTATTTAAACAACTTAACAACTTTAACTAGTTTAGTTTTGACTTAATTCGAACAACTAAATCCACAAACTAAACCACAATATTTATTTTAACTTATTTAAACAAACTTAACTTTTTAACTTTAACTACATTAGTTTTGACTTAATTCCAACAACTAAATTCACTAACTAAACCGACATTATTTATTTTAACTTATTTAAACAACATAACAATTTTTGAACTTTAACTACATTAGTTTTGACTTAATTCCAACAACTAAATTCACTAACTAAACCGACATTATTTATTTTAACTTATATAAACAACATAACAACTTTAACTAGTTTAGTTTTGACTTAATACAACAACTAAATCCACCAACTAAATCACATTATTTATTTTAATTTATCTAAACAACTTAACAACTTTTTAACTTTAACTACATTTGTTTTGACTTAATTCCAACAACTAAATCCATCAACAAGACCACATTATTTAATTTAACTTATTTAAACAACTTAACCACTTTCTAAGTCTAACTAGTTTTGACATATTTATTTTAACTTATTTAAACAACTTAACAACTTTAACTAGTTTAGTTTTGACTTAATTCGAACAACTAAATTCACCAATTAAACCACAATATTTATTTTAACTTATTTAAACAAACTTAACTTTTTAACTTTAACTACATTAGTTTTGACTTAATTCCAACAACTAAATTCACTAACTAAACCGACATTATTTATTTTAACTTATTTAAACAACATAACAACTTTTGAACTTTAACTACATTAGTTTTGACTTAATTCCAACAACTAAACTAACTAACTAAACCGACATTATTTATTTTAACTTATATAAACAACATAACAACTTTAACTAGTTTAGTTTTGACTTAATACAACAACTAAATCCACCAACTAAATCACATTATTTATTTTAATTTATCTAAACAAGTTAACAACTTTTTAACTTTAACTACATTAGTTTTGACTTAATTCCAACAACTAAATCCATCAACAAAACCACATTATTTAATTTAACTTATTTAAACAACTTAACCACTTTCTAAGTCTAACTAGTTTTGACATATTTATTTTAACTTATTTAAACAACTTAACAACTTTAACTAGTTTAGTTTTGACTTAATTCGAACAACTAAATCCACCAACTAAACCACAATATTTATTTTAACTTATTTAAACAAACTTAACTTTTTAACTTTAACTACATTAGTTTTGACTTAATTCCAACAACTAAATTCACTAACTAAACCGACATTATTTATTTTAACTTATTTAAACAACATAACAACTTTTGAACTTTAACTACATTAGTTTTGACTTAATTCCAACAACTAAATTAACTAACTAAACCGACATTATTTATTTTAACTTATATAAACAACATAACAACTTTAACTAGTTTAGTTTTGACTTAATACAACAACTAAATCCACCAACTAAATCACATTATTTATTTTAATTTATCTAAACAAGTTAACAACTTTTTAACTTTAACTACATTAGTTTTGACTTAATTCCAACAACTAAATCCATCAACAAAACCACATTATTTAATTTAACTTATTTAAACAACTTAACCACTTTCTAAGTCTAACTAGTTTTGACATATTTATTTTAACTTATTTAAACAACTTAACAACTTTAACTAGTTTAGTTTTGACTTAATTCGAACAACTAAATCCACCAATTAAACCACAATATTTATTTTAACTTATTTAAACAAACTTAACTTTTTAACTTTAACTACATTAGTTTTGACTTAATTCCAACAACTAAATTCACTAACTAAACCGACATTATTTATTTTAACTTATTTAAACAACATAACAACTTTTGAACTTTAACTACATTAGTTTTGACTTAATTCCAACAACTAAATTCACTAACTAAACCGACATTATTTATTTTAACTTATATAAACAACATAACAACTTTAACTAGTTTAGTTTTGACTTAATACAACAACTAAATCCACCAACTAAATCACATTATTTATTTTAATTTATCTAAACAAGTTAACAACTTTTTAACTTTAACTACATTAGTTTTGACTTAATTCCAACAACTAAATCCATCAACAAAACCACATTATTTAATTTAACTTATTTAAACAACTTAACCACTTTCTAAGTCTAACTAGTTTTGACATATTTATTTTAACTTATTTAAACAACTTAACAACTTTAACTAGTTTAGTTTTGACTTAATTCGAACAACTAAATCCACCAACTAAACCACAATATTTATTTTAACTTATTTAAACAAACTTAACTTTTTAACTTTAACTACATTAGTTTTGACTTAATTCCAACAACTAAATTCACTAACTAAACCGACATTATTTATTTTAACTTATTCAAACAACATAACAACTTTTGAACTTTAACTACATTAGTTTTGACTTAATTCCAACAACTAAATTCACTAACTAAACCGACATTATTTATTTTAACTTATATAAACAACATAACAACTTTAACTAGTTTAGTTTTGACTTAATACAACAACTAAATCCACCAACTAAATCACATTATTTATTTTAATTTATCTAAACAACTTAACAACTTTTAACTTTAACTACATTTGTTTTGACTTAATTCCAACAACTAAATCCATCAACAAAACCACATTATTTAATTTAACTTATTTAAACAACTTAACCACTTTCTAAGTCTAACTAGTTTTGACATATTTATTTTAACTTATTTAAACAACTTAACAACTTTAACTAGTTTAGTTTTGACTTAATTCGAACAACTAAATCCACCAACTAAACCACAATATTTATTTTAACTTATTTAAACAAACTTAACTTTTTAACTTTAACTACATTAGTTTTGACTTAATTCCAATAACTAAATTCACTAACTAAACCGACATTATTTATTTTAACTTATTTAAACAACATAACAACTTTTGAACTTTAACTACATTAGTTTTGACTTAATTCCAACAACTAAATTAACTACCTAAACCGACATTATTTATTTTAACTTATATAAACAACATAACAACTTTAACTAGTTTAGTTTTGACTTAATACAACAACTAAATCCACCAACTAAATCACATTATTTATTTTAATTTATCTAAACAACTTAACAACTTTTTAACTTTAACTACATTAGTTTTGACTTAATTCCAACAACTAAATTCATCAACAAAACCACATTATTTAATTTAACTTAATTAAACAACTTAACAACTTTATAACTTTAACAACTTTTTAAAGCTAAGTGTCAACACTAGATGGACACAAATCGATCTTCCAAGAAAATCAATTTTGTCATCTATAGGATCAACTAGTGTTGATACTTATGCTTAACAAACACATTATTCCTAAATTAAAGCTTAATAGCAACACTAGATGGACACAAATCGATCTTGCAAGAAAATCAATTTTGTCATCAATAGGATCAACTAGTGTTGATATTTATGCTTAACAAATTTATTATTTCTAAATTTAAAGCTAAGTGTCAACACTAGATGGACACAAATCGATCTTGCAAGAAAATCAATTTTGTCATCTATAGGATCAACTAGTGTTGATACTTATGCTTAACAAACACATTATTCCTAAATTAAAGCTTAATAGCAACACTAGATGGATACAAATCAATCTTGCAAGAAAATCAATTTTGTCATCAATAGGATCAACTAGTGTTGATATTTATGCTTAACAAATTTATTATTTCTAAATTTAAAGCTAAGTGTCAACACTAGATGGACACAAATCGATCTTGCAAGAAAATCAATTTTGTCATCAATAGGATCAACTAGTGTTGATACTTATGCTTAACAAACACATTATTCCTAAATTACAGCTTAATAGCAACACTAGATGGACACAAATCGATCTTGCAAGAAAATCAATTTTGTCATCAATAGGATCAACTAGTGTTGATATTTATGCTTAACAAATTTATTATTTCTAAATTTAAAGCTAAGTGTCAACACTAGATGGACACAAATCGATCTTGCAAGAAAATCAATTTTGTTATCAATAGGATCAACTAGTGTTGGTACTTATGCTTACCAAATATATTATTTCTAAATTTAAAGCTAAGTATCAATACTACATGGACACAAACACATTATTGAAAACAATTGTACTTGAACTTTAGAAATTTAGAAGCACCAACCTTATCTCCTACTTTGATGAAAGAAGCAATATAGTCTTATATCAACTTTTTTAGATGTTGAGCTTCCTCAGTTGCCTAGCACGAAAAGTTCTAAAATTAGTTATATATAAACTTCAAATCCAAGAATATTCAAGTTTTAATAAGTTCAAGTTTTCAATTCAAGTTCATATCTAATTTCTAAAATTAATTAGTTATATATTCAAGCTAATTAGTTCCAAGTTCAAGTTCTAATTTCAAGTACAAGTCTAAGTTCAACTTCAAATTTTAAGTTCATGTTCAAAGTTCAAGTTCAAGTTCTAATTTCAAGTTCAAGTTCAAGTTCTAATTTCAAGTTCAAGTTCTAAGTTCAAGTTCAAATTCTAATTTCAAGTTCAAGTTCTAAGTTCAAGTTCAAGTTCTAATTTCAAGTTCAAGTTCTAATTTCAAGTTCAAATTCTAAGTTCAAGTTCTAATTTCAAGTTCAAGTTCTAAGTTCAAGTTCAAGTTCTAAGTTCAAGTTCTAAGTTCAAGTTCAAGGTCAAGTTCAAGTTCAAATTCTAAGTTCAAGTTCAAGTTCTAATTTCAAGTTCAAGTTCTAAGTTCAAGTTCTAAGTTCAAGTTCAAATTCTAAGTTCAAGTTCAAGTTCAAGTTCAAGCTCTAAGTTCAAGTTCAAGTTCTAATTTCAAGTTCAAGTTCTAAGTTCAAGTTCAAGTTCTAAGTTCTAAGTTCTAGTTCAAGTTCAAGTTCAAGTTCAAGTCAAGTTCTAAGTTCAAGTTCAAGTTCAAGTTCAAGTTCTAGTTCTAAGTTCAAGTTCAAGTTCTAAGTTCTATGTTCTAAGTTCTAAGTTCTAAGTTTTAGTTCAAGTTCAAGTTCAAGATCAAGTTCAAGTTCTAAGTTCAAATTCTACGTTTAACTTCAAATTCTAAGTTCAAGTTCAAGTTCAAGTTCAAGTTCTAAGTTCAAGTTCAAGTTCTAAATTCATGTTCAAGTTCTAATTTCAAGTTCAAGTTCAAGTTCAAGTTCTAAGTTCTAAGTTCAAGTTCAAGATCAAGTTCTAAGTTCAAGTTCAAGTTCTAAGTTCAAGTTCTAAGTTCAAATTCTAAGTTTAACTTCAAATTCTAAGTTCAAGTTCAAGTTCAAGTTCTAAGTTCAAGTTTTAATTTCAAGTTCAAGTTCCAAGTTCAAGTTCAAGTTCAAGTTTTAAGTTCACGTTCAAATTCTAAGTTCAACTTCAAATTCTAATTAAGTTCATGACATTCAAACATTCATCTTCTACTCATAACACTTCAATTACTAATTTCTAACTTCAAATTAACACTTTACTAACTAGTCCTAAAATCAAATCCAAAAAAATCTCAATTTAACCTCAAATTACATATTCTCAAGTTTAAACTAGTTCTAAAATATAAAAATGCTAATTCTTCACTAACTAACAATGCCCAATTTAAAAATGTCTACTTTCTTTTTAAAAAAACCTTAAAATACAAAATCTTCAATTATCTATACCTAACTAACAATAATCAAATCAAATTAACAATTGAATAACACAACCAACAAACAAAAACAATAATATACTAACAAACAATCAATTATAATTACTAGCATTAAAGCCAAGTATTAATACTAGATGGACACAAACACATTATTCAAAACAATTGTACTTGAACTTGAGAAATTTAGAAACACCAACCTTATCTCCAACTTTGATGAAAGAAGCAAAATAGTCCTGTATCAACTTTTTTACATGTTGAGCTTCCTCAGTTGCCTAGCACGAAAAGTTCTTAAATTAGTTAAATATAAACTTCATATCCAAGAATATTAGTTTATATATATATTCTCAAGTTTTAATAAGTTCAAGTTTCAATTCAAGTTCATATATAATTTCTAAACTTAATTAGTTATATATTCAAGCTAATTAGTTCCAAGTTCAAGTTATAATTTCAAGTTCATATTCCTAATTAAGTTCAATTTATAGTAAATTCAAGTTATAATTAATTATAAGTTCTAATTAAGTTGTAATTCAAATCCCTAAAATTCTAAATTCAAACTAGCTAGCTAGCTAGTGTCCCAACTTCAAACTATTAAATTAGTCCTAAAATATCAAATATAATTCAAACTATTAGTCCTAAATTCCAAATTCAAATTAGTCTTAAAATCACAAATTGAAAGTACTCCTAGAATTCAAAAATCAAACTATAGTGCTAAAATCCCAAATTCAAACTATTAGTATTCCTAAAATCTCAATAATAATTCAAACTAGTCCTAAATTCAAAATTCAAAATTCAAACTAATCTTAAAATCACAAATTCAAACTAACCCTAAAATCCCAAAATCTAACTAGTACTAAAATCCTAAATTCAAATTAGCTAGCTATTCCTAATCCCAAATTCAAACTATTAGTCCTAAAATCTCAATAATAATTCAAACTAACTCAAATAATATCCAAGTTCAAACAACTCCTTAAATACCCTAATTCAATCTAATCTTACAATTCCAAAATCAAACTAATTAACTTAAGAAATACCGAATTTCAAACAAATCCTAAGATACCCTAATTCAAACTAACCCTAACATTAAAATTTTCAATTCACAATCAACAAACACAAACTAACAATCAAATAATACCTAATTCAAACTAACAATCAAAAACCCTAAATCATTCACTTACTAACTAACAATCAATCAAACTAACAATCAATAAAACTAAGTATATTAGTACTCTAATTTTGAGATACTTCAACTAAATAGAAACAAAAGTAATCTATTATGGAGGTTCTAAAAATTCACCTTCACTAAGAAGGTCGGGGATGGAGGTGCTGGTCGAGATGGAGGCGGCGCCGGTCGGGATGGAGGCGCACGACCTCCTGCAGCTGGGCGTGACTTCCTCTGCAGCTGCAGCGACGTCCTCTGCTGCTGCGAAGGTGGGTGGCTGCGGTCGTGGAAGGTAGCATGGCGCCGGTGTGGCGTGGCGCCGGTCGGGGATGGGTGGGAATTGGCGCGATGGGGGTGGGTCGGGGGTGGATCTGGAGTGGGGGAGTGAAAGTGGACTTAGGTTTTTGAGAGTTAGTGTTTAGGATTAAAACTTATATTGTCATTCTTTTTTTGAAATAGGTAACTTTAACTTATATTGTCATTCTTTTTTAAAGAGAATTCTTTAATATACCGACCTCGGGATGTCGATATTTTTTAAAATAATTATCTATATTTAAAAATATTTAATAAATACTGGCATCATGAAGTCGATATTATTTAAATAAAATAATAATTTAAATATACCGACCTCTTTAGGTTGGTATTTATTAATTAATTTTAATATAAATTCACCTCTAAAGGTTGACTTTATATATATATATATATATATATATATATATATATATATAATTTAATTACATATCAACAAAAGTTTAATTTAATAAATTTAAATATATATGTATATATATATGTATATATGTATACATATATATATACATATATGTATATATATAACTACATATCAACAGAATTTTAATTTAATAAATTTAAATATATATGTATATATATATATATATATATATATATATATAAACTCACCTCTTGAGGTTGATTTTATTAATTAAACATATATATATATATATATAATTATTTTAATATAAACTCACCTCTTGAGGTTGATTTTATTAATTAAACATATAAATTATATATATATAAAATTTAACTACACATCAACAGAAGTTTAATTTATTAAATTACAAACGTATATATATATATATATATATATATATATATATATATATATAATTTAACTACACATCAACAGAAGTTTAATTTAATAATTTTTTTTTTATATATATATGTAATTTAATAAATTAAACTTTTGTTGAATGGTAGTTAAATTTTATATATATATATATACACACACACATATGTATATATATATACATAATTATTTTATTATGTATATATATATATATATATATATATATATATATATATATGTAATTTAATAAATTTACATATATATATAGATGTATACATATACATATATATGTATACATCTATATATATAATTATTTTAATATAAACTCACCTCTTGAGGTTGATTTTATTAATTAAACATATATAATTTAACTACACATGAACATATAATATATGTATATGTATACATACATACATATATATATATATATATATATATATATATATATATATATATATATATATATATAAATTTAACTACACATCAACAAAAGTTTAATTTAATAAATTTACATATATATATATATAGATGTATGTATATATATATATATATATATATATATATATATCATATATGTAAATTTATTAAATTAAACTTCTGTTGATATGTCGTGAAATTATATATATATATATACACACACACATACATATATATATACATATAATTATTTTAATATAAACTCACCTCTTGAGGTTGATTTTATTAATTAAACATATATATATATATATAAATATAATCACATTAAATTTTAAGAACACAAAATAGTCCTCCGGAAAACGATTTAAAAAAATTAAATCAAAAGAGAAAATAATACCGACATCAAGAGGTCGGTTTTTATTGTAATTCATTTTCTGGGAAAAATTCCGACTTCTTGAGGTCGGAATTTGGTTTACCCGGAAACCGCAAACCGACCTCCGGATGTCGCTTTTAAAAGTAATTAGATGAAATAAAAATACCGACCTCCGGATGTCGCTTTAATTAATAGTAATTATATGAAATAAAAATACCGACCTCCGGATGTCACTTTAATTAATAGTAATTTGAAGAAATAAAAATACCGACCTCATGAGGTCGGTATTTTAATTACATACTACCGACATTCGGAAGTCAGAATTATAAAATATTTAATTGAGAAAAAATTCCGACCTCCTGAGGTCGGAATTTTTAATGAATTACAATAAAAACCGATCTCTTGATGTCGGTATTATTTTCTCAATTAAATATAAAAAATATCGACCTCATGAGGTCGGTATTTTATATTAATTTATTTTTACTCTTTAATTTTACCGACATACAGAAGTCGGTATTATAATTTTTTTTGTTTTTTATTTTACACAAAACCTATTGAGAAAAAATAAAATATTGTTATTTATTTTTTAATATATATATATATATATTTTAATATAAACTCACCTCTTGAGGTTAATTTTATTAATTAAACATATGTAATTTAATAAATTTACATATATATATAGATGTATATATGTAAATATATATATGTAAATATATACACATATATATGTAAATTTATTAAATTAAACTTCTGTTGATGTGTAGTTAAATTTTATATATATATATATATATATATATGTAAATTTATTAAATATTAAAATTCTGTTGATGTGTAGTTAAATTTTATATATATATATATATATATATATATATATATATATTTATTTTAATATAAACTCACCTCTTGAGGTTGATTTTATTAATAAAACATATATATATATATATATATATATATGTATCACATTAAATTTTAAGAACACAAAATGGTCCTCCGGAAAACGATTTAAATAAAATTAAATCAAAATAGAAAATAATACCGACATCAAGAGGTCGGTTTTTATTGTAATTCATTTTTTCCGAGAAAATTTCCGACCTCTTGAGGTCGGAATTTGGTTTACCCGCAAATCGCAAACCGACCTCCGGATGTCGCTTTTAAAAGTAATTAGATGAAATAAAAATACCGACCTCCGGATATCGCTTTAATTAATAGTCGAAATAAAAATACCGACCTCATGAGGTCGGTATTTTAATTACATACTATTTAATTTTTACCGACATTCGGAAGTCGGTATTATGAAATATTTAATTGAGAAAAAATTTCGACCTCAGGAGGTTGGAATTTTTAATGAATTACAATAAAAACCGACCTCTTGATGTCGGTATTATTTTCTCAAATAAATATAAAAAATATCGACCTCATGAGGTCGGTATTTTATATTAATTTATTTTTACTATTTAATTTTCCCAACATACGGAAGTCGGTATTATAATTTTTTTTGTTTTTTATTTTACACAAAACCTATTGAGAAAAAATAAAATATTGTTATTTATATATATATATATATATATAATTATTTTAATATAAACTCACCTCTTGAGGTTAATTTTATTAATTAAACATATATAATTTAACTACACATCAACATATAATATATGTATATGTATTCATACATATATATACATCTATATATATATATATATATATATATATATATATATATATGTAATTTAATAAATCTACATATGTAAATATATATATATGTAAATATATATATATATATATATATATATATATATATATATATATATATATATAAATATATACATATACATATATGTAAATTTATTAAATTAAACTTCTGTTGATGTGTAGTTAAATTTTATATATATATTACTATATAAGAAGAGTGAATAAAGATCCTCTTTTCCGTCGACACGTGGCAAAAAAAAGAAAAAAAAAGGGTTGAACTGGACCCCAGCAAAAAGCTACAAATGAATAAATTGGCTGAATTAAATGGGGATATTTTTGGTATTTACTAGCTTTTGCTCCTTAAAACTTTTGTATGTCAATGCTTTATAATTGTACCTTTTCTTCTTTAGACAAAAAAACCATCCAACATCTCCATAATGACACATATATCCATCAAATCTACTACTCTTTAATTAATTAAAGTGGGCCCCACCACCTTTCTCATGGCGGCTGACCAATAGTTGTGTTTTTCTTTATTTTAATTATCATGTGTCACCATTTTTCCTTGATTACATATTTTAAAAATAAAAAATAAAGTAGTATATATAAATAATTAACAATTTAGTATGCTTAAAAATAGTAAAAACTACATAAAAAGTACTACATATTATATTACAATAATTAACAATTAATTGACACTTTAAATTCTATCAATGCTATATAAATAACGATAAAAAAGGCAACATATAATATTTAAATATATTTAAAAATAATATAAGTAATACTATACTTAATATGCTTAAAAATAGTAAAAACTACATAAAAAGTCCTACATATTATATTACAATAATTAACAATTATTTGACACTTAAATTCTATCAATGCCATATAAATTAGGATAAAAAAGGTAACATATAATATTTAAATATATTTAAAAATAATATAGGTAATACTTTACATTACAATAATTAACGGCTTAAATATTTCAAAGTTATATAAAAAATTTAATTGACTCTCTAAATTCTATTGGTACCACATAAAATGGATTATCTGATAAACATATATCGTTTGAAATTGACGAAAAAGATACTATAAATTACAATAATTAAAAAAAAAATAGTCGACTCCAAAAAATCTATCAATTAACAACATATATTGTTTGAAATTGATAAAAAAGAAACTATAAATTACAATAATTAACAAAAAAAATTCGCTCGACTCCAACAAATCTATCAATTAATGCCACATAAATTGGGACATGGGAAATAACATATATTATTTAAAAATTAAGTTCAAAATGTACTATAAAATACAATAATTAACAACTTAATATATTAAAGAGACATATAAAAAAGGGTTAATATTTAAAATTCTGCATGTGCCACATAAATTAGAACAAAGAGAGTAATAACTATTATTTTCAAAATTATGTTAAAAAAAAGTACTACAAATCACAATAGCTAACAATTTAAAATATTATTAAAATCATATAAAAATTTCAATAACTTCTCAAATTCCATAATATGACATAAATTAAAATAAATAAAAAATATATATTGGGCCCCGTGCTGGCACGGGGTCCTATATCTAGTATATATATAAACTCACCTCTTGAGGTTGATTTTATTAATTAAACATATATAATTAAACTACACATCAACATATAATATATGTATATGTATAGATACATATATATACATCTATGTATATATATATATATATATATGTATCACATTAAATTTTAAGAACACAAAATGGTCCTCCGGAAAACGATTTAAATAAAATTAAATCAAAATAGAAAATAATACCGACATCAAGAGGTCGGTTTTTATTGTAATTCATTTTCTGGGAAAAATTCCGACTTCTTGAGGTCGGAATTTGGTTTACCCGCAAATCGCAAACCGACCTCCGGATGTCGCTTTTAAAAGTAATTAGATGAAATAAAAATACCGACCTCCGGATGTCGCTTTAATTAATAGTCGAAATAAAAATACCGACCTCATGAGGTCGGTATTTTAATTACATACTATTTAATTTTTACCGACATTCGGAAGTCGGTATTATGAAATATTTAATTGAGAAAAAATTCCGACCTCAGGAGGTCGGAATTTTTAATGAATTACAATAAAAACCGACCTCTTGATGTCGGTATTATTTTCTCAAATAAATATAAAAAATACCGACCTCATGAGGTCGGTATTTTATATTAATTTATTTTTACTATTTAATTTTCCCAACATACGGAAGTCGGTATTATAATTTTTTTTGTTTTTTATTTTACACAAAACCTATTGAGAAAAAATAAAATATTGTTATTTATTTATTTTTTTAATACCGACATCAAGAGGTCGCTTTTTATTGTAATTCATTTTTTCCGAGAAAATTTCCGACCTCCAGAGGTCGGAATTTGGTTTTCCCGCTTTCCGCAAATCGACCTCCGGATGTCGCTTTTAAAAGTAATTAGATGAAATAAAAATACCGACCTCCGGATGTCGCTTTAATTAATAGTAATTAGATGAAATAAAAATACCGACCTCATGAGGTCGGTATTTTAATTACATACTACCGACATTCGGAAGTCGGAATTATAAAATATTTAATTGAGAAAAAATTCCGACCTCCTGAGGTCGGAATTTTTAATGAATTACAATAAAAACCGACCTCTTGATGTCGGTATTATTTTCTCAATTAAATATAAAATATACCGACCTCATGAGGTCGGTATTTTTATTGTAATTCATTTTTTCCGGGAAAAATTCCGACCTCCGGAGGTCAGAATTTGGTTTTCCCTCTTTATTTTGAATAAAAACCGACTACTTGTAAATACCGACCTCCGGAGGTCGGAAATTACCGACCTCCATTTGAGGTCGGAAATTTTTAGGTCGGTATTCACTGTTTTTTTAGTAGTGCTTGTTAAATAATTGCAACAATGGCCGAGCTTGCCTCTCTGCTTGAAAATTCTTGTTGAGAAAAATAAGTAAGGAATCTTAGCGGCTAACCTAAATCCAAAAATATGTGGCACGGAAGATCTAGTTAATAAGTGTAGTTGAGATGATCTCCAGATGAGAAGTTTTTTAACTGCTAGTGTATGAACCGAATAAGAGAACTTGGTCATTGAAAGCTCTCCATCTTCATTATAGTCCTGCAAAAGAGAAAATTTTAGCCATCTTGATATCTGATCCTCATTACCCATCTCATTTGATAAGAAAATTAGTTGAAAATATTACAATGTTAGAGTTATCAGGAAAATTTTGCACTGTACATGCAACAAATTAATCATTCTCCAGTACAATACCACAAGACACCAAAACTATATAATCACTCTCAAGAGTAAAACAAATACAAACATCCAATCTACTGAATTACCCATCACCATACTACTAATCATGTCTCTAATAAGCAATCTTGTGAGCTACACCTTTTGCTACTTTTACTTCCAAATAAGAAAGTAGATACCATCAAAGATGTTGGAATTTATAAGATGACCAATATCTTATTAAAATTTTATATGTCGAGAGTCGCGTATGTGAGAACTATAATTTGGATGTATGTACCACTACCACATTAATGTGAAATGGTCTGACCTTGCTTATCTATCAATTGATATTCACAAAACAGACCATGCGAAGTAATCAAATATATGTAATACTCAATTGGTCTGAAAATAACAATCTTTGCATCTTAGCAAACCTTTATGCCAGCATTGACAATCTCAATTCTGTTTTTTCCTATTACCGACACCCAGAGTCTGGAGCTAGCTTAAATATGTCCACAGTACATATTTTTGAATTAATCAGATACTTGTCACACTTGATTACTGTAGAAATAACTCATATATCTAAAAATAAAATTGGATGCTTACTTATTTGTTTGACACAGTTCTACACACACCTGTAGGAATTCAGTTTGTTATGTCTTCAATTTTTGCATCTCATCTGCTTATAACTTTCAAACATCAATTTTTGAATACCAAGAGAGTGTTCTCTTGGTACAGATAAGATATATCTGTGTATTGTGCTAAACAACTTTAGTAGGATAATTAGCCATTTACCTCGTCTTTTATGACCTTGCTGATCCTCTTTCCGATGTAATTGTTTTGAAGTGGAAAGTTTCTCGTTGGCATTCTTAAAAGTGCCGCTTTCATGGCAAGCTGACATTACAATTGGTAGTAGAATATTCTCAAGCAACTGCTATAAATTAGTCATTTATTTCAACTCAACAACTGCAACTAATAACTCGAGAACTGAAACTATCTTTGTCCTTGCACTCGCAACATGGTTTTCAGAGTCTGCTATGGAGCTTGAAGAAACATCCGCTTATTTGGTGTTTTTTCCGCCTCCTCCTCCGTTTCCTCGTCTTCTGTCCATTCAAGAGAGGAAGACACACAAAACTATTACTCTCCAGTTCCTTATTTTTGAAAACAGATAACACTGTTGAACTATCAATAATATTACATCAACACCAAAAGATTGGGAAATTTTCTACTGTAACCATGGGAAAAGATATATTGATTGTGATGTAGTTATAGTGGAAGTAAAATCAGGCTTTTATCAAGAAATAAGATGAGGAAACATTTAATTTTTTATAAATATTCATCAAAAGATGCAGAGGAGTTACCAAAAGCATTGGCAATGCCCAAGATAACCAATAAGTCCACTACGCCACCTAAAAGAACCAAAGAGTGCAATGAATTTGCATAAAATGTCAATTTAAGTAAGGTCTACTGAATGTGACAATAGTTTTCTAGTTTGCTTGAGTATCTTTTCTCATGAAAACTTAATGGCATGCAGGATCAAAGGCACGTCAGTAGATTAGTATGAGACAGGTGAATGTTATAGTTAACAACCACTGTTTGAATGGCTTAGAGACATAGCCATCTTTAGTAAGTTTAATGAAAGAGTTGGTTTGGTTCTTGTGGAATCAAACTCAATGTGTCACGCCCCGAGCCTACACCCTGGGCGGGACCGGCACTCGGAGACCATTGCTGGCCCCAAGTGAACCCTTGGCCTGGCTTTCTTAACTCAGCAGAACTTAACTCAACAACATAACTCAATGTAAAGAAAGGTTATAACCAACCAACTGATAAAAACTAGCCAAAAAGGCAACTCGAGTCTCAAAATAGAATATTTACATATATACATAGATAAGAGACTCAAAACTAACTGACTGACTGTCTATGAAGCCTCTACACATAATGAGATGGATGTTGGGACAGACCCTGCAACATCCTAACAAAACAAAACTAAGAACACAAAATAATTGAGTCCTCCGGAAAGCAAGGAGGCTCACCACTGACTCTGGAGTGCTCAGCTGGATCAACGACGTGCAGGATGCTGATTTGGGGTACCTGTGTCTGCATCATCATAAGATGCAGGCCAACTGGCATCAGTACATTGAATGTACGAGTATGCGAGCTGGAAAGCCAAACCACGACTTAAGCTTGAAAAGAGTACAAGAGAACACTTACCTTGGCTCTGTTCAACTCTTGAATAACTGAACTCAATATATAAAGCAATAAGACACATGCAATATATAAAGCTTGTAAAACTCTTAAAACATGACGTAAAAATCATATTTATAATATCATGAATATACCATGCTTCCTCTCAAGGTCTACTTGTGCAATGTATGAATGAAGTCCCATAACCCCATCCATACTAAGCAGAACCCTCGAGGAACCATGCTCTTTCTACTGTGGGAGCTTCTCTAACCGACAAACCACCACTATGAATATGAGTGGTGATAGAACGTTTTACCTCACGTTGCCCGAGGACCATCCTATACCTTGCCATGATATAGGAAGCTAATGATACAACGTTTTACCTCACGTTGCCTGATGACCATCCTATACCTGGTCTTGATATAGGAAGCTAACTTTACTAAGTGGATCCACTAGCTTAACTGTACGGGTTCATCTAAAAAGTATGACCCGTTAACTCCCATGTTGGCTACATGGTTCTTATGGAGAGTTGAGTTTAATATGAACTCGCGTCCCCAAATCGGTGCTCGATACTACTCCCAAAATGCTTTTAGCTCATAAGTGTTTTGAACACATCTTTCTTTAAATGAGATAATTACTCAAAATCTAGCCCAAAGGCTCACTTGGAAACGATGTTCCTTTTTCTTGAAAACTAGCCCTAAGGCTCTTTTGGAATCATAGTTCCTTTCTTACTCAAATGTAAAAAAACATTTAGAAACTTCTTTGGGAATACATAGTTCCCTAATAGCTTTTGAGAAATGAACTCAACTTACACTCTTGACTTAGTCTTGAGACTCTTTACTTAGCTTGAAACTCTAAGCTCTTTGCTTGACTTGAAACTTGAGTCTAAAAATGAAGTTAAAACATTCAATGAAGACTCTTGAAAAGCTTGGAGGACTTGCTTGAACTTACTTCTTAACATGGCTTGACTTGACTCTAACTTCTCTTTAACTTGATACTAACTTGCCTTGAATTGAACTATGGATTCAAGGTATATGATCACACGTATTTGGATGAGTTCGGGATGTTTAGAAACAATTGGGGTGTTGGAAACAACTAGAGAACATAGGTATAACACCTAGGAACATGCATGAGAAAGCATGGAAGGAATAGGAAAAACTTGGCGCTCTTGGCGCTCTGAGAGGCACGGAGCGCCAGACCAGAAACCTCAGAGAGGGACTGCTGGCGTACTGAGAGGCGCGGCGTCCCAAGGGGAAAACCTCAGAGCCCCTTTTGGGGCGTGCTGGTAGGCGCGACGCGCCGACCCCTTGCCTAGAAAAACTCGACTTTTCTCCCTCTTTTCTTCAACTCTAAACCACCCTAACTTCAAGGGTTCCAATCCCAACCACTAAAGGATCATAAATTCCCTCAACATAAAATAGATTATAACTCAAATACACAACCCAATCATGTCCCACAACCAACAATAACTTCAACAACACAACTAACATCAACAACATCAAACCAACAACTTCAACAACATACCCAATCTTTTCTCAATTCATAAAATGAGCTTGGTGTGTGGGGGAAATGATCAACCCACACAAAGAACTCACATACCTTAATAGGGATCACCCCCGACAATTTCCATGACAGAACTTGCTTGATCACCTCTTTCTCTTCTTCTCCTCCTCTTCTTCTCTTTTTCTTCTCTTCTCCATCTCAAACCCTAGCTCTAACTCTTTTAAAAATGGAACAAAAATGATCCACAATAAGTCTAACACAACAATATAACCTCAAAAGAAATGATTTGTGAAAAGACCAAAATGCCCTTAAATTTCCGGACGGATTCCTTGTCAACTGCCCAACTCAGAAAGGGCATGTCTCACTCATACGAACTCGGAATCGAGCAAACTCAGTGGCGTTGGAAAGATCATTCCACAAGCTTCACAACCATAACTGGAACTACTCCTAACTCATCCTGAGCTAGGAGTTACGACTGCTCAAAGTTGGCCAAAAACTAACTGATTTCCACACTTAGCCAAATTCTAGATTTTCAAATCCTTTCCAAAAATGAAAATTTTCAAATTCCAAGCCTCTTCTTAGCTATTTCAAATTGTCGGATGTTACAATATCTCTCCCTTGGAAACATTCGTCCTCGAATGAGGTTACTCTTACAAAGCTAAGGGTGCAACAATAACTCAAACACCCAACAAGCAACTAAGCAAACACAACAACAATCACAACATGCTCATTATAATTTAAAGAGCACTAAGGAGGAAATTAATACCTTAATCCGCATTTCCTCTGGATTCAAAGAGGTGTGGATATCTCTTCTTCATGTCCTCTTCGGCTTCCCAAGTGGTTTCCTCAACAAATTGGTTCCTCCAAAGGACCTTGACTGAGGCTACACCCTTCGTTCTCAACCTACGAAGTTGACGATCCAAAATCTGAACAGGAACTTCCTCATAAGATAAGTTATCCTTGATCTTAATACTTCCAGTTGGTAGGATCAACGAAGGATCGCCTATGCACTTCTTCAACATGGAGATGTGAAATACTGGATGAACCGCTTCTAGTTCCTGTGGTAACTCCAACTCATAAGCAACATTGCCAATTCTCTTGGCTATGCGGTAAGGTCCAATATATCGGGGACTAAGTTTCCCCTTCTTACCAAACCTCATAACCCCCTTCATGGGTGAAACTCTCAAATATACCCAATCATCTACTTCAAACTCTAACGCCCTTCTCCTAACATCAGTGTAGGATTTTTGGCGACTCTGTGTCGTTTTCAACCTCTCTTGAATCAGTTTCACCTTCTCCATAGCTTGGTGAACTAAATCTGGTCCTATCAATTGTGCTTCACCAACTTCAAACCATCCAATAGGAGATCTACATCTTCTCCCATAAAGAGCTTCGTAAGGAGCCATCTGGATGCTAGAGTGATTACTGTTATTGTAGGCAAACTCAATGAGAGGTAGGTGATCATCCCAATTACTTTTGAAATCGATCACACAAGCCCTCAACATATCCTCTAAAGTCTGAATAGTACGCGCTGCTTGCCCATCAGTCTGAGGATGAAAGGCAGTACTTAAGTTCACCTTGGAACACAAGCCCTTCTGAAAAGATTTCCAGAACTGCGCAGTAAACTGTGCACCTCTATCTGAAATAATGGAGACTGGGACTCCATGAAGTCTCACTATCTCTTGAATATACAACTTGGCATAATCTTCTGCTGAATAGGTAGTCCTTACCGGTAAAAAATGCGCTGACTTTGTCATTCGGTCGACAATCACCCAAATGGAATCATGTTGTCTGCGAGACCTTGGCAACCCTGTGATGAAATCCATATTGATCATCTCCCACTTCCATTCCGGAAGTTCTATCCTCTGAGCTAAACCACCGGGTTTTTGGTGCTCAACTTTCACTTGCTGGCAATTTGGACACTTAGCCACAAACACTGCAATGTCCTTCTTCATGCCATTCCACCAATAAACTTCTCTCAAGTCACGGTACATCTTTGTGGAACCCGGATGAATGGAATATCTGGAGCTATGAGCTTCCTCCATAATCTTCTCTTGGAGTCCATCTACCATAGGTACACACAATCTACTTTGATACCTCAAAACACCATCTCCCCCTTGTTCAAAAGCTAATACTCTATGCTTTTGAACATTTGCCTTCAACTCAAGCAAAATGGGATCTTGGTCTTGCTTCTCTTTACTTCTGACACTAATGATGACTCGGCCCTGCTTGTCACTTCTATTCTTCCTTCTGCGGAATCTGTAAGTCTAACTCCCAGGCATGCCAGTCTGTGCACATCTTTTGCTAACTCTCTCCTTCCTTCTTCAATATGGGCGGTGCTACCCATAGACAACCTGCTCAAAGAATCAGCAACAACATTAGCCTTACCTAGGTGGTAAAGGATACTCAGGTCGTAGTCCTTGAGTAATTCTAACCACCTCCTCTGTCTGAGATTAAGCTCTTTCTGAGTAAGCACATATTGAAGGCTCTTGTGATCAGTGAATATATCAAAATGCACACCATACAAGTAATGACGCCATATCTTCAAAGCGAACACTACAACCTAGACTCTAAGTCATGGGTTGGGTAATTCTTCTCATGAACTTTCAACTCTCTGGATGCATAAGCTATAACCTTGCCATTCTGCATTAGGACACAACCCAAACCAATTCTAGATGCATCACAATACACCACAAGACCTTGAGTACCTTCTGGTAGCGTCAAAACTGGAGCTGTAATCAATCTCTTTTTCAATTCCTGAAAGCTTTTCTCACAAGCTTCAGACCATTGAAATTTCACTGCTTTCTGAGTTAGCTTTGTTAAAGGAGATGCAATAGAGGAGAACCCCTCAACAAACCTTCTATAATAACCAACTAAACCCAAGAAACTCCTAATGTCAGTTGGAGATGTGGGTCTAGGCCAATTCTGCACTGCCTCAATCTTCTGAGTATCAGCTTTAATTTCGTCACCGGACACAATGTGGCCTAGGAACGCCACAGACTTGAGCCAAAACTCACACTTAAAGAACTTGGCATACAACTCCTTGTCTTTCAAATTCTGAAGAACTGTTCTGAGATGACTAGCATGATCTTCTTCTTTCCTTGAATAGACTAGTATGTCATCAATGAAGACGATAACAAGCGTATCTAAATAAGGTTTGAAAACTCTATTCATCAAGTCCATGAAAGCTGCCGGTGCATTGGTCAAACCAAAGGACATGACCAAAAACTCAAAATGACCATATCTGGTTCTGGATGCTGTCTTCGGAATATCACATTCCCTTACTCTTAACTGATGATAGCCTGATCTGAGGTCAATCTTCGAAAAACAGGTGGCACCCTGAAGCTGATCGAAAAGATCATCAATCCTCGAAAGAGGGTGCTTATTCTTGATGGTAACCTTATTCAACTGGCGGTAATCTATACACATCCTAAGGGAACCATCTTTTTTCTCACAAACAAGACCGGAGCACCCCAAGGTTAGACACTCGGTCGAATGAAACCCTTATCTAAGAGATCTTTCAACTGCTCTTTCAACTCTTTCAACTCTACTGGTGCCATTCTATATGGCGGAATAGAGATAGGACGAGTATCTGGAATGAGATCTATGCCGAATTCTATTTCTCTCTCAGGAGGAATTTCGGGTAGATCATCGGGAAAAACTTCTGGAAACTCTCTTACTACAGGAACTGACTGAAAATGAGGTATCTCAACACTAGAGTCATGAACTCGGACTAAGTGATAGATACAACCCTTTGAAACTAACTTTCTCACCTTAAGGTACGAAATAAAATGACCCTTAGGCACTGCTGAACTACTACTCCACTCTAAGACTGGCTCATTCGAAAACTGAAAGTTGACCACTCGAGTTCTACAATCTATCGATGTATAACAAGAACGGAGCCAATCCATACCTAGAATGACATCGAAATCTACCATGTCTAACTCAACCAAATTAGTCATGGTGCTCTTGTGAGTGATGGAAACAGGACAATCACGATAAACTCTTTCTGCTAAAATAGAATCCCCAGCAGGTGTAGAAACACAAAAGGGTTCACAAGTCTTTCAGGAAGAAATCAAACTTATTTGCAACATAAGGAGTTACAAAAGATAAACTTGCTCCTGGATCTAACAAACATACACATCAAAAGCAAAGACTTTGATCATACCAGTAACAACGTTTGGAGAGTTCTCTTGCTCATGACGACGGGTGATGGCATAGAGGCGATTTCTCCTCCACCGGTACTAGAAGTAGCTCCTCTAGGTGTCGTCCTATCTGGGGGAGCAACTGATGAAGAATGGGCCCTACTGCCCAGATTTCCACTACCTTGATTGTTCTTAGGGCACTCTTTCATGAAGTGACCCTCTTGCCCACATTTGAAGCACCTGTCTGGCCTTGATGACACTTCCCTGGATGAACTCTACCACACCTAGCACATGCAAGACCCCGGTTACTTCCTTGTGCTATACTATTCTGAGACTGTGCAGGTCCAGCTTTGAAGTTCTGTGAATTCTGTCCTGCATACCCACTTTTATTTCTGGGTGCAGGTGCACTAACAGATGATGGAGCAGGTCCCTTTTGCCTTTGCTGAAAGGAGGAACGGTTCGCATTACCTTTCTGCTGCCCGGACTCACTACCGGTCTTAGCTCTCTTATTTCTGAACTCTTCTTTGTCCCTCAGCTTTTCTTCCTCAACTTGCTGCACATAGACCATCAACCTTGACATGTCATGTCCCCGATAACATTGCAGCCCTACCTTCCTTACTCGACAACCGAGACAGCCCAACAACAAACAAACTCATTCTATTTCTCATATCCGCAACCATCTCCGGAGCATAGCGGGATAGTTGGGTGAACTTCAAACTATACTCGTGAACACTCAAAGACTCCTACTTAAGTGTGAGGAACTCACGTACCTTGGCCTCTTTCAATTCTCTAGGAAAGAAATGCCCCAAGAAAGCTTCCTCAAAACAGGCCCAACTCGCAGGTGGTGCATTCTCAACTCTGCCCCCTTTCCACTAGTTGAATCAAGCTCTAGCAATATCCTTCAATTGATACACCGCTAGTTCAACCCGCTCAGTATCTACCATATGTATCACATCAAAAACCTTCTTCAACTCCTCAATGAAGTGCTCTGATCCTCAGTAGTACTCGAACCCATGAAACTCGGAGGATTCATCCCCAAGAACTCACGGATCCTAGAAGTGTCAGCTCCTTCCTGTCGAGCTCCCCTATGCTGACCAATCTGATTAGCTACAGCTTGACTCAACATTCTAATTGCCTCTCTAAACTCGGCATTAGAAACTTCCCCTTGATCTTGCACTCCCGGTGCATAGGGTAACTCCTGCTCATCAACATAACGTCTAGGAAGACGCCCTCTACCAAATCTTTGTGGAGGCATGGCTATCTGAAATACGCGCAAGCACAGATTAGGAAGAAACTTTTTAGAGATAAACTCTAACGCACGAGATGAGTGTGAAAGAAATGAGAAATCTTCCTAAATGTTGTAGCCTCCCAGTTATAGATGTGGCACGCTTCACATCGATAACTAGGACTCTACAGACACGACTTCATAGACTCCCTAGGACTCTTGAACTCTGTCCTCTGATACCAAGTTTGTCACGCTCCGAGCCTACACCTAGGGCAGGACCGACACTCGGAGACCATTGCTGGCCCTAAGCGAACCCTTGGCCTGGCTTTCTTAACTTAGCGGAACTTAACTCAACAGCATAACTCAATGTAAAGAAAGGTTATAACCAACCAACTGATAAAAACTAGCCAAAAAGGCAACTCGAGTCTCAAAATAGAATACTTACATATATACATAGATAAGAGACTCAAAACTAACTGACTGACTGTCTATGAAGCCTCTACACATACTGAGATGGATGTTGGGACAAACCCCGCAACATCCTAACAAAACAAAACTAAGAACACAAAATAATTGAGTCCTCCGGAAAGCAAGAAGGCTCACCACTGACTCTGGAGTGCTCAGCTGGATCAACGACGTGCAGGATGCTGATTTGGGGTACTTGTGTCTGCATCGTCATAAGATGTAGACCAACTGGCATCAGTACATTGAATGTACGAGTATGCGAGCTGGAAAGGTAAACCACGACTTAAGCTTAAAAAGAGTACAAGAGAACACTTACCTTGGCTCTGTTCAACTCATGAATAACTGAACTCAATATATAAAGCAATAAGACACATGCAATATATAAAGCTTGTAAAACTCTTAAAACATGACGTAAAAATCATATTTATAATATCATGAATATACCATGCTTCCTCTCAAGGTCTACTTGTGCAATGTATGAATGAAGTCCCATACCCGCATCCATACTAAGCAGAACCCTCGAGGAACCATGCTCTTTCTTCTGTGGGAGCTTCTCTAACCGACAAACCACCACTATGAATATGAGTGGTGATAGAACGTTTTACCTCACGTTGCCCGAGGACCATCCTATACCTTGCCGTGATATAGGAAGCTAATGATACAACGTTTTACCTCACGTTGCCTGATGACCATCCTATACCTGGTCTTGATATAAGAAGCTAACTTTACTAAGTGGATCCACTAGCTTAACTGTACGGGTTCATCTAAAAAGTATGACCTGTTAACTCCCATGTTGGCTACATGGTTCTTATGGAGAGTTGAGTTTAATATGAACTCGCGTCCCCAAATCGGTGCTCGATACTACTCCCAAAATGCCTTTAGCTCATAAGTGTTTTAAACACATCTTTCTTTAAATGAGATGATTACTCAAAATCTAGCCCAAAGGCTCACTTGGAAACGATGTTCCTTTTTCTTGAAAACTAGCCCTAAGGCTCTTTTGGAATCATAGTTCCTTTCTTTCTCAAATGTAAAAAAACATTTAGAAACTTCTTTGGGAATACATAGTTCCCTAAAAGCTTTTGAGAAATGAACTCAACTTACACTCTTGACTTAGTCTTGAGACTCTTTACTTAGCTTGAAACTCTAAGCTCTTTGCTTGACTTGAAACTTGAGTCTAAAAATGAAGTTAAAACGTTCAATGAAGACTCTTGAAAAGCTTGGAGGACTTGCTTGAACTTACTTCTTAACATGGCTTGACTTGACTCTAACTTCTCTTTAACTTGATACTAACTTGGCTTGAATTGAACTATGGATTCAAGGTATATGATCACACGTATTTGGATGAATTTGGGATGTTTAGAAATACTTGGGGTGTTGGAAACAACTAGGGAACATAGGTTTAACACCTAGGAACATGCATGAGAAAGCATGGAAGGAATAGGAAAAACTTGGCGCTTTTGGCGCTCTGAGAGGCGCGGAGCGCCAGACCAGAAACCTTAGAGAGGGACTGCTGGTGTACAGAGAGGCACGGCACCCCAAGGGGAAAACCTCAGAGCCCCTTTCGGGGCATGCTGGCAGGCGCGACGCGCCGACCCCTTGCCCAGAAAACTCGTCTTTTCTGCCTCTTTTCTTCAACTCTAAACCACCCTAACTTCAAGGGTTCCAATTCCAACCACTAAGGATCATAAATTCCCTCAACATACAATAGATTATAACTCAAATACACAACCCAATCATGTCCCACAACCAACAATAACTTCAACAACACAACTAACAACATCAACAACATCAAACCAACAACTTCAACAACATACCCAATCTTTTCTAAAATCATAAAATGAGCTTGGTGTGTGGGGGAAAGGATCAACCCACACAAAGAACTCACATACCTCAATAGGGATCACCCCCGATGATTTCCATGACGGAACTTGCTTGATCACCTCTTTCTCTTCTTCTCCTCCTCTTCTTCTCTTTTTCTTCTCGTCTCCTCCTCAAACCCTAGCTCTAACTCTTTTAAAAATGGAACAAAAATGATCCACAATAAGTCTAACACAACAATATAACCTCAAAAGAAATGATTTATGAAAAGACCAAAATGCCCTTAAATTTCCGGACGGATTCCTTGTCAACTGCCCAACTCACAAAGGGCATATCTCACTCATACAAACTCGGAATCGAGCAAACTCAGTGGCGTTGGAAAGATCATTCCACAAGCTTCACAACCATAACTGGAACTACTCCTAACTCAAGATGAGTTAGGAGTTACGATTGCTCAAAGTTGGCCAAAAACTCATTGATTTCCACACTTAGCCAAATTCCAGATTTTCAAATCCTTTCCAAAAATGAAAATTTTCAAATTTCAAGCCTCTTCTCAGCTATTTCAAATTGTCGGATGTTACACAATGGAAGATGAATTAATATGAAGATTTGATAGGAAGATAATTAGTGGAAAATAAAAGTCAAAATAGTGTCTTGATAGGTGAAATTTAGGTAAACCATAAAATGGTTTCACATGTTTAACCTTGACATTTTTGGCACATAGTGATGTCATGGATGACATAAATAGGAAGAATTCATTCCTATAAATAGGTAGCTCTTAATTCATTTTTAAATCATCCTTTCACTTGCCTTCTCACCTTCTAAGGCATTTGATGTTCTCTCTCTTGTAGTATTTCACTTGTATTCTTTGCAAAGTGAAATAAATATTGGTGCAGTTGTTCTTTGGTGGACGTAGGGTCATTTTGATCCGAACCACATTAAATATTATTGTTCTTCCTTGTTCTTTAATTTCACATTTCCGCACAATTGGTGTCAGAGCCAAGGTTCTGTCTGAGTATGCTCTGTGGTTGCAGCATAGTTTGAACTTCCACATCAGAAAAGAATTACTTTGGTTTTCTGTATTCCAAATACATTGTAGTAGAAAAGGAAGAACAAGTAAAGATGAGTTCTATGAAGTTTGATATTGATAGATTTAGTGGGCGCAATAATTTCAATATCTGGAAGACCCAAATGATGGCGTTACTGTGGAGGGAAGGTTCAATCCATGCTATTGACGAAAAGTATCCCGATAACACATCGGATTCCAACAAGGAGAAGATTGAAGGAGATGCATTAAGTGTAATCCAACTGTCCCTTGCATCTAACGTACTTTGTGAAGTGAGTACAAGTACTGAGAAGACGGCCAAAAAGTTATGGAAAAGGCTGGAAGGGCATTACCAAGACCGATCAATGACAACAAGAATGTTGTTACAACGACATCTTCACACATTTAAGATGGATTCAGGCACTTTGTTTCAAGACCATCTAGATGCGTTCAACAAACTTGTGATGGACTTATAGATTGCTGGAATAAAAAAGGACGAGGAGACGCTAGCATGTGTTTTGCTATTTTCATTGACTTCAAAATATCGTGATATTGAGAATTCAATGATGTATAGAAAAGAGCCTATCACTCTTGAGCAAGTGCGGCAAGCACTTAACTCTTGTGATGTGCGGATGCATTTTGATGGAGACAAAGGTGACGAAGCTAGTGGGCTCTTTGTGAGAGGCCATACTAGCCAATAGGGAAGGAGAAAATCAAAGTACAGATCAAAGCTAGTGGGCTCTTTGCGAGTCCATCCATTGTTGAGCAACTACATTATTCTGGTGATGATTATGTACTAACAACATCATGCAATAGTGAAGTTTATGACAATAAATGGGTCTTAGACTCTGGTTGTACTCTGCATATGACATTTTGAAGAGATTGGTTCAGCAGCTATGAAACAAGTGGAGGAATCGTATTAATGGGCAGTAATGCAACTTGTAAAATAGTTGGCATTGGTTCAGTTCGTGTTCGCTGCAATGATGGAATCGTGAGGACAATTACAGAAGTCCGTCATGTTCCTGATCTGAAGAAAAATTTGATCTCCCTGGGTACTTTGGATAAACAAGGCTACAAGTACATGAGTGAAAGAGGAACTATGAAAGTGACTAAAGGGTCTTTAGTCATGTTGAAGGCCAAGCTGGAAGATGGCCTCTACACACTTGCGGGAAGCACCATTATTGGCTCTATAAATGCATCTACAGTGCAGTTATCTAATGATGACAAGGCAAAAATATGGCACATGAGACTAGGCTATATGAGCGCACGAGGATTGGAGATGTTGAGCAACCGCAACATTTTGAATGGTAAGAAGATCAGCACACTTGAATTTTGTGAGCACTGCGTCTTAGGGAAGCAGAAAAAGGTCAGCTTCAGCACTGGCAAACACAAGACGGGAGGGGTGCTAGACTACATCCATTCAGATTTATGGGGTCCCTCTAAGCTTCCATCGAAGGGAGGAAAGAGGTATCTTCTCACATTCATTGATGATTTTTCACGAAAGATTTGGGTGCATTTCTTAAAGGCAAAAAGCAATGCTTTTGAAGCATTTAAAGAGTGGAAGATGTTGGTTGAAAATCAAATGGAGAGAAAAATCAAGTATCTTCGCACAAATAATGGCATGGAGTTTTGCAGTGAAGAGTTCAATGATTTCTGCAAGGCTCCCGAGATCGCAAGACATAAGAGGTCAGGTGCACACCACAACAGAATGGAGTTGCTGAGAGAATGAACAGAAATCGTCTTGAGAAGCCTCGTTGTATGCTCTTACAAGACAAGATGTCCAAAGTATTTTGGGCTGAAGCAGTTCATACTGCTTCTCATATTGTCAATCGATCTCCAGCATTAGCGATTGACTTTAAGAATCTGAATGAGGTCTGCTCAGGTGAACCCTCTAACTATTCATACTTGCAAATATTTGGGTGTCCAGCTTATTATCATGTTAATGACGGAAAACTTGAACAAGGGCTAAGTAGGCCATATTCGTAGGGTATGTAGATGGAGTAAAATGGTACAAACTTTGGTGTTTGTCCTTACTCAAATTTGTAGTTAGTAGAAATGTTACCTTTGATGAATTCTCTATACTTGATCCTAGTAAAGTTTTTATGGAGTTATTAAGAAACGAGAATAACGAGTTGGTGGAGCTACCGGTGGAGCTTAACAAGGAACGGGATCAAGAGACTCAAATTGATGAGTCAAAAGATGCAGATCTTGAAGAACTTGATGTCAATGAACCATACACAATTGCGAAGGGAAGGGGCAAAAGGCAGATACAGAAACCGGAACGTCTTATAGAGCAGGAAAATCTGATTGCACATGCGTTCGTAGCTGCAGAAGAAAAGATTAAGGATCTCGAGCCCTCTTCGTATGTTGAAGCAACATCTTGCAAAGATGCTGCACAATGGCAGTTAGCATGATGGAATAAATGGGGTCTTTTCACAAAAATGAGACATGGGTCTTAGTTAAAAGGCCAAAGGGAAAGAAGACAGTTGGATGCAAATGGGTCTACAGAAAGAAAGAGGGTATTCCAGAAGTAGAAGATGTTAGGTTCAAGGCGAGATTGGTTGCAAAGGATTTCATCCAGAAGGAGGGAATTGACTACAATGAGATCTTCTCTCCAGTCATGAAACATAGCTCAATTCGCGTGTTACTAGCATTGGTTGCACAATTTGATTTAGAACTTCAACAACTTGATGTCAAAACTGCTTTCTTACATGGTGATCTAGAAGAGACAATCTACATGGATCAACCTGAAGGTTTCCTAGCTGAGGGGAAAGAAGATCATGTATACCAATTGAAGAAGTCTTTGTATGGTTTGAAGCAATCCCCTAGACAGTGGTACAAGAGGTTTGATGCATTCATGGCTACACATGAATTTTTGAGGAGTGCATTTGATAGCTGTGTGTATCACAAGAAGATGTCTGGTAACTTTATGATTATCTATTTTTGTATGTTGATGATATGCTTATTGCTGCTAACAACCTCACAAAGATAAATATTTTGAAGAAACTGTTGAGCAAGGAATTTGACATGAAGGATTTGGGAGTTGCAAAGAAAATCCTTGGAATGGAGATATCAAGAGAAGACGGTGTTGTACATCTTTCTCAAAAGAGGTACATCGAAAAGGTTCTTGAGAGATTCAATATGCATATGAGCACGCCTGTAAGTACACCGTTAGCTTCTCATTTCAAGCTTTCAGAGTTACAAATGCCTCAGTCAATGGATGAGGTGGAGCATATGTCAAAGGTTCCTTATGCGAGCGCACTTGGGAGCATTATGTATGCTATGGTGTGCACACGTCCAGATATTACTCAATCTGTAAGTGTGGTAAGCAGGTACATGTCAAATCCAGAAAAAGGCATTGGGAAGCTGTGAATTGGATATTGAGATATATCAAAGGAGCTCCTGATGTTGGCCTAACCTTCTGGAAAAGTGAAGGTATTTCAATTCTCGGTTATGTAGATTCTGACTATGGAGAGGATCTTGATAGGAGGAGGTCCACTACTGGATACATCTTTACTTTCGTTGGCAGTGTCGTTAGTTGGAAATCGACCTTATAGTCGATTGTCACTTTGTCTACAACAAAGGCAGAATATATGGACGCAACGGAGGCAGTGAAAGAAGCTATCTGGTTGAAAGGTTTGGTGGCAGAATTGAGTTTGATTCATCTGGAATCAACTCTAAGATGTGATAGTCAAAGTGCTATTCATTTGATTAAAAATCAAAGATTTCATGAGCGCACCAAACACATTGATGTCAGATTCCATTTTATTCGAGATGTCATAGAAGAGGGAGCTATCAAGGTTGAGAAGGTTATCACAGACGATAACGCTGCAGACATGTTGACCAAGATAGTCCCGTTTGCCAAGTTTCCACACTGCAAGGACTTGGCGGGAGTATGCATCAATTGATGCAACTCTGAAAGAACAACTGCTAGGCGGAGCTAATATGTTCAACAAAGGTTTGATTCTTCTTGTTTCTTACAATGGGATTGTCCAGTAAGCTTAGAAGTTTTGGTCGGAGTTGTATATACGTATGCTCGGAACGCAAACCAAGGTGGAGATTGAAAGAGTTGGCTTGGTTCTTGTGGAATCAAACTCAATGGAAAATGAATTAATATGAAGATTTGATAGGAAAATCATTAGTGCAAATTAAAAGTCAAGATAGTATCTTGGTAGGTGAAATTTAGGTAAACCATAAAATGGTTTTGCATGTTTAACCTTCACATTTTTGGCACATAGTGATGTCATGGATGACATCAATAGGAAGAATTCATTCCTATAAATAGGTAGCTCTTAATTCATTTTCAAATCATCCTTTCACTTGCCTTCTCACCTTCTAAGACATTTGTTGTTCTCTCTCTTATAGTATTTCACTTGTATTCTTTGCAGAGTGAAATAAATATTAGTGCAGTTGTTCTTTGGTGGACGTAGGATCATTTTGATCAGAACCACGTTAAATATTGTTGTTCTTCCTTGTTCTTTAATTTAACGTTTCTGCACATTTAATGGCGACAAATAGCTTTACTTTGGTATTGGGAGAGGTCAGCTGTCACGACTAAATTTCTTGGTTTCGAATGGCTTAGACACTTAGAGAAGGAAAAGAAACAAATAAGATACAGGAACAGCCATACTTACATTTTGAACTGGTAGGTGAGGTTAGCTAATATCCATTTCTTCACAATTTATGGTAACATATAAAGCTAGTAAACTAAGTACAAGGAAAAACTCATGAAAGCAACGCAAGGAAGGCACAAAGCAATGTAGTTTTTTTAAAAGTTATTGTGCCTTAAACAAATAGCAACTCGTGTTGTTGCAAACACATTTAGAGCATAGAGTCCTATTCAACAAATGTTATCCGAGAAAAGGAAAAATCAAAGAAAATTTGAGTTAAAACAATTGTAAGCAAAATGTAGAAGGAAAGAAATGTTTTGCAAATATAAGACACTAAATGAATGCACATATATATATATGCTTCAAACTAAAAAAAAAACCGAGTACAAATGTAGAACAATGAAGAAGAAGCAACCGAGTAAGTTAATTAAAACTAAGTTTAAAGGGAAGCTCAAATCAAGCCAAAAGGCAAGACTTCAAATTGAAAGGAAAACCCACAAAATTGATGAATGATTTTCTCATTAGCTGGAGAAACACTTACCACAACAGAGAGCTCTGACCTGAAACAAATTAGCTGAAATTTGAAAGGATAGAAACTTGGATATAGCAGAGAAGAAGTTGAAGGCCATTGAGTCGAAGTGAAGCAAAAGGGAATAAGTAGCGTATCTGTTTGTAAACAGTGAAAGGCCACACATCAGTTACTATGTGTTAAACCACGTGGAGTATGTTAATAGGACAATTTAGAAGTAAAATTACGAGAGTACCCTTCGTTGTCCCTCTTTTATATAGAATGATGATAAACTAGAAAAGGGATTATTTGAAATTCATAATTTTTCTTTTTTAAAATATAATAAATTTTTTTTCTAATAATAATATCAGCGATCTAACATTAATATTAGAAATCAAAGGGAATTTATGGACAAAAAGATCGAGAAATAATAAGCAAATCTATTACTTAGATAATGATAGAATTTTGGACATCATGGATATTTGTTACATTTTAAGTAGTACTTATTTAGTATGGATTTTTTTGATAACGTAAATTTATTTAGAAACATATTAATATATGTATAAATTATAAAAATATATATAATTTTATATAAGAAAAAAGATGAAATAATTAAAATATAATAATTAAGTTTTCATAACTAATATTTACTTAAAATTACATAGTTAGCATATCAATGTAGGGCCTTCAAGTGGATGGTAAGACCTCAAGAAGAGCTTTCCTGCATAGGGAAATGTATCAACAATTTCACCCACATTATACCTGCCATTTCGACCAAGCACACCCACACAAATACTATAATTCAACTCACTTCTGGGGTCAAATGGAAAGGCAATCCATGAACTTGGATCAAGTGCACCTCATTTTATCAGATTGACACCCTTACCTTCCAACAACATACTCCACTCAATAGCATGAGCATCATGATAAGAAAACAAGTAGTAGAGAAAGGTGTTGCCTAAATACACTTCAATCAAGGGGTTCCCAACTTTAGCTTCCACTCTAGATACTAGAGAAACACAACTCATTACGAGGTCTTGGAAGACGAAAGGAAAAAGTAACATTTAGAACATAGGCATCTCTTTCCATCTTAACACTAGCCTTCCCAATAAATGTACTATCATCTTCACAAAAGAGATTTCCATCTTTGGAAAGTATGTCATCACACCATAGTGGATTCTCAAATACTTTAACAACATTTGTGAGAGTTCTACCTTTGAATATTGTGCCATCACTCCATAGCGGAACAATTTAACGACACTTTCATCAAACAAGAATGCCACATTGGAAGCATCATCCCATTTACGACATGGAGTGGGATGAGCCATCTTTGATAACGCACAATAACTATTGAGCCCATAAATCATATCATCTAATCTAGGGATAGGATGACAATACCTTAATATGATTTGCTAATGGCCCACCAATCAACACACATGCGCCATGGTCCATCTTTCTTTGGAACCAATTGAACCGGAATAGTGCACAGACTTGTAGTTTTCCTCTCATAGCCCGTGTTGAGGAGTTCCTCAACTTACCTTATTAGCTCTTCGATATTTTTTGGACTACTCCGATAAGCCAGTTTGGCTAGACATTGTGAGCCCGCCACGAAGTCAATTTGGTGCTCAATACCTCGGGGAGGGGGTCACTCCACTTGGCAGCTCCATTAGAAGGGCTTCACTAGGATCCTGCAAAAAGGAAAGAAATAGAATGTGGAGGAGAAGAATTAGAGGGGTTAGCTTGCAACACGTGATCCTTATATGTGGTAAGGATCAATGAACTTTCAACATCTACGTCCTCCCTTATCTCTTTATGCTCAACCAACAACACTTGGGCTTTTCCTTTCAACTTCCTCCTTTCTTCTTCTTCTTGGCCCTCAACTTCCACATGTCTTTCCTCCTTATTCCTTTTATCCCTCAACTCATCCATCTTTCAATACATCTCAATGACTAGAGATTGTGACATAGGATGAAGGACATACTTCGTCCATTCGACACAATTAAATAGGTGTTGTTTCTCCCATCATGTTTTGTCGAACAAAAATGTTGCCAAGGTCTCTTGAGTAGTACATGACAAGCTTGCATGAGGATCACATCATAAAGGACCACATCTTGGTACCACCCAATTTGAAACTTGATCAAAACCTGTCTATGCACCCTCAATTCCTCACCCTCACTCAACCATTGAAGTTTGTAAGGCTTAGAAAGATTAGTGGTAGGAAGCTTCAAGAAATATACCATAAAGGTTCTAGCAAGGTTTGCACAACTTCCACTTACAATGATGAAGGAACATACATTACCCTGGATGAGGCACTTGGAATGGAAAATATTCTCTCTTTGAGTTTAATTACTCATGGCCTTGCTAGGTATAGTTTTACTTACCACATACGTTGGTAGTGTGAACTCTCCTTCCTTGGGCCAAGCCTCATCCTCCACATTGACCCTTCTATATTCCATCATGGACAGACATTCTTGCCAATCATTCATAGTTCTGGGTATGATAGTAGAAGAGCTAGTTTGGTCGTGTCCACTTGTGTATGAGACTTATATGACTTGGTGTATCATTTCTGGAGAATAAGGTTGCAAAGGGGAGGTAAAGAAAATCAAAGAATTCGACTAACGTTATGGGTCAAGGATGTCCTTCACCCCGCCTATTCGGAAAGTTCAAGTTATCCAGTACCTTTGGGTAAGACAAAGAGTGCCTTATATGCTAAGAAGGATGTTTTATAAGGTGATATAGTTAACCAATGACCGTAAGTTACGTTTTGAAGTCAAGAAAGTTAATAAATAAAAAGTCGGCAAAAGTTAGAGTAAGTTTCTTTGATAAATTTTCTGAAATTTGGGTTAAATGTCTCGGAGATTTTCTCCCAATATATAAAGCTTTAGAAGAACCCCAATATATGAAATTGAAGGTCTACGAGTCTACTTTCCAATGCACTAAACCATTTGTCCATACGACTTCAGAATTGAGAGATATTCAGAATTTAGTGAGACTGGACAAGCAGGCACATGAAGGTGGGCCCCTAGCCCCTATGTCAGTTTAGCTTTATAAGATCTGATTTCCCTTCGTTTTATCTCATTTTTTTCGACCAAAATAAGAAGAAAACAGTCCTAAATCCTCTCTAAATGTTCCCCCTATCATCCAAGAAAATATCTACAAGATTTCAATGTGGTTTCACCCTTGGAATGTTCATAGAGATTGTGTTACTTCTTCCTCCTCATTGGTTGTGATTTAAAGGATTCTTCATGGTGAAGGAGTCTCGTCTTTTGTGGTGTTGCTTCTGTTTGGAGATAATAATTCTCACCCTTCATTTTATTGAGTGAGTCCAAGTTATAGATATGCTATATAAGCAAGAACACGAATAGATGGCTAGAAAAATCGTATTTAGATAGTTACGTGATGTTGGGCTATTTTGAAGTATTTTCTGATATTGTTGTTGTTGGAATTTTTTTGGAAATGCTTTGTATGTGTGTGGTTCTTGTTGATATGAGTCTGGAAGAGAAGAATAAGTATAGATGGACATTTAATTGTAACATAAATTAGTGTAACGTTGGTTCTATTATTGTATTGCAATTTTCAAATTGTTTCTCTTTGGTTCAACGTCTTGTGTTTAAGGAGACTGTTTGTTATTGACAACACATGTTAAAGTACTGCAAGCTCCATCAAGTTTAAGTTAAGGTTTTGCCTTTTAACCTCTTATTGCTTATGAAGAGAAAGACATGACTGTAAATGTAATTATTGGATGAACGTATAGGATGATGATTGGAAGTGGTGAGTTCAAGTTATTATGGTTATATTGAACAATTATAGGACTGTATTACACATATTTTTATGACTTTAATGGTTTGAAGACTCTTGGTTAAGATTTGGTTATGGTTATTTTGGGGTTGGAAAAGAGGGGTGTGGCGGTATGCCGAGTTTTTATTGTTGTGCAGGCATACACTATTTGGTTGTTGTTGAATATTGCGTAGGCCTCCACTTGTTAATCGCTGCTGCAAAAATGTATCTTATGTCATTAATTTGAGGTTGTAATTTGGAGAAGAGAAGGTAATGAAGCATACATTTAAAAATGGTTTGGTGAGCTAATCACTCTGCTAGTGAGCTCTAAATTGCTACTTTGACCCTGACGTGTTAATATTCTGCCTGTAATGGTTGTGTGACATGATTTTATGTAGACCACATACTGTAAGGAAGGGGTACAATCCATTGATACAATAAGACCCATAATCGAGGTATGTTAAGGCTAAGCGTTGTACTTCCTTTGAGCATGAATTTTTGAATCCTAAATCGTCAAATTTTGTTTTACTACTCTATTGCTAGAAAGACCTTTTGGTGAAAGGCATTGAGATTGCAGCTGGTGTATTTTTGTGACTCCATTATGTTGCTATACCATTCGTTTGGTTAGAAACGGTATTCGGCGTCTTTATGTCATTTTGTTGATTCTCTTGACTATAGGTCCATGTGTCCAAATTCTTATTCTTCTTTAGGTGTAGTAACTCAAAAAGATTAGGGATGAACAATATGAATTTGAAATCAGTCTTCCTTCCTCGCTAATTTATATTTTTGAAAAACTTTAAAATAATATGTCGATCTCCAAAACTCTTAAATATAAATTTTCTGTTTAAACTACTAAAGTATGCGTTTTTATTAAAATATTTTCTTTTATAAACTACTAAGGAAACATATATAGATACTATGTGAAGAACTTTAAGCTCTTTATGAACTTCCTAAAGTTTAAGTTGCCTTTCTAAATCCAAGTTAATTGTTCTAGTTTAATCTTCAAGTATATGAGGTTCTACGAGACATTTACATGTGATACGAAAGTGATTACGAGATTATGAGGACAAGAGTACCAATGGGCCAAGATTGGCAACATGATTAAGGTAACAAATGCATTACGAATCCATGACATTACATGCTATGCATTCTACTTCCGAGCTATAATCGGAAGGTATGGGGCCTATTGCCTATATTTATACGTAAGAGACACCGATGGCCACAAGTTGGCGAATATGATTCCGGTTCGCTACCAGAAGACACCACCATTGCTAGCTCTTGGTTGGGTATGACATGCATTTGCATATATATATATATATATATATATATATATATATATATATATATATATATATATATATATTCACGACATACGATTATGCGAGCATACCATGCATATTTAATTTATATAAGGTTTGATGTCAGCCATTGCGGCTACTAGAGTTTCTATTTCAGGTGGTATCTTTATTACCCTTATACATCAACTATTTATTATTCTATTTTCTGCCTTACATACCAGCACAATTTTATTCATACTGACGTCCCGTTGCCTGGGGATGCATTTTTGTTTCGTGCGTGCAGGTCCAGGTAGGGATTTCGATTGTCCCCTCTGCTAGTATTCGGGGTTCAACAGTGAGTTGGTAAGCTCCACTTCTTCCTGGATCTTTCATAGCATGTTACTTTTATTGTATAGTTTGGGTATAATCGGGGCCTTGTCCCGACCAGTGCTTATGTCACTCATAGAGGTTATTGTGGACACAGTATTCTGGGTTTCTTTCTGCAGCTTCCAGTTTCCAGCCACATAGGCTTGGCATGTATAGATATGTATGTATGTGTGTATATCTGCATTGTAGCCTTGTCGGCTATCTAGTACCTTATTAACTTTGGCTTGTCTTCCATCTTCTATATGACTTACCGTTATTCAGGTTATGACCTTAAGGGTCTAGTCATAGTATTTAGATGTTATGCGGCCTGACCTTTTAGGCCCTCAGTTGAGTCAGTTGGTATGTTTATGTGGCTAACTCGATTGCATAAGGTATCGAGTTCCAGTCACGCCTTCTCTAGTTTGGGGTGTGAAATCTACCTTGTTCATACTCTCATCTATTCTCGATAGACTACCCTCCATGGTGGTCAAGTGTCCCTTCATGTGCCCAATTGTCTGACTTATATCAGTAAGCGCTCCCATGATAGATTCTAAGGTAACCTTTCCTTTAGGTGGGCGGATCTCACTTCCGTTTGCCATGGTACCTAACAATTAAGACAACTCAACAAAAATAACAAACAACGTTAGCGTTAGTAAAATGAACTCATAATCACTCGTGTTTACACACCTTTGATTACCTCTCAAATTGGCGCGGCAAATGTTGAAGATTGTTTATACTCGGTTGATCACAAAGTGTCAATTCTACTATTGGCAGACATGGATTTTTGTTTTAAAGAAAAGACAGACGACTCGATTAAAGCAAAATGGACTTGAATCATGAAGTTAACTACAAAGTAAAACTAATTAAAGCACAAAAAGAAGAGGCATTAACAAAGAAGTGAACTCAAGAACCAATAGTCAACAGGTAGAGCAATTACAAGTTGAAAATCAGTTTAGGAATCTTGAGAATGATTAAAAATCAAAAGAAAAGAAACTAAGAATTAGAACCTAAAATTAGGAGTGTAAAATGAGTTTCCGATCGCCAAATGACCTGTTTTCTTCGCCAAAAGTGAAGTTCAGCTTGCCAAGTTGAAGATGGGATCGCCAAACTTGACTATCTGCCAAGGCTAATCGGCAATTTGGGTGGAAGTTCGGCTGCGAGCAAGGCTGAGCTAGCCGAAATTTCCAGTAACCAATTTCAAGGCCAGTTGGTGACTAACCTTCCCAAAGGGCGAGGTGCCGAATGGACTAGGCGAGTAAAGGCAGGGCTCGCCTAATGGTCCAACAGTTCCACCTGAAGGCCTCCGAATTTAAACTTCTGTTGTCCCCCCTACACTTGTCCTTTAGTTTTTACCCTTTTTCGTAAAATTTCTTTTGTACAAACACCTTTACACTTTCTCTTTCTTCTGTTTTGGAATCAAACCCTTTCTTTTTGAATATTCTTCCCTTTGAAGATTTGAATGTTCTTCAAGAACTTAAGAACAAGATGTAGACCAAAAAAATAAACCCTCTGAATTTTTGGCTCGGAATTTCACGAAAATTAAGATACAAGCTCTCTTTGATATGGGGAACAACATCCAATACTTTTTAGCTCTCAATTCCCAACCAAAACCTTCAGATTTTAAAACCCACTTGGACCTTTTTCAAGCTTCTTCAGCCTCCAATGGTGGATTCTTCAATGGTGAACCAAAACCCTTCTAATATTATACCTAGACTCAAATAAGGTTAGGGAACACTAATCCAACCTTAGAAACACAAAGAAGACTCAAATCTACAAAACCCATTTTGGAAATTTCTTCAAAAGCGAATTTGACCCTAGAATAGTAGGAACGAATCTAATCCAAGCTCTGATACCAAATGATGTAATTCTCAAAAGGGAATCACAATAAAATGTGGAAATTGAAATACAAAAATTAAAGGATAAGTATATAGACACACAAGAGGAAACAAAGAGCAACCAAAGGGTATATTTTACCTAACGACCTCAATCTGTTAATCCTACGATAGCACCTAACTATTACGAAGACCTCAAAAGAATCGAATTCACCTTGCAACCCCCGTTTCTAAGTAATAATCAAAACAAGCTTCACCAATCTCAACACTTAAACATGAGTTTTCAGTTTTCAACATTCAAGATAATCTACCTAAAAATAACCCGAAACTGCCTATTTATAGTTTTAGGACTTTATTACATAAAAGGGCCCAAAAGTGACCCGAAATGCCCAATGGGCGAGCTAAGTCAGACTCGCCCAATCCACTTGGCGATCGGCCCATTGGGTTGGCGATGGATCCTGCACGTTGCCAGGTTCTAGAACTTTGGGCGAGCAGGGTTTGTCGCCCAAGCCCTTGGGCAATCCACTGACTGATCCTGGCTCGCCAAAAGGGACCCATGTGATCTTCACGACACGAAATCCTTTGTTTGCCACCAATACAAGCCCAAGAGCCTCCATCCCTGTGAACAACTCTTCAATACATTGGAGTTCCCAAGCTTGGCAATGAGTCAAAGGTCTTGAGGCAATCTCGATTGCATCATTTTCCCCTTCTTGAAAAGGATTCATCCTCGAATCCAAACCTTGCAAAACCATAGGGAAAACAAACAATAACAAGATCCTCATGGCATGAGGGTTAGAGTTAGCAATAACTATTTCATCACCATGCCAAGGATGCACAAATTTCACATATAACCAAGCTCAAAATGATCAACAAAGGGTCTGTAACCCATCAAAGCAATAGATACTTGGCTCCTTAAGAAACTTTGACAAAGTGGTAGAGTGAAGGAATCAATATACTTAAGCAACCACACATGTATACCCTCATTGGTTCCACATTCCAACAAGCACAAATCCCCTTTTAAGTCAAGTAGCACATGAACACTCTCATACCTAAATGCAAAGGCATAAGTAATGTTGACCCAAATTAAGAATCCATCTAATGCACTAGATAACTCCAAGAAAGTAATTATTCCCAATCCATGAGCGGTTTCAGATACACAAGTATTCCCCACCCAAATTGGCAAACATACTTCATTCAAGCACACATGATCAAGTAATAACACCAAGTAAGAATCATATGAATGACAGACGGTGTTACTACCGCAGTCAGCACACTTAAAATTAACACCGGGCTCAAATGGAAAGGGATTACGTAGCATCGAGTCACGAAAACTCTCATTTGCCCTATTGATACCACCACTAACATAAAATATGCTACCCACACAAGCATGAGTATCATCATATGTAACTAGATAAAATTGAGTCCTCGAATCCAAACCTTGTAAATCATATAGATCACAAGCAATAAGCTTATACTCATAGGATGATGGGTAGTACAAAGGTTAGCATTAAAAGCTTTGACCCGAAGCGACTCAAACTCAAGGAACAACCAAGTATCCTCTATTGTCATGCCTATTGTAACGACCCAATGGGTTATTTTGAGTAGTAGAACTATTTTGAATTTTCCCATAAATTTTAAATGGTGATTTTGAACTATATATTTAACTACAGTGATTTAGTTGACGGGTAATTATTAAATAATTAATGTTATTTATTTAGTTGGTGGTTAATGGGCCAATACCATAATTTATTTAACACCTTATGTCACTTGGCCCATATATAAAAACCGAATTTAAGCGAAAAGGGTTTAATATTTGTAAATCATAAATTAATGAGGAACAAAAGTAATTTTTGAGAAAGAAGACGGTGGTGCAGCGATAACAAAAGGCAATCCTTCTTCACCAGGTAAAAATTTAATACATCCCATACTTGTATTGGTTATCATGGATAGCGTATATTATATTATATTATTATTATTATTATTATAAGGAATTTCGTTATTATAATATGAAATTGGTAGGAATATAGAGCTTTGGTTTGAATTTAAGGGGGGAAGCTTCAATGATTTTAGGTGTAGTATTAGTTTCCATGTGAAAATTTTGATTGGAACATTTGGAACCAACAATTATGACCAGTAACTAAAGTTACATAGGTTTATTAATTTGAGGCCTACTGTTAAAGTTTGGATTGGGTTCTGGGTGTTCTAATGATTTTATCTTTTATTTTCTTTTTCATGGTGAAGTTCCTAGTAGATAAACATGTGCTAGGGGTTTAAAGTTTCATGGATATCATGGGGTGAAGAAGGAAGAAAGGAAGCTTGGTCAGAAGTTCCTGGTAGATAAACTTGTGGTAAGGGGTTTAAAGTTACATAAATACCATTAAACTTAACTCTAGACTTGAAATTTGAGACATATGAGATTTGATAAATTAGTTGGTATCAAAGTTTAGGAATTTGACTATAGATTTGGATGATTTTTTGAGTTTAGGCTAGACATATAGTAATATGAGTGTCAATAGACTCGTTAACTTATGAATATTATATATTCGATAAATTGAAAAGGTTCGGAGGCATTGAAGAAAGGAAAAGTATTGGAGAAGTAGCTTGCTTAACTTCAGTTCTTCGGTGAAGGTAAGTTATGGTTTATTCTATGTAGCAACCCTTTCGAAAGGATACTACCACTTAAACAAGAAATTTAATTAAATACTTGCGACATTTAAAAGAGATTAACTATGGCCATATTGATTATAATTTAGTAGAGGGATTAGGTTCATAAAAAAAGGAATAGTTAAGGATGTGCATCCTGCCCATTTAAACATTTATTTGATGTCAAATAGGTATTGCGCAAAATTTTAACTTATGGCGGACAAAGCCTTCCAAAATAATCTAAGCAAATAACTTCCGAGATCTCCATGCATATATTATCCTCACAGTTAAAAAATGATATAAAAAGAATATTATCAACTTCCGAGTACCAAATTTAGCCGGTTCATGCTTCACACAAACATCCAAACCAATAGTAAATTCAGTATATTACAAGACTTGGGTTTAAACACTCCCAAAAAGAACAAAACATATAGTCACACTTATATTACAACCCATAGTGATATGATCAAATTAGCCTTCAAAGCTCATGTAAATGTACAACACATAGATCTTGTACAAGTCCTAAGGTTTATACAAAATATAGATGCCTATATGCAAATGTGATCTTCCTTAAGGTTCTCAAAATCTCCATCGCCAATGGCCAGCTTCATGCCTCCTCTCGATCATTCCCTACGATAGAAACAACTATCGCTAAGCATATAGCTTAGTGGTGTAAAAAATAGGTTCTGAGCCCTCAGATTCACAAAGCTACCTTTCTCAAGTCATAGGAAGCTCAATTGAAACAAAACAAATAAATCAAGTAAACAATATATAAACAGTATCAAGTTTGATATTTAGAGATCCAAATGTTAAGAACACTCATAGCATGATTTTCCAAGAGATTCAACATCAAGGCTCTCCTAATATATACATCATGTCGTCACACCCAGCACAAGCAGGTATCAAGAAGGGCCGATGCCTTGTATCAAGAAGGGTCAAAGACCAATAATCAAGAGAACCAAGAACTATATTAAAAATGACTTTCTAGTTCGTACTTAAAATGGACAACTTCCATTCTTAAGACGGAATAAAAACCCAGAGTCAAGATGGCAAATGATCCAAATCAAGAGGCATGCCAATAGTGACAAGGTCACAGCCACAAGAAGGACAAGGTCCCAACAAGAGTACCAAGTGATCAAATAATCTGTACAAGTGGGCGAGTTACACAAACATCTTTAATGTCTTAAAGGATACCAACAAGACAATGCAAAGTAACAAGGGGTAACCAAGGTACCAAGATAAACTTTCAGATATACCAACGAGTAAAAATAATACAAGTACAAGTTCATACACAAACTTCAGTGCTTAGCTTAAAAACAGTCCAACACAACTTCAAGAGTTCAAACCGTAGACCAACCAACGTATCAATGTCCTCAACTTGTTCACGAGTATATACAACCAAAGAGAAGGGTGTGTCTAGAATTCCAGCCAAAAGGACCAAGTTTCTCTCTTGTGATTTTGAAGAATAAATGGTTAGATAATGTTCTAAGGTTCTTAGACTTTAGGGGAAACGAATTTCACTAGAGAAGGTGGAAAAATATAGTCTCAAGAGTGATGTTTATCACATGAACAACTGTCTCCAAAAGGTGGTTGCCTAAAAAAAGGTTGGCTGCCTAAAATGCATACATATATACCTATATGTATAATCCTCACCTCCCTTTCAAGTTATGCATAATTCTAATTAGAATATTATATAAATACCTCAATACAATCCCTTAAATGACTGTCTCAATTTATGTTAAGCAAATTTGCAAATATAACAAAATTTCAAGTTCCCGAAACGAGAATAAAACATATTTTAGTAATTAAGCAATGGTAAATCAACATGCGACTCTTGGTTAGTATTTCGGGGTGTTACAACTCTCTCCCCCTAAAAGAAATTTTGTCTTGAAATTTACCTTAAACTAGTCCCGGAACAAGTGTGGATATTGGGTCCTCATGTTTTCTTCTCTCTCCTAGGTAGCTTCTTTTCCATAATGGTTCTCCAAAGTACCTTTACTAAGGGGATTCTCTTGTTCCTAAGTTGCTTTACTTCTCGAGCATGAATTAGGATAGGTTTTTCATTATACGTCAAGTCAGGATTAACCTCAATAGATTCAACTGGAAGAACATGAGATGGATCAGAACGATATCTGCTGAGCATAGAAACATGGAAGACATTGTGGATCTTGTCTAACTCCGGTGGCAAAGCTAATTTATATGCAACTAGTTCAACCCTTTCAAGTATCTCATAAGGTCCAATAAATCGGTGAATAAGTTTTCCTTTTGGCCAAATTTCATAATCTTTTTCCATGGAGACACCTTTAAGAATACTTTATCTCCAACTTGATATTCAATTTCACGCCTTTTAAGATCAGCGTACGACTTTTGTCTATCGAAAGAAATCTTTAGACGATCCTTGATAATTTTTACCTTGTCCTCTATTTGTTGCACAATTTCAGGACCAACAAGCTTTCTTTCACCAACTTCATTCCAACAAAAAGGGGTCTCGCATTTTCTTTCATATAAGGCTTCATAGAGAGGCATTCCAATACTCGATTGGTAGCTATTATTATAAGCAAATTCTATCAAAACCAAGTGTTTGTCCCAACTACCCTAAAACTTCATAATGCAACCTCGAAGCATATCCTCCAAAATTTGTATCACTCTTTCCGACTGGCCGTCTGTCTGAGGATGAAACAAAGTGCTAAATTTCAACTTAGTACCCAAAACTTCATGCAAGATGCCCCAAAATCTAGATGTAAACCTTAGGTCTCGGTCAGATACAATAGACACAGGGATCCCATGTAGTCTTACAATCTCAATAATGTACAATTCGGCTAAACGCTCAAGTGAGTAACCCATCCTAATTGCTAAGAAGTGAGCACTCTTGGTTAGCCTATCCACAATCACCCATATTGCATCATGATTCCTTTGAGTGCGAGGAAGTCCACAAACAAAGTCCATAGTTATTCTCTCCCATTTCCATTCCGACATCGATAAGGGTTGTAGTAAATCAATTGGGACTTGATGCTCTGCCTTTACTTGTTAACAGACCAAACATTTGGAAATGAACTCCGCAATGTCTCTCTTCATACCATTCCACCAATAATGTTCTTTGATTGTCTGGTACATCTTTGTACCCCCAGGATGCATTGCATACGGTGCAGTATGTGCTTCATTTAATATTTTTCTCATCAATTTGTCATCATTAGGGATGCATAATCTGTTTTGATAAAATAAGCCACCATCATCTGCTATGTAAAATCAAGCTTTTCCCCATTTTGAACTTCTCTGGTCAGTTTTACAAGTTTCTCATCTAACTTTTGTGCTTTTTTCACCTGTTCAAGTAATATTGACTTTACTTGCAAATTAGCAATAACTGAACCATTTGAATCAAGTGTGAAACAAACATTCATGGCTCTTAACTCAAGGAGCAATGGTAGAGGACTCAAAAAATGCTTGCGAAGGATTTTCGACTTAAGGCATCTGCAACGACATTAGCTTTACCTAGTTGATAATCAATCGTGCAGTCATAATCCTTGATGAGTTCAAGCCATCTACGTTGTCTTAGGTTTAGCTCCTTCTGAGTACCCAAGTAGTTTAAGCTCTTGTGATTAGTGAATATATTACATTTCTCTCCATACAAATAATGCCGCCATATTTTTAAAGCAAACACTATAGCAACAAGTTCAAGATCATGAGTAGGATAATTTAATTCATGCAGTTTTAATTTCTAAGAGGCATAATAAATTACCTTCCCTTCTTGCATCAAAACGCATCCTATACCATTGTGAGAAGCATCATTGTATACTACATATTCTTTCCCTTCAATTGGTAGAGTAAGTATAGGCGCTTGAGTCAACAAGGATTTGAGAGTTTCAAAGCTCTCTTGGCATTTGTCATCCCAAATAAACTTTACTTCCTTCTGCAAGAGCTTAGTCAAAGGGGAGACGATAATGGAAAAGCCTTTCACAAATCTTCGGTAGTATCCTGCTAAGCCCAAGAAACTTCTTACCTCAGTTGGACTTTTGGGAGGTCTCCATTCAACAACTGCTTGTATCTTACTAGGATCTAACTTCACGCCTTTGGTTGATACAACATGTCCCAGAAAAGCAACTTCATCAAGCCAAAATTCACACTTGGAAAGTTTAGCATAAAGTTCTGTCTCCTACAAAATTTTTAAAACAATTCGAAGGTGTTTATCATGGTCTTCACTACTTCTGGAAAATATTAAAATATCATCTATAAAGACAACCACAAACTGATCAAGATAAGGCTTGAATACTCGATTCATTAGATCCATGAATACCGCAGGAGCATTTGTCAATCTGAATGGCATCACCAAAAATTCATAATGACCATACCGAGTTCTAAAAGCAGTTTTAGGAATATCTTTCTCTCTAACACGCAGTTGGTGATATCCAGACCTTAAATCAATCTTTTAGCACCCTTCAGTTGGTCAAACAAATTATTGATCCTTGGCAGTGGATATCTATTCTTGATTGTTATTCAGTTCAATAGTCTATAGTCAATACAAAGCCTAAGAGTACCATCTTTCTTCTTTACGAATAAAATAGGGGCTCCCTAAGAAGAAACACTAGGTAGAATAAAACCTTTCTCAGGAAGTTCTTGCAATTGAGATTTCAATTCTCTTAATTCTGCTGGAGCCATTCTATAAGGAATGACAGAAATAGGGGTAGATTCAGGAATAAGCTCGATTGGAAATTCAACCTCTCTTTCCGGAGGCAACCCAAGAAGATTTTTGGGGAAGACTTCTGGGAAATAACATACAGCAGGTATGTCCTTGATACAAGGACTCTCCAACTGTGTATCAACTATGTGAGCAAGGTATGCGCCACAACATTGACGCATCAACTTTCTCGCCAAGGCTGCATAAATAATACTAGATGTCAATGATCTTCACCTTGTACAATGATGTGTGAAAATGTAGGATCTTTAAAAGTCACATGCTTTGACCTACAATCTACCACTGCATGATATTTATAAAGCCAATCCATCCCGATAATAACATCAAAATCCTTGAATGACATTTCAATCAAATCAGCAAGGAAGACTAGATTTTGAATCACGAAGGGACAATCTTGGTAAACTCGATAACACATAACTTGATAACCCAAAGGACTTTTAACCATCACATCATAATAAGTCTCTCAGATTTCACATTTTTAGGAAGAACAAGTGATGAACAAATATAGGAATGCGTAGAACCAGGATCAAACAATGTAAACAAACATAAGCCAAATAAATGAAATTTACCGACAACCATGTCTTGTCCATCTTGATAATCTTTCTGCCTCATAGCATAAGCGCGTGCAGTAGCCCTTGGTCCATTAGTTTTATTAGCTCCATTGGCACCTGTTGCTTGGGTGTTTTTAGGTCTTACCCCTCTATTAGTTTGAGGAGGATTAATAGAAGGCTTATGAACAGAGCCTTCAGTTTTCAAGGAAGGAGAATTATTAGGATTTGGACAGTCCTTCACTTTATGATCAAAGCTCCCACAATTGAAACATGCACCAGAAGCTCTCCTGCAAGTATCATAATGATTCTTTCCACATTGTGGACAAGTGGGATGCGAGGCTTGCCTTGGCCATAATTTGGAATGCTAGCTGTAGAAAATTCTGATATGTTTTGCTTTTGCTGAGGTGGTCTGTTAACACTACCATCCTTAGAATCATCAAACCTTCCCCTTTTGGATGGACCTCCAAAATCTGGTCTAGGATTTCAGAATTTGTTTTCATTAATACTAGCTTCTTCTTTATCAAGTCGTTCCCAAATAAAAGTAGCAGACACTAACTTACAAAAGTTCTCATGTTGCAGGATCGCCACATTCTTCCTAATGGAATCATTTAAATCGTCTTCAAATTTCCTGCACTTGTCTTTTTCCTCTTTAATAATACCTCCAGCATAACGAGAGAGCCTTAGAAACTTCTGTTGGTACTCAACAATAGACATGCCTCGTTGCCTTAAATTCAAAAACACCTTTCTCTTGGCATCACAATAAGCAGGTGGGATATACTTCATACGAAATTCCTTAAGAAAATCATCCCAAGTAAGAACAAGAGGTTTTACCTTGGCATTCAAAACACTTACCCACCAATCATAAGCATCCTTTTGTAATAGTGAAATAGAATACTTAAATTTGGCAACATATGAACACTCCAACTGCTCAAATACCCTCTCCATGAGGTCCAACCATTGTTCAACATCAGTGGAATCAACAATACCTTCAAACTCCACTCCACCCATTTTCCTCATTTCTCAAAGTTAATCCCGTTGGGATCATGCATCGATTCAACCATGTGGTGGAAGAATTCAACTATTTGTTGAAAAAGAGGATTCATGGCTGAGTACCATGACTCATATGAGGATGTGAACCAACTCTTACACCCTGATGATTTCCTACTTCAGACCCACTAGTGTGGGAAACATATTGATTCGAGAAATGTTATCCATCCTCTTCCAGTGCATGAGGTTGGGAAACAGAGGTACCCGGCCCTTCACGAGCAGCTTCCATAGGTCGGTCAAAAGAAGAGGCCATAAATTAATTCCTTCAAAAGGGAAGATCACATTGCACTAGGGACATGTACTTGATGCATATGCACTCTACATGCGATAAAAATAATATAAACCATGTAAGTGAACAAATAATCTATATAGAACATTTTTTGAAAGCGAACAAGTATACAAGTAATTCACAACAAAAGTCCTAGAACCACAAACCTAGACTCTGATACCAACACTTGTAGCGACCCTTTCGAAAGGATACTACCACTTAAACAAGAAGTCTAATTAAATACTTGCGACATTTAAAAGAGATCAACTATGGCCATATTGAGTATAATTTAGTAAAGGGATTAGGTTCATAAAAAAATGAATAGTTAAGGATGTGCATCCTGCCTATTTAAACAGTTATTTGATGTCAAATTGATATTGCGCAGAATTTTAACTTATGACGGACAAAGCCTTCCAAAATAATCTAAGCAAATAACTTCCGAGATTTTCATACATATATTATCCTCACACTTAAAAATGATATAAAAAGAATATTACCAACTTCTGAGTACCAAATTTAGCCGTATCATGCTTCACACAAACATCCAAACCAATAGTAAATTCAGTATATTACAAGACTTGGGTTTAAACAACCCCAAAAAGAACAAAACATATAGTCACACATATATTACAACCCATAGTGACATGATCAAATTAGCCTTCAAAGCTCGTGTAAATGTACAACACATAGATCATGTACAAGTCCCAAGGTTTATACAAAATATAGATGCCTATATGCAAATGTGATCTTCCTTAAGGCTTTCAAAATCTCCATCTCCAATGGCTAGCTTCATGCCTCCTCTCGATCATTCCTTACAATAGAAACAACTATCGCTAAGCATATAGCTTAGTGTTGTAAAAACTATAGGTTCTGAGCCCTCAGATTCACAAAGCTACCTTTCTCAAGTCATAGGCAACTCAATTGAAACATAACAAATAAATCAAGTAAACAATATATAAACAGTATCAAGTTTGATATTTAAAGATCCAAATGTCAAGAACGCTCATAGCATGATTTTCCAAGAGATTCAACAACAAGGCTATCCCAATATATACATCATGTCGTCACACCAAGCACAAGCATGTATCAAGAAGGACCGACACCCTATATCAAGAAGGGTCAAAGACCATTAATCAAGAGAACCAAGAACCATATTAAAAATGGCTTTCTAGTTCGTCCTTAAAATGCACAACTTCCATTCTTAAGACGGACTAAAATCCAGAGTCAAGATGGCAAATGATCCAAATCACGAGGCATGCCAATAGTGACAAAGTCACAGCCAAAAGAAAGACAAGGTCCCAACATAAGTACCAAGTGATCAAACATTCTGTAAAAGTGGGCGAGTTACACAAACATCTTTAATGTCTTAAAGGATACCAACACGACAATGAAAAGTGACAAGGGGTAACCAAGGTACCCAGATAAACTTTCAGATATACTAGCATGTAAAAAGAGTACAAGTACAGGTTTATACACAAACCTCAGTGTTTAGCTTAGAAACAGTCCAACACAACTTTAAGAGTTCAAACCGTAGACCAACCAACGTATCATGGTCCTCAACTTGTTCACGAGTATATACAACCAAAGAGAAGGGTGTGTCTAGAATTCCAGCCAAAAGGACCAAGTTTCTCTCTTGTGATTTTGAAGAATAAATGGTTAGATAATGTTCTAAGGTTCTTAGACTTTAGGGGAAACGAATTTCACTAGAGAAGGTGGAAAAATATAGTCTCAAGAGTGATATTTATCACATGAACAACTGTCTCCAAAAGGTAGTTGCCTAAAAAAAGGTTGGCTGCCTAAAATGCATACATATATACCTATATGTATAACCCTCATCTCCCTTTCAAGTTATGCATAATTCTAATTAGAATATTATGTAAATACCTCAATACAATCCCTTAAATGACTGTCTCAATTTATGTTAAGCAAGTTTGCAAATATGACAAAATTTCAAGTTCCCAAAATGAGAATAAAACATATTGTTGTAATTAAGCAATGGTAAATCGACATGTGACTCTTGGTTAGTATTTTGGGGTGTTACACTTAGACTTAGTATTTGGAGATTAGATGTCATTGATGTGATGACTTTCAGGTTATGGGAATGACATATAGTAGACTTTAGTGAAGTTATGTTTCTTACCTTAATAAAATTTGAGCTTCTGCATTATTATTGTATTTTGTAAGTAGAACAACTAAAATAACTTGAGTTGAATTCGTTGGTTCTCTCACCTAGGAGGTTAAGTGTGGGTGCCACTCATGACTCGTTTTGGGTCGTGACAAACTTGGTATCAGAGCTTTAGGTTCGGTGATCTCATCACACAAGGACAAGTCTAGTAGAGTCTTGCGGAACGGTACGGGGACGCCTTTACTTTTCTTCGAGAGGCTATAGGACTTTAAGAAAACTCTTTTATTTCTTTCTTTTGTACAATTACTTGAATCCAATTGGTAACTAGGTGATACAAATTGGTATCTGAATATCTTCACTCTATTTCACATATGGTCAGAACTAGAGCAATAGAAGTGACAGTAGCAACACCAAAAGAAAGGATGTGTCCTTGGAAATAGGCATGATTCTCCAATAGACTACATGGCCTATAATGACTAGTGACCAACATGATCTCTTTAGTAAGTTCTTAAAGTTGAAAATGCTCATTCTTCATGGGTACTGAATACTCAGATGCTTTTGATTTCTTTGTTGATTGTCATGAGCTTCTTCATAAGATGAATATACTGGAGAGGTTTGGTGTTGAGTTTGTGACATACCAGTTCTTGGGAGCCGCCAAAATGTGGTGGCGATCTCATGTTGAATGCCTACCAGTATAGACACTACTTATGACTTGGACAACATTTTTTAATTTCTTCACGGAGAAGTATGTACCTCGATCTATGAGGGAGAAGAGGAGAGATGAGTTCCTTAATATAGAGGAACGAGAGATATTTGTTGCAACCTATGAGGCCAAATTTCATGTATTATCAAGATATGTGATTTAGATTTGCAAATTCAAGCTTTATAAGGGGTTGCTTTAGCAAAATCTTTTTAGGAAGTGGTTGATTTTGTGATACAGGTAGAGGGGGTGAAGTTAGATGACTTTTCCAAGGTGACAACATTCAAGAAGTTTCCTAAGGGACGGCTATAAAATGAACAACATTACTTGGAAAATACAGTTAGTAAAGTTGTCATAACACGCATAGCAAATGATGAAATTATGTTGCACCAATTGAGGTCAAAATCTCTACTACGATTCATAGATTGAGTGTATATCAAAGAGGGTCATGATACGACTACTACAACAGTACCAATACTTACTTGGTCAGAGTTATGAAGTGTGTTACCTTTGTTATCGACCTGATCTAATAAAGAATGCATATTGCTTGGGCTAGAGACATAAGAGATTTGATATTGTTTTACATCTATTCAATGGGTAGAAATGTGTGAGCTATTTGGGTATGATATTTTCGATAGATATGATGTATTTAGTGATAGATCTAATGGACTTTCACGGTGTGGTACTAGTGTTATGTGGAAACGGATACGTCGATTGTCAAGTGTGAATACTAACTACTTAAGGAGTTATTAGTTGTATGACATGTTCAGATAATGAGATTTGATGTTGCATTCGCATTTGAGAAACCAACTAATTTGTTACTATAGATTCTTGGGTTAAATATTGTTTAAAAGATGATTTTACTGGTGGATCTTTGGTAAGGTATTAGTGCATTTAGGTTGTGCAGTGTATCTTGAGGATTCTAAATGAGGATTGGTAATTTTATCTTAAGCTCCAAAGGAGTGGATAAATATCAGAATGACAAGATTATGAGTAAAAAAATCCCAGTGAGTATACTTGGGTGAAGGAAATTGAATATTTTAGTAAGAAAGTATGTAAAATTGGGTTAGTCCTTTGAATTTTATTGGTATAACTAGATTTGAGGTGTTGTGTCAATGAAAAGGCTGATTTCGTGGTGATGGTAAGGGCTAACTAAGCATGATGGTAATAAGAGTTCATGAAGGATTGTGATTGAGATTCAACTATATGATAAGATTGTTTATTAAATGAATTTTGATTGGTAATAACGACTTACGAGTATCTAAGGTTGTGACTTTCTACTATTTGGTGAGTAACGTGGTTGTATGGAAAATTTTAGGAGATGTTAGGACACCGCTCGAATAGAATTTAAATTAAGGAGCTGGAGTCATAATGGAAAAAATAGTGGGATGTAGTGTAGCCTTCGGAAAGAGGTGAGAGCAAGAATAATTTCTATGTTTGTAAGGGCCAACAAGGTATCTTCATAGGGGTTGAGAATTGGGTTCAGAGACGCGTGATTTCATCCATATTTCTCTGGTTATGGTAATAGCATCACATGTACATCAGGTTGGTTAAAAACTATTGGATAGGACTCGAGAAATGAGTGTATAGACGCTCAACTCGAGTGTGATGAGAAGCTCTTTTGTGGGTTTGAGTTTGGTAATGAGTACACTTGGATTTTTAGTGAAGGATATGATAAGATCAATGGAGAGGCAATCAATGATAAGCTAAGATACAGGAACTCATAAAAATCTTCAAGGTATGAGCTAATATTGATAGATAAGGAGATCAGATTACATAGTTGAATTCACAATTCATTTTTTTTTCATTGTAAGTCTACATTCGTAGTGGTATATTTTGTCAAGATATGAATTTGTAAGATAAGAAATGATTGATTGAATTGGATATTGAGCATTTGGAAGCACTTATGCATGGTTTTGGTCATAAAGTTTGTTACTTTTAATTTTTAAAGGACATACGGAAGGGTTTCACTTAAAAGTGTTGGTTTAAAGTAATGTAAATGGCCGGAGTGGTTATGATGGTTGCTAGTATTGAGAGTGTGAGCTTCAGTAGAATGATGTGAAGAGTATGTGGAGTTTGATAAATAGAGTATAGGTACGATCATAATGGGGACCAGACTGGTGGATTGTGGGTAGCTAAAAATAAAATAAACGGAGTCAGCTAAATGGAAATGTTTGATATGGGCTCTTGAGAGGAAGCATTTACTGTTATTCAACCTTGGTTCTATACTTTTTTATGTAAGCACTTATTTTATTTTTGTACATGGTTTGGATATGATTCACTAGCTATGCTCATGCGTGTTTTAACTTTTGTGGATGGATCCCCAATGGTGTATCGGGTGTACCGATCCTGTTATGTCCTCTTGGTTAGGTAGGATGTTTGGGCATACTTGGTTATCTCAGATAACATAGTTGGTGTTGTCTTGGAGCTTTTGAAGTGTTCAAGTGGTTCTACATATACCACATTGCTTATGAGAATTTATACAAGAGCTAACCTGGGTATTTACAGTTGTCGACAACCTTAATATTCATCTAGTCGTCGAGGTCATGTTCCGATTATGTGTTGTTGAATGTGTGGACCATTGGGTCTAGCTCTACCGTTCTTAAGGGTTATCAACAACTAGAATTTTGACTGTGTTGTCAGAGGTTTTGTATGCTTGGTGTATCATTCGATGGATGGTGACTTGATCATTTCCTTCTTTGGGTTAAATAACTTTGGTTTCCTCTTTATGAGTACGTGATGTCTAAGGAACAATTTTTTTTTATATATATATAACTTAAGCTCATGGAAAGTTTATGTTGCCAGAAGGAAATATCGATAAGGTCTATGATGGTTTATGCATTATGAGTGTGTGGTGGTTAGTTGGTTCAGGTTCACTTATGGTTGTAGTCAGTATTGATTCGGGATTTTATCATGGTTATGTGAGAAAAAAATCGTTTTAATGGTTGTGTCAAGGTCGTTGGAAATATGTTGTCGACGTGTGTACGATTAAATTTGGTGGATATAGGGATTAGATTTTGTTGTTAGTTGAGTTTACATACAACAATAGTTATCACTCGAGTATTGAGATGACCCCATTTGAAACATTGTATGAGAGGAGGTGTAGGTATCCTATCGATTGGTTTGATGCATTTGAGGTGAAATCATGGGTACTGATATTTTGAAGAAATCATTAGAGGAAATGAAATTCATCCAGGAAAAGCTTCTAGTAGCTTAAATCATGCAAAATGAGTATGTAGACCGGAAGGTTAGAGACTTGGAGTTTATGGAGGGAGAGCAAGTGTTGCTGAAAGTTTCACCTATGAAGGGTGTGATAAGGTTTGGTAAGCGGGGTAAGCTTAGTTCGAGGTATATTGGGCCATTTGAAGTTCTTAAGCGTATGGGAGAGGCGGCCTATGAATTGGCTTTGCCTCTAGGATTATCAGGAGTGCACTCGGTGTTTCATGTGTATATATTGAAAAATTATCATGGTGATGGAAACTACATTATTCATTGGGAGTGGGTCTTACTTGATGAGAATTTATCTTATGAGGAGGTGCCTGTAGCTATTCCAAATAAGGAGGTCCGCAAGTTGAGGTCAAAGGAGATTGCATTTGTCAAGGTCTAGTGGAAGAATCGACTGATTGAAGAGTCCACTTGAGAGACTGAGGCTGATATACATGAAAGATATCCACATTTTTTATCGATTTAGGTACCATTTCTTACCCTCGCCTTCCTTTGATTGTTCGAGGATGAACGATGGGTAAATTGGTATCCAATGCAACGACCCATTACGTTATTTTGAGTACCAGAACTATTTTGAATTTTCCCATAAATTTTAAATGGTGATTTTGAACTATATATTTAACTACAGTGATTTAGTTGACGGGTAATTATTAAATAATTAATGTTATTTATTTAGTTGGTGGTTAATGGGCCAATACCATAATTTATTTAACACCTTATGTCACTTGGCCCATATATAAAAACCGAATTTAAGTAAAAAGGGTCTAATATTTGTGAATCAGAAATTATTGAGGAACAAAAGTAATTTTTGGGAAAGAAGACGGTGGTGCAGCGATAACAAAAGGCAATCCTTCTTCACCAGGTAAAAATTTAATACATCCCATACATGTATTGGTCATCATGGATAGAGTATATTATATTATTATTATTATAAGGAATTTCGTTATTATAATTTGTTGGTCAAATAAGAAATTGGTAGGAATATAGCGTTTTGGTTGGAATTTAAGGGGGGAAGTTTCAATGATTTTAGGTGTAGTATTAGTTTCCACGTGAAAATTTTGATTGGAACATTTGGAACCAACAATTATGAGCAGTAACTAAATTTACAAAGGTTTATTAATTTGAGGCCTATCCGTTAAAGTTTGGATTGGGTTCTGGGTGTTCTAATGATTTTATCTTTTATTTTCTTTTTCATGGTGAAGTTCCTAGTAGATAAACATGTGCTAGGGGTTTAAAGTTTCATGGATATCATGGGGTGAAGCAGGAGGAAAGGAAGCTTGGTCAGAAGTTCCTGGTAGATAAACTTGTGGTAAGGGGTTTAAAGTTACATAAATACCATTAAATTTATGTTATTAGAGGATTGAGACTTAACCCTAGACTTGAAATTGGAGACATATGAGATTTGATAAATTAGTTGGTATCAAAGTTTAGGAATTTGACTATGGATTTGGGTGACTTTTTGAGTTTAGGCTAGATACATAGTAATATGGGTTTCAATGGACTTATTAACTTACAAATATTATATATTTGATAGATTGGAAAGGTTCGGAGGAATTGAGGAAAGGAAAAGTATTGGAGAAGTAGCTTGCTTGACTTCGGTTCTTCGGTGGAGGTAGGTTATGGTTTATTATATGTGATAGATAGACTCTTAATAGTGATTGATAGTCATTAAGTGATATTGTGAATTTTTCTATGTACTTTGTTGTTGTAGTTTGGATAATTCATGTGTTATTGTGATTGGTCTGTAATCCCAAGACCGCAGAATCCATAATCTTGAACGTGTCAATTAAAGTGATGCCTTGAATAAAGAAGGTTTAATGAAATATTTTTAAGAAATGGAAGAGATGATAAAGAATGACAAATAAATTAAATATATTGTTGTATCGGGTGCCCCGAGCCGGCACGATATATTGAATCGGGTGCCACAAGCCGGCACAATATTATTGGATCGGGTTTCATGTTCCGACACGGTATTATTGGATCGGGTGTCATGTTCTGACATGATATTATTGGATCGGGTGTCACGTTCCGGCACGGTAACATTAACGGAAAAAATATTGAATTAACTTAATGTAGTCAATCTAAAAGGACCCATTTCCCAAATGAGCGTGGTGTGGAGGAATGAGTCCTCGTGTGTGTGTTTGATATTGTGACTGATTACGTACTTGCTTCTGTTGTCACTGTTCATGTTGTTTGTTGCTTATCACATGCTAAGTGTTAGAGTTGATTTTATACAATTACTTTATGCATATTAGTTACTATTTTTAGTCCGCAGATGATATCTACTCAGTACATGTTGCCTTGTACTGAGCCCTACTTGTGTTTTTCTTTGTTTTCCTTTTGTGGAGTGCAGTGTGTGTACCAACTACTTTGACTCGCCATCAGCTCTAGCTAGTCTCTAGTATATCAGGTTTCAGGGTGAGTTATTCATTCGAGCTCGTGTTGGATTCTCTCGGTCATGGCATGATGTCCTTAGTTTTCGGACACAGACTACTTTATTCTTTTATTTTGGTTATTTAATACTCTTAGACTTAGTATTTGGAGATTAGATGTGCTTGATGTGATGACTTTCAGGTTTTGGGAATGACATATAGTAGACTTTACTGAATTTGTGTTACTTACCTTAATATGATTTTAGCTTCCGCATTATGATTGTATTACGTAAGTAGAACAACTAAAATAAGTTGGGGTAGTGTGGGTGTCATTCATGACTCGTTTTAGGTCGTTACAACTATTAATCCCATAGATGCAGAACAAGGACAATTGTTATTCTTCTCAACAACAGGATAATACCACCCAAAAGATGATACCTCCACAAGTTGAAATACCTTCAAACATTCATCGGGATCAAAATGATAGAAGGCCCACATAACTGGATCAGACCAATAATTATAGACCTCAATGATACCCCGATCCATATGCAACGCACATTTAATCCAACTAGGGATCTCATCATATGCAAAGAGATAGTAAAGGAAGGTACAAACTTCACTTTCTCTTGGCAAATATCTCCTACCCCCATAAGATGCACAATCAACAAGATCATGCTCAAAGTAAGAATAACAAAAGGGGTCTAGGATGCTATCCTTCCCCATACACAATTTAGGCCCTTCAAGTGGATGGTAAAACCTCAAGAAGAGCTTTCCTGCATAGGGAAAGGTATCAACAATTTCACCCATATTATGCCTGCCATTTTGACCAAGCATCCCCACACAAATACTATAATTCAGCTCACTACCGGGGTCAATTGAAAGGCAATCCATGAACTTGGATCAAGTGCACCTCCTTTGATCATATAGGCACTCTTACCTTCCAACAACATACTCCACTCAATAGCATGAGCATCATGATATGCAAACAAGTAGTAGAGAAATGTGTTGCCTAAATACACTTCAATTAAGGGGTTCCCAACTTTAGCCTTCACTCTAGATACTAGAGAAACACAACTCATACGAGGTCTTGGAACATGCAAGGAAAAAGTAACATTTAGAACATAGGCATCCCTTTTCATCTTAACTCTACCCTTCCCAATAAATGTATTATGATGATCACAAAAGAGATTTGCATCTTTGGAAAGTGTGTCATCACATCATAGTGGATTCTCAAATACATTAACAACATTTATGAGAGTTCCACCTTTGGAAATTGTGTCATCACTCCATAAGGGATTCTCAAACGATATAGCAACACTTTCATCAAACAAGAATGCCACATTGGAAACATCATCCCATTTATGACATGGAGTGGGATGAGCCATCTTTGATAACACACAATAACCATTGAGCCCATCAATCATATCATCTAATCTAGGGATAGGGTGACAATACCTTAAGATAATTTTTCTAATGGCCCACAAATCAACACACATGCGCCATGCTCCATCTTTCTTTGGAACCAATTGAACCGGAACAACGCACGGACTTGTAATTTTCCTCTCATAGCCTTTGTTGAAGAGTTCCTAAACTCGCCTTTGTAGCTCTTGGATATATTCCAAACTACTTCTATGAGCCAGTTTGGCTAGACATTGTGAGCCCGCTAAGAAGTCAATTTGGTTCTCAATACCTCGGGGAGGGGTCACTTCACTTGGTAGCTCCATTAAAAGGGCTTCACTAGGATCCTACAAAAGGAAATAAATAGAATGGGCAGGAGAAGAATTATAGGGGTTAGTTTGAAACACATGATCCTTATATGTGGTAAGGATCAATGAACTTTTGACTTACACGTCCTCCCTTATCTCTTTATGCTCAACCAATAACACTTGGGCTTTTCCTTTCAACTTCCTCCTTTATTCTTCTTCTTGGCCCTCAACTTCCACATGCCCCTCGTCCTTCTTCCTTTTATCCCTCAACTCATCCATCTTTTCGATACATCTCAATGACTTGAGATGGTGACATAGGATGAAGGACATACTCATGTCCATTCGACATAATTGAATATGTGTTGTTTCTTCCATCATGTTTTGTTGAACGAACATGTTGCCAAGCTCTCCCGAGTAGTACATGACAAGCTTGCATGGGTATCACACCACAAAGGACTGTATCTTGGTACCTCACAATTTGAAACATGATCAAGACTTGTCTATGCACCCTCAATTCCTGACCCTCACTCAACCATTGAAGTTTGTAAGGCTTAGTAAGCTTAGTGGTAGGAAGCTTAAAAAAATCTACCATAGTGATGCTAGCAAGGTTTGCACAACTTCCATTGTCAATGATCAAGGAACATACATTACCTTGGATGAGGCACTTGGAATGGAAAATATTCTCTCTTTGGCTTTGATTACTCATGGTCTTGCTAGGTATAGTTTGCCTTACCACATACGTTGGTAGTCTGAACTCTCCCAAGCCTCATCCTCCACATTGATTCTTCTATATTCCTTCATGGACATACTTTCTTGCCAATCGGTCATAGTTTTGGGTGTGATAGTAGAAGAACTAGTGTGGTCGTGCCCACTTGTGGATGCACTAAAAGTAGTTTGTGGTGTGGAGTTTGTAGAGTTAACTCGACCTTCTACCTTGTTCATACTCTCATCCATTCTCGATATACTACCCTCCATGGTGGTCAAGTGTCCCTTCATGTGCCCAATTGTCCGACTTATATCCTTAAGCGCTCCCATGATAGATTCCAAGGTAACCTTTCTTTTAGGTGGGCGGGTCTCACTTCTGTTTGCCATGGTACCTAACAATTAAGAAAACTTAACAAAAACAGCAAACAATGTTAGCGTTAGTAAAATGAACTCACAATCACGCGTATTTACACACCTTTGATTGCCTCTCAAATTGGCTCGGCTAATGTTGAAGATTGCTTATACTCGGTTGATCACAAAGTGTCAATTCTACTCTTAGCTTAAATGGATTCTTGTTTTAAAGAAAGGACGAACGACTCGATTAAACCAAAACAGACTTGAATCAAAAAGTTAACTTTGAAGTAAAACCAATAAAAGCACGAAAAGATAAGACACTAACAAATAAGTGAATTCAAGAACCAATAGTCAAGAAGAAGAGCAATTACAAGTTGAAAATTAGTTTAGGAATCTTGAGAATCAAAAGAAAAGAAACTAAGAATTAGAACCTGAGATTAGGAGTGTACAACTTATTTCTGATAGCCAAATGACATGGTTTCTTGGCCAAAAGTGAAGTTTAGCTCGCCAAATTGAAGATGGGATCTCCAAACTTGACAATCTGCCAAGGCAACTCGGCTATCTGGGTGGAAGTTCAGCGGAGCGTTAAGTGGACTTTGCAAGCAAGGCTGAGATCGCCGAAATTTCTAGTAGCTCCCAACAATTTCAAGGCCAGTCGGCGACTAACCTGCCCAAAGGGCGAGGCATCTAATGTACTAGGCGAGCAAAGTCGGGGCTTGCCTAATGGTCCAACAGTTGCACCTGAAGGCCCTCCGAATTTGAACTTCTGTGGTCCCCCCTTCACTTGTCCTTTAGTCTTTACCCTTTTTGGTAAAATTCCTTTTGTACAAACACCTTTACACTTTCTCTTTCTTCTATTTTGGAATCAAACCCCTTCTTTTTTAATATTCTTCCCTTTGAAGATTTGAATGTTCTTCAAGAACTCAAGAACAAGATGAAGACCAAAAAATAAACCCTCTAAATTTTTGGCTCGGAATTTCATGAAAATTGAGATACAAGCTCTCTTTGATATGGGATCAACACCCAATACTTCTTAGCTCTCAATTCACAACCAAAACTTTCAGATTTTAAAACCCATTTGGACCTTCTTCAAGCTTCTTGAACCTCCAATAGTGGATTCTTCAATAGTGAACCAAAACCATTCTAATCTCAAACCTAGAATCAAATAAGGTTAGGGAACACTAATCCAATCTTAGAAATTCAAACAAGACTCAAATCTACAAAATCCATTTTGATAATTTCTTCAAAAATGAATTTGACCTTCTTTTTTTTGTAACAAACCCAAGACTAGAATCGTAAGAACGAATCTAATCCAAGCTCTTATACCAAATGATGTAATACTCAAAAGGGAATCACAATAAAATGTGGAAATCTAAATACAAGAATTAAAGGATAAGTAGATATAAACACAAGAGGAAAAATAAAGCAACCAAAGGGTATATTAAACCCAATGACATCAATATGTTAATCCTACGATAGCAGCTAACTCTTACAAAGACCTCAAGGGAATCAAATTCACCTTGCAACCCCCGTTTCTAAGCAATAATCAAAACAAGCTTTACCAAGCTCAACACTAAAACATGAGTTTTCAGTTTTCAACATTCAAGATAATCTACCTAAATATGACCCTAAACTGCCTATTTATAGTTTTAGGACTTTATAACATAAAAGGGCCCAAAAGTGACCCGAAATGCCCAATGAGCGAGCTAAGTCGGACTCTCCCAATCCACTTGACGATCCACCCTTTGGGTTGGCGATGGATCCTGCACCTTGCTAGGTTCTGGAACTTTGGGAGAGTTGGGTTCATCGCCCAATACCTTGGGTGATCCGCCGACTGGTCCTATCTCGCCAAAAGGGACTCATGTGATCTTACGACATGGAATCCTTTGTTTGCCACCAATACAAGCCCAAGAGCCTCCATCCCTGTGAACAACTCTTTAATACATTGGATTCCTAAGCTTGTCAAAAAGTCAAAGGTCTGGAGGTAATCCTGATTGCATCATGAGTCATGCAGATGTTCGTCTTTTTGAGTGTGAGAGTTGTATTCGATTTCGGGACTTTAAATTTTTGAAGAATTATGTGTGAATGTGGAATCATCTTTTTTGTGAGGGCATTTGAGTACCTTTGTTAAGCTTGAACAGGCATTTGAAGCAAGCATTGTAAACTTGAGTACCCTTGATTATGGTGAGTCACAATTTGAATCTTTGAGTGCACAATTGAGCATTGTATGTGTAGTTTGAACCTTTTGTGTTCATTCGTGTTAAGTCTTTAGCAGCACTTTTGTAGACAGCCTTGTAGAACCAATTGATCTCGAGTTTTACTTGAGGACAAGCAAAAGTTTAAGTTGGAGGTGTGTTGGTGCGTCCGAGATTTGGACTCATTTAGCGCTTTGTTTTGATAGTTTTAGTGTTCTGAAATGCCTAATTTATTCTATAAACTGATGTTAAAGCATTGAGTTTCAGGTATGTAAGCTAAGGAGAAAGGCAAGGACACTACCAGGTAAAAAGGAGCAAAACAAGTTGAAGAAGTGAAGAAAAGCGATCCTGGGGATCGCCAAGACCACTCGGCGAACAACCGAGTGGCTCTTTAGCTCACCCAAAGTTCCAGTGTGCCTGCCCTAGGGAGAAAAGCCAAGTTGGCGACAGAAATGGGCATTCGGCAAATCGCCGATTCACTCCTCGATGGCAACCTTGATCATCTAAAGTCACAGGACCCTGAGGACAACTGACCATTGCAAACCTGCGATAGATTGGAGAAAATAGGGGATCGTCGACCTGTTCGGTGAAGCCCGATTTATCTCGCCCAATCGATTTTTAAGACAAAAATTGGGCAACTATAAATTGAAATTTGAACTGAAGATTTATGAGGAGATCATCATACAATTCCTACAATCATTCAGTAGAGTTTTCTTTTTAGTTTTAGCGTTCCATTGTAGACTTTGAAGCTTTGAGGCTCAAACTTGAAGATTTGCACGTGGGTTTTTGAATTTAACCATTTTGGAACATTGTAAAGGCGTGGAAACTATTACCCAGCTGATGGCTAATCTAGATGGTAATTGTTTTTACCTTTTTATGATGTTTAGCTTAAACCCCAATTCTTGGGGTGTGATCATGTGATTATGGACTGAATTAGCTTATGGGTATTGTTAATTACTAATTTAAATGCTTGATTAAAGTGGGTTTAATCATTAGCTGTGTTTTAATCTATGAATTGTAGTTGCAAATGCAATTCTAATTTTGAGTTATTAGCTTGCTTGAGAGAGAAGTTTTGGAACCAAAGCTTTTGATTAATGAATTGTAGGCATTGGGTTGATATGGGTTCAGCTCGAGAGAGTGAATCCTAAACTCAATCCTACCCATCTAGCTCGAGATAGTGGATGTATTAAGGTGTGGGTTGTTCCTATTTTCTAAGCTTGTTGATGTTCGAAAGAAATCACTTGAAACGTGATAGTTGTTGGAGAGAAAACTATTTCATTTATAGTCTAGCCTACCCACTGATGTTTAGCTAATCATTAGTAGTTTCAATTACCCATATAGTGAAATTTATCTATAATCGATCACATCCCGAGAACTCCTGTTTATATTGTTATTCCCTTAGTGTTTGATTGTGTTGTAGCTGATAAGTGCAAATCCAAACCCTCCCATCTAACATTCGTTGTCACCCCTTTAGATTTGTTTGTATGTTTTCAATAATTTCTATTCATATAACTGATTAGACCACGTTTGCACTTCATAATTGAATTTGAACACGTACCCTTCCCTGTGGGTTCGACCCAACCTTTCGTTAGGTTTTATACTAGTTAATGATCGTTTACACCTAGAATTGGATGAGGTGTACTTGAAACGTTACATCACATTTGCATTAAAATCAATTAGGGATTTTATTTCGACCATAATTCATGTGTGTTGTTGACACCCAATTTTGGACCTCCACAATAGATTAATCACCGAGCTTATTCAATTTCAAACGATTTTAAATGATTTGTTTTAGAACATCTCAAAGAAAAAAATAGTTTGCAAGTTATTTTAAATATTACCGTCACTTTTTATAATTTTGAATAATATATATGTTTTATATAATTATGTTTATAATTAGTATATTTTATAAATATTTGAAAATCACCTCAAAAGATTTTGCATTTTTTGTTAATTATTTTATTAACTAGTTAATTTACCCGCGCTTCGCGCGGGCATAAATAATCTTTCTAAGCTTTTGAACAACTTTTCCAATAATCAACTGTTATAAGAAAACAAAAGTAAATTTTAGTAGGTTTTAAGAACATTTCAACATAAATTAAATGATTTGACATTATCACATACCTCAAAAATTGTAAATATATAATAAATGATTAAAAATATCTTGATATCCAATCATTTTTATCTTTTACATAATTTATCATAATATATGTTTGATGATATAATTGTCTTGTTAAAACTGAGTGATATTTTTATGTAGCGATTAAACATAATTTTATCTATTTTTTTGTATATGAAAAATATAGAATCTGATAATTTTATAGTTAGAATAGCTCCTTGTGAAAAAAAAAATTATGTAAAAGTTTTCGATAATCAATATTAGTTATAAATAATTTAAGACCATTAAAAATGTACACCACAACAACATAAATAATTTTTTTTAGAGACAATCTACTTGTCTGAGGTTAAACGTTCACCATTTTTCGTTATTGTTACATTCTTACTCTAACAAAATTTATAGAAGGAGAAAAATAAATTTGAAACAACAAGAAAATAATATTGTTGACCCTTTTAGAAATTCATTCTTCATTAAACTGCTACACTGAAAGCCCTTCTAGAGGCTTTATCAATGCAACTTTACGACTTTTTCAGAAATATGTATGTATAATTGTTGCATTATGAAAGTAGAAGTAGATCAAAATGTTGGATTCTAGACTCATGTTAAAGAAATATTCTTGAACATTAAAAATTTAAAAATGAGTCTAACCTAGATAACTCAAATGCTCAGCAATAACTTGGAACATAAAGGACAACAAATCTATGTTAATAGACATATCTTTTGTAGCTTAAGATATTACTTTTATTTAGAGAAGAATTTGTTTCATATTCTTCAAATTAAGCTTGCCGAAAATATTCATAACTCACACAAAAAATATTTAGAAGAGTTGAATGAGAAGGAAAAAAAGAAAAATATTAAAAGGACGAAAGCTTTGTCCAAGTGAGATCATATACATACCAAACGAAAAATAATCAATACAATTTTAAGGAGACAACAAAAGAGCGAGAAAAAACATATATTAAAGGGAGTAAAGTATGAGATATCCAATGATTACAACAAACATTCTAACCAGAAAAGTTTTCATATTTTTAAATAACATACCTCAAAAAAATTGACCAACACTTCAATCAACTTTCAATCCTTAAAGTACTCATAATATCCATTGATAAAATTTAGTAAAAATAGATAACAACAACATAAAAACAAAAAAAAATGGGCATTCAAAGTTATTAACTCTCAGAGGATTTTCTAAAGAATACAAAATCTCATCCTTGTATGTGAAGAAATGACGTTGTTGATGAAGAAATTAGAGATTTGTAAGGGCTTTTTTTTATTGTACCTTCAACAATTCCAGTAGAGAAAACTTGCTTGAATACTCATTAACGTTTGTTATTTAATCTGTACTAACAAAAACTTATAACAATAATTTTGTAGAAACATAAACAACGAAATTTAAAGCATGTACTAAAAAATAACAATTAATAATATAAGCATAAATTAATGACTGTAAAAAAACATACCAGGATCTGTAACAATAGAATGAAACATAATGGAAAAAATCGAGCCCACTGAATGCACAATGTGCCCTTAAGGAAATTATTCCCCTCTAGTACCCGAAATTTAAAGTAATAGATCCTCTCATGATAGAACAATTTTATTCACTAGTGTATTGATACAAAAATAATTGTGTGAGTGAGTCATTCAACATGAGCAGAGTACACAATTATTTAATTGCCCATAAGAAGAAGTTCAAAACTTTCGTTGTTTTAAAATGAGAGAAAATTTCTCTATTTATAGACAACAAAATGTAGTGTGAACAAATGCTTATTGTGTCTTATCGGAAAGGTCACAACTCTTTAGAAAATTAAAACCCTTCAGAAATGTCACCACCTTTCATAAAAGTCACAACTTTTCATAAAAGTCACAACTCTTCATAAAAGTCACAACTCTTCATAAAAGTCAAAACTTTTCTAAAAGTCACAACTTTTCATGAAAGGGGAAGGCTACTTTTGGAAATAAAATAAATTAAAAGGGAATCCTTGTTGGTGGTGGCGCCACGTAGGTAGGTCTAGGGTTCTCTTTTTTATATATATATGATATATGATTTACTTTAGTTTAAATTATGGTTATATATTTTTTTTAAAGTTATTTAGTTTATTATTAAGTTAATTATTTCATTCGTGAAGTTTAAGAAACTCGTTAATTAGTCTTGTTTAAGACTTGACCGAATTTTACCAATTAAATTCAATTTGGTTAACTTCTTAACTCCAATTGGTCATAATTGCAATTGTAGCCACCTACTCCCCTCAAATCACTTTTCAAACCAATATTTTGGGTTTTTTTTTCCGACCCAAAATACAATTCCAAGCAGCAACCCACTCAAACACCCAATCGTGTTCCTAAAGCTAACTCAATCGGCCCAATTTACTCTATCAGCAATCAACAATACACCAAAGTTCCTACAACAATACGCGTACATCAATACATCACGTACAACAGACCCGACCCTATACTCTTCTTCTTCCTTCGATCAAAACCCAAATCCCGATCCATCGAGCAGCGCGTGTCTCTCCTCCTCTCCCTTATCCTCTATTACGAATTTGTTTCGATAATCGTCTAGGTGGAGGCATCTCCTTGTGATTGCGCGTCCTTGTTCAAGATCAGACGGCTCCCTTCAAAAATCCTTGTTCTAATTCTTGGTTGTCAAACCTTATCGAATTCAAATTTTGAGATTTTGAATGGAATTTTTATCCGAATTTTGACCTCGTTTTGCCTCTTCAATCTTCCCTATTTCTCTCTATATATACTCTCCTTCCTTTAACGTTTTAGGGGATTTTTTGGACACTGATTTATCACCCAAAATATAGAGCATTTCCATAAAAAAAATAGATTTCCCCAGAAATTAGCTACACAAACATACATTAAGAGCTCAAAAAGGTTTAGGATTTTTCCGTTCGAATTCGACGGAACTCTTCGGAATTGGGTGAAGCTACGCTTGTGGTGTAGTCATTGCTCTTCTCTCGTTGTCTCAGTCTTGTTGCCTGGAAAAAGGTAAACGATTCTTCTCTACTTTACTACTTTATTCTCTTTGTGATATAGATGCTTAAAATAATTTATTTCCCCATTTTTTTCTTAATATTTCTTATTTTATCTATTATCTTGCTTGAATATTGATATACGTTTCTCCTCACATGTCTAGTTTTTTTATCTAAACATGTGTTTCTGTGATCACTATGTGGCATAAGTGTTGTTAAAGAATTGTTTTCCGATGAAGCTTGTTTGAATCTGTGTCATGAGTACAATCTAGCTTAAAGTAATATATTGTGGTCATTCTTGTTCTTAAATGATTTGTTATTGCAATTGAAAGTTTATCCTTTGCTTAGTCAAGAATGTTTCATATATGTGATGATGTAGTATAACTTACTTTTCATACTCACATCCAGTTTTGATGGTGACATAATAGGATGTTCACATGCGTGGATGAAGTAGCCACAACTCATTTAATCATTGTAGTTTGGTTGATTTATTTTGAATGTGAATAGAACTACTTACTACTTTAAAAAGCATGCATATTGTGGTTTGATAGTATGGCACTGTAGCATTAATTCATGACCATTTTGTCTGTTTATTTGTTAATTTAATCAGATTAGGGATAAACTGCTAATCTCTTTGCTTGTGTTTGTTAAGTATTATGAATTCTTACTAGGGTTGGACATAAATACCGAAAAACTGAAATACCAAACCGAACCGAATTGTTATGATATTTTTGGTTTTCGGTTTGGTATTCGGTATATATTTTCATATTTTTCAGTATTTTGGTTCGGATTTTGGTATGTAACTTTTGTATTATTCGGTATTTTGGTTTACCAAAATATATTATATAATATTATATTAATTATTAATATTAAATAATAAATATATAGGCAAAGTTAGGTCAAAGAGTAAACATTATACAAGACTCTAAGACTTTTCACTTTTCAGCTTTTAACTTTTCAAACTTTTTTTAGCCGCACATTAGTCAATTCATTTTCCAATTTCCCACTTTCCAGTTCCAATTTCTGCTTCCGGCGACTGGCCGATCAGCAACAAGCCAACGATCGGCCGACCCAGCAGGCCAGCACACAAGCAACATGTAGTAGCCGACCAGTAGCTCGCAACAACCGACCGACGACCACCAGCGACCGACCGGCGACCACCATCAGATATTGTATTCGATAGATTGATTATTTTTTTGTTATTAATATTTATTCTTCCATTTTAAGTGACCAAGTTTAAAAATGAATATTTCTTCGTCCATTTATTTTTCTTTCTGATTTTTGCTTTTGTTACTAGTTAGTGTGTGAATTCATTTTGAAATATTTATATATATATATATAGATGGATGAACAAAATCAATTAAATGTGGGTGTGGTTGATCAAAATCGAATAAGTATGGCTAGTTCTAAGGAGGTGAAATGATTTGATGAGCCCCTATACTTGTATGAGTTTGTATTATGGACCCTTCTACTTAACTCTTTATCAACTGAACCCTTAAACTCATTAAAACACAATATATCAAACCCCTCTGACTATTATAGATGAATTGGCGAGAGAGTGTAACCACACTCATATAAAGGCAAGTGAATAACATATTTAAATTTAAAAAATATAAACTAAATTTTTTAATAAAAAAAAGTCATCTTCTTCCCTTCACCTCACCTTCTTCAGTCATCCCCCACCCTATCCCCGCCCCATCCTTCTTTTTCAGCCCATCTGCCACCCCAACCCCCTCTTTCTGGCTTCAGCTACGGACCACCCATCTTTGCCTCAACTTCCTTTTGCAGTCACCCCCACTCTATCAGTAGACCCAATTCTCTTTTTTTCCATTTTTTTGTTTCCATTTTAGTTTCATCAAATACCACTATTAAAGAATAGAATTTTCAAATAAAAAGGCTTACAAAGGAAGGAAAGAAATGGAAACAAAGGAAGATTAATTTAGATCTAATTAAATACTCAAGATTTTCTTTTTAAGACTTCCATTTTTTATAACCGTCTTTTTTATTTGTATAAAAACAAGTTTAAATGGAAGAAAAAGAGACTAAGAGGGTGGAGGTGATGGTGGTTGTTGGTCGAGAGAGGTGGACGGAAGTTGGAGGAAGGTGATAAAAATATGAATTTTACTTTAAAGAATTATATTTTATTTAATATTTTGATTAATAATTTTTAAAAAATAGTTAATGAAGATAATTATGACGTGTTATTAATTTATGTGACATGCATTTGACATGTCATCTATTTGAGGGAGAGTGGGCTACACACATAATAGGAGGGGTTTAAAAATAATCTTTTAATTGTTTTTAAGGGCTTAGTTGGTAAAGTGTTAAGTAAAATGATCCACAATACAAACGCATACAAGTATAGGGGTCCATTAGATCATTTCACCTTCTACGGACAATACACCTACTAATAGCAAATATGTGTCAATTGGCACAGAGGAAAAAAAAAAAAAGAAATGGATCCTAGATTTACTGTTTGGCAACACTTTGATTTATTTTTTTTGAAAATAGTGTATTAGTTAAAGAAAAGTGTTTACATTGTAAACAAAACTATGGTACTAATACAACTAGAAATGAAACAAGTGGACTGAGACAACATTGGACTAACCGATGTAAAGTGTATAAGCCCCCGCCTGTTGCACCTGGTATTAAAAATTGTTAAATATTCAAAGTAACAGTTCTTCGATAGAGATTGGAAATTTGAGAAAGAGGTAGCTAGTAGATCTTTAGTGTAGATGATAATATTGGATGAACTACCTTTTAGTTTTGTTGAAAAAGAAGGCTTTAAGAAGTTTATGAGTAAAGTCCAACATTTGTTTCGAATTCCTTCTCGTAGAACCATAACAAGGGATTCTTATGAAGTTTATGGTGAATTGAGAATGAATTTGAAAAAGTCTTTTAGAGAAATACAATCAAGAATTCGTCTCACAACAGACAGATGGACTTTGGTGCAAATAATCAATTATATGTGTTTGACTGCTCACTTTATTGATAGGGATTGGGTGCTTCATAAAAGAATATTGATTTTTTGTCCTATCACTAGTCATAAAGGTGAGCATATGGCTGAGTGTATTAGTAATTTTTTGCTTGATTGGAACTCGGACAATGTCTTTAATGTTACGGTTGATAATGCCTCTTCAAATGATGTGGCAGTTTTAGAGTTGTCCAAAAAATTAGATATGTGGGGAACTAATATGATGGATGGTAATCATCTCCATGTGATATGTATGGCTCACATACTTAATGTAATTGTGCAAGATAGTTTGGTCCTTCTATCAAACGGGTGAGACAAATGGTGAAATATGTTAGATCATCTTCTACAAGGACAAGAAACTTCTTGAAATGTGTTGAAATGCAAAACATAGAATGTGATAAAATGTTGTCTTTAGATGTGCCTACTAGGTGGAATTCCACCTATTTGATGTTGGACACGGCAAAAAAGTTTGAGAAGGCTTTTGAGAGGTTTGATCTTTATGATGGTAATTTTAATTCTTTTTTTGCTACTGATGTTTGTGAAGATGGAAGTATTGCAGGTTTAATTCAAAATGAGGATTAGGCTAATGTGAGGAATGTTACAAAGTTTCTAGAAAGATTTTATGAGCTCACGAAGAAAGTTTCAGGTTCACTGTATGTTACTTGTAATGTTCATTTTGAGCATATATGTGAGCTTGATGCATATTTGAAACTATGTATGACAAGTGATGATGTTGATCTTGATGCATATTTGAAAGTATGTATGACAAGTGATGATGTTAAATTGAGTAAAATGGCTTCGCAGATGAAAGAAAAGTTCAAGAAATATTGGGGTACTCCTAAAAAGATGAACAAAATTCTTTTTATTTCCTCTGTTTTGGATCCTCGCAATAAATTTGTGTGTGTTAGTTTTGCTCTTGAAGAATTACTTGGGGAAGATAAGAGAAAGATAGTGAATAATGAAGTAGATGTTTACTTGAAGAAATTGTTTGTGATCTATGTAAGTAAGTATGCAAAAGGTTCTAAAAAATCAATCATCTTCATCTAACTCATATGATTCATCTACTTGTGGTCTTTCTCAAAATGTGAAAACAAATTCTTTGAGAACTAAGTTTTACATGAAGAAACAAAAGGAAGATTTTGGAAGTTTAGGTGTTAAATTTGAGTTGGATAGATATCTTCTTGAAGACCAAGAGCCTGAATCTAAGGATTTTGATATTTTGATTTGGTGGAAAGTTAATTCTCCTAGATTTCCTATACTTTCACCGTTGGCTCGAGATGTATTGGTTATTCCTATGTCGAGTGTGACATTGAAATGTGCATTTAGCACCGGTGGTCATATTCTTGATCCCTTTAGAAGTTCATTGACTCTCAAATGTGTACAATGCCTTATTTGTGTCCAAGATTGGCTTAGACAAGAAACTAAACCTATTTGTGTTGAAGAAAGTTTGGAGTTTCTTCAAATAATTGAACTTGGTAAGACTATTTATTTTTATTTGTTTTTGGAAAAAATAAAATACTTATTGTGTTGTATGACATATTTTTTTTATTTATTTATAGAGATGGCAAATAGTGGAAGAAACTCTTCCACTGTTGATCTATGATTGACTTGCAAGTCTCAAGTATTTAATAGTGGTGAGTTCAATACGTCATTTATTTAATCATGTCATTTTTTTAATCTTAAAAGTAGTATTCTAACATTTGATTTTATCTTAAAAGGTTAAAGAGTCAAGACAATGAATAAAGGTGTAAAGTACAAAGTTTTGTTAGTGTTTTTGTTGGCACTTGAAACTTGAAAGTGATCTCATGGAAGAAAGTCAAGAAACTACATTGTTGCTCATTATTGTTATTTGTTATTGTTGGCATTTGAAAGTGATCTCATGGAAGAAGCTACATTATTTGTTGCTCATTATTGTTGTTTGTTATTGTTGGCACTTGAAACTTGAAAATGGTCTCATGGAAGAAACTACATTAGTGAATTATTGTCACTTGTTAGATTGTTATTATGTTGTTGTGTAATGGCATGATCAACTGATCATTGTATTTGTGAAGTGTAGTGAAGTTTTACTTGTTAAATTGTTGCTTGTTAGTGCCTTTTTGGCTTTATTATTTTTACTTGTTAAATGTCTAGTATAGTTGGCTAGATTGTTAGTCATTACTAAAGTCTAAATATTTGATAAATAGTAATAGCTTAAGGAATTAGGACCACTAAAGCATAGTAGCATACCATAGAAATTAGATATTTTGAAAGAGTCACAAAAAAGATGTACTACTAATCTAATTAATCTAAGAGACAATAGCATTGTTGCTACAAACATATCCATAACACTTTAAGGACCACTTATTTTTAGCCCATTAAGCTGAAAAATCAAACAAAAAAATTACAAAATTTTAAATTTTAAAAAGCCAACTAAGCAGGCCCATAACAAAAAAACTGAACTAACAAAAATCGAATTAAAATAATATAAATCGAACCGAAATAATGAAAACCGAACCCAATTATTTCGGTTTGGTGTTCGGTACGTGCGGTATAAGAATCGAAAACTGAAAAAACCAGAAAAAAATGAATCGAAACGAATTACCGAATGCCCAACCCTAATTCTTACTCATGAGCTTTGTTTTCTTCATTTTATGATTAGTGATTTTTTTTTTCTTAATAAAGTTGAACCCTTGCATGATTAGGTATATCATATTTGCATCTCTTAGTTGTACTCTCCAAAAATCGATACACTAGATTACTTTTCAATGCAATATTTTAGTGTATCTCATCGATCGAATAAGGTTCTTATGTGATTTTATTTTTGATGCATGCTGTAACGTCCGGAAACTAATAGGCTAAACTAGAGCTTGACGTGAAGGTTAGAGTCGTAGATATGGCTTCCCGTTCTGAGTGGGCCCACATAATTCAATTGGGGTAGTTGCCGAACCATACCACATAGTTCCGGCAACAACAATAGCTGCAAAAAAGACATCAACGATACTACTGGAAAGGATAGTTTCAATATTTCCCATAATGCCAACTTTCAACGGGTACATCTATCATTTCACCGGTCGGTCAGTTATGGAAGACTCTACTAGGTAGTAGCCCGAATATCATTAAGAATATCTTAACATTTTTCATTTTTTTGTGTTTTTTTTAATATTGGAATGCAATATATGAATAAGAACAGATAGCATTCTGCTAGAGAGAGGGCACAGAAGAGAGTGGGTGCTATCCCGTGTACATAAGTATTAGGTCCACCAGTGCACACAATTATTCTGTTATTATCTCCTGCCTGTTTAACTACTCCTCGAGAAAGAGGTAGATTCTCAGACTGAAGAAGCAGTGGATACCATTGCTAAAGTTCAGCATCAGGAACAACCTCAAGCTGGTGGCCCAGCCCAAGAAGCTACTGCTGAGCCCGTAGAGACTGGAGCCAAGCCTGGAAGGGCGAAGCTTTTTTCGCTGTATAACCTCCTACATCCTTCGGAGGTGGAAGAAAGGGTACTCTAATTTTAATACATAGTAGGGCCTAGAATGCTAAAAGGTGGGGGAACAAGAGTTGTCATGATAGAAAAGATAAAAAAGAAATGAACCAATGACTCTCTCTTCTTAAACAACCTATATCCTTAGAATGAAGGGTTTCGGGGTAGGACGTCAAGGTATGACTCCCCAAGGACCAATGGGTCCTTGAGGAGGACCTAAAATTTGCCCCAAAACAGTCCACTCACGAAAGGGACCCACTCCCCGTGGGTGAGGAGCCGTGGGTCAGGATCCTAAAAGAAGAGTTGAGGACCACCACCCACGGATGACCAGAACGCTTTGTGGGTCCACCCACGGCTCATGGGTGAGGCAGTGGTCAAGTTTGGGACGGTTAAGTGAGGGTATTATGGAACTTTCCAGAATTAATTAGGGGTTAAGTGGTGTCATTTTAATCTTACTTAGACCACCTATATAAAGACTTTAGACCCTTAATTTAGTGATTCAAAATCATTATTTCAAAACCCACCAAAAAGAACCCAATTCCCTCTCAAAAATCATCTCTTTAGGAGAAGGAGAAGGAGAAGGACAAGGACAAGGACAAGGACAAGGAGAAGAAGAAGAAGAAGAAGAAGAAGAAGTAGTAGAAGAAGAAGAAGAAGAAGAAGAAGAAGAAAAGCAAGCTAGGTCAAGACTCCATTATTGCAAGCTTTATAAGGTTTTATAATCAAGGTATGTTAGCTTATTGATCCATGGATTCTTCCATTCATGGAGTCCCCTAGTTATTCCACAATTGTGAAGATGAAATCCCCAATTCAAGTTAGGGTTCCTTCCAATATTGTGGGTTAAGTTGAATATGAATCCAATTGAGTGGATATTGATTGTTTATGATTCAATTAGTAGTGAATCATGTTATTATGATGAAATTACATGTTTTCCATGCCTAACCCTAGTCTAATTGATGAAATTTAAGTGATGTGGGTTTATGCATGGTGAAGGGAAATTGAGGATTCATTGATGATCTTCTAGAATTGATGATATGTATAGTAATTGTTCATGAATAAAAGAATGTAGACATGAATTGAATTAGAATAATGTATATGTGATGGATCAATACTAGTAAGGCTTGAGATTGAAACTTTATGATGATATATGATTAGAATCACTTAAGAATGAAGCATGTGATTAGAATGCCTTGCAATCTAGGTATGTATGATTATTGTAAGAAGCAAAGCTTTGAGAGTAAGGCTTGTAGTCATGAATGTTGATTGCTAGGGCTTTGAGAGTAAAGCTAATATGTTGAATTATGTATGTAATGGCTTTGAGAGTGAAGCCTATATGAGAATCGTAGATTAGTAGATATCATTGTTGTGGAAGGACTTTACCCACCTCATCTACCTTACGAATGTTAGAATGCATAAAGTGATAGAATCACTTGAAACATAGGTTGGTTGTCAAGGACATCCCTCTATGAGTCATAAGTTAAGTAAGGCTTAATAACTAGTCTAAGGGGTGTGTATGTTTGGACCCGAATGGATATTGACAATGAGATGGAGGCTCACACATAGTTGGGTCCGGGTTTCCAAAATAAAGGAGGCTCACACCTAGTTGAGTGAGGGTTTCCAAAGTAAAGGGGGAACTCTCACATAGTAGAGTCCGATTTTTCCCAAAGTAGGTCTCATGGGATAGAAGCCTTCATCTATTGAAGTTCGGGTTTCTAGTAGCAATCTTCGTATCCAATGAACTAAGACATACTTAAAGAAGTATCTCCTAGTGTTCAAAAGCATTAATGAACAACGACATGCTTGAAGAAGTATCTCATAGTGTTCAAAAGTAGAGAAGAGGAACTAAGATGTGCTTAAAGAAGCATCTCATAGTATTCAAAGATAATTATGAACTAAGACATGCTTAAGGAGGCATCTCATAGTGTTCAAGAATAACAAGAGGAGAAATGAACTAAGACATGCTTAAGGAAGTATCCCATAGTGTTCAAAGGTAACAAGATAAATGATTAACTAAGATATGCTTAAATAAGTATCTCGTAGTATTTTCAAAGTCCTTAGAGATGATGTTGGCTTGCATCAAAATAATGATTAGTATGAATGAGGACCTAAAGTGACTTGCTTAGCATGGGTGGTATTATGGGGTCTTATCCATGCATGGCACGAGCATGCCTTAAGGTTGCTAATGAAGTGTTCTCTTATGTGTTGTATGCTTAGCTTGAATTGCTGTTATAGTTGCCTTCCTTGATATGTTTGACTAAAGATGAATGTTCCCTTGTCTATGAGACATAAGCTAAGGATGAGATCAAAGATGGTAAGTATGTATGATGGCCTAAGGTGGTACTTAGTATGGGTGAGATTATGGGGTCTTACATGCATAGCCCAAGTATGAACTTGAAGCTACTTATGAAGTGTTCCTCTTATGAGGTGAAGGACTAAGGGTTGACTAATGCTTATATTATGCCTCTGTTGGAGATTATGCTTATGACTATGTTGTTGTCTCTTATGCCTTTAGTTTATGTTTTATAAAGTATCTCTTATGATTATGGCATATCTCTTATGATCGACTAACCCTTTATGTTATGCTCTTGTGATGTTATGCTAGCTATCATATTTAGTACTTTTGTACTAACGCATACTCTTGCCTACATTCTTATCAAATGTAATGTCCGACGATATTGAGTTCCATTCTCGTGGCTAGGTTTCTAGTAGAGCAAGGAGTTGAAGAAATGGTGAGTCCTCATAGCATCGAGGATGTGATCACCTTTCTTTTTTTGTCTTTCTTTTATATTGAGCACTATTGTATGGGCTGTGTCCCAAAGATATTCATGTTCTAGATGATTTGAGACAAGTGTAATAAGGCTTCTGCTTTGTTTTTATAAAGACTTTGATTGTATGGAAAATGTTTTAAAATTTCCGCACTCTTCTATTATCTTATGTTATGATATGCTAAGTGTCTTACATGGAGTCCTTCGGGGTTCTATGTGCCATGTAACATCTAGGATGTACCCATGGGTCGTGACACAAGTAAATCCAATCCGAGTCTAATGGACTCCATTCGTTGCCTATATTGTTGAGTTGAATTCCTTTGAGTCAGCCCGTCAGTATTCGAGTGAAAAGGAAAACTGAAATACAAGTTTCGGAAGCAAAATACAGGTCTCGAAAAGTTGAAAACATGCTGATATACAACCCGTATGCACTCAGGATACATTGATATATGGGTTGAGTGAAGCAAATACATGGCCAAAAAATTAATACATGTGTTGGAAGCTGAATTAGACTGTATACACTTTGTATTGTCACGACCCAAATTGAGTCGTGTGTGGCACCCACACTTAACCTCCAAGTGGGAGGACCAATGAGTCTAAACCCCAACACATACCAATAATTCAACTACGAATAACAATAATAACGCGGAAGCTCCAAAACTTATTAAAGTAACCAATCAAATAAACCTCTAAAGTCTATTACATATTATCCCCAAAATCTGAAAGTCATCACATCAAGGACATCTAATCTCTAAATACTAAGTCTAAGAGTATCAAAGACACCGAAATAAATGAAATAACGCAATTTGTGTCCGAAAACTATGGACATCAAGTCATGACCGAGAGAATCCAACACAAGCTCAAATGCATAGCTCACCCTTAAACCTGATATGCTGAGACTGGCTAGCTGAGGGCTAGTCAAATTTGCTGGTACACTCGCTGCACTCCATAAAAGGAAAACAAAGAAAAATGCAAGTAGGGATCAGTACGGGGCAACATGTACTGAGTAGGTATCATCGGCCAACCCAAAATAGAAACTAATATATAATGAATAATAGTATAAACTCAACTATAGCACTTAGCAGGTGATAAGAAACAACAATATGAACAAGTGACGGTTAAAGCAAGTACGTAATCAATCACAATATCAAGCACACACACGAGGACTCATGCCTCCACATCACACTCATTTGGGAAATGCGTTCATTGAGATTGAGTACATTAGGTTAATTCAATATCTTTTTCCTTTAATGTTACTGTGTCGGAACGTGACACTCCGATCCAATTATACCGTGTCGGAACGTGACACTCCGATCCAATTATACTCTGTCGGAACGTGACACTCCGATCCAATAATACCGTGTCGGAACGTGACACTCCGATCCAAAAATACCGTGTCGGAACGTGACACTCCGATCCAAAAATACCGTGTCGGAACGTGACACTCCGATCCAAAAATACCGTGTCAGAACGTGACACTCCGATCCAATAATATTATTAATTTATCATTTATTATCACCACTTTTCAATTCATTAATAATATTACATCAAGCCTTCTTTATTCAAGGCATCACTTCGATAGAGAGGTTTTCAGATTATAAATCTCACGGTCTCAGGATTTTAGACCAATCGCAAACCACACAACCAAGCCACACAATCACACAGTCAAGTACATAGAGAACTTCACAATATCATTCAATGCATATCAATCGCTATTAAGAGTTTATCTATCAAATAGAATAAACCATAACCTACCTCCACCGAAGAACCGAAATCAAACAGCTACTTTTCCAATGCCTTCGAACGATCCCAATCTATCAAGTATGAATATTCATAAGTTAACGAGTCTATAGACACCCATATTACTATATACATCAAGCTTAGACCCAATAACTCATTCCACTCTATAGTCAATTTCCTAGAGTTCAAACCTATGGGTAAGTCTTAATTTCTCCCCTTAGCATATCTTTAATGGAATTTAAATAATTTGATACACCTAATATTTAATTACCTATCTCAACATATCAAAACTTGATTTCTTATATGGTATCTTACAATCAAACTTCAACCCAACACACAGGCCGTACGTACAACATCTCATATAGCTTATGATGGATAATTGAAGGTGATTGTATTCATTAGTAATTCTGATCAAAAGAGGAATTTGGATATTCCAACATAAACAACAAGAGTAACGAAGACAGAATTATATGCATGACTTTTCCGACTAGCAATTCATCCTTTCTATCCCTTCTTAACTCATCATTATTCTAATCAATAGCATCATTAATTCCTTGTACAAAGATTACCTTAGTTACATGGTCAATCCACTATTTCTGTCCAAAATATATCAACCACAATCACGTAATTAGTTAGTTACTTTCCATTAAAATATAATATACACACATATATGGATGCAACACCTCAATTCTCTTTCCTCTAACATTATAATAATAATATAAATTCTGACCTGACAGTTTCACCTCCAACCCAACCTAATGCTACTATTTATTATCCAATCTTAATTATAAAATAGTTTCTAATTGTTATATATTCACCGAGCTTTAATCATACAGCCACCAAGAGATAATTATATGTAAACCAAATTGAAAGCGTAAGTTAGGTTACCTGAATCGACCTTTTCCATTACCGTTTGTGCCCAACAGTCAAGCCCTCTTTTCTTTTAATTAACCACTCAAAATTAGTAAACCCTAATTATTATATGAAGCTACTTATAAAAGCGGTAAAAGTGGTACAATATTAATTTTAATATATCTCCTTTCACCGCCAACTAAAATAATTATTAAAACTACCCCACTAAATTCATAATTGTAGTTACGAATAGTCCAAAGTATCCATTTAAAATCTATCGGAAAGTATTTTATGAAATAAAAAAAGCTCTAGTACTCAAAACGACTAAACGGGTCGTTACATGTATACAGCCCGATATACAGAAAAAAAAAACCAAAATATAGCCCGTATACACTGGTATACAGTCGATGTAGATGCAATCTTTCAAGCATGAGAATGGCCAAGCCCAATTTTTGTAAGCCCAAATTTTGACTTTATTTCCTTTCTTCTTATTATTGTTTATTTGTATTAACTTTCTAACCTTTGTTTTAATTGGATTTAATTTAATAAAATTTCTAAAAGATAGTGATTATGTTTAATTGAAATATTTAAATTTTATTTAATAATTTATTTAGAAATTTATTTCCTGAAAAAATCATGTTAAGTCCATTTCCTTTAAGTAAAATAATGTGTTATTTTATTAATTCTCAAAGTTAGTCAAATTTTAGTCAAGTCGTAGGTTAACCGCATGTTAGTGGACACTTCAAATGCTTAAACCCTTCTCGAAGTGTAAATTGAACCTCGAACCCCCTTTGGTGTTTCTTTCAAATGATTTGGTTGTTTAAGTTTTTGGAAAATTACAAGTTTTCTTTATTTCTTAAAAAAAATTAAGTGGCGACTCTTTTTTAAAATATTTTTTCTTTAAATTTTGAGTTGAATTAATTTTTCGAAAATAAGTCATATATATTTCTTTTTCAAACGTAAAACATATACTCCTGAACATTCCATTGTCAAAGATTCTTTTAATGTGTATTAATATATGAGGAATTATATTTTTAAAAATTAATTATATATATTTTTATAGTCTATTTCATAATATAGTTTGCTTAATCTATAATTCTTGCTTTCAATTGGATTGTCAATATAACATATTCTTTTTTTAAGAGTTGATTATGGATGAGGATGATTTAATGATTACGGTTAGGAGTTGCAAAATGTGGATTGTGAATACTTTTAAGAACACGACGAACTGATCAATTTGGATATGAATTTTGCTGACGAAAAGACATCTTATTTCATTAGACGGTTTTACTATGAAAATTATGAGTTTTTTTTAAAATTAATTATTTCAAAGTAATTAATGTTTATTTGCTGCTTTTTGTTTTACTTTATAGGTTAGGGTCACCGTGCCTATGTGGGTTATAGAAAACAAAACACATAAACCTAACAAGCAAGCCGTGCTTCCTTGAAATTTGCGAGAATTGTCATCATCTATGGTTGATTAAGAAAAAAAACTGAAAACAAGAGACCTAATTTTTATGAACACAAATAGAACTTGTTTTTTATGAAATTTTATAAGTAATTTGAAATGAAAAAGTAATTTTTTTTTTTTAAATTTTAATTTTTTTTAAATTTAGCTTCAAAGTGAATGTAAAAAAAAATTTATTGCCAAACATCATTGTTTTTAGGATTCAACTCTCAAAATAATAATAATTCATGGTCAAAAGGGTAAAAAGGTGATGGACAAGAAAAAAATCAAGGAAGAAAGAGAGAGAAAAGAACTAAAAATAAAGAAAAAAAAAAAGAAAGTGAAAAAAAATATATAACAAAGACATATCAATTAAAGAGATGTCGTGAAAAAAATCAACTATTATTGTTCGCTTTCACATACTTAAGTGGAGTAAACACATTTTTATCATATTTGATGACATAAGGTGATATAATGGATCAATCTTTCTTCAAATTTTATTGGGACAAGCACCCCCTAGACTATAACTAAAATCCCAGAGACGCACTCAAACTTAACTAAGGTCCTATTACCCTCCTAACTCATTTTTTTCATATTTTTTTGCACCTTTTGTGCTGAAGTGTCACCTTCAACCACTCAAGTTGGTTGTGTTTGTACACGCTCGCCTGCCACGTGTGTAAATATTATTTTTTATTTCTTAAAAAAATATTCTTATTATCTTTTATTTAAATTAAGTTAATAAATATTTTTTTACCTTATTATCACTAATTGGAAATATGAATGGTTAGTTATGTTTGCCCTTCACAAAAAGGAAATAGACATGGATTTAGACAGTCTTTGAATGTGAATTTTGAATTATTGTAGTAACTCAATTAGTTGAGTACTTAAACTTTTATTTGTTGGCGAGAGTTCAATTATCACTAATTTCTCTTTTTCCTACCCCAATTTGTTTTTTATATAAATATATTGTTTCTTCATAAATTAAACATCCCATTGTCACGATGAGATGCACTAAAAAAACTTGACACAAAGAACAAATATATAATGATATTATTATTTTAATTTGGTATTCAATAATTCGGTATTTGATATGGTATTGAGGAGTAAAATTTTAGTTTGATTTAAGTACTATTTTACATATTTTAAAGTTAATTAATTTATAATGATATTAAGATTACGAAGCTCATTAATTAATTTTATTGTTAGCCGAAATTAATTAAACTCAATTCTAATCATCACTTTTTTAACTCTAACTAATTGGAATATAAATACAAAAACCCAGCCCACTTTTTCTCAATTTCGACCCAATTCTACAGCAGCCTAAAGCCCAAGAGCCGACCCGCCCAATTTCATTCACTAAGACTTCTCTAATTCTACGCAAGCATACCAATCGACCCATACTCTTCTTCCTCCCAAACCCAAACCCAAACCTAACATCCAGCAGCGCGTCCTCTCTCGTAGAACCAACGACTCAATTCGATTTTCACTTTCAATTTTTTTGTTGAAAGAATTCCGAATTCAACAAATTTCATCTCGTTTTCCCCCAATCTTACCCTTCTCTTTCACTGATTTTGGGATTGGAACCACATACCAACCAAATTTCATCCTGTTGATTTTATTTTTTAATTGAAAGTGATATTTCTTTGTTACCGTTATGGTAGTAAATCTTGAAGCTCGGAGGTCTATTTCAGAGCCTAACCTTGCCGATTTGTTGTGATTTTGGAGCTTGTTTGGTTTGTCCGGTGAAGAAGAAAGTTGTTTGTTTTATGTTACAGTAGAACTTGCTGAAAATGGCAAAAGAAAAAGGAGAAAATGGGTGTGAGGGTATGTTGTTTGGTTGGAAGAACGATTTGAATTGGGAGTTGTTTTGGTCGGAGTTTGGGGTTGTGTGGCAGCTGTTGTAAGCTTTCACCGGAGGCTCGCCGAAAATGGCGAAGTGAGAGTGGTCTGGTGGAGTGACCTTGTCACCGGAAAAGGAAGACAAAAATAGGGTTGGGTTTACGGAGCTTGGCCGGAATCCGGGGTGGTGGTGATCGGAAAATTAATGAAAACTAAAATCCTTTGTGAATTCTCACCACCGCTGGCTTTGTCCTCTTGAAGTTTGTCAAATCTTGCACAATCATCAAAACTTCTACTTCACTCAACAACCCCCACTCAAACCTCCAAGTTCATCGTCATCTACACAATTGTCATTGTAGTGAGGCAAACATGCAGTACACTAATTGTCATTTTACTTTTAATTGTCCTTAAGAAAGGTAATATATTTGCGTTACTCGATTTCAAAATTTTGAAATATTCAGTTTCTTTTTTTGTTTGGGTGTAGGGAAAACATGGAAAGTTCATTTTAGTGTTCTTTATTATCATTTTCCTATTAGTTGTAGTAAGGCAGACGATCATGTTTACTTTAAAAGAAAAATAACTTGAATTTGTATATGACAAATCAATGGATTACTGTCTTCCTTCACGAGCTAGTCGTGTTTCGGCTACTCTCGGAATCCTGATTATGGTGGGGGTCATAAGAGATGGAAATGGTGCTATCATATAGAATTGTTGATTGAATATGTTACTTCAATCAAGAGGGCAACAACTAAAACTCAAAAATTACCTCAAACGCAGGTCCCCCGACAGTCCCGGGCACTCCAATGCGTAGCCACGCCAATTTCGAAAGACCAAGTCTCTAAATCACCAAAAACGGAGCTATAATGAGAGAGAAATCGCGTTTAGATAATGAGGGTTAAATGCTGATTTTCGGCTATGAATAATGGCAGATCTGCTCACTAAGAGGACTTCTGGTCGCTAAAAATGACGTTTTCAGGTATAACTAAAAGTCTGTGCACCCGATATCATATTTTTTTCTATTTTTTTTCAAAGTGTCCAAACGGACCTGCGAGATTTATTCGGGACCCGATAAAAATAAATCAGATATGCTACCTTACTAAATTCGATATTTCGGACTCAATAGAATTGTCGAATTTCCCTAAAAAGATTGCTATGACCGAAATACCCCTCAGGACCCATTAGGCCTAAAACTCAACTTTTCTCCTAAACACCCAAAAATATAGAAAATAGCCAAAAGCCCCCTCAACCTATTAGCCAATTCTCAACTACACACTTATTCTATACGGGGTCCTATTACCCCCCTGAACTATTTAAATATGGAATAATCACCTCCCTAAAAAGGCATAACTAGTTTTATGTCAAAGTTGTGCAGCACACACGATGAATCACTGTATATTCATTTTTTTTTATTCTTTTTCTTTTTTTTCCCTTGTAAATTATAAGCCTAATCAAAATAATAATTTAATAATCTCCTGTAAAATTATATAAAGTATCCATTTTTATCAAACCTAGAAATTGAAATTTACAAAAAATGCTTCCAAATAGAGATTGTTTTTCCAAAATACTAATAATTTCTTTAGAGAATAATAAGAGAAAATGATGAAAAAATCTCTACACCAAATTAAAGAAGAAGAACAACTCCATAGCTAGTCTACATAAACTTTCAATTTGAAATCCAACCCAGAAACAAAATTTCACAAAGAAGTATTCACAAATGTGGGAGTGAAAAACAAATTTGGTAAGAATGAAATTAGAAAGTGAAATTTCAAATTCACCATTGTTGTTTCGTTGTGGTTTGACTTCTTTTTATTTATTTATTTTGCTGAAATTATGAGGGATTTAAGAAAAAACTTGAACTCCATTTTGGAGCTTCAAATATGAAAGTTTCTTATAAGTTAGGTGATTGACGTTGTTACTAAAATCAGTTGATGTATGATTAACTAAGCATAAATCAGTAGCTATGAACTGATTTGGAGCTCCTAGAGACGAAATTTAGAAGACCACCAGTGAAGGACTTTGAGAAAAACTTGAAGAAATCATGAAATGGGTATAACAATTTTGTGATATAAGAAAAGGGAACGAATTAAGAAAAATGAATTACTTGTATAATCTCCAATGAGATAACGCCACATGGATTATTTAGTTCAATTTTAGTCATTTTATGTCTTTTTGTTGAACCCTTTTGCGCCTACAAGAGGTGTATTCACTTTCTTGGACAGGTCAGCGTTTAGGTGTCACAAAATATCGAAAATAAAAAGTTTAGGGGGGTAATAGGACCTCCGTGAAGTATAAGTGTGTAGTTGTTTCATTCCATGCTAGACTTATATGAGTTTTCTAAATTATGTTGATTAACCTAAAGAAGATGTTTGGCAATTTACATATAATGTTGGGGACAAAGTATCACTTATTAGTTATTAGCGACTCCATTAATTACTCTCATCTCCCATAGCAGTAGCATCCATGGAACTTACAATATACTTGTGTGTGTGTGTGTGTAATATTTATTTCTACACACACATATAAACCAACCCCACTTGGAACTAGTGATAAATCCTAGATGCGTCTGTGCATAAAATAGTATTACTTCTTCGAATGGAGGGTTGTATGGCTATTGTTTACACTTCTAAATCAAGGCAGATGTGAATTTGTCACACGCCAACCCTAGGTGAGGCGGAAAAGTACCATATGCACACATGCTTTACAAGTGACCTATGATGAGAAAGTAAACTGCTATGCTGATAGATTTACTAATGAGAGGCTTCAAATACAACACATGTCGACTAGCTGAACCGATACATATGACAAGTGAAACGATGAACACAAATGATAGCTTTACAATGTTTACAAAGCCTCTACTGGAATCCATGACTGTACCACTATGAAAATGTGCATAGTAAAGACTCGGCAAAGCCCCGAATCAACCTGGAGCTCACCAACAACCGTTGAGTATCATGTGCTTCTATTGGGGAGATCTACTAGTTGACCTGTACGAGTAGCATGAAATGCAGCGTCCCCAATAACGAACGTTAGTAAGAAAGAATGTACTCAATATGTAAGGCATAATACAGCCATATGTAAAATGAGAGTTCAAGTGAAACCAAATACCAATAAACAAGGATTAGAGACCACCTTTGCTTATACTTATGGAATCGTGTATGTTACATTCTTTTCTTTACTTCTCTGTGCATTATAATCTGTATAAGACATATGATACAAATGACCAGTTGATCAGTGGTAGAAGAGGATGACCCATGCTAGGAATTTTAACCCCTGGGATGTTGTCCTCATAATTCAACAAATTGGGATCGGCCCATGCTAGGCTTTCGCCCCTGAGCTGCCACCCTTTTATACCGATTGGGATTGGCCCATACTAGGCTTTTTAGCCTAAGCTGCCACCCTTCTATACCAATTGGGATCTACCCATGCTAGGCATTCGCCCCTTGGCTGCCACCCATAATTATAAATTGCTTCACTTAGATTCTTTAATCTTTGAGTTTGTTGTTTTAATGCTCATAACTCTTTTAAGATTGTTCTTTTGGTGATCATAACTCTTTTGAGATTGTTGTTGTGGTGGTCATAATCACTGCTGAGATTTGGAACTATAGACCAGTAGTAGAAGACATATGAATATGGACTTACGATAATAACAATGACATGGGAAGCAAATGTGACACGAATGTAATACTTAGGAGCTTATATGACTCAGTAAGCATTTTGACATCTTAAATTGAAGCACATATCAAGTGAAGACATTTAACATTCAACCAAGAGATTTGAACTCTATATGATAGACAAATACTCACTAACTAATATCAATTATAAGGTATAATGAACATGGAAAAAAGGGAGAACGTGGGCAGATTCAACTTAAGGACGGATACATATCCCAAGTAAGTACATATAAAATGTATAATAGAGCAAGTAGGGATCTTGTGAGGTAACATTATAGTCTAACACAATGGGATTAATGACCAATAAAGGGAGCATATGAACATGTGACAAATGACATATATGATGGAATAGACAATTGAAGCAAGTTGGTTAGATATGGGCAGATTGTATATAAACATATCACTACAACATTTTATGTCTACAACCACCCTAGAAAAGTGTGGCCTAAACTATGAAAAATTGTGGCCTTTGATAAAAATCCACACTTTTTGTCTTTAAGCCACGCTTTTCCAGGGGTGGCCTAATGAAGCGTAACCTTAGAGTTTAGGCGACATTTTTCAAGTGTTGCCTTATCTGCTACACTTAAAGCGTAGCCTAAAGGCAAAAAGGCAAAGCTTTGCAGCTACACTTAAAAGTGTTGCCTTATCAGCTACACTTTCAAGCGTAGCCTAAAAGGAAAAAAGGCCACGCTTTCCAGCTACACTTAAAAGTGTTGTCTTATCAGCTACACTTTCAAGCTACATTGGTGAAAGAAGGACTTTATACTTTCGGAATAAGGGCAATGAAATTGGAATTCAAACTTAGGGCTTAACAGCGCCTTCAGCAAAGAAATTGTGAACCTGTCACGACCCAAAAATGGATGTGATGGCACTCGTCGTATCCCACCAAGACAAGTCAGCCTAAAACCCAATCATTTCGATAAAGTGCGGAAATAAAGCAAAGTTCAATAGCAATTACTATTACGAAAACAGGTCAACTTAATTCAATCCCCAAAACCTGGTTGTCACGTGCACAAGCCTCTAATGTAAATACTAGAATTGAAAGAAAATACGCAAGTCTCAAATGATGTTGTCTTTCAAGTAAAAACAAAATCATAAACAGGAGTAAGAAGGTTCGCTGAGATGACAAACAACTACCTCTCAGATCTCCACAGAAAACCTCGGAAACGAAGAGAATTGAAGGTATCACGAAGATCCGGGCTCGTAACCTACAAAAGATTGTAGAAGCAAGGGGTGAGTACCAAACCACACGGTACTCAACAAGCAAACCTCTAAACACAAGCTAAGAGTACAGAATACGGGTACTCCTTACACCCCATCCTAACCTCCATAACTACAACCTGCATAAAACCAACCCAACCTAACAATTTACAATTTACAAAGCATACAACTCAACAATAGCACTCTAACAGGTCATATATTCTCAATAACACCTCAATATTCGTCAGTCACAAGTTCCATAGAAAGGCACTCACAAGATCAACAACACACAAGATCAAGTTCATTAATAATAAAAATGTGCAATGCAATGAAATGCAATGTCAATTATAGTGATGCATGTCTGACCTAATGATACACACCCGCTGTCTCTCAGTCCGGGACCCATGGGGGACATATCTGTCCATGCATCCATCGCGGCGCGCGATACGTCCCTCGAAATATAATATCCGTCGCGGCGCGCGACACGTCCCTCGAAATATAGTATCCATCGCGGCGCGCGATACGTCCCTCGAAATGGTACATCCTCCTTAATTTCTTATTCTTTCTCAATGCACATAACACTTGTCACAACCATGTCTCAGAATAATGCAAATGACATGTTCACACAAATAATGAGGAGATGACCATTTTCATAACATTGCACAAATCACAAGTTCAACGATGATTCAACAAGTCTTTCAAACAATTCTCAACACATTACACAAACAATTGATCACATTACTCCCAAACATATACCACAAGGAAATACACGAATTCCATACGCTTAACAAGGGTTTAGAAATCCACTTGCCTCAATGGATTCACAATTCACTCCGAGACTTGAGCCTTCCCTTTTCGTTGAGCTTCCAAATCAATACAATCTATTCAAATAAATAACCACAATAAGATTTCGAAATTAACAATATTCATATTACTCTATGTCCAACTAGACCCAAGAGCTCACCCAAACCTAAAATCAAGTTCCTATATCTTGGTGCCAATTAACATGTCAACTCTTATATTTCCAAATTTCAAGTCTACGGTTAAGTCATAATTTCTCCAATATCATAATTATAATAGTATTCATATTATAAATTACTCCTTATATTCAATTATCTACCTTAATATATCAAAACTTGAATCATAATATGATAATTATAAGAAAGAATTGGAGAAACACTAAAAACCCGAATTATGCACATAGCTTTTTAGATTAGGGGAAAACCAAAACTTTCCAGAACTCAAATTGACACAAGTTAATCTCAAAATCCTTTTCTCCATCCTATCCTTCTAATTATTATACTATAATTTGATAATAATTACTGAATGACTATATCCTACCAAATCACACTTCCCTTTAACCAACATTCTGCCGCCATTCACCAACTGCAAACAAAATTATAACCTCCTCATTTTATACCCACCAAACACCTTAGCCATTAATAATCTTGCATACATTAACCCACCAACATGACACACCCACCAATAGGAATAACGATCTTAACCAAATTTGAAAACTAAATTGTTACCTCTAACATATAGTAATAATAAATTAACAAAATGTCACATTTACGCATACACTCAATTCATTGTTTAAAGGCGTACCTACCTGAATCTTGAAGTTTGGCCGTTCTTTTTCATCTCGTTCATCCGCCTAGGTAAGTTTCTGCCTCCCTTTCTTTTCTAAATTAGTTATTTATTAAAAAGTGACAAACCCCTAACTTATTATAATAATTGTGGGCCAAATAATAGAGGGTCTTAAATAAATGATCACTTTAGCCCACTAACTATCGATTAATTAACTCAAGTTAAACAAATAGTTTAAAATTTCCAAAAATGACCTTTCGGGTCATTACATTATCCACCACTAAAAATCATGTTCGTCCTCGAACTTAAGGTGAAAGAAAGTACCTAAAGCTTCAAAAAGATGAGGATATCTGGCACGCATGTCAGACTCTGTCTCCCAAGTTGCCTCTCCCACTGATCGGTGCTTCCATTGCACCTTCACTAAAGCAATCTCCTTGGTCCTAAGCTTTCGAACCTGCCTGTCCAATATAGCTATAGGTTCCTCCTCAAATGTCAAGTCTGGACCCAACTCCACTGAATCGAGTGAAAGCACATGTGACTCATCCGGAATATACTTCCGAAGCATAGAGACATGGAAGACAGGATGAACTGCCGACAAACTAGGTGGCAAGGCCAACTTATAGGCCACCTCTCCCACTCGACCCAAAATCTCAAAAGGTCCAATGAATCTAGGGCTAAGCTTGCCCTTCTTGCCGAACCGCATCACACCCTTCATAGGTGACACTCTAAGCCAAACATGATCGCCCTCCATAAACACTAAGGCTCTAACTCTCCGGTCTGCATAACTCTTCTGTCGACTCTGGGCTGTCAACAGTCTATACTGAATCCTACGGACTTGCTCCATAGCATCTCTAAGCAAGTCAGTATCCAAAGAGTCCATCTCTGCCGAATCAAACCAACCGATCGGAGACCTACATCGTCTGCCATACAACGCCTCAAATGGGGCCATCTGAATACTAGAGTGATAACTGTTATTGTAGGCAAACTCTGCTAAGGGTAAATGTCGATCCCATCTAGCACCAAAATCGATCACACATGCTCGGAGCATGTCCTCCAACACCTGAATCGTCCGCTCGGACTGACCATCTGTCTGAGGGTGAAAGGCTGTACTCATATCTAGCTGAGTACCCAAACCATGTTGTAATGCCTTCCAGAAGTGAGAAGTAAATAGTGAACCTCGATCTGATATAATAGAAACAGGAACCCCATGTAGTCGCACAATCTGACTGATATATAGCTCGGCTAACTTCTCTGCCGTATATTTCACCCGAACCGGAATGAAGTGGGCAGACTTGGTCAGCCTGTCAACAACAACCCAAATGGAGTCATAACCACCCACTGTGGTAGGCAAACCCACAACAAAGTCCATAGTGATCCGCTCCCACTTCCAAGTAGGAATAGGCATCCTCTGAGATACACCCCCAGGACGCTGGTGCTCACACTTGACCTGTTGGCAAGTCAAACACCTAGAAACAAAGTCTGAAATATCTCTCTTCATCCCACACCACCAGTAATGCTGACTCAGATCATGATACATCTTCGCTGCTCCCGGATGGATAGAATATCGGGAACAATGGGCCTCTTCAAGAATCAGTCTAGTCAACTCTCCTGTCTTGGGCACACAAATCCTGCCTCCGATCCTCAAGACACCGTCAGAATCAAGGACAGCCTCCTTGGCTTCCCCTCTCAATACTCTGTCTCGAATGAGACATAATTTCTCATCATCAAACTGGTGCGCACGGATCTGCTCGACTAAAGAAGACTGAGCCTCAATAAAAGCAATTATCCCATCACTCTCCTCTGAGATCTGCAACCGGACAAGACTATTAGCTAACCTCTGAACATCTCTAGCCAATGGTCTCTCCTCAATGCTAAGTGCTGCAAGACTTCCCATGCTAGGAGTCTTCCTACTCAGAGCATCGGCAACAACATTGGCCTTCCCCGGATGATATAAAATGGTCACATCATAGTCCTTCAACAACTCAAGCCACCTACGCTGCCTCAAGTTCAGATCCCTCTGACTAAAGATATACTGAAGACTCCGATGATCAGTGAAGATCTCACAATGCACCCCATACAAATAATGACGCCATAACTTAAGTACAAATACTACAGCCGCCAACTCCAAATCATGAGTAGGGTAGTTCTTTTCATGGGACTTCAATTGCCTAGAAGCATAAGCAATCACTTTCCCCTTTTGCATCAATACACCACCCAATCCGACTCCTGAAGCATCACAATACACAGTAAAGTCTACACCCTCCTCAGGTAGAGTCAACACAGGAGCCGAAGTCAACAAAGTCTTGAGCTTTTGAAAACTCTCCTCACACTCATCAGACCACTGAAAACCCACACCCTGTCGAGTCAATCTAGTCAATGGAGCTGCAATAGTAGAGAAACTCTGAACAAATCGTCGGTAATAACCTGCCAATCCCACAAAACTCCTAATCTCGGTAGGAGAAGTAGGTCGCGTCCAGCCTCTAACTGCCTCAATCTTGGCTGGATCTACTCTAATACCCTCCTTGGACACCACGTGTCCCAAGAATGCCACAGAATTAAGCCAGAACTCACACTTTGAGAACTTGGCATACAACCTCTCTTCCCTCAATCTCTGAAGTACAATTCTCAAGTGTCGGACATGGTCATCCTCAGTCTTGGAGTAAACCAAAATGTCATCGATGAAAACAATCACAAAAGAATCAATGTATGGTCGAAACACCCCGTTCATCAACTCCATAAAAGCTGCAGGGGCATTAGTTAACCCAAAGGACATCACTAAGAACTCATAATGCCCATACCGAGTCCGAAAAGCTGTCTTAGGGATATCTGATGCCCTAATCTTCAACTGATGATACCCAGACCTCAAATCAATCTTAGAGAACAACGATGCCCCCTGTAGCTGATCAAATAAGTCATCAATACGCGGAAGAGGATACTTATTTTTCACTGTTACCTTGTTTAGCTGTCTGTAATCAATACACATCCTCATAGTCCCATCCTTCTTCTTCACAAACAGCACAGGGGCACCCCAAGGTGACACACTAGGGCGAATAAACCCTTTACTCAATAAATCCTGCAACTGATCCTTCAACTCTTTCAACTCTGCTGGAGCCATACGGTAGGGAGGAATAGAAATAGGCTTAGTGCCCGGCTCCAAATCAATAGCAAAATCAATATCCCTATCGGGAGGAACACCTGGAAGATCAGAAGGGAATACATCGAGAAACTCCTGAACCACGGGAACAGAATCTATGGAAGGTGGTTCAACACTGGTGTCCCGAATAAAAGCTAAGTAAGACAAACACCCTCTCTCCACCAATCTCTGAGCACAAATAAAAGAAATGACCTTGCTAGGATAAGAGCCATTAGCACCCTTCCACTCAACCCTCGGAACACCAGGCATTGCTAAAGTCACAGTCTTAGCATTACAATCAAGGACAGCATGATAAGGAGAAAGCCAATTCATACCCAAGATAACATCAAAGTCTACCATCCCCAGAATGATTAAATCTACCCAAGTGTCATACCCCGCTAGAGAAACAAGACAAGATCGATACACTCGATCCACCACTAAGGGTTCACCCACGGGTGTAGAAACACGAATAGGTACAGTCATGCTATCACATATCATATCAAATTCAGCAGCAAAATAGGTGGACACATAAGAGAATGTAGACCCTGGATCAAACAATACAGACGCAGATCAATGGCATACTAGAATGATACCTGTAATAACAGCATCAGAAGTCTCCGCTTCGGGTCTCCCCGGAAAAGCATAACAGTGGCCCCCTCGGCCACCTCCAGCCTGGGTGGTAACTCTACCCCCACTCTGCTGAGCTGCAGAACCACTACTAGAAGCTCTACCGCCTCTACCTGACTGAACTCTGCCTCGGCCTCTACCCGGTGGTACTGGTGGTCTAGCCTGAAATGAAGAATTAGGTTGGGACCCTCCACGACCCCTCTGGGAAGTACACTGTCGCATCAGGTGATTGGGATCTCCACAAGAAAAGCAAAATCTCTGTCCCGGGAACTGTTGTGCAGACCCTGAAAACCCACTATAATTGCCTCGCCCCATAGGTCGCTGCTGTGAACCGTGACCCACGCTATAAGAACCCCGAGGTATCTGACCACCCTCGGATGTCGGCATAGATGCATGAACGGGTCCTCGCTGCTGAAAGGAACCACTCCCTCTGTGTGATCCCCTGCCTCCAGATGAGGCACCATGAAACTGATCTGCTGTACGGACTCTCTTAGGGTCCCCAAACTCTTCTCTCTCCATCAATTCCGCCTCTTTAGCGGCACTCACAATGGATTGGAAGGAAGCCCCCTCTCTAGATGCTCTAAACACAGCCGATCTGATAGAGAAAGTCAACCCCCTCACGAATCTACGGATCCTCTCTGTCTCGTCTGGAATAATGGCCAAAGCATGCCTAGACAACTGGCAAAAACGGGCCTCATACTCTGTAACTGATAAGCTGTCCTGTCTCAGATTCTCAAACCTCAAACGACTCTCCTCTCTCACGCTCCAAGGGATAAAACGGTCATGAAAGCACTGGAAAACCTCTCCCAAGTCACTGGAGGAGATCCAACTGGCAAAGCCCCCGAATAAGTTCTCCACCACTCTCTCGCTGGCCCACGAAGCTGGAGTGTAGCATATCGAACCCCATGTGACTCAGCTAATCCAACAACCTCTAGTAACTCTCGGCATGTAGTCAGAAACTCATGAGCATCCTCACTCTTCCCACCCTGAAACTGAGGTGGGTCCATCTTTCGAAATTTCTCATACCTACGTTGCTCATCCTCTGTCAGAACAACCAATGGTTCACCTTGACCCCCAATTGCTGGTGCAAGATCATTCTCAACCATGGGATCCTTTGGTGGCTGCCCCACCGCATCATGCATAACTGGAGCTTCCTGCTGCTCTTGGGTCTGAGCCCCCTCTCTAGTCTGAGAGTCTTGTGGTGTAGCGGTCGCACCACCACCCTGAGTAAAGCTCTCAAGCACACTTAATACCCTCAATAATGTATCCTGAAGCAAAGGTGTGACTGCAGGCTCTGGAGGAACCTGGTCCTCTCTGTCATCAATCTGGGGCTCAGGAGAGGCCTCTCTAGTATGTCCTCTAACTGGTGCTGCTCCACGGCCACGACCTCTGCCTAGTGTCGTTCCACGAGCACGACCTCTAGCTCGGGCTCTACCCCTACCCCTAGCTGGGGCCTCAACAACTGCCTCAGGAAGTGCCTCCCCTCTACCACCAGTAACAGTCGCTCTAGTCCTCGTCATCTGTCAAAAGAGTATACAATAGCTCAGTACTAAAGAAGGTAACCACGCACGATGAGACAGAATTAACAAAAATGAAGTTTCCTAATAGTCTTTATAGCCTCTCAGAGATAAGTACAGACGTCTTTGTACCGATCCTTGAGACTCTACGTAGACTCGGCTTGTATGCACGTGAGACCTATGAACCTGGGGCTCTGATACCATTTTGTCACGACCCAAAAATGGATGTGATGGCACTCGTCGTATCCCACCAAGACAAGTCAGCCTAAAACCCAATCATTTCGATAAAGTGCGGAAATAAAGCAAAGTTCAATAGCAATTACTATTACGAAAACAGGTCAACTTAATTCAATCCCCAAAACCTGGTTGTCACGTGCACAAGCCTCTAATGTAAATACTAGAATTGAAAGAAAATACGCAAGTCTCAAATGACGTTCTCTTTCAAGTAAAAACAAAATCATAAACAGGAGTAAGAAGGTTCGCTGAGATGACAAACAGCTACCTCTCAGATCTCCACAGAAAACCTCGGAAACGAAGAGAATTGAAGGTATCACGAAGATCCGGGCTCGTAACCTACAAAAGATTGTAGAAGCAAGGGGTGAGTACCAAACCACACGGTACTCAACAAGCAAACCTCTAAACACAAGCTAAGAGTACAGAATACGGGTACTCCTTACACCCCATCCTAACCTCCATAACTACAACCTGCATAAAACCAACCCAACCTAACAATTTACAATTTACAAAGCATACAACTCAACAATAGCACTCTAACAGGTCATATATTCTCAATAACACCTCAATATTCGTCAGTCACAAGTTCCATAGAAAGGCACTCACAAGATCAACAACACACAAGATCAAGTTCATTAATAATAAAAATGTGCAATGCAATGAAATGCAATGTCAATTATAGTGATGCATGTCTGACCTAATGATACACACCCGCTGTCTCTCAGTCCGGGACCCATGGGGGACATATCTGTCCATGCATCCATCGCGGCGCGCGATACGTCCCTCGAAATATAATATCCGTCGCGGCGCGCGACACGTCCCTCGAAATATAGTATCCATCGCGGCGCGCGATACGTCCCTCGAAATGGTACATCCTCCTTAATTTCTTATTCTTTCTCAATGCACATAACACTTGTCACAACCATGTCTCAGAATAATGCAAATGACATGTTCACACAAATAATGAGGAGATGACCATTTTCATAACATTGCACAAATCACAAGTTCAACGATGATTCAACAAGTCTTTCAAACAATTCTCAACACATTACACAAACAATTGATCACATTACTCCCAAACATATACCACAAGGAAATACACGAATTCCATACGCTTAACAAGGGTTTAGAAATCCACTTGCCTCAATGGATTCACAATTCACTCCGAGACTTGAGCCTTCCCTTTTCGTTGAGCTTCCAAATCAATACAATCTATTCAAATAAATAACCACAATAAGATTTCGAAATTAACAATATTCATATTACTCTATGTCCAACTAGACCCAAGAGCTCACCCAAACCTAAAATCAAGTTCCTATATCTTGGTGCCAATTAACATGTCAACTCTTATATTTCCAAATTTCAAGTCTACGGTTAAGTCATAATTTCTCCAATATCATAATTATAATAGTATTCATATTATAAATTACTCCTTATATTCAATTATCTACCTTAATATATCAAAACTTGAATCATAATATGATAATTATAAGAAAGAATTGGAGAAACACTAAAAACCCGAATTATGCACATAGCTTTTTAGATTAGGGGAAAACCAAAACTTTCCAGAACTCAAATTGACACAAGTTAATCTCAAAATCCTTTTCTCCATCCTATCCTTCTAATTATTATACTATAATTTGATAATAATTACTGAATGACTATATCCTACCAAATCACACTTCCCTTTAACCAACATTCTGCCGCCATTCACCAACTGCAAACAAAATTATAACCTCCTCATTTTATACCCACCAAACACCTTAGCCATTAATAATCTTGCATACATTAACCCACCAACATGACACACCCACCAATAGGAATAACGATCTTAACCAAATTTGAAAACTAAATTGTTACCTCTAACATATAGTAATAATAAATTAACAAAATGTCACATTTACGCATACACTCAATTCATTGTTTAAAGGCGTACCTACCTGAATCTTGAAGTTTGGCCGTTCTTTTTCATCTCGTTCATCCGCCTAGGTAAGTTTCTGCCTCCCTTTCTTTTCTAAATTAGTTATTTATTAAAAAGTGACAAACCCCTAACTTATTATAATAATTGTGGGCCAAATAATAGAGGGTCTTAAATAAATGATCACTTTACCCCACTAACTATCGATTAATTAACTCAAGTTAAACAAATAGTTTAAAATTTCCAAAAATGACCTTTCGGGTCATTACAGAACCGCCCTGTCCAAGTCGTCAACAAAAATATTCCAACAGCTCGGTCTTGAAAATCGGTATAGTTTTGAACAAAGAACTATTGAGGGTTCGAATCCCTAACAGACAAAAAGGCTACGCTTAAAAGTGTTGCTTTATCAGCTACACTTTCTAATGGATTGAACCCATCACTTGCTAATCCAAGTCTCACATTGCGAGAATCTAGTGCGAAATCTGGATGCAACCTATCAAAATCTTTCCATGCTTGACCATCAGCAGGATGCCTTAACTTTCCATCTTTAGAATGTTCCTCGTCATACCACCTCAAAGAATCTGCCGTCTTTGAGCACATAAATAACCTTTTGAGTCTAGGAATTAATGGAAAGTGTCTCAAAGTCTTTGCTGAAGCTCGATGTGATTTTTTAGAAGGCACAACCTCACTATCAACTTCAGGATTTTAAATATATCGTGAAACTCTGCAAGTATGACAAAATTCATTATCCTTATGATCATTCCTAAACAAAATGCAATCATTTGGACATGCATCGATTTTCTCATAATCAAGACCGAGATTCTTAACCATAGACTTGGTTTTATTGTAAGACGAAGGAATGTTCAACTCGGGCATTGCCTCTTTTAATATCTCTAAAAGAGAAGTGAATGATTCATTGCTCCATCCATGTAGACACTTCAACAAATATAAACGAAGTGTCAATGATAATTTAGAGAATCCTATACAACCAGGATATAATTCTTGGCTTGCCTCTTCAACTAAGTTATAGTATTTCTTGGCATCTTAATTTGGACCATCATAAACTCCTTCGGCATGTGCAACATCTCTAAATTGATCATTCAACAACCCATCAATATCATCACACGAGTAATCCATATCATCGTCAACATTCAACTTGATATCCCATTCCCCGTGATTGATCCATCTAGTATAACCTTTAACAAATCCATAGCATATTAGATGATCATACACTACATTCCTTCGAGTCTAACGAACATTACAATATTTTGCACATGGACACTGAATTTCCTCTCCTTGAGGATCTCCATAAGAGTAAGCAAAATCTAGGAATGATTCAACACCATCAATATACGGTTTGCTATACCTTGCTAAATCCATCCAATCCTTGGATGGGATATTTGAATTCCTAGAAGAAGATATCAATATTTAATCTTACAGTAACAATCATTAAATCATTAACTACTTCACAAATAATTTTTAAAAGTCATGAGTAAGTTATCAGAATCAGGTGTTATGAGATGATAAAAGTTTCTTACCTAGTCATGGTGCTTGTGCTATGCTAAATCAAACCTTGAATCCTCCACAAATGTTTCTGAATGTTGATTATACTTCTAAGGAAAAATAAGTAAAATTAATAGGATAGACACAATTAAGAAAGAAAGTAAATTAATAGGATAGACACAATTAAATGAACTAATCAAGATTAGAAAATTCTATCGAGAAGCAGATTCAAGTTGTAAACAACATTTTAAAGAAGTTCACACATTTTAAATATAGTGTGAAAATCTTTTTGAGCTTTTTAAAACTATGTCCAAAATTTTAAAATTTCATTCTTGTGCACACCTAATCAGAGAAGTATCAAACATCTACTACCATGTTTAAACATTCAAGCAAACATTACAATGATCCTATAATAGATAGTCGATCACACCAAAAAACTTAAAGTTTCATAGAGATTATTCATTCTAAGTTATCCTTGACCTGAAGCAAGATTAGCTATAATCTTGGATCCTAAAGGGTGAAATATTACTTATAGAAGGACTGTGAATAAGAAGAAGTTGTGAAATTTTTCAAGACTCTAGAAGTGTTCAAGGCTTAACAGAACCCTGTGATAAGGTTTACTGGAAACCTGATTTCAAAAGAGTTCATTAATTTTACTTCAAGTGTTATGTAGCCTTCCAAGTTCTAAAGTAAGGAAGAAAATAATTAACACAATCTAAAGCATGCAAGTTGAACCAGATTTTAAGGCTAAAGTTGACTACATTTTACAGAAGGGAAAACACATCCTGATGAATGTTATATGTGCCATCAGACAATGTTGGAGAGTGCTAGGCATCTATTTTTGCACTGTAAAGTAGCAGCTGGTATATGGAGTGTGTTCTTATCAATTTTCTTATCTATTGCAGTTAACTACCAGGACTCACCCTATAATCTGAACCTGCCAGGACTACCAGATCACTTAGCATCCTTCATAAAAAAATCTATAATCTGAACCTATGCACCTCCCTTATTCAGAGTTCTGCCTCTTGAACCTTGTTCACAAGCAGTCATACAATGTCCAATAGCAGAACAAAGTTCTGCCTCTTGAACCCTTTCTTATTCATTTCTTTTGTGTTTTGGTTTGTATAGAAGTTTGTTGCTTTGGAATATTGAGTTACAATATTTGTTTGGATTTTTTTAGCCTTGTTAGAAATTTACAAGAAAATAGAAAATGTACATTACTGGTTGTACTGGAGAAGCTTAAGTGGAGTGACATGAATGGTAAGGATTCATATATTCGAATTCTGGCTCAACTGAACCAGTTTCTCTTTCAGATTCTAATTTTGGCTCTTCAGGCAGTGTGAAAAAGGAACAGTTTCATTCTTATAATGAATCATTTCACAACAGTTTTTGTACAAATGATTCATTTGTTCCAAGCAACCTCAAGTCATTTACCTACAATGAACTGAAAAATGCAACTAGGAACTTCCTAGATGATAGTCTTTTTGGCGAAGGAGGTTTTGGTTACGTCTTTAAAGGATGGACAGCAGATTGCAGATTTGCGAATTTACAGATTGCAGATTTGCAGATTGCAGATTTGCGAATTTGCAGATAGCAGATTGCAGTAGCTATATCCAACTAGAAGTCCACCTCAGGTTAAAGAACAAGGGCAGCAGGAGAAATATCCAAAGATACTCTAATGCAGACATGTAAATCAAGATAGCAGGCGCACCAAACAAAGCATGGAAAAAGTAGAAACTCAACTCCAACAACACCAAGACACTCTACTGCAAACAGGTAAGTCTCACAACTATGCTTCTAGTCAAGTTGGTAACACTAATTCTGAAACTCAGGTTGTAACATCTCAATATACTTACCAGTATACTTATTCACTCAAAACATCTCCCATATAAAAAAATGATACTTGAATCTAATTCAACACCAAAAACTATATCATGAGAAACTCAAGTTCATATAAGTATACCATCAGTGAAAGTATTTTATGAAATTGAACAAGTATAGTTTAATAAGCTTACTGCAAACCAAAGAATATATTATGTACATAAAACCCTAATTTAATTCGTTAATCTTGAGTTAATTTGGAATGTAGGAATAACCAAATCAGTATTGACATGGGAAAAAGGATTCAGAAAGCCGTTGGAATTGCAGAAGCTTTGAATTACATACACAATGAATGTCGAAGGCCTGTTATTCACAGAGATGTCAATCATCAAACATTTTTCTCAATGATGATTTTGAACCACATGTGTGCTTTTCAATCTAACAGATAAATCTGTGATTATCTTATGATTGATTTGATTATATACATATATTTAATATTATTAGTAGGAAATTAGTACACCAGAAGTATCCTTAAAACTTGTGATCTTAAACATATCCGAACAATTGTATAGCTGTAAGAACATGTTAGTAAGGATATGATATAAAAAATGTTGTGTCCTTACCCAATAAATAGCAGTAAAACCAGCTACAGCTGAAATCATATTCTTCGGCACTTTCTTCCCATACTTTGGAATTTCAGCTGTAACTCGTGATTTGATCCATTCCAACAACCCCAAAGTATTCAATTCCTTCTAAACACAAAACAAAAATTAGTAGAGAATAAGAAGGAATCTCGGCTGCTGAATATGGACTCATAAAATCTAATGGTGCTCATGACATATAGAGAGAACAAATCTAAAACCCCAACAGAACTTAGATCAAAGAAAATGGACTAATAAAATTGACCAACTTTTCCTAACATGTACTTCAACAATAAAAAATTGTAGGTAATTTCAGTATGCAAATACATTTCAATGCAACAGACCTTGGCTTTTGGAATGACCTTAACAACAACTTTCTGACCCTTAAGTTCACCTTTCTTGACAATAGCAGAACAAGTATACCCAAAATGGCCTCTACCCACTTCCTCCCTAATTTCATACTTACTCGTAAATTGCTTAGAAAACCCAAAACTCTTATCCAAGTTAGCCCCCTCATTTTCCTCTCCTTCAGGAATAGCTGCAGCATTAGGCTTAACACTACCATGCCGTCTCAACAACAAAGCTTTAATATGATTTGCTGGAGAACGAGGAGGAAAAAGGTGTTTAAACAACCTCGCTGGAGTAGAGGTGATTTTTAGCTTCATTATCTTTCTGGGTTTCAGCGACATTTGGTGTTTTCGGTGGGGGAAGAATTTCTTGTGGGGAATAAGGATTGGATCTTAGAGGTTTTGAGGTACAAGCACCCACGGTGATTATTACAACAAAACCTTATACATACAAGTGTGAAAACATAGTTATAAATTCAAGAACACAGAACCAAGAATCGGGTACTTACGCTTGACGAAATCCGGTATCGGAGAAATCGTGGTCACTTTAGCTTTTTAGTTCTTAGCTTCAGCTCTCCAGTTCTTAACTTTAGATCTTCAGCTCGCTCTTCTTCAGCTCGCTCTTCAGTTCTCCAAAGAAAAGTGTGTCGTTTTTCTGATTAATGTTTTATGAATTATTTTTTTTGGCCAATAAAAATGGGAGGGAGAGTTAAAAATATTGGAGGGAATATAATATTTTAGTTAAAATTTTAAGGCCACACTTGTAATGTGTTGTTTTTAAAATTATAAAAATAGGACATTTTAAAAGTGTTGCCATATATGTAAATTGTTGTTGCCAATTATATCATACTGTAACAACGTTTATAAAATGTAGCCTATACCATTAAAGAGTATGCTTTACAAGTGTTGCCAATATTATTGTAGCCAAAAATTAAAAACATGGGCTACACTTTAAAAGCGTTCCCAAAAGTATTTTAGGCAACACTTTACAAGCATTGTCCAGATTTAGTGTGGCCGTAGGCGTAAAATATTATAGTGTATGTACCATGTGTAATCTAGAATCATTTTGATTTATAAGGGAAATACGTGCCAAGGGTACTTTGACGATGAAACAAGTTTAAACCTTGCATGCTAATACTTGGTAGAGTAAGCATGTGCATTTAGTAATAAAATCAAATTAGAGTACTCCCTTTAATTCTCTAGGGAGTAGGAACTGCAACTATGGATCAGCACTACCAAGGGCACTTAGAAAGCTTACTTTGTAATACAAGTGTTGAATTCATACTTTTATCAAAGAAGTAGGAAATCGAAAAACCTTACATACCTTATTTTCTGACCAATATAACTATCACGATTCAGCCTCCCTTTTTGGTGCTACTCTACAATATAAGTTATGATTAATCTAATGTTAGTAGCTAATCACATTAAGGCCCTCGAAAAACAGTAGCTAAACACTTGATGGAAAGTAGACCCATACAACCCTTACACAAATGGTGAACCACCACACCCTTCTTCTACAAATTAATACAACTGCAACCACTATCAATCCCTAAAAAGCTTTCAGCATAATAGGAGAATATTGAACTCAAGGATTTATAACCATCCATGAGTTCTTGACAAATATATACAAAATTCTCCACTCAAAACCTATATTTAAAGAGAGGCAAAAAATGGGCAGTAGCCTTACCTTAATTTCTGGAAATTTATCCTCTAAACTTGTACTTCAAGAACTGAAACTCTCCTTCAAGCTTTTACTTTAAAAAGGGGACAATATTCAAGAACCCTAAGGTGTTTTAGGGCTGCAGTGTTAATCTAAGAAAGACCAAAAGAGAAACTTAATAAATCTGAAATTTTGCAAGTTAAAAATGAAGCAAAAGATCTGATCTTTATCCCTTTAAAAAGGAGGTGTATTGGCCGACTTTCTTGGCCAATTTTGGGCCATATATTGTCAAGTAGGTGATCCACCTACTTGGCCTTTTAACTTGGGCCTTTGTGACTTCAACACTTGTTGGGCCTTGCAGCCAATTATCCCTCTATTCTTGTCAATTTGGGCCATAATTAATGTAAGTAGGTGATCCACCTACTTGGACTTTTCACTTGGGCCTTTTTTGGACTCAAGAATATTGGGCCTTGGCTGTCCATTTCCCCTTATTCTTCTAATCAACTTGGGCCAGATTAATTCAAGTAGGTGGTAGTGTACTTGGCCCAATAACATGGTCAAAAGAGTCTTAGTAGGTGATGCACCTACTTGGTCCTTTGGGCTGGTCAATAAGTCAAAGTAGGTGATGCAACTACTTGGTCCTTTGGGCTGGTCAATAAGTCAAAGTAGGTGATACACCTACTTGTCACCTATTAGCTTAGTAAAGTCAAGCAAGCACCTCAATATTTTATTCCATTTCTAGACCTTAATACCTTTAACTTAACTTAAAACTTATATACACTATGTCCATTTAAACTTTAGACTAGAATACCACCTTATGATCTCAAGTTTAAATTCTTCCATCGATTTCAACTTAATTGGGTCGCATTAAAATCTACGGACATTTCACATGGTTTTAAATTCTCTGCTAATTTTTGTATCTATTCTCTTACTTGGTTTACTAGTCCTAGAAATGATTGTAATTTCTTTTTCGTATCTAGCTGTTCATTTGAGTTAATTATTTTTTGCACTATATGCGTTTGCATATTTATTCCATTTTTATCTATTTGTATTCCTAGCAATTCTATTTGGCTTTTCATTATGTCTGCTTTCTTTTTACTTAGGCTTATGCCTGAATATTCAATAATATATATGAATTTTTCTAATAATCTTATGTGTTCATCTTGGGTTTTAGAATATAGTAATATATCATCAATATATACTACACAATTTTCTAGTTGTTTAAAGTAGTTATCCATAAAGTATTGATATCTACCTGGGCATTTTTATATCCAAATGACAATACATTCCATTCATAAAATCCTTGTGGTACTGCAAATGCTATAAGTTTTTTAGATTCTTCTTCTAATTTTGTGGTAAAATCCTAATTTGCAGTCAAATTTACTAAAGTAATTATATCCTTGTATTTGTCTTATTTTTAATATTTTATTTGGTATTGGGTAGTTATATGTTTTAGTTTTTGCATTTAAATTTCTATAATCAATAACAATTCTATTTTTTCCTCTTTTTTGTTCACTATGTTTATTTACTATAAATGTTGGGCTTGTATGCTTGCTATTGCTTTCTTGTATGTACCATTTTTCTAGTAATTCACTTATATGTATCTTAAATTCTGTTAAATCATTAAAATTATATTTGAATGGTTTTTGGGTTATTATACTATTATTATCAATTAGCTCAATTTTTATTTTTGTTTTATATTTTTCCCATCCTTGTAAAGGATCTTCACTATATAATAATTCTAATTTATCTTGGATTATTTTTACTTTATCTATAGAGAATATAATTAATTCTATCTTAGGGTCTTCTTCTTTTATATTTTCTAATTTTTCTGTAATTTTTTCACTTCCTTTTATCCATTCTGTTGTTTTTCGTTTTTTGTTATTTACTCTTTTTTCTCCTATTTTTTGTTTACACGGTGTTGTGAACCACCAACGTGTTTTTGTTATTATATGTGGGTATATTTTTTCTAAAAATGGAATTCCTAATAGCATATCTTTTGTAGTCAATTCAAAGTTATATATTTTCTCTATAGTTAATATTTTATCCCATATTTGTATTTTTATATTTTTTGCCTTATATGTGATCATGCTTCCTTCATTATTAAATCTTGTTACTACTATCGGTGTTTTTAATTTTTCCCATTTTTCGTCTGGTAAACAATTGTATTCACATATATTAGCTTCTGCTCCCGTATCTATCATTGACGTATAATATATGTTGTAATATCCCTCTATTATTTTCTTTGCAAGTATATATATTTTCATATTTTTATCATACTAAAGTCCTTTCTATTATTACTCTTTTATTTTCATAATTTATTATTAACTGTTTGTGTTCTAGATTATATGGTGTTACTTGTTCTAGCCATTTTATTCCTAAAGTGATATTTTCATCTCCTTGATATATTTTAAATTTTATTACTATTGGTACTCCTCCAATGATTATTTCCTTTTCTGTAGTTTCTTCGGTATACATTAATGCTTTTGGTAGTTCGGGGCATAATTGTTCAGTAGTTATTATTTCATCTTCCGTCACTAATTCTCTTGTAATATTGTTTTCGTCTTGTCCTGTATTTATTAATATTAAATATTTTCGTTGTTCCATTACTCCCGTTATGTAGTAAAGATGTGGTTTTATTTCTTCTTCCATTGATTTTTGTGGGGTTTTATCTATTCTTCTTGAGGTACTCATTTTTTATGAAATTTGTGGTATTTCATAGTTTATTCTTTTTAATGTGCTTAATCTTTCTTTTACTATTTCTAAATATTCTTCTATATCAATCTCATTATAACTATAATCATTATTATCTATGACTGTAACTATCCTTTTAGAAGGATTTTCTATTTTTATTTTTTTTATTTCATTTTTTGTTGCTATTTTATGTTTTGTTGTTAAAACATATAAGTTTTTACATCTAGTTGTAAATATTTTACTTCCCAGGCTAGTTCTATTCCTGACATTTTCCAATATAATACTAGTGATTTATCTATGTTCCTGTCGTTTATTGCTACTGAGTAGTTAGAACTTATTATAAATTTAAATTTTTGGTATATGAGGTTGCCTTTTCTCTGCACTTATTATACTTTTTCTATAGGTTGTAAGATCCTATCATCTGCTAAGTATATTTCTATGGGTGTATAGCCCTTCTCTAAAACATGTTTTTATTAGTATTTCTGTTCCTCCTAAATATACATATTTAATTGGATTTTTAGCCTTAATATCTTGTATTTCTTTATTTATTATTCGTTTATTTATTATTGGTATTTTAGCCTTTCCTTTGGTGTATTTGCAATCTATGATATGTTCTCTTTGACTTACTACATAATACTCTTCTTTTTGTCGTTGAAACCAATTTCTTATTGTTGGTATTTCGAATATTTTTTCTACGCTTAGGTCTAATTTTTTTCCTTTTATTTGTTCAAATATGCTATTATCAAATATTATTTTTTGTTCTAAAGATTCTTCATCTTGATGATTTTCTTTAGTTATTATTTGTATGTCTGTTTCAGTCATTTATATAGTATTCATTATATGATTCTGTTACTGAATTATTTTCTATTTCATTTTCCCATAATTCATATATACTATCATTGCTTTCTAATTCATAATCTATGTACTCTATCTACGTATATGTTTCATCGTCTATTATTATTTCTGATATTTGTTTTTTCTTTGAATTTTTAGGTAATTTACAATCTCTATCAATATGTCCTAATTTTCCACAATTATAACAAGTACATTCCGTTAGTTTCCTTTTTGGTCTATATGGTCTTTTGGTTTTGTAGTTTTTTACATAGTATCTTCTTCTTGGTTTTTTATATTTATATTTTGATCTATATTTTTTGTTATATTTCTTTTTATAGTATTTGTCCGTACAACCAAATTGGGGTGCCGTTTTATTTTTGCAACATGCTAAGTTTTTTATTAGTATTTTTTTTTTAATTTCTTCTTTATGTTTTTCACATAGTTCTATAAACCATCGTTGTAAGAATTTTATTCTAGCTCCTAAGGTATCTGTTAATCCTACTTCATTCCAACTTTTTATTACTTTTGAATTAAAAGGTTCTGGTAATTTTGTAAAATATAACTTTATTATTTCCTTACTTTCTTCTTTGCTATATGTTCCTTTATAATAATACTCTCTAAATGCACGTGTATATTCATCTATATAACACATATTACATATTGCTAATTTTGTCATTAGATTCCGGTTTATGATTTTTTCTCTATTTTGTTCTTCTACTTCTGTTGTCATACTACTAAATTCATTTCTTATAGCTATTTCGTATTTATGTAATATTTCCATAGTTGTAGTAGCTAATTCACCATTAGATTTTTTATTACTTCTTAGAGTTTTTAAACTTTCATCTGATAAATTTTGTAGCCATAATTTTACTGTTCCTATAAGTGTTTTTCTATATATCCTGGTGTTTCTGTTATTCCTATTTTGTTATCTATTAATTGTTTTGATATATATCCCATCCATAATTGTATTGTTTTATTTATATCTGCTACACAATCTAAATCTAAAAAATCATGTTGTTCAGTTATTGGTTTGGGTGTCCATTTTTTATTTAATCTTTTATCCCATATAGTTTTTTCTTTATCATATTGTTCATAGTTTGCATTATAATATTTTAAGTGTTTTGGGGTTTTTATTCCTGATGTACTAGGTTTTTCATCCATGTCTATGTCTCCTGTATTTACTTCTAAATTCTTTGTATTATCTATATTTGTCAAAAGTTCCGTATATGTTTCGTTTGTTTCTTAATGTTGTTCATCTAGATCATCGTCATTTATTTCATCAATTCTTCTTTCAGGTAGATTATTTTGGTTATTTTCTTCTTTTCCTTCTAATTCATCTTCTAATTGCAATTTTTCTTTAAATTTAATTATCTCATTTGCTAATTTTGTTTTTTGTTCTTTTTCTTTTTGTTTCATTTCATACATTTCTTTTAACATTGCTAGCTATTTTCTAGTTCTATTATTTTAGTATTTTTAACTTCTTCTAATTATTGTACTTCCTTTTTTGCTTGTTGTTTTATTTTTTCAATTTCCGTTTTTCTATCTATTTCTTCATTTTCTTTTGTTATTCTTATCATAGCAGTTAAACTATCTTCTAGTTTTACCGTTTCCTTCTCTAACATTAAACTTATTTTGTCACCTTTTTTTTGTATCTTTTTCCTAGATTAGAAATTATTATCTTTATTTTTAATCCGTCATTGTTTTCATATATTTTTTCATCTATGGCATATTCTTCCTTATTCATTTATAGATTGTGTTGAAGTTTATATTCTAAACTTTCTATCTGTATCTATAGATATAAAATAGTTTTCCTTTGTGCTACTATAGATTTTTTACAAATTCCTGCAAATATATTACTATTAAGTCTATTTTGCCTATGTGCTAATTCTTGTCTTTTCGCTCTAATTATTTTAGTAAGTTGTTTTCTATATTCGTTATTCTCGTTATTCATTGTATTTTTAAATATTGAATATATTTATATTCTATTTTAGATATATTATCTATTAATTGATCTAATTTTTCGTTATCAGTTTTTGTGATATTGAGTTGTTTATAGACTTAATAGTAACATATTATAGACTTAATAGTAACATATTTACAGGAATTTTAAAAAAAATCTATAGTAGCACAAAGGAAAACTATTTTATATCTACAGATACAGATAGAAAGTTTAGAACATAAACTTCAACACAATCTATAAATGAATAAGGAAGAATATGCCATAGACAAAATAATATATGAAAACAATGACGGATTAAAAATAAAGATAATATTTTCTAATATAGGAAGAAGATACAAAAAAATAGGTGACAATATAAGTTTAGTGTTAGAGAAGGAAACAGTAAAACTAGAAGATAGTTTAACTGCTATGATAAGAATAACAAAAAGAAAATGAAGAAATAGATAGAAGAACGGAAATTGAAAAAATAAAACAAAAAGAAAAAAAGGAATTACAACAATTAGAAGAAGTAAAAAAATACTAAAATAATAGAACTAGAAAAAGAGCTAGCAATGTTAAAAGAAATGTATGAAATGAAACAAAAAGAAAAAGAAAAAAAAACAAAATTAACAAATGAGATAATTAAATTTAAAGAAAAATTGCAATTAGAAGATGAATTAGATGGAAAAGAAGAAAATAACCAAAATAATCTACCTGAAATAAGAATTGATGAAATAAATGACGATGATCTAGATGAATAACATTCAGAAACAAGCGAAACATATACAGAACTTTTGACAAAGGCTTAAGTCATCCACGGCCCCTTAAAGTTGTCCGCATATTTCATTTAGACACCTTAACTAGGACTATTACCTATTGAGCACTTAAATTGTTCAAAAAATGTACCTATTAAACACAAAATGCTGATATGGCAAAAGAAGTGTTTTTCACTTCCTATGGGCGCGTGAAAGTTTTTGAAATACTATTTTATTTTTATTTTTTTCCAAAAAAACTTACACTTTTTCTTCTTTAATTGACACTTGGCATTTAAATAAATTAAAATAATTTTTTAATATTTTAAAAAAAAAATAATTCTTAATTCAAAAAAGAAAGAGCACCCCTACCCCCTCTTCAAGTCATCTTCTTCCCCAAATTTAAATTTTCAAAGACAACTAAAGAATCTCCATTTTTTTTGTTTTTTTCTTTTTCTATTTCTTTTCAATATTCATAAAAAAAAACTGAATCAAGTAACTGAATTTGCAAGAAAAATAACGAAAGTAAATTTTTGAACATTGGGATAAAAAAAGTAAGTCGACATTCCATCTCCATTTTCGGTCACCTCCGAATAAATATTACCATTCAGACAAAATTGTAAACTCACTAAACTTATCAAAAACAATATCAAATAATTTGCTAAATTAATTTAGGTCCTCTTGATTTCTCCTTACAATAGATTTCAAGATGATTAACCATTGGCAAACTTCCTTTATTCATCACTCTTGTACCAACTCTTTGAATATCTTTCTCTATCACGTATTAGGAATGAAAAAGAATTTTCGATAAAATTAATTTGGATCCTTTCGATTTTTTTTTGCAATTGATTTTCGGATGAGTAACCATTGATAAACTTCTTCATCACTATTATATCAATCCCTTTGAATATCTTCTCTCTCATCACATATTAGGAATACAAAGTATTTTAAAAAAAATCAAATCTGCAAGTAATTTGCTGTGAAGGTTTTTGTTGTTTGAGAAAAAAAATTGATGAGAAGAAGATGAAGAAGAAAGGGGGTTGGTAGGGTAGGGTTGAGTAAAATGGATTTCATTTTTTTTAAATTAAAAAATAAATATATAATTTCTTTGAAATAATTTTCATTCTTTTTAACATAAAAATAAATAAATCTATAGTTGTTGGGGTCAAGTGACACATGTCATCTTTTAATTAGTCATTTTTGCCACGTCATAGCAAGTGTATCACACACACTTTACCTTTGTTACTGATTATCGAAAATGGTTTAATAGGAACAGGTTTTAGGTAGATAAAAGTGTTCAATAGGTACTAGTCCTAGTTGAGGTGTCTAAGTGAATTATGCGGACAACTTTAAGGGGCCGCAGATAACTTAAGCCTTTGACAAATATAGATAATACAAAGAATTTAGAAGTAAATACAGGAGACAATAGACATGGATGAAAAACCCAGTACATCAAGAATAAAAACCCAAAAAAGTTAAAGTATTATAATGCAAACTATGAACAATATGATAAAGAAAAAACTATATGGGATAAAAGATTAAATAAAAAATGGACACCCAAACCAATAACTAAACAACATGATTTTTTAGATTTAGACTGTGTAGCAGATATAAATAAAACAATGCAATTATGGATGGGATATATATCAAAACAATTAATAGATAACAAAATAGGAATGACAGAAACACCAGGATATATAGAAAAAACACTTATAGGAACAGTAAAATTATGGCTACAAAATTTATCAGATAAAAGTTTAAAAACTCTAAGAAGTAATAAAAAATCTAATGGTGAATTAGCTACTACAACTATGGAAATATTACATAAATACGAAATAAGTATAATAAATGAATTTAGTAGTATGACAACAGAAGTAGAAGAACAAAATAGAGAAAAAATCATAAACCGGAATCTAATGACAAAATTAGCAATAAGTAATATGTGTTATATAGATGAATATACATGTGCATTTAGAGAATATTATTATAAAGGAACATATAGCACAGAAGAAAGTAAGGAAATAAGAAAGTTATATTTTATATAATTACGAGAACCTTTTAATTCAAAAGTAATAAAAAGTTGGAATGAAGCAGGATTAACATCTACCTTAGGAGCTAGAATAAAATTCTTACAACGATGGTTTATAGAACTATGTGAAAAACATAAGGAAGAAATAAAAATGGAAAAAATACTAATAAAAAACTTAGCATGTCGCAAAAATAAAATGGCACCCCAATTTGGTTGTACGGACAAATACTATAAAAAGAAATATAACAAAAAATATAGATCGAAATATAAATATAAAAAACCAAGAAGAAGATACTATGTAAAAAACTACGAAACCAAAAGACCATATAGACCAAAAGGAAAACTAACGGAATGTACTTGTTATAATTGTGGAAAATTAGGACATATAGCTAGAGATTGTAAATTACCTAAAAATTCAAAGAAAAAACAAATATAAAAAATAATAATAGACGATGAAAAATATACGCAGATAAAGTATAATGAATTAGAAAACAATGATAGTATATATGAATTATCGGAAAATGAAATAGAAAATAATTCAGTAACAGAATCAGATAATGAATACTATATAAATGACTGAAACAGACATACAAATAATAACTAAAGAAAATTATCAAGATGAAGAATCTTTAGAACAAAAAATAATATTTGATAATAGCATATTTGAAGAAATAAAAGGAAAAAGGAAAAGAATTAGACCTAAGCATAGAAAAAATATTCGAAATACGAACAATAAGAAATTGGTTTAAATGACAAAAAGAAGAGTATTATGTAGTAAGTCAAAGAGAACATATCATAGATTGCAAATACACCAAAGGAAAGGCTAAAATACCAATAATAAATAAACGAATAATAAATAAAGAAATACAAGATATTAAGGCTAAAAATCCAATTAAATATGTACATTTAGGAGGAACAAAAATACTAATAAAAACATGTTTTAGAGAAGGGATAGATACACTCATAGAAATATACTTAGCAGATGATATGATCGTACAACCTATAGAAAAAAGTATAACAAGTGCAGTAAAAGGCAACCTCATATACCAAAAATTTAAATTTATAATAAGTGCTAACTACTTAGTAGCAATAAATGACAGGAACATAGATAAATCACTAGTATTATATCGGAAAATGTCAGGAATAGAACTAGCTCCGAAAAGTAAAATATTTACAGCTAGATATAAAAACTTATATGTTTTAACAACAAAATATAAAATAACAGCAAAAAATAAAATAAAATAAATAAAAATAGAAAATCCTTCTGAAAGGATAGTTACAGTCATAGTTAATAATGATTATAGTTATAATGAGAAAGATTAAGCACATCAAAAAGAATAAACTGTGAAACACCACAAATTTCATCAAAAATGAGTACCTCAAGAAGAATAGATAAAACCCCACAAAAATGAATGGAAGAAGAAATAAAACCACATCATTACTACATAACGGGAGTAATGGAACAACGAAAATATTTAATATTGATAAATACAGGACAAGAAGAAAACTATATTACAAGAGAATTAGTGACGGAAGATGAAATAATAACTACTGAACAGTTATGCCCGGAACTACCAAAATCATTAATGTATACCGAAGAAACTACAGAAAAAGAAATAATCATTGGAGGAGTACCAATAGTAATAAAATTTAAAATATATCAAGGAGATGAAAATATCACTTCAGGAATAAAATGGCTAGAACAAATAAAACCATATAATTTAGAAGACAAACAATTAGTAATAAATTATGAAAATAAAAGAGTAATAATAAAAAGGACTTTAGTATGATAAAACTATGAAAATATATATACTTGCAAAGATAATAATAGAGGGATATTACAACAGATATTATACGTCAATGATAGATACGGGAGCAGAAGCTAATATATGTAAATATAATTGTTTACCAGAAGATAAATGAGAAAAATTAAAAACACCGATAGTAGTAACATGATTTAATAATGAAGGAAGCATGATCACATATAAGGCAAAAAATATAAAAATACAAATATGGGATAAGATATTAACTATAGAGGAAATATATAACTTTGAATTGACTACAAAGATATGATATTAGGAATGCCATTTTTAGAAAAACTATACCCACATATAATAACAAAAACACGTTGGTGGTTCACAACACCGTGTAAACAAAAAATAGGAGCAAAAAGAGTATATAACAAAAAACGAAAAACAACAGAATGGATAAAAGAAGTGAAAAAATTACACAAAAATTAGAAAATATAAAAGAAGAAGACCCTAAGATAGAATTAATTATATTCTCTATAGATAAAGTAAAAATAATCCAAGATAAGTTAGAATTATTATATAGTGAAGATCCTTTACAAGGATGGGAAAAATATAAAATATAAAATAAAAATTGAGCTAATTGATAATAATAGTATAATAACCCAAAAATCATTAAAATATAATTTTAATGATTTAACAGAATTTAAGATACATATAAGTGAATTACTAGAAAAATGGTACATACAAGAAAGCAATAGCAAGCATACAAGCCCAACATTTATAGTAAATAAACATAGTGAACAAAAAAGAGGAAAAAGTAGAATGGTTATTGATTATAGAAATTTAAATGCAAAAACTAAAACATATAACTACCCAATACCAAATAAAATATTAAAAATAAGACAAATACAATGATATAATTACTTTAGTAAATTTGACTACAAATCAAGATTTTACCACTTAAAATTAGAAGAAGAATCTAAAATACTTACAACATTTACAGTAGCACAAGGATTTTATGAATGGAATGTATTACCATTTGGATATACAAAGGCCTCCAGATTGAAATCAATACTTTATGGATAACTACTTTAAACAACTAGAAAATCCTGTAGTATAGACTGATGATATATTACTATATTCTAAAACCCAAGATAAACACATAAGATTATTAAAAAAATTCATATATATTATAGAATATTCAGGCATAAGCCTAAGTAAAAAGAAAGCAGACATAATAATGAAAAGCCAAATAGAATTCCTAGGAATACAAAGAGATAAAAATGGAAGAAAAATGCAAACGCATATAGTACAAAAAATAATTAACTCAAATGAACAACTAGATACGAAAAAGAAATTACAATAATTTCTAGGACTAGTAAACCAAGTAAGAGAATACATACCAAAATTAGCAGAGAATTTAAAACCATTACAACAAAAATTAAAGAAAGATGTATAATACCAGTTTGATAAGAAAGACCAAACACAAATACAAAAAATAAAATTATTATGTAAGAACCTACCTAAACTATATTTTCCGGATGAAAACAAAAAAATTACCTATATAATAGAATCAGACGCCAGTGAAATGGAGGAATCTTAAAATACGAGTATGATGGAGAAAAAATAGAACATCATTGTAGATATTATTCAGGAACATCTTAAAATACGAGTATGATGCCTCTTATGCTTATGACTTATGTTATTGTCTCTTATGATTATGGTATATGTCTTTTGTTGACTAATGTCTCTTGTATGCTCATGTTGATGATTTTTGTTAGACATCATATTTAGTACATTATTGTACTAACACATACTTTTGCCTACATTATTATCAAATGAAGGTTTGGGCGATATTTACTTCCATCCTCACGGCTAGGTTCATAGTAGATCAAGAAGAGAAGTTTTGGTGAGTCCTCATAGAATCAGGGACTTAATCACCCTTTCCTTTTTATGTCTTTCTTTTATGTTTAGATTTTGTATGTGATGTGTCCCTAATATTTTCAAGTATTAGATTGTTTGAGACAAATTTAATGAGACTTCCGCTATGCTTTTATAAATACTTTGATTGTATTGGAAAGTGTTTCAAATTCCCATACTTTACTATTATCTTATTTTATGATATGATAAGGGGCTTGTATGAGAGCCCTTTTCGGGGTTGAGTATAGTATTTACATATAGGGGGTACCTCCTAGTTGTGACACCTGCAGAAGCACAGAATCAATTGTGCCCGACCTCTACCTGAACACTCATAGAAGAACCAGAATCACTCAGGCTACCACCTCTGACAAAAGGTTCCATCAACCCACGAGACTTACCCAACTAAACACCTTCCACCATGGTCCCACAATGGAGATAAACTTTAGATCGATGGCTAAGCTCTCCATATATGCAATAAGGTCCAACCATCCTATCCTGGGTAGTAAAAAATGTCGACAATGGCTGAAAAATCAACTCCCGCCAAGGGCACTACGTAGACTAGTTTCCAAACTCTCCATAATCGTAAAAGCCTCTATATTCTTAAGCTTGACCTGAAGAATGCAATTAGCTGCCCTAAGTTCCTCTAATATATATTCAGGGTCACCCCTAGAGAATGAAAATGGGCCCCTATGACGATCTCTAACAAAGTTTCCTACCTCACTACACTCATATCAACCATCACCAAGAGCAACCTGCTGTGAATACCCAACAAGAGAAAGATAATACCTAACATTTGAAGGCCATGAGAAATATTACCTACACACTATTTGTCGTAGGCGCCATGACCTACTTCATACCCTACTGGAACTTGAGGTTATACTGCTATACACATGATAGGATAAGAAGGAAGATGACTCACATTAAACTGATACCCACCTTGAACTGGAATGTTGTCTCAATTGTACAATTGGCGAGGCCTCTTGTCACTATCTCTGTAAGTCTCCACGCATGCATGCTCCACAATCTTCACATGACTTACAACTTAGAGAAAGGTAGACCTAGCTTCTAAAAAGTGCTTCAATGCCAATAAGAGTGACAAGAACAAGCAATTAATGAACTCTTGACTCATATCCCAATTTGTAGGGAATAATGTGGGGTTATTCCCGGCTTACTCAAGAAGTCCCAAAACTTATTCGTAAACAGACGATGAACCCTGTTGGGGAAAAGTCAACCCAACCTTTTTTGCAGAAGAACCCACATCATCAAGTACCACACCTAACTGTTGTGTGCCCTCAAATTGACTCAAGCCTCCTAACACAGAACAATGGGAAGCCAAAGTAGTAAACCACCCTCTCTGATATTGCTCTGCCCCAAGACTCTTTGACTTCTGAAGAATAATTAGACCTCAAGTTCTATGACCGACTGAGGCGCTCCAGTCCTACCAAGTGAAGAAACTCAGGTATAATATGCTAATGATCCATACACGTCCATTAAATACCTCATGTTATCTATCTAATAGAGAGTGGATTCCGAAGAAGCAATTTTAGAGATTAATCAAAATGAAAGAACATGACAAGGAATAAAAAAAATAGAATTTCCTAAGACTGTCCTATAGCCTACCCATGATAGGATACAAATCTCTCCATACCGACACATGACTCTACTAAGTATTTGCTCTCATACCAACAAAATCGGTCAACCAAAAACTCTGATACAATGCTGTGATGACCCAATAACTCAGGTCATGATGACACCTACTACAGCGCACTAGTAGGTCAGACTAACCCCTAACCCAGAACCGTAAGTAATGGGCTAACACGTGAAAGTTAAGCAATGAGAAGCAACATGTTAATAACAGGCGAAGAAAGAGAGGTGAATATAAAAAATACAAGAAAACAACCCGAAGAACTAACATCAGTCAGTAATAGAGAAACTAACTAAAATAGGAGTATAAAGCTTTTATAAATATAATAAAAACATAGGTTCTCTTAGCATACATCAATAGGACTAGCCTGGCCTAAACAAATTGAAACCAATGACTACGGGCACTAGCATCTCACCCTAGTCTCTTAATCCCAAAGTTGCTACACAAAACTCCAAGTTAATGGCAAGAACACATACTATGATCTGTAGGGTGCAAAAGTTGAGAATTACCACCAACAAGCAATACTCGGTAGACATCAACCGAATAATCTCCAAAGATAATACAAGTATAAACAACAAGTAATAAGGAAGTATAGCACAAGTAACTAAATATAATATATTCTATGCTAGATATGCAATGAAGAATCATCGGCATTGATCATAAACGATACTTAAATAACCTTTTCAAACGAGCAAACACCTACCCCAACCAAAAACATCTAACATTTTTCCCAATGTGAGTAGGGAACAAACAGAAGCAAAAATGAAATTTTTTTATAAACTACAGGTATGAAAACATGCAGAGTGAGGTGACAAGGAATATTCACTAGGAACCTTTTGGCGAAAACTTGTAGTAGTCACCGAACTGCTTTGCCATTCGCCCAATGGTCGGGATACCACCCATAATTCTAGAGTGCTACCTATTCATAAAGGGGCAAAAAGGTGGACAAGAAGGGGTTCACCGACTAGGTCGGCACATCACATAATGGACTTGAAACCTCGCCAAATAATCCATTGGGTCAGGCCATCAGAGCTAGAACAAAAGGGCGGGGAAAGTCGGATTGCCCAATCACTTTGGCATGTAGCCAAATGATTAATGTGTTCCAGTATCTTAACCCCATTTTCCAGGTTTAGAAGTTGAACTATGTCGGGCTCGCCTAATAGCTTCAGCGATCCGCCAATGAAATTTTCACCTCGCACAATTGCTTACAGTTGCACAGTCAACGCACATTATTTGAAAGACTAACATTTGGGTTGCCTTCCAAGAATCGCCTTATTTAACGTCGTGGCATGACATAGAAATTCTCTCAAGCATTTTCTAGATACACCACTACAATCAAATAAATTTCCTGGCATTCTCCAAAGTACAACTTCAAACGTTACCCATTCATCTTGAATGCGTGTCCTTCTTTATCTTCGACTTTAACAACACCATTTGTGAACACCCGTTTTACCCTAAATGGACCTTACCATTTGCATTTGAGCTTTCCCGGAAACAGTCTAAGTTGAGAATTGTATAGTAACACCTAATCTCCAACTGGGAACTCCCTCTTAAGGATTCTAGAATCGAGCCACTTCTTCATATTTCCCTTGTTGAGAGTTGAACTTTCATAAGCACGAAACCCAAATTCGTCCAATTCACTTAGTTGATCTACTCTTTATTTTGAAGTCTTTGCCATGACCAGATTTAGAGCCTTCAATGCCCATAATGCTTTGTGTTCCAATTCAATCGATAATTGGTAAGATTTTTCTGAAGACTAGCTGATACGGAGACATACCGATCAGTGTTTTGTAGGTGGTACGATACGCCCACAAAGCATACTCAAGATTTTGAGACCAATCAATTCTATTTTCATTTCCTGTCTAGGCCAAGATACTTTTGATCTCCCGATTCGACACTTCCACTTGGCTACTTGTTTGGGGATGAAATGGAGTTGCTACGTTATATTTCACGCCATGTTTTCTCAATGCGGATGCAAAAAACTTATTGCAAAATTGGATCCCCAATCACTAATAATAGCTCGAGGAGTACCAAATCTGGCAATGATGTAGCGTTTTAATAATTGAACACCATTTCTCCTTTCATTGTTTAGTAGTGCGACAACCTCCACCCATTTAGAAACATAATCTACTGCCACCAAAATATACTTATTTCCAAACGAGCTCACAAATGGACCCATGAAATCTATTCCCCAAACATCAAATAACTCAACCTCCAGAATAGGCGTGAGAGGGTAACTCATGTCTTTTAGACAGTCCCCCTTATTTCTGACATTGAATACATTTCTTCATAAACTCATGAGCATCTTTATAAAGGGACGGCCAGTAGAAACCACTTTGAAGAACTTTAGCAGTTGTGCGCACCCCACCATGATGACCCCAATCGGTGAAGCATGGCAAACATGAAGAATTTTGTTGACTTCTTCCTCCGGCACACATCTCCTAATGATATGATCTACACACTCTCTGAATAAATATGGTTCATCCCAAAAATAGTTCTTTACGTCGAACAAGAACCTCTTTTGTTGATAGAAGTTTAGTTCATCTGACATTAATCCACACACCACATAATTAGGAAAATCAGCATACCAAGGAGTTTGTTGGAGAGTTACCGTGAATACATGTACATCAAGGAATGCATAATTTATGTCTACCTCAAGCTCATCATTCTCCTTGCCTTCTAATCTTGATAGGTGATCAGCCACCTGGTTTCCACAACCTCTTCTATCCTTGACTTCAAAGTCAAATTCTTGCAACAACAGTACCCACCATATTAATCTTCGTTTGGCATCTTTATTTTCCATCAAATAACTGATTAGTCCATAATTTAGACTCATTTCATACTTTATTTTAATAGATTTAGTGTCCTCAAATGCATATGTTGTGCCAATAACTAATGTAAATCCTTGATTTTCAGGTATTTGGATTGAGGAATAAAGCATGGACACTAATGAGCAAAAAGGAACAAGGCACCTAAAAGAACTAAGAAAAGAAGGCCTGATGATCGCCTAACCCATTGGGCAAGTCACCAAATGGCCATGATCTCGCCTAAAGTTCCAGTGTGCCAAGCTATGAAGGAGAAAATTAAGTTGGTGATAGAAATGAGCAGTTGGCGAGTCGTTGAACGGTTTCGCGATGCATTGCTAGATCGCCCAAAGTTACAGAACTTGAAGATGCTGAAGGCCAAAGCAAAAAGGCGATGGAATTGACCAAAGGGCGGATAACTGAGTGAATCGGCGATCTCGACTTATTGCACCGAATGGTCCTTCACAACACATTTTTTGATGACTATAGATACATTTTTAAATTCTTAGTTTAGTATCTAGTTTTAATTATAGAATCATAGTAATTACTTTTGAAATTTGGAGCTTAGAACTGAGAGTATTGAGACAATATTTCCCTTAGCTTTGAAGATTTGAAGTTTCCAGTTTTGAGAAATTGGAAGTGCGGCTTTGAGATTCTTCAATCTTGACCTTTGTAAAGACATAATTAATCTTACCAGTTGATGGAAACATAATTTGGTAACAATTTTTATCCTTTTATGATGTGTAGCTAAAACCACAATTATTGGGGTGTGTTTATGTGATTATGGGTTGATTTAGCTGTTGGTTATTGTTAATTGATAGTTTAAATGTTGTTTAAAAGTGATTTCATTCAGTAATTGTAGCTTAATCTAAAGGTTTGTATTTGCAAATGCAACTTTACATTCGTGTTTTTGGCTTGCTCGAGAGAGAGGTCTTAAAACCAAGATTACTAATTTGATGGTCTGTGGATATTGGGTTGTCATGGGTTCAACTCGAAAAAGTGAATCCTAAACACTTTTCCACACATTCAGCTCGAGAGTGTGAATGGACTAAAATGTAGGTTGTTCTTAATTGTTGCTTATTGGTGTTTGAGGGAAATCAATTTGATTCGGGGTAAATTGTTCGAGAGAAAATTTATCCCCACTAAAGTCTAGCTTATTCACCGATTTACAACTATTTACTATTTATTGCAATCTCCCATTTGTCTACCTTAGCCCATAATCCAATCATATCCCAAGAACCCGTCTCTTGACTTGTCTATTCGTGTTATTTGTTGTTGTAGTTGATAATTACAATCAAAACCCCCATGTTATTTGACAGTTGTGTCACCCCAAACTTGAACCATTCTTTTATTCGTAAATGTTTTTACCTATGATTGACTTGAACATATTCATGCTTTTCTATTGATTCTCAAATACGTACCACTCCCTGTGGGATTCGACCCCAACTCACTTAGTTGAGTTATATTACTGACTAACGATCGTTGGCACTTAATATTAGATGAAGTGTCTTGATATGTGAAATCAATAATGTTGAGCAACTTGATCAGTGTGAACAACTACTTTAGTGCCTAGCAAGTATGCCTGAAATTCCTCAAACACATATAATACCGCAGGTTATTCTTGTTCTGTAACTGTATAGTTACGTTGAGCACCGTTTAGAGTTTTGCTTTCATAGTAAATGGGGTGAAATAGTTTGTTTCGTTTTGCACCAACACGACACCTAATGCCATGCCACTTGAATCATACATCACTTCGAAGGGTTCTAACCAATCAAGACTAATGACAACCAGGGTGGAGATCAGTTTTTCTTTCAAACACTTGAAGGCCAACATGCACTCATCGTCAAAGTTAAATTTCATTTCTTTCTCCAAAAGTATGCATAAAGGGTGTGCAGTTTTTGAGAAGTCTTTGATGAACCTTCGATAAAAAACGGCATGCCCTAAGAAACTACGAATACCCTTCACCGAAATTTGTGGTGGTAACTTCTCAATCACTTCCGTCTTTGCTTTATCAACCTCCAACACTCTTTGTAACACGTTGTGTCCAATAACTATACCTTCCCTAACCATGAAGTGGCATTTTTCCCAATTTAGGACCAAATTTGTCTCAACAAATCTTTGAAGAACTTGTCCCAAGTGTGCTAAACATGTTTCAAAAGTATCACCTACAACCGAGAAGTCATCCATAAACACTTACATTGAATCCTCCACCATGTTAGCGAAAATAGATAGCATGCGATGTTGAAACATTACCGGAGCATTACATAACCCGAACGACATCCATTTGAATTTCCATATGGGCATGTGAAGGTGGTTTTCTCTTGGTCTTCCGGAGCAATTGAGATTTGATTATTACCGGAGTACCCATCTAAAAAGCAATACCCTCATGTTTCTAAAAGTCAATCAAGTATTTGATCCATGAAAGGCATGGGAAAGTGATTTTTTTCGGTCCACGAGTTTAAATTCCGGTAATCCATGCATAATTGCCATCTTGTCACTGGTCTAATAAACACAAGCTCTCCCTTTTCGTTTAGGACTACTGTGATGCCCCTCTTTTTCGATACACATTGTACTAGACGTACCCATTTGCTATCCGCAGTAGGGTAGATCACACCTACATCCAACCACTTAATTATCTCCTTTTTACCACCTCTTGCATCAGTGGGTTCAATCTCTGCTGATGTTCAACACTCGATTTACATTCACTATCAAGCTGAATCTTGTGAGTGCAAATGCCGGGAGGAATGCCCACTATGTCAGCGATAGTCCAATCTATAGCTTTGATATGTCTTCTCAACACGTCAAGGAGCAATTCTACTTGCCATTCAAGAAAATTAGTTGCAATGATTACAGGTAAGGTGTTGTTTTCCCCCAAGAAAGCATATCAAAGATGGGAGGGAAGCACTTTCAATTCGAGCTTCGGGGGATCCTCCGTTGATGTCTCAGCGGGAGGACTTTCTCAATTTTTTAGATAAATGTCCAGCTTTAATAGATTCTTTGAATATTCCCCATGCCCGAAAGAGCAACTGCTACCTCTTCCTAACCTTGAACTTCAAACTCATCATAGTTAGCGAGCACAACCTCAAGTGGTTCACTCATACACATCAAATGGCTCACACTAGCCACTGGCTCATCAATAACATCGATAGTAGAGACCACATAAATATCTCTTGGGTGTTTCATTGAATTACACAGATTAAAGGTTACTTCCTCTTTGTTCACCAGGAACTTCAATTCCCCACTTTCAACATCCACCAATGCTTTACCGGTTGCCAAGAATGGTCTTTCCAAAATGATGGGATTTCAGCATCGATATCGTAATCGAGAATGGCGAAATCAGCCAGAAAAATGAATTGGTCAACCTTCACCAAGATGTCATATAGTATCCCCACAGGGTGTTTAATGGATCGATCTGCCATCAAGAGTCTCATTGTTGTGGATTTCGGTTCACCCAACCCAAGTTTTTTGAATATTGTGTATTGCATTAGGTTGATGCTTGCTCCTAAATCACATAGGGCCTTAGAAAATTGGAGCATGCCGATGGTGCAAGGGATGGTGAACGCTCCGGGATATTCTTTCTTTTAAATCAGCTCCTTCGTCATGACTGCACTACAACTATGGGAAACTTCGATTGTTTCAAAGTGCAGGCTTATTTTTTTGTGAATAACTCCTTCATAAACATGGAATAATCCAGCATCTCCAACAATGCCTCCACTAGAGGGATATTAATCGATAATGTCTTGAACACCGATAAAAACTTCTTGAACTTTTCATCCTCGTTCTTCTTCTTGAGGCGTTGAGGTATTATGGGTAGAGGTTGCACCACTTTTAGGATTATATTGCTTTTTTCCCCATATTTTAGTGACCCTTTGTCAATGCTTAGGTTGATGAGTATTTATTCTTCCTCCATACCTTTGTCTTCTTCGTGAACTTCAGCTTCATCATTGCCCGTAACATCACCTACTGCTACCTTTCCAATACGTGTAAACACAACAGGACCTTTATAACCATTTTCCCTCGTCATATTTGGTTTCAACTGCGCTAAAAGTAAACTCAACTGACCTTCAAGTAGCTTGATTGCATTCACGTGAGAGTTCACTCTGTGTTCAATGATGAAAAGTCATCTTTTATCCTTTTTAACAAATCATCTGAACCTTCAACTCTGTCAAGGATGCGTGACAAAAAATCATTCTCCCGGGGACTACTTGCACTCCCTTTTGATTATGGGCATTCACTCGATTGAGTGTGGTCCTCTTCATGATCATCCTCTCTTCTCCAATAATCACTTTGCTCAACCCATTCTTAATAGTATCTTCTTTTCTCTTCCTCTTTGTGGGAGTTCCAACCTTGATTCCCACCTCGCTGTAAATAGCTTGGGTTGAAACCCTCCTCATATCTCTTGGGATTCCAACCTTGACTCTCCCCTGACCTTGAATAACCCGAGGAAGAACCCTCCTCGACTCTAAACACTCCACTTGTTCCCTTGGGCTTTTTCACATTATCCAACACATGCTCTTGTAGTAGTTCCATTTGAACCAACAACTTATTGATATTCTCATCCCTTTCTCTTTCCTTATCAAGTTGCTCTTGAGTCAGTCTAAACCAAAAAGGTGAAAATTGATCTTCTTGAGTGTACCAGGCTTGATTTATTTTTGTCATGTCATAAAAAAGAAATGAAGCCACCTCAAATGATTGCAACATTATTTCCCCTCGAACCAAATGATCAGCCACTCCTTTATTTACCGAATCTAGACTCTAGTAAAAATATTGGAGTAGCAAATCGTTTGGTGGCCCGTGAGTTGGGTATTGAAGTATGAGTTTCTTAAACATCTGTATGTTTAATGGATGGGTTCACCCTCCATTCGCTTAAATCATTGAATGTTATCTCTGAGTTTCATCATCCTCGACGGAGGAAAGAATCTCGCATTGAATGTCATGATAAGATCATTCCATGATGTGATAGAATTTTTGGGTAACTTAGTCAACCACTTGCTGGCCTCTCCAGTCCGAGATAGTGGAAATAACCTGAGCCGAATTGACTCTTGTGGGACATTCTTGAATGCAAACAGGCTGCACACATCTATAAAATTCCTCACATGCTCATGTAGATCTTCATGAACCAGCCCTCTATAACGTCCGTTAATTTGGAGAAGTTGAAGAGTTGTGTTCGTGACCTCAAATACCGCATTCTCATCGGTTGATGGTAGGCAAATTGCACCCATTTCACCCGGTTGGGATGGGTTGTACACACTATTAATATCATCGATACCATCTCGATGACCTGCTTGGCTAACATTCACCTCTAACTCACTCATTCTTACTTCTATTCAGCTCAATCAGTACGAGCACAATACAGCCTAAATCGATTCAACTACAGCCGACATGATCACAATCAAACTTCGATAAAAGAACTCTAAACAACTCTACTCCCCGGCAGCGACACCATTTTGATTAAAGTTTCAAGAACACTTCATCAAATTATAAGTGCCAATCATCATAAATCAGTATAAACCCAACTAATAAGTTGGGGTCGATCCCACAGAGAGTAGCTTTCTTTTGAATTTGAATATGAAATTAAGACGGCGGCCTTTGCTGCTTGACACATAAAATGTTTAGAAATCTATGAACTAAACTCAAGAAAAACGTTGTCACTAATCCAAACGAACAGTTGTCGGACTACCAAACCACTTCAACAATATACAAGAGACAATCAAATAAGGAGGCAATACTTGGGGGATTGACTAACCAACTGCTAATTCAACTCAACAGGTGTGAATCGTTATACAACCATGCTAATTTTTTATGGGTAGGATGGACTTTAATAATGCACTTTTCTCTCGAACAAATACCTTACTTCCACTGAGTTCTTTCAAACCTCAATGCATTCCATAAGAAGACCAGCCCACAATCTCATCAAATCTACTCTCTCGATCTAGATACAAAGGATGAAGCTTGGGTTTCACTTTCTCAAGCTGAAACCGTCAAGATCCAGTAGCTATGGATGCTAAGTTGCTACCTTATCTCTACACTTCTTTCTCAAGCAAGCGTAGAACCCTGAAATACATTGCAATAAACATACAATATAGAATCGAAACAACAGTAATAACTTAGACACTTCAAATTAACACTGAAAACCAATAATTACTAGCACCCATTGAATCAAACACAACAATTGGTTGCATTGTAAAACCCCCAAGATTGGGGATTTAGCCAAACATCGCAAAAAGACAAAATTTGATACCTGCTACAAATTCCATCGCAGGGTTTTTGAAAATAAAAAGTTTACTATGAAAAATCTTCACGTTATTACAATACCCAATTGAAAATGGTGCAAGAATTACTCAAAATCAACAATAACAGTGTTTTTCTCACTTTTCTTTGCTCCTCACAATTTCTTAGTGCTTTCTCTCTCTTCCAAAAATCAATTTATACTAATTTGAGGTGTCGATTTTTGGGGCCAATCAACGAGGATAGTCGGGCTTTGCCAACCATTCGGCAACTCGTCGATCATTCTTTCGTCTCACCTTCTTTCATCACATCTTCCTTGTCCAACCATTGTAATATTAGGCAATCCAAATTGGGATCGACGCTCCATTACGTGATGCACCCTTTTGTCTTTTAGATCGCCCATCTGCATATATATGGATCTCCATCAGTACTTTTGGTGACATGGTCGTCCTTCACTGATGTAGTCGCGACACCCCGAATGGAAATGTTATTTGGCAAAGTTCCTCTTATTTCAGACTCAATGTTCTATAAATTTAGGCAATAGAGGAGCGACTTGGCGACCCGTCGAGTTATCTCGGTGATTATCATGCTTGTTTTTCCTCTCTCTGTTTCAACTTGTGGTGCCCTTAGCTTGTTGTCCATTTATGTCCTAACTTTGTTCCTCAATCTATATATATGAAAATCAAGGATTTATCATCAGTTATTGGCACAAATTAAGCATTTGAGGACACTAAATCTACGTAAACAAAGCACTAAATGAGTCCAAATCTCGAACTCATCACCAGCTCTGATAGTGAGGTAGTCTACAAGTCATACCTCACCTCATCAGATAGAGAGGGGGATTCACAGGATTCTTAGGCTTCTATCTCTGAGCCTGAGGATGACCAACTATTGCAAGCCTGGATGCAGAGCTTTCCTTCAATGCGATGAATGATCCGCCTAGGAGCCGAAGCCTCAAACTCCTCCTCCTGCTGCAACTCCAGCACATACTGTGTTTCCGACACCACTAGAACATGGTCCTTCTCCCTGGTCACTCAATTGGTTAAAGTCTGAGGATTTGAGGACCATTCTAGAGGAGAAAACATTGTCCACAGACGAAGTAGTAGACATGTATCCAACGGTGTGGGACACTCTCATGTTCAATAGATTCGAGGTTTTCACTAAACCCTGTGGCCTATACATTCCTACCTGGGTCTGGGAGATCTACAAAACTTACGGTGACTTAGTACCTCAGGGGGAAAAGAAGGCTCGTGCCTTCTAACCGGTGGACTTTGTGGTGGTCCGAGGAAAGAAGGTTAAATGCATCATCAATGAAATAAATGTTGTGTTTGGGCGTGCTTTTGACATCATGAATGACTACCAGAGTATGATCAATACACACTAGATGACCTAAAAGTTTGGCTAGTCCTCATCTCTCCGATATCACCCTGAGGTTGTAACACCCATAAATATTGAGGCTAAACTAGAGCTAAGTCAAAGGGCTTGTGTAAAACCCCGTCTCTAAATAGGGAAGATTTAAGCAAAATTTCAGTTGGCACTAGGTGTCACCTACGATGCCACCTACGGTCCATAGGTGGGACCATGGTCTGTAGGTCAGGGGGCCATCGTTTGCCCCAAATTCTTTGTCAATAGCGTGGATGACCAGGTCAGATTGTATGTCCATCCACGGTCCGTTGACGTGGTCTAGTGGGTGGGAGATTTTGGATAGTTAAGGCGGTTAAGTTTAGGGGTATAATGGTCTTTTCTGGTTTTAATTAAATCAAAGTTGTGTCGTTTTGCCTAAGTTAGAACACCTATATAAGCATTTTAAACCCCAAAAGCTCCTCATTCAAGACGTTCTCTCAAAATCTAAAAAGAATTTCCAAAATTTCCTCCCAAAAAGTTCTCTCTCTAGAAAACTCAAAGAAGAAGAAGAAGGAGATTCAAGCTAGGGTTTGAAGAGCAATCATTGACAAATCAATTTCTTTGGGCTTTTTTGATTAAGGTATGGTACATTTCATCCATGGTGGCTTTCAATCACAGAGTCCTCTCAAAACCATCAATTTCAAAATATAGAAATCCCCGAAAGTAAAGGTTTAATTCGAAAGTCATGGGTTCTTTTCAAACTTTATTTTAATGATTTAATTGAGTTATATTAAGCATTAATTGATGATTTCTTATGATCTTTATGATGTATTCCCAAGAACCCATTCCCATATTTCTCAAAGTTGATGATATGATTTGGGTCTTTGTTGATGAAAGAAGGATTTTATGAATTAATGCATGAGGTTATTGAATCTCTTGAATTATAATGATATCCATGTATAATGCTTAAATTCTAGACGTGTTGATTAAAAGAGAGTTTTGAACTTCAAGGAGGTAAAGTATGAGATTATGCATGTTTTTATATAGTCTATGTAATTGCTATGATGACATTTTGAGAGTAAGGTGTCAATGATTATTCTAATCTTTTTGTGTTGATCGAAAGGAACAGGATGTGAAAGGTTTTCTCACCTAATTGATTCAAAGGCTAAAGAGTTTTCATAACTACAACATGGATGGTGATAGTTGCTCACACATGGTCTAAAGAGTTAAGATAATAATGTACCTTGAATCGGTAGGCCAAGGGCACCCTTTCATGTGTAATTAAAAAGAGCTATTCTAATGATCTAACTTGAATCGGTCAGCCAAGGGCATCCTTTCATGAGTAATGAGATTAATAAAGAATTAACTACTCCATGAGAATTAATGCTTAGCAGCGAGTCCCCTAGATAGGCCGGATTTCTAGTAATAATATCCTTATCCCATAAACTATGTGTCCTCGTATGATATTTAGCTAGTTGATCCACCTACGCGAAGAGTTACAGGTTTTACCTTATGCAAGTACACCAACCCTTTTTGGTGTGGGAGTCACCGGATTCCATGTTAAGGCTCACATGGTCTCATGTCGGTTAAGGCTTATTTCCCACAATAACGAGAAGTTTAATAATGAACTAAGGGATGCTTGAAAGAAGTATCCCGTAAGTGTTCAAAGGCTTTAAAGATGATGATAGCTTGTATTGAAAATGATGTTATGACTTATGTTTTCAACTATCTCATTGATGATGTTTAAAATTGTGAAATTGCATGCTTTCAAACGAAAGGTCCCTTTTCGCATGTTTCAAATGTATTTATGCATGGCTACCATACTTAGTGCATTTTTGTACTAACTCCTACTTTGCCTACATTTTTTCCAAGTGTAGTGTCCGGCACTAGAGGTGATCATACTTGTGGCTAGAGTTTTTATTTGAGTTTCCCTAAGCTTGGTGAGTCCTCATGGTTTGAGGACGGATTTACTTATGTCTAGTTTCATTCATATTCTTTCATTTTTGGACATTTTGTATGGGCTTGGCCCTATTTCATTCAATATTGTAATAGATGGCTATGATGAGACAAAGTGTCTAGAATCCCGCTTTCTTTTATGAAAAATTTTTAGACTTGAAATATGTTTTTCTCTAAATTGTTTTATTTCTTATGTTATGAGGAATCAGTTTATCGTATGGAGTCCTTCGGGGTTTTATACGCTTTGTTACATCTAAGGGGTACCACTGGATCGTGACAGAGATGGATTAAGGGCAGAGCGCCGATAGCGAAAAAGGATCTTTATGTGGCAGCTAGGTATTTGTTTGGGTTTATCAGCAGCACGATCATGCATTCCTAGAATGAGTCTATCCCTCGCCACCCAAAGGTGGCATGTCTTGTGTCCATTTGTAGGAAAATGATGAATTTGGGGTTGATTATCGAGCATGAGATGGTCATGAAGGCTAAGTAGTGTCATACTTTGCTTCCATTTCCGGTGTTGATCACCAAATTATGTCGATGGGCACATGTTTCGAGAGGAGAAGAGGGATGTTGAGGTTACACCCACGTCTTCTAGCAACATCTTGTGTATAGTGGCCGAGTACATGCGGGACGAGGCAAACTGAAGGAAGGGAGCCCTGGTGGACACATCCTCGAAGGTTGATTTTGATATGATACCTATAGAAACAACCCTGTTTACTCAGGACAGTGGGACATCAGGTATATCTGGACCTTCCTCTTATAAGACTCCCAGTACATCTGTTGCACCCCATCCCCCTTGATCTTCTTCTGTTGCTTCTGCATCCCAACCCATTTCTGCCAGGCCATGCTTTATAGGATGGGCCATTTATCCCATTTTGCTGATGTCCGTGCCTCCCGGGTAAAGGCCACTATGCTTGGGATGTTAGAGAGGGTGATTACTTCTACTTTGGCCCCACTTAGGACTAAGATGATGGATCACAAGTTGGGCTTAGTCGCCCTTACCATTAGAGGCACAACTTGTGAGTAGACTCGAGGTGCTTCAGATGTGGTAACGGCCTTGAAGCCCGACATTACTGAGTTGAGGAAAGATGTGCACCAGCTAAAGTCCACATATATGTCCATGATCTTTGGCACAGTGGAGATCCCAGATGTTTCGAGCACCGATGTTCCAGCTTATTCTGATGTGCCTCCAGCTACCACCGCAAATAAGTTTTGAGCTGATGATGCTACTGCAAAGTTTGAGGTTGAGACTGATGAAGACAACCTTGTTGTTCGTGAGGAGGTTGTCTATGATGATTTGATTGACTTGGAGGGTGCTTCAAGACTGCGAGACAGGCATCACTTCAAGATACTTCTATGGTAGGCTCAGTGGAGCCAATAATTCTGAGATTCGAGGCGCTGATGCCTTGACAAATGGAGTGACAGATATGCAGACTTCACCACAGGCCTAGCTTGGAAGGATAATAATTTTTACCTCTCTCTTATTTTAGTGACTATTGTGTTTTATTTACATTTGAGGACAACTTAGTTCTTCCTATTGGTGGGGTGAGGTATTTCCATATCTAGCTGCTTTGGAGAAAATGGTCTAATGCCCCCCAATCTGTACCCGAAATTTCAACTACACACTCCAACTTCACGGGTGTCCTATCACACCCCTGAACATTTTATTTGCCTATTTACTACACACTTGAGTGCTGCCCAGTCCACATAAACCAAATAAATTGTCTCACGTGCTTGCACGCGCGTGTCCCCACCTACTTCAACCCCCAATTCTTGTGTTTCCTCCATTTCACTCCTAAAAACGTAAGAAACCCCAAAGAGAAGCTTTTCATTTTGTTTTCTCCATTTGAATTGAAGCATTTATGGTGATGATTGAAGCATATTTGTGTGTATTCATCCACAGAAAGCTTATTCAAGTTTTCATTTGACATTTTTAACGAATTTTGAGAAAATTTAAAATTTAAATTAGAGCAGATTACAAATCCAAACTTCAGGATTTAAAATAGAAATGAACATAAACAACTAAAACCTATTTAAATTGAAATAAAAACGTGAATTTTTTTAAAAATGAACAAGCGTTAATGGTGGGGAAGAAGGAGAAATGGTTTATTTAACTTGGGGAAGATCACAATTGGAGAAGTACACTTTTTTCGTCAAAATTTAAGGCTATTGCTTCTTGTGACTCACCTAGTGGAGGTGTTCTCACCTCTTATGACATGTCAGCACTCAAGTGTGTAGTAAATACACAAATAAAATGTTGAGGGGGTGATAGGACACTCGTAAAGTTGGAGTGTGTAGTTGAGATTTCGGGTATAGGTTGGGGAGGCTTTAGACTATTTTCTCACCTGCTTTGAGTTGTTTTGTGAATATTATGTTTTTTATGTGAATATTGGAGCTTATTTTTTTATATTTATATCTTGGTTGTTGATTTATATTTGTTGAAATTGTGGCCCGTTATTTTGATATGGAAGTGATTTTTATTGTGTTATTGTGGATGTTCTTGTGCAAATTTGAGTGTCGGTTGTGGTCAATACTGATGACTGGAATAGTGCTTTTAATTGAATGAAATGAATGCAGGGCTACGATGAGGTAAACTAAGGTACATAGACAATATGTGAACTTTTAGCATCTCATTGTCACTAGCTGATTGCTTATTAAGTCTCTTGTGATGAACATTGCACGCTAGCTAGAAAGTGTGGAGTCTTGTTTGATAATTGTACCAATGCCTTGTGTGGTGATGTTGTCTTGACCATTGTGCTTGATGACACTAAGAATTTGCCCCGTTGTTTGGATTGATTAAGTGAAGCAAGCAATTGAAATAATCTTAGGCAAGCATTTTTTAAGAGTGAGCCAATTTGACAATATACCTCTTTGTGGCCAACCTTGTGAGATGTGTGAACCTTGATCGAAACCGTTTGAGCCTAACCCTTTCTTTTAAAAAACTTGAGCAACTTTGACCTATTTTTCCAATCACCTATAACCTTCATGATGTATTGGTTCGTTTGAATAGCCAACTTAGGCAAAAATCCTAATTTGGGGGTTTGGTGAAAGAGAAGGAAAGTCAACAATTATGAAAAATTCCCACTTTGATGGTTTGTTTTAAAAAAGATGGAACCCCTCCATGTAAAAATAAAAAAATAGAGAAAAGAAAAACACCGAAAAGGAGTAAAAGTTGTGAAATAAACTGTGTGAAAATAGTAAAAAAATGGGGTATGCAGTGATTCATGTTTAAGTGAAAAATGGGGTGGATTATGAACATGTTTGAATGTGAAAGAGAAGGAGAAAAATTGATTTTCAGGCAATACATCATGAAGGCAGAAGTCACTAAGCCTAAATGACCATATCTTTACACTAAGCCATGTTACAAGCCTTAAAAAGACCTTTGTGATCTTGAGTGAGCTTAAGTGTAAGTTGATTGGAAAATAAGCGCAAGTGTCACGACACAGGGGTACCCCCTAGACGTAACACATCGTACTCGACCTCGAAGATGTCTTATACAAGGCCTTAACGTCATCATAACATAAGATCATAGAAAAGTAGAGAAATTTTAAACATTCTTTAAAACATAATATCAAAACATTTCATAAAAGCGGAAGTCTTATCTAACATCTTTGTCTCAAACCATCTAAGAATAACATGAATAAAAGTTTTGGGACAACTATAGCAACAGTCCAAGCTAGGCATACATCACATAAGAGGACACTTCATAAGTAGCTTCAAGTCATACTTGTGCCATGTATGAATGGCATCCCATACTGCCACTCACATTAAGTACTCCTTTAGGCTAGCTTAGTCAAGGCATACTATTTATCATTCTAGACTATCAAGATTAGCACATACTAGGCTAAACCTAATTACCATGGAAAACACCTTACCATGCAATCAAAGCTATGCTAGGAAGGATACAAGTACCAACCTACCCACCATGCAACCATTCAATAGGATGCAAGCTACTCTTATGGGAGTACGACTCTCAACATAAGCTATCTTAGGAGAGTATGATGTTTCAATCCTAAGCTACCATGAAATGGTCTTGCCCTAACCAAATTAAGCTACCATGAAATGCATCTTTGCAATGCTAGTTCAAGCTACCCTTAAGAGAGTATAGATCGTCAACCCTAGGCTACCATGCCTATACTAACGCAAGTTACCATGAAAAGTATCTTTGCAATGCTATTTCAAGCTAACCTTAGGAGAGTATAGATCCTCAGTCCTAGGCTACCATGCGTATACTAACGCAACCTACCATGAAAAGTATCCTTGCAATGCTATTTCAAGTTAACCTTAGGAGAGCTTAATTCCTCAATCCCAAGCTACCATGAGACCTACCATCCCAAGCTACATAGTACTATCCATGAAAGAATCATAAGACTCAAACTCAAGCTATTCAATTATAACAAACATGATTCATTTTAGGTAATTAACCCTTCACATTCTACCTAAGTATTCATATAGTTCTAAGTAGGTCATGTGGGTAAAAGCCTTCCACCATAACTCTACCTATATTGAGTCAATTCAATGCAAGATAGTTCATCCTATTAGACTTACTCATTAAACCCTAGTGATCAACATTATGACTTCAATCCCTACAGTCAAGCTTTACTCCACAATCAACATACTAGTCTAGATCACAATACATACTAGTCACAAGCCTTAGTCATAGCTAATTCTAAGCATAATTCAACATAAAGCCCCAATTCTAAGAATTTCAATTCATGTTCTATCATAAATGCATAACCCCCAATTTCTCATCCAAAAGCATAAACCCACATACTTTGAAAATTAGGGTTAACCAAGGAATTCATATAAAATCCTCATAATATCATGAATCAACACTAAATTAGTCATATATGATTAGTATCCAACAATTTGGAATCATACCCACCTAAAACCGATACATTGGAAGTAATCCTAGCTTGATTGGGGTTCTTCTTGACAAATTAGGGGAAATTCTAGGGGACTCTAAGGGTGGAAGAACCCATAGATGAAAAGCTAAACATACCCAAAGCCCTACTAAGCTTGCTTCAATGGAAGATTTTGACCTAGCCTCCTTCTCCTCTTCTTTTTCTTCTTCTTCTTCTTCTTCTTCTTCTTCTTCTTCTTCTTCTTCTTCTTCTTCTTCTTCTTCTTCTTCTTCTTATTCCTCTTCTTCTTCTTCTTCTTCTTCTTATTATTATTCTTATTATTCTTCTTCTTCTTCTGCTTGTGCTTGTGCTTGTGCTTGTGCTTCTTCTTTTTCTTTTTCTTCTCCTTCTCCTTCTCTTTATCTTCCTCCTCCTCCTCATCCTTCTCCTTCTCCTTCTCCTTCTCCTTCTTCTTCTTCTTCTTCTTCTTCTTAGGTTTTCTAGAGAGATGAATATTTGAGAGGACAAGATGAAGTGGGTTTCCTTTTGATTCGAGGGTAAAGACTTAAAATGAGGTAAACTTAGGTCTAACAGGTTTATATAATTTTTAGGAAACTAATAGAATAATGTAGGGTCAACTTTGGTAAAGAACTAACTACCCACAAAGTTACAACTGAAAAATCAGCCCCTTGCCCGTCTAAGCTCGCCCTTTGGACCCTTAGGATCACCCTTTGGACCCTTAGGCTCGCCATTTGGACCCTTAGGCTCGCACTTTGGACCCTTAGGCTCGCCAAGTGGACCCTTGGCTCGCCCAAAGTTCTAGCAAGCTAAAAAATGGGGCAGTTAACTTAGGCGATCTAGGGTGCCAATGGGCGATTCGCCAACTAGGTTGGCGAGCGAGGACTTAGCTCGTCCTTTGGTCCAGTACCTAGGCCAAATGGGGAAGTCCGCAGGATGACCTTAGGTGCCTTTAGTGCATCGCCAAAGTGCCTTGGGCGATCAAGCTGCCCAATCGCCAACTAGGCACCTAGGAGAACAAGTTCTCTTTCAGTCTACCTTGATAGATTAGGCCCTTGCAACCCTATACCATTCCATAGATAGTTTTCTAAACTAAGGGGTCTAACGCATTTCTTGACATTTCACTACTAAGCCCCTCATTCGATGTACGAAAAGTCTAATCTACAACTCTAATCACATACATCATACCTTAGAATCCTATCTTGTGGCTCTAGTTTTGTCTACTTGTTTCCAGGGTGTTACAATATCTCCCCATTGGGAATAGTCATCCTCGAATGACCTTTCTAAACTCTTTGAAAGAGAAGCAACTCTAGACTAGCAGCCCATTACCCATGCACTACATCTACATCCACACAACCAACCAAGGAACTTCAATTTCAAGATAAACATACCTATTGCAACCCAAGATGCATGAAAGAGACATATATCCCCATTTCCAAGGAGAAACTAACATCTCCTAGCTATAACATGCTCAACATAAATTCATGGAGCCTAAAATGCACATTGACTCAAGATGATACAACATAAGGCAACACTATGCAATTAGAACAATTATAACAAGGCCTACACACATTCATAAACATACATAAGAGAAAATCATCGCAACACAAAATCACATAATAGCCTTGTTAGGTAGGGACGCTATCTCCCCCTTTGGAGCAAACCTACACTTGCTTTTCTAAACATCATTCATAGCAAGGACAACATGAAATCAAATCATAACAAGTCATATAAGACAAGAAATCTGAAATTTTTTTAAAACACAAAAGAAGCACATATCGGAAGGGACATGAGGAAATCACTCTTGATCTTCTCTAGATTGGAGAATATAAAACGTATTCCTCTTTGGAGGCCTATCATCCCTACAACTAGAGGCAACTTGCTTACCCTCTCTTCTAGTAGCCTTTGCCTTTGGGCAATCTTTTATCATGTGGCAACTCTCACCACAACTAAAGCAACCCTAATTCATGAACAAGAAGGATACTCAACAACCTTGCTATCTAAGCACATTATCTCCCCCTTGGGAGCATGCCTATTCAAACTCTTTTAGGCATCACTAAACCTTCATATCATCACACAAATGCTTCTAAACCATGGTGAATTACATTTCTACTCTTATTAGAGGAGTCTATTCACTCAACCCATCTAGGCATTACTTAACCACCGTATTCCATCAATATATCAATATACCTCAAAACACATCATGACATTTAACCAACAACACATATAAACATAAAGCAGCCCATCCATATGAAAGACAACATCACAATCTATCATCTCAACTCTATCAAGTCACATAGCCATAATTGATTTCTCAACCAACCTTTCTCCCTCACTCCTTGTAGCATAAACCCTTCTAATAGTAACATCCTAAAGACCACAAGATAAGGGATAAGTGAGAGAGATTATAGATCTAAGGCACGACTTGGAGAATGAAGAAGTGATATTTTTCCTAAGCATCCAATAGCCTCCTATTCATAAATGTGTCGCGACTCATACCCATGAATAAGATTCTACTTAGATGTGGATTGAGACAATCCTAGAACCATTCTAAACCTTCTGCTCTAATACCAAGTTTGTCACGACCCAGGGGTACCTCCTAGATGTAACATGGCATAATCAACCTCGAAGAGGTCTTTAGCGTCATCATAACATAAGATCATAGAAAAGTAGGGAAATTTAAAACATTCTTTAAAACATAATATCGAAACATTTCATAAAAGTGGAAGTCTTATCTAACATATTTGTCTCAAACCATCTAAGAATAACATGAATAAAAGTCTTGGGACGCAGCCCACATAAAGTCTAAAACATAAGAAACGACATAAATGAAACATAAGGGGTTTGTCCTCAAAGTTATGAGGACTCACCAATCTTCAATCTTCTTGCACTTAGGAACCTAGCCTCCAAGAAACTAAATCTCCTAACACCCTACATTTGATTAGAATGTAGGCAATATGCGTTACTACAAAATATACCAAGTATGAAAGCTAATATACCAACATAAATCATCTCAAAATTGTTAGTAGATCATAAGACATAATCATAAGAGGTAATAACATATTCATAACATAAACTCCAATAAAGTATCATAACATCAAAGTCAACATAATATAATGTATATTAATGTAAGAGCTAAATCATACTTATAGCATAGCCTTAACTTAACCTTCATAAATGCATCATTCAACCGTTAATATTTCATACTACAAGTGAACTACTTCACAAGCCACCTCCAAGCATACTTGTGCGAGGCAATGATAGCAACCCATACTACTATCCAAGCTAAGTACCTCTCTTTGGTCATTCTATGGAATAGTCAACCTTCATAGTCAAGACCTAGGTTTTCATGTCATAAGAGCACTACACTCCTAAGTAACCCAAGGCACACTTGTGCAATGCATGTGTAGCATCCCATAATACCACACACACTAAGAATATCTGGGTGTTACTATAGACCTACTTCATATTGACAAGGACTATCAACTTAAGTCATTCATATCATGAAAGGCAACTATAGCAACAATCCAAGCTAGGCATACATCACATAAGATGACACTTCATAAGTAGCTTCAAGTCATACTTGTGCCATGTATGAATGACATCCCATACTACCACTCACACTAAGTACTCCTTTAGGCTAGCTTACTCAATGCTTACTATTTATCATTCAAGACTATCAAGATTAGCACATACTAGGCTAAACCTAATTACCATGGAAAGCACCTTACCATGCAATCCAAACTATTCTTCTTCTTCTTCTTCTAGAGAGAGAAATATTTGAGAGGAGAGGATGAAGTGGATTTCCTTTTGATTCTAGAGGAAAGACTTAAAATGAGGTAAAAATAGGTCTAATAAGTTTATATAGTTACTAGAAAAATAGAATAATGTAGGGTCAACTTTGGTAAAGAACTAATGACCCACTAAGTTACAACTTAAAAATCTGCCCCTTGCCTGTCTAAGTTTGACCTTTAGACCCTTAGGATCGCCCTTTAGACCCTTAGGCTCGCCCTTTGGACCTTAAGGCTCGCCAAGGGCACTAAGCGACTTGCCAAGTTCACTTAGGCGATCTAATGTGCCAAAGGGCGATTCACCAAATAGGTTGGCGAGCTAGGACTTAGCTCGCCCTTTGATCCAGTACCTATGCCAAATGGGGAAGTCTATAAGGCGACTTAATGTGCCCTTTGGCGCATCGCCAAGTGCCTTGGGCGATCAAGCTGCCCAATCGCCAACTAGGCACCTAGGAGAACAAGTTCTCTTTCACTCTACCTTGATATCTTAGTCCCTTGCAACCCTATACCATTACATAGATAGTCTTCTAAACTAAGGGGTCTAACACATGTCTTGACGCTTAACTACTAAACCCCTCATTCGATGTACGGAAAGTCTAATCTATGACTCTACTCACATACATCATACCTTAGAATCTTAGCTTGAGGATCTAGTTTGGTCTACTAGTTTCCAGGGTGTTACAGCAAGCCTATGGGTGGAGTCGTGCATGTGTTCATCTTTGTGAGTGTGAGAGTTGTATGTGATTCTAGGATTTTAAATATTTTATAAATTTTGTGTGAATATGGAATCATCTTTGTTGTGAGAGCATTTAAGTACCTTTGTTGAGCTTGAACTTGCATTTGAAGCAAGCATTGTGAGCTTGAGTACACTTGATAATGGTGAGTCACAATTTGAATCTTTGAGTGTACAATTGAGGATTGTATGTGTAGTTGGAACCTTTTGTGTGCATTCATGTTGAGTCTTAAACAACACTATTTGGATACATCCTTATTTAAATGATTGTTCTTGGGTTTTTACTTGAGGACAAGCAAAAGATAAAGTTGGGGGGTATTGATGAGTCTGAGATTTCGACTCATATAAAGCTTTATTTTGATAGTTTTACTGTTCTCAAATGCCTAATTGATGCTGTAAAGTTATGTTAAAGTGTTGATTTACAGCATTTAAGGCTAAAAAGCAAGGCAAGGACACTGCCGGGCAAAAGGAGCAAACAAGCTGAAGAAGTGGAGAACAACGATCCTGGTGATCGCCAAGACCACTCAGCAAACCGTTGAGTGGCTCTTTAGATCGCCTTAAGTTCCAACGTCCCAGCTCTAGTGAATAACCAACTTGGCTACAGAAATGGGTAGTCGGCGGATCGCCTACCAACTCCGCAATGGAAACCTCGATCGGCTATAGTCACAGAACCCTGAATACAAATGACCCAATGCAGACAGACGATGAAGGGAGCAAATGGCGAATCTCCAACTGGTTGGTGAGGCCGGACTTATCCTATGAATGACCTTTCAGCCAAAAATTGGGCAACTATTTATCGAAATTTAAAATGAAATTTGAGGAGTTTTTTCAAGTAATTATTCCTAAAGTTTGAACTTTTGAGTTTTTCTCTCAGTTTTTGAGCTTCCATTGTAGACTTTTGAGGTTTACATTTAGGATTTTCAAGCGGGTTTTTGTATTTAAGAAATTTGGACCATTGTAAAGAGTTGGGAGCCTGTACCCAGATCATGGCTAATGTATTTGGTAATTGTTACACTATTTTTATGATGTGTAGCTAAAACCCCAATTCTTGGGGTGTGATCATGTGTTTATTTGTCTAATTATCTTATGGGTATTTTGGTTTAATGATGAAATTGTTTTTTTAATGTGGGTTTAAGCATTTGTTATGTTTTAATCTATGGATTGTAGTTGCAAATGCAATTCTAGCATATAGTTCTTGGCTTGCTTGAGAAAGAGGTTTTAGAACCAAAGCTTTTGATTAATGATTGTAGGTATTAGGTTGACATGGGCTCAACTCGAGAGAGTGAATCTTAAATCCAATTCTACCTATCTAACCCGAGAGAGTAGATATTTTATGTTTGTGGGCTGTTTATCTTGCTAAGCTTGTCGATGTTGGAGAGAAATCGCCAGAATCGTAACAGTTGTTCGAGAGAAAAGTATTGCACTTCAAGTTCAGCCTACCCACAATGTTTCAGCAAGTTATTATTCAATATCAATTACCCACATAGCGTAATTAGCTTATAAATGATCACACCCCGAGAATTCTGCTTAATCTTGTTGAAACCCGTGTTTTCGTATTTGTTTTAATTGTTAATTGACAAACCATTCCCTCCATGTGACATTTACTGTCATCCCTTTCAATTTAACTACATGTTTCCTATAATTTCTATTCCTATAACTGATTAGAACACATTTGCACTTCATAGTTGAGTTTGATGACGTACTACTGCCTGTGGGTTCGACCCCAACCTTTCGTTGGGCTTTATACTAGATTATGATCGCCCACACCTAGTATTGGATGAGGTGTGGTTGATCATTTATTACTAATATATGTGCACTACCAAACAACCCATTACCTTACACTGATCTCTTTTTTATGTAGAAATAGGGAAAAGAAATCTGACCCATAACCGTTATTTTCAGGCAAGTTACAAACATCAAACCTAAATTGCAAGTATTGGACTAACTACCCACACCAGATAATCCCTTTCGAGCATCAATTAGAGATCGAAAGTAAGAATTATGTTTGCAAGCTTAACCTATATGTTAACCCCATGCTAATTAGCCCAAATGAATGTATGAATAGCAGCATGCAAAACATAGCATAACACAATACCAACTACAATAATTCAACACCCTACCCCATAATTGCACATATAGATTTTGCGGTTTTAGCCACCCATCACAAAATGTAAAGAAACTATACCTTTAAATTAAATCAGTCATTGTTAACATGAAATTAAGTAACTACAAGTAATATCCACTTAGGTTGCAATTTCAATTTGTCAAATTCAATAGCAAAGTTCAAAAACCCCAAAACTAGAAAAGTGTTATTTACAAAGTAAAGTGTTTCTCTAAGAAATTAAAAAGTCTCTAATTATTTTTCTATTGAATTTTCCTCTTTCATTTGAACTATGTATAATTTCCCAAAATTTGGGGAAAAAACTCAATATGTGTCCAATAAGCAACATTAGTTGGGCTCGCCGAGAATATTCCTCAGATCGTTGTTTGCTCTTTAAGCTCACCGTTATTCTTCTTCAAATTTGTGATGTTTGAACAATAGTCGGTGAGATCGTTCAAGTCTACCTTTCAAACTCGGCAGATCACTGAGTACCACCTTTATTCGTCTTTTCAATCTTTAAAAAAATTTCTCCATGTCTTGTCACCTCTGGTGATGCTCTGCATATCCGCCTTTCTAATTTAGTGTGTCGCCATTCGGTTTTAAGTTTTCCAATCTACCTTATTTAATTCATGTGTTGTGTAATGTTGATTTGGGTGAGGTTTTACCCTATGAGCAATTCCTCCCTTTATGATAGGCGAGCAACAATGTGGACTTTACACTTCTTTTAACACTTTTCCCGCTTCTTTCAAACATCCATCCTTGCCCCGTCCTTTTGCCTTTATAGCTACAAATAATCAAATATCATTAATATAGGAGAAAATTAGGTATTGAGGACACAAATCTTTTAGCGAAATAGGCATCAAATTAAAATAAATCTATCACTCATCAGTCGCCTTCAACGATGGAAATTCTAGCTCACCCAACTATTTCGGTGAATCTCTGTTCGTACTTTTCATTGCCGACCTGCCATAAATACATTCAGAAGATAACACTATTAATTTAGGAGAGTTCTAACCAATGGGGTGATCTGACCTTTGTGTGAGGTGATCCTCAGTTTGGAGTTCATAGTCTTATCAATGTTTTTGGTCTCTTTTCCATATATTCATAAAATTCCTAATCCTTTACTTTTCATAGTGGCAAAAGATCAAATATCATCAGAAAAGGACATGAATAGGCATTGAGGATACTAATTGTTGAAATAAAAAGGTCTCAAATGACAGGAAATCTACCAATCATCAACTCATCCAATTTAAACTTATGCTTGTCCTCAAGAAAATCAAGAACATAATCAGTTCAACAAGGGTGTATACAACATTTCTCAATGTTAGTTAACATGCAAGTTCCATGACAAGGCTATTAACAAGTATATGCAATATCTCAATCATGCTCAAGAAGTTTCAAATGATGACTAGCCTATATCAATTTAAGTTCACGCTCACTAATGCTCCCTTATAATGCAAAACCATGCTTTACCAACAACATTCGAGTGCCCTCACAACAAAAATGATTCCACGCTCTCATAAAGCAAACCAACAAAAAAGTTAGGAATCAATACACAACTCGCTCTGCAAAAGAAAAATATATGCAAGCTTCATCCAAAGTTTTACCCATATTTTTAAATCATCACACAACCTACTTAAAGCCAGATCTCAAGGGTCTTTCAGCCTTCTAATGGGGCTAAAAGTAAATGTAGGGTCAATTTTACGCAATGACTTTACCTTTTAAAAGCAATGTTGTATTCATCTTCACCTCTTCTCAAGTTCTTATCATTACTTTCATTTGGAAACTCAATCCATAATTTTTCATTCATTTTGTTGGAAATCCCTTTTATTTCAACAAGAACTTCTTTTTCATTTCACTTTTATGCTTTTTGTCACTTTTTTTTTTTATAAAAATGAGTTCATTATTTTTTGCGATAAACTTCAAGGTTTAGTCTCATTTTTAGTTCTTCTTTTTGCACAAGGATTTCTTTCCCCTCTCCTCTCAACACCCCAAACATAGGCTTTTGGCCTAAGTTAACTATTCAAACAAACGAATGCTTGAAAAAGGATTTATGGGTGTGAAGTTCGGGATAGATTTGGTTAAAGAGGTTTCAATGAGATTGATAGCATATGATGTAGGCTTATATGGTGCCAAGTTGGTTGCACACCCTCCCAAGGTAGTCACAAAAGGTATGAAGATTTGGGTTCCCTCTCAAAATTTTGCCGAAGATCATTTCTTGAATTTATCATGGCTAAACCTTAGACTAATAAAGCAAATTTTAATAATCCACAAGAATGAATTCAAGTAGAATCTCACCACACATCACTCTTAAACCATATTCTTTTAACATAGCTCTACCAAATTAAGAAGCTTGCGTGCATTTTTCACCTCAGGGCTCACATCCATACGTAGCTAGTCAACAAACGAATTTAAAATATTGTTCAAAAGTAAAGAAACAATGATTTTCTCTTGCAACACCAATACAAAACACATTTCTCATCAAAACAACTAGCCAAGAAATATATATTGGAGAAAATCAATCCTCGGATATCAACAATGAATTTTGAAGCAACAACAATAAACATCACTACTTCAAGACTCACATGGCAATTAATAAGAAGACAATTAAATCAAACCAACTTAAGCTCATCATCAAACAAATATGCAAAAATTTCACAAAATACAACTGAAATCACTAAAATACAACCCAAAAAGGAAAATATAGGCATACGTGCCTTCACCTCACTAAATATAACTAGTAGTGTCCTCAATCCTATAAAAATAAAATAGCTTGAGGAGAATGAGTAAAAGGTCCCCTTGACAAGATATCCCTGTGAAGAACTCTGATCATGGGGCTTAAGATGGAGTGGCATCATCTCTGGAATCAGTACCAACACGTCTCCACGTAGAGACAACATTGTTGCAACAACAGGGGAATTAGTGCCTGACTGCAGCTCAGCTAAGGCCTCAACACTAACCTGCTCATCAGCTCTCCAAAATTCATCCTCAACTATCTCCTCACCTAAATAATCATAAGCCTCATTATCAAGCCTCTTAGAATCATCACCTATTGGGTGCTCAACTACCTCAGTAAGTCCATCTCCTCTCAGATCTGTCTGAGGTACATCTATGACCATCTGAGTCAAGGGAACCTTACCCCAAAACACTTAAATATTGATGGACTTCATCTTGTCCAAAACTACCCTCAGAGCATCTATATCGTTCCTCACCTCATTTAGCCCAGCAAAACTGCCCTCTCATCGCTGACGTGCCTCAACCCAAGATGTGATGGTTTCTGCCTCTCCCTATATGAAACTAAAATAGTCCGATTTCTCATAACTTTAGATCTCATAGGGCACATGGTAGCCTCAATGGCCCTAGCAATCATCTTGGGCACCTTTCTCAAAATAAGAGATGCCTTCACATCTACAAAATATGGAAGACTGCCCATCTGAATGCTCAAAGCTAGTGTCAATAGAGGCTAGGATATGGAATGGGTTGCAACTAAGGTGGAGGGTACAGAAGGTCCAGAAGGAAAATAAGAGAGTAGAGTGAAACTGAAGTTTCTACATTAGGAGCGGGATGAACGCAGTCTGACTTTAAATTAGTGGGATCCACTTACGATGTGTTGTCAGGTTGTGGCAGCTTCCTTTTGGTCCTGTCATCCCTTAGATAATCAGCGTTGATACTCCAAATGTCGTTGAATGAGGTAGGGGAAACCCTGATATTAGATCTCTCTCGAAATAGGACTCTGACTGCCTTATACAGCTCCGTGATCAACACGGGGAAAGTTAGCGAGGTCTCCTCCTACCTTGTTCTTATAATCATCTCCTCCTCAATAATGGCACCCACATGGATATCCTCTCGATCAATGATAGAGCCTACCAATATGGTATTTTGATTAGGAAGGATCGACGGGTTTTACGAAGGCATGCGATTGATGTTTATGAACCAAACCCAAAATTGAGCTACGATGTTACTATCCTTGTTTTCTATATTTACTGTGTCAGCCTACTATGGCGGAGTAATATAAGAGATTAAGGGTTGCATTCACCACTTCAACACATCCAAATCGTGCTTCATATGCAGCCTTTACATTTCATTCCTATTTACATTCAGTCCCAAGCCATCATTGTATACTCACCGATGTCATTAAACCATTTTCCTCCAAGACATTAACTTCCTCGAAGGGCCTCCAAACAAGGCCTTTTCTCTTTTTGGGTAATTCCTTGGCATAAACAACATATAATTCTCGCACATATGTTGGGATATATGGGAATCAAGCTTTTGTGAATGGCTCAAATCAGTGGAATTTGATCATGTCCCATATGGATGGGTAGTTGTTCATCACCACATATGTTGAAAACCTTTTCTCCTTAAGTATAGTTCTTTATCTCGCTACTTTGAGCCAGTTTAGAACCCTTGGAACTATTATCGGGAGAACCCACAAAGCACTCACAGGATTTTACTGCAACTTCGAACATATTTTTTCCTCTTTTTTTGTGCCACCTCTACAAACTTTTTTTATTTTCCCCCCACACGCGTAGAGGTGAATGGACATACTTGTTGCTGACCGGAGGGATCATTTATCACCACTCCTTTGTATCGTTTAGAGGGGGTGGAGGAGGGGATTCATGGTTGGATTTCAATTCTGAAGAGACAACCCTTGAAGAGACTGAAAACTTTGTTTTTGTAATTTCATGTTAAGAATAATATATCAAAACAAACATAGGGGGAACGTTAGTTCGAAATAATCACATAAAGTAATAGTTGAAATAATGTTCATGAGTCTCAGTCAATAAAAAGGTGAGCTCACCAAAGTTGACGGGATCAAACACAATTTAACTCAGGCACAAAGGGAGATGTCAACTCCAACTTAGCAATCCACATAGATGATTTTGGAGAGCTAATACAATCCTGTCGAAAGTGATAGGGCAAACAGTTCAAGGTCAGGTATAAAACGTGATATCAACTCTACCTCGGCAATGAGCCAAGATTGTTCGGTGAGCAAAGACAAGACCCAAGTAACAAATTTAAAAATTAAAGGCGGTTTGGGCTCACTTTGTAATTTGCCTAATCACCTTGCTAAGACAAGCTCACCAAAAAGTTAAATTCATCCCAATGCCAATTATTCAAAATCGAGCATCAAAATGTAAAACTATCCAACACCCAAACAAGTTTACATGTTACCCATATGCCAATTTACCCATGGGTACTCATATTTCCTCCAAAATTTGATAAAGAGTTGCGTATTTAACAATTTTTCCTTAAGAAAGACGTCATCCTATATATCATTGGGCAAATACAAGTTAAATGGACAACACAAAGCTAATCAGATTTCACCGAGGCAAAATAAAAAAAAATCCACACTATTTAACAAGTCATTTTCAATTAACAACCTTCACAGTCAATTATAGCAAGTTTAGGCATGAAATCAACTATTCTAGTCTATGGGCACTATTCAAGGCTATATTAACACAACCCTCATGATTCATATATCACATAAACACTATCAATAGCTAACCAGTTTCAATCAAGAACACCAATGATAATTTTTTTAAAAACAACCTAAGACGAGTACATATCAGTAATCCAAGAAGGTGGAAGGGTTTGGGTTGAGAATAATGACAAATAATGCACTCCACACATGTATATCAAATAAAAGAGGACTCACAATCAAATTTAGGCTACTAGTATGGAGTTTAGGAAGTGAAAAGTTCAAAAAAGATCAAAGGATGGATTTTTTGAAGTTAAAATACTCTTGGCCTTTTTATTTCAAGCACATACGGTGATCTGCGACTAATGTCGCTGAATATGTTTGCCAAATCACCGGAGGAGCTTAAGCTCGTTAATGATGCATAGAAAAATACCAAACCTAAAGTTCACTTTGATTGACCCGATGTAGTTCACCCAATGTCATTCGGCGGATCACCAAACAAGTACCTGCAGGTCAATGTTAACTGTACAACTTTTCAAAATTATCTACATAAAAGTCAAACTACTTTTGTGGATTGCCGAATAGGTATTTGCATTACCAATTGCATCATTTTCAATATTTGATTTCATTTCAACATGCTATCACAAGACATATTATTGAAAGTAATTAAATAAACTTGGGTTTCCTCCCATGAAGTGTCTTTTTTGATGTTGTGGCTCAACATGGTCTTCACTCATCAACTATCATTCTTGGAGTTGGGGATGATGTCACTAGGAAAAGTCCCTTTTTTCTTTTGATATAAATAGGCAAAGATATGGCCCATTATAGTTTCAAGATACTTAATTAAAATGAGTGGGAAGTAACCATTTGAGTTAAAGTGGAGAAATCATTTTTCAAATCTTTTTATACTTTGCTGTGCATTCAACCTTGTTAAAGATACTTTTTAACATATGATCAGTTCGAGTCCCTTCAAGTGAAACTTTCTCTTTTTGCTTGGAACAATCATGAGGTCTTATGTATTTATCTTTGTTAGCTTCACGATCTCCCAATTACCTACTCTATCTCTCAAATATCTCCAACCATTGTCCCTTTCCTTGTTCAAACATTTGTTATCACCCAGGCTAGAGTAGTTCGGATGATAACCCCCCAATTGGTTCCCCATGTAAAGTGATTCCTCATTGTACAATGCTTACAACATGGCATCATCCGGGCACTGCACATTATTTGTACCAATGCCATTTATCAATTTGAATCCAACCCCATGACATGTTTAGATAACAAGTCAAGTTGAGCCATCATCTACGCCATGTATTCATCATGCTATTGGTTCTTGTCCAACGGTTCCTTGGTAAGAACCAAATGTAGAGAAGATACTTTATCCGCTCAGTAATCCATGCTTGATTTAGTTTTATTATATCATTGAGAAACATTATTGCCACATCATACAATTATCTCATCAACCCTCCTTGAATGAGTTAATCATCATACCCTCTTTTTACCGTATCAAGGCTATAATAGAAATATTGGACATTGAACACTATCTTTTGAAATCGTAGCTAAGTTTCCTGGAAAGGATCACCTTCCACTCTCTTGAAATTTTGGATGCTATCTCAGAGGTTCATCATCTTTAATGGAGTAATTTTTTTTTCAAGAAATGCTTCTGTGAGTTCCTCCAATGAAATTATGTAATCATTTGGTAGTTTGGCCATCCATGTGGTTCCTTTCCCCGATAAAGAAAAAGGGAACAGCCACTAACGTATTGATTCTTGTGAGGTGTTCTTAAAGACTAAATGGCTACTAATATACATAAAATTCTGAAGATTTTCATGAGTAGTTCCTCCATGCATTCCTCTCATCTAAAGCAATTGTAATATAGTTTTAGTTACATGGAACATAGCTCTCCAAGTAGTAACAGAAAATTGGATTGCTGTAACACTTTCAAGGGCGTTCACATCAATATCACCAATCTCTCCCATAATATTATTCTACAAATAGTGACTAGCATCATCACTTCCACAATCGCTCATATTTCCACTTGAAATTAGGTGACAACAACAACATTAAACAAAAGTGTATTCTACTATGAGCAAATGAGTTCAAAAACAAACCTCACCAACTGAATTCATAGACTTCACTCCCCCACAACGAAGAGAGTTTTGATAATGCTCAAATTACTCTCAAAATCAATTAGAATAGTACGTAGTTGTTAGAATTAAAAATACCCTACAAATGAGTTGGGGTCAAACTTGATAAGGGTTTATATAATGCAATTAATTCGATTAGGAAACTAAGATGCAAACTAAGTTATTGTAGCAATAAGAACACATAGGTTGATGATTCCACCAAATTTACTAAAAATGTTTTGAAATCAAATATCACAATTAAACTAAAACAGGAGTTAAACAAGTAAGAGACGATCTAGGAGTGTGGGTACTTGATATTAATATCAAATAGGTGTACAAGTGCTTGCTCAAGAATACTAGAAAACATAGATAGGCTAGATAATCATCATTAATATAAATTTTCTTTTGATCTCAAAGCATCATATCATAGAATCATAAATAGCAATTAAACCCAATAGCTTAATAAAATCAGTTTTTCGAGCAGATTCAAAAATTAGAGTTGAACCACAATTACTCTTTCGAGCGAAGTACGACAATCAAACTAAAATTTCATGCATTAAGGTATATTTACCACCTCAATCTATCTTTCTAAAGCATCAATAAAAGATCTAAGATAGGATTAAATTTGCAACCTAAACCCATAAATTAACCCAATGGAAACTATGTCAAATCCATGATGCTATGGAGAAAGTGCAACTCATTAGAGATAGACTTAAGACAATCCAGAGTCGCCAGAAGACTTATGCAGAGGTAAGGAGAAGGGAACTAGAGTTCCAAGTTGATGATTGAGTTTTCCTGAAAGTTTAGCCTATGAAGGGGGTGATGAGATTATGAAAGAAGGGTAAGCTCTTCATAGATATGTAGGCCCTTACAAGATTCTTGTAAAATGGCTTATGAGTTAGAGTTACCAACAGAATTAGCAGTAGTACATCCATTCTTTCACATTTCACTATTAAAAAAGTGTGTGGGTGATCCAACATCCGTAGTGCCATTAAATAGTGTGTGCCGTGAAATATAATATTTCTTATGAGGATGTACCAGTTGAGATTCTTGATCGTCAGGTTAGAAGGTTGAGAAGCAAATAATTCACTTCAATTAAGGTTTTGTAGAGGAGTCAGTCCATAGAATGAGCTACCTTGGAAGCAAAAGCGGCTATGAAGTCAGAGTATCCTCAACTCTTTCCTTCCGATTCCACTCCAGCTTGAGGTAAGAGTTCCTCTTCAGTTTTTCAGTCACTAATACACAATTTCAGTCTCAGTATCATGTTCATTCATTTGTACTTGCATTTTCAACGTATTTGCATGTTCTTGGAACTCATTTCAGTGAGAAATCATGTTTCCAGTGGTTAGTGGTAGAGTTTGCAACTCTTTCCCTCCCTATTCAGCTAGTTAGTCTTCATTCAAGGACGAATGTTCCCAAGGGGAGATAAAGTAACACCCTGTATCCAAAAATAGACCTAAATACAGATTTACAGAAGGTGGAGGTGCAACCCACGATTGCCACTCACAGACCGTAAGGTGACCCATAGCCCGTGCTGGTGAACCATGGATGGACACTTGTGACCCTCTTCCACACCCCTCTGAAAAAATGGCTAAGTGCTAACCGACGCCAGGACCTACGAATAATAGGTCAGACCACAGTCCGTGGTCCACGGCCGTCCATCAAACCCCCCATGATCCAGCTCCAGTTGCAATAGATGGTTGATTGATATACCGTGAGGTTATGATATTTATAATACATTTCACTTACAAGTCGTGTGTGTCTAGGCCATTTTTGTATTGGTTTTTATGTGTTAGTATCATATTTTGCAGGAAAGATGTTCAGGCGCGGAAGTAAAGAGACAACTGAAAGAAATGCAGAAAAGGTGCATTCGCGGAAGTGATCTATGGACCGTAGGTCTATTGACGGTCCGTACGTGATGGCTGTAAATCAGCAGGCAAGGCATGGAAGGCAAATCAGGGAAATCTGAGTAAGGGTGGAACCATGGTGGCCATTGACGATCCGTAGATTGATTTACGGACCGTACTGTTGATCCGTAGATTGATACTGTGAGGGTTCTAGTACCTGATTTTTGAAGATTTCAAGTGTGGAGCTACGGAGGGAGATTGACGGATCGTAGACTGATCTACGGTTCGTACTGCTGTTCCGTCGTTTGCTTTAGATAAGCTGATTGGTGGAAGCTTAAGTATTTTCCAAGTCCTGGCTGACGAAAGGGATTCATGGACCGTAGATCAATTGATGGTCCGTGAGTCAGTCTCGTGGAATGAAGAGGCGTGCCTGAATAAACTTTCCTTAATCTGTTTCTTTTTTAACTTAGGACTTGTTTTCTATAAATAGGGTATGTAAAACTCGTTTTTGGGGGTTAGACATTATTATTCTAGTTTTACTTTGTGACTTGTGAGATTAATTTGCAAACCTAGCAATTATTGATTTCCTAAGTTCGTTTTAAAGATTTTGGTTTTGCAATTCAAGTTGAATTTATGGGTTTATTATTCTCCTTACGTAAGTTCATTATTTCTTTGTCTAAAACTAAGAATTGTGTTCCTGCTAATATTGGTAACTAAATCCACAACTAGGGTTATGGGAACTATGAGCGATTAACAAAGTATGAATAGTAGATAAGAAATTCTTGACTAGTACTTTGCATGCATTGATAATTCTTTCGTTTCGAAGTCTTTTTAATAGTGGCCAACGTTAGAACTTGCCTTGTTACTACTTGCCGGACCAAGGAGGTAATTAACAACAAAAGAATTATCAACATAGATTTAGCGTGATACTATCTAATAGTCTAGTGTCAATTGGTACGAAGTAATAACTTAGTCAAACATCGATTATGATGGCTAATATGAGGTATAGGTAACGGTTAGTAAATTATACACACGTAGCTGAAACAAGGTGCGAGGTGAAATTCTATAGATGCCGGATCAAAGATTTAGAGATACATAACTTACCACTTTGCATGTGATACACTAGGAAAGGATTGTTATTACTAGGATTACTGCGTTATGATCTTTTGGGGAACACGTATACTTGTTTCACAAATTTCCCACCATTTAATTACTTGTTTCTGGAAGTAATATGACTAATTGAATATAATTATTGGTTAAAGTAAGGTCTAAACCATTTTCCTCGTGGGATCGACCTCAGCCTACAAGTTGGGTTCTTTACTTGATAACGATCGCTTATGCTTCTTTAGGGATGTGTAATTTGAGCTTATCAAATTTTGGCGCCGCTGCTGGGGACTTTGGCTTTTAGATTTATTTTAACTACATTATTTAACGTTAGTCAAATACTTCCTAATTTTACTTTTCTCGTTGTTTTTGTCTCTATCAGGTTCTGACTCTAGTGTATGCCAGGTACATGGAGCCAGGGTGAACCACTTACTGCTTACGATCTAGAGTTTTACCATACTTTGCGAAGAATGAACAATCCAGGAGACCCAGTTCATCCGATCGGAGGAAATCTAGGTGATGCAGTTGAGTTACAACAGTCGAGGGTAGTTGGTAGGGACGATCAGATTCCAGCTGACAATCAATTGGGGAATGCATTGAGGGTGCAAGATCCACCAGGCCCACGACAACATGTCAACTATCGGGTCAACGACAATATAGCAGACTCAGATGGACTTATTTTCCTACACCCTCTATCGCCAGGGCACACATTTGTGGTGACTAGTAGCTTCATGCAGATGCTTACAACAATGGGCTTATTCTCAGGATTGCCATTAGAGGACCCACATGCTCAGTTAGTCAAGCTAAAGGTGGTTTGCAAAAGTTGTGTAGGTAGACCAGACTTGGATATAGATGTCATTGGATTATGAGTGTTCCCTCTATCACTGACAGGCAATGCTGTAGTATGGTTCACTAAGATTCCTTATAATTCAATCTTTACATGGGACCAACTGACGGATGTGTTCCGAGCAAGGTACTATCCAGTGTCCAAGAAGCTAAATCACAAAGATAGGGTCAACAATTATGTAGCATTACCTGGAGAGTCTGTGAGTAGCTCTTGGGACAGATTCACTTCGTTCGTAAAAGGTGTCCCAAATCACCGTATTGATGATGAGTCATTGAAGGAATATTTCTATCGAGGTCAGGATGACAACAATAAAGCAGTGCTTGATACTATTGCAGGAGGTTCATATGGAGACTGCACATATGCATAAATTTGTGAAAAACTGGAGAAGATCTCTCGCAACAATAAATCATGGAGCACTAGGAGGCCAGATACTGGGAGAAACACATTTTCTATTCAGAATACAAACACCCAGTCTACATATGAGATTCGTGAAGAGATGGCTCAGATGAGGACCAAATTGTTGTTGGTATTGAAGCATGTGAGTGGAGGTGTAGAGAAGGTAAATTCTATGAATTACTTGACTAGAATGCCACCACCAGATGAAGAGTGTTACTATGGAGAGGATGCTTATCTGATGAATGATCAGACGGGGGGTTTTCGACCAAACACCCAAGGATCCAACGCGGAAAATTAGCGCCAAGGTCAAGAAAACCAAGGTCGAAACTATGGAAATTACAACCGAGAGGGTCAATATGTTCGGGATGGGAACTTCAATCGCGACAACAGCTATAATAGGAACAATTATAGCAATAGAAACGATTGGGTTGGACCTTATGTTCCCCCTCAAAATCAGGAATCTGGTACTAGGGAAACTAGAGGCTATATGGCACGCATTAAAGATATGATGCAAAAGATGATGAGAAGGTTTAATGCAACTGATGAGAATGTGAAGGAAATGAGAAACAACTTATCTGGTATTGGTCAAAAGGTTGATGCCCATGTAGTGTCAATAAAGCACCTAGAGTAGCAGATGACCTAGTTGTCTACTACAGTGAACCCACGTTAACTGGTACTATTCCAAGCAACACCATCCAAAATCCAAAGAATGACAGTCATTGTATGGCAGTTACTAATCAAGGGGGTAAGCAAACCATAGATCAACCTAGGTCGTCTGTGGTGGAAATAGAGATTAGAAAAGCAGATGATGTGGTAAAGGTTAGAGAAGAGTCTGAGAATGCAACAGAGAAAGAAGCGGAGATATCTCAGAAAGTGGTCCCCATACCTAGACCACCATCACATTTTCCACAGAGGTTAGTGAAGAAGACTGAAGATGGTAAATATCCCAGGTTTATTACTATGTTAAAGCAACTTTCCATCAACGTTCCATTGATAGAAGCTTTGGTGCAAATGCCTGTGTGTGCAAAGTTTATGAAAGATATGGTGACAAAGAAGAGGCCTGTAAGTTTTGAAAATGATGATAGATTGCAGCATTGTAGCACTATTGCTACAAGGTGTCTTGTGCAAAAAAAGGAGGATCCTGGTGCCTTCACGATTCCATGTACTATCGGGCTGTTACACTTTGCTAAGGCATTGTGTGACCTTTGTGATAGCATCAACCTCATGCCATTGTTCATTTACAAGAAGTTGGGTCTAGGGGACCCAAAGCCCACTACCATGCGGCTACTGATGGCTGATCGAACTATGAAGAGGCATATTGGTAAACTCCATGATGTGCTATTGAAAGTGGAGTATTTCATTTTTCCAGCGGATTTTGTTATTCTTGACTGTGAGGTTGATTTTGAGGTTCCCATCATCCTTGGGAGACCATTCCTTGCCACAGGGCGTGCATTGGTTGATATGGAGAAGGGACAGATGAAGTTCAGACTGAACAATGAAGAAGCAACTTTCAATATTTGTAGATCCATGAAGCAGAGTGGTGAGCTCCAAACAGTATCTGCCATAACTTACAGAGTTGAGAGTTGAACAGAGGTGCAAATTGAAGAGTGACTAGGTGTTGAGACACTAGAAGCAGTTATGATGAACTTCGAGAGTGATGGTATTGAAGAGTACAATGAGTTGGTAGATGCACTAGATAGATGTGAATATCGGTCAAAACCAAAGAAGTATGAGCTAGACATGAAGAATCGTGAGTCCCCACCCACGAGACCATCTATTGTGGAGGCACCGAAAGTGGAATTTAAGGCTGTACCACCACATTTGATGTATGAATTTTTAGGTAGAGAAAATATTTTGCTGTCATCATTGCGGCATATTTAAATGCAAGACAAGTAGAGTGCTTAGTGACTTTGTTAAAGAGGTTCAAGCGAGCTATTGGGTGGACTATTGCGGATATTATTGGGATCCCTCCTGGTATTTGTTCTCACAAAATCCAACTCATGCCAGATCACAAGCCTAGTATCAAGCACCAAGAAGACTAAATCCACCTATGCAAGAGGTAGTTAAAAAGGAGATCATCAAGTGGTTGGATGCCAGAGTTATTTATCCCATTGCAGATAGTAGTTGGGTGTGTTCTGTTAAATATGTGCCCAAGAAAGGTGGGATCACTATGGTTCCTAATGAAAGAAATGAGCTTGTTCTGATGCGGCCCATGACTGGATGGAGAGTCTGCATGGACTATAGGAAGTTAAATGCTTGGACAGAAAAGGACCATTTCCCCATGCCATTCATGGATCAGATGTTGGATAGACTTGCTGGTAAGGGTTGGTATTGTTTTCTTGATGGTTATTCGGGATACAATAAGATTTCTATAGCTCCAGAGGACCAAGAGAAGACCAACTTCACTTGCCCTTATGGAACTTTCGCCTTCAAAAGGATGCCATTTGGTTTGTGTAATGCTCAAGCGACATTCCAGCGGTTTACGATGTCAATATTCTCTGATATGGTGGAGGACACTATTGAAGTGTTCATGGATGATTTCTCTATGGTAGGTGACTTTTTTGACCATTGTCTAGATCATTTGGCCGATGTGCTGAAAAGGTGTTAAGATTGCAATCTAGTGCAAAATGGGGAGAAGTGCCACTTTATGGTGAAAGAAGGAATCGTGTTAGGCCATCGGATTTCTAAGAAAGGTATCGAGGTTGATCGAGCAAAAGTTGAGGTAATAGAAAAACTTCCACCACCTATCTCTGTAAAAAGTGTTAGAAGTTTTCTTGGGCATGCAGGTTTCTATAGGAGGTTTATCAAGGACTTCTGTAAAATTGCACATCCTTTGTGCAAACTGCTCGAAAAGGAGTCTAAGTTTGATTTTGATGATGCTTTTCTTAGAGCATTTGGAAAGTGGAAAGAGAAGTTGATTACTGCACCTATCATTATCTCACCAGAGTGGGGACAACCGTTTGAGGTGATGTGTGATGCAAGTGGAGTGGCGCTTGGTGTGGTATTGGGACAGAGGCGAGAGAAAATACTCCATCCTATTTATTATGCTAGGAAAGCTCTAAATGTGGCCCAGAAGAATTATACTGTGACTAAACATGAGCTTTTTGTGGTGGTTTTCGCATTCAAAAAATTTCGATCATATTTGCTTGGTACTAAGGTCATAGTGCATATTGGCCATTCTGCATTGAGGTATCTGATGGCGAAGAAGGATGCAAAACCGACGTTGATTAGATGGGTATTGTTGTGCAAGAGTTTCATTTTGTGGTAAAAGAGAGAAAGGGGACGGAAAATGAAGTTGCCGATCGCTTGTCCAGATTAGAGGAAGAAGCTATGCTAAAGCTTGGTGATGGGGTAGAAATTAATGATACTTTTCCAGATGAGCGGGTTTTGGCTGCTTCTCATGATCTGATTCCTTTGTTTGCAGACTTTGCTAATTATTTGGCAAGCGATTTGGTGCCTCCGGATTTGTCTTTTCACCAAAGGAAGAAGTTTATGCACGACGTGAAGAAATTCTTTTGGGATGAGCCTTACTTGTATCGTAGTTGTGCAGATGGGATTATTCATCACTGTGTGCCCGAGGTTGAGATGTTGAGTGTACTTGAAGCATGTCATTCGTCGCCTATGGGTGGGCATCATAGTGGTATTCAGACGGCACATAAGATTTTGCAGTGTGGGTACTACTGGCCTACCATCCACCAAGATGCGCATGATTTCATAAAGTCGTGTGATCGTTGCCAAAGGGAAGGAGGGATTTCAAAGAGGCAAGAGCTTCCTATGAATCCCATACTAGTAATAGAGTTGTTTGATGTATGGGGCGTTGATTTTATTTGTCCATTTGTGAGTTCACATGGGATGAAATATATTCTTGTTGCGGTTGATTATGTATCAAAGTGGGTAGAAGCAGTTGCGTTCCCCAACAATGAAGGTAAAAGTGTCACCGCATTTTCTCCAGATTTGCTACACCAAGGGCAATATTCAGTGATGGAGGTTCCCAGTTTTGTAATAAATTGTTCAAGGCACTACTTGAGAAATATGGTGTCCGCCACAATGTAGCCACTCCTTACCACCCACAAACTAGTGGGCAAGTTTAAGTGTCCAACAGAGTGATTAAACATATTTTGGCGAAGACTGTAAATGCTAACAGAACGGATTGGTCAAGGAAGCTTGATGATACTCTATGGGCGTATCGCACTGCCTACAAGACTCCCATAGGTATGTCTCCTTACCAACTTGTGTAAGGGAATTCTTGCCATTTAATAGAGCATAAGGCAATGTGGACAATGAAGAAACTAAATTTGGATTGGGGCGCCGCATCTAATCAGAGAATGAATGACTTGAATATGCTTGATGAGTTCCGCCTAAAAGCTTATGAAAGTTCAGCCTTGTACAAAGAGAAGATGAAGCAGTACCATGATCAAAGAATTGGAAAATGAGAATTTGTGGTTGGTGATCTTGTGCTTCTGTTCAACTCTTGGTTACGCTTGTTTCCATGCAAACTCAAGTCCACATGGACTGGGCCATTTTTGCTCACAAAAGTGGTCCCCCCATGGAGCGGTTGAGCTTGAGAATAGGGAAGGAACAATGTTCATGGTAAATGGGCAAAGGATCAAGATCTATCTGGGAAATGCTGAGACTGTGCAAGTAGTAATTGAGGCCTACCATCTTGATGAAGTCTAAGTAATCAAGAGACATGCGTCGTGCCACGACATTAACTCAAGCACTGCTTGGGAGGCAACCCAAGATGTACAATCTAGCCAACGATAGGTTTTTGTTCCCATCTAGCAGTTCTGTGTTTTAGTTGATTCTCTGTATTAATTTAGATAGGTGTTTAAGTTTTAGTTTTTTTTATGTGTTGGCTAGAATTAGCATAGGGTCCGTGTCTAAAAAAATGTCTAGAACATATAAATAGAATAACCTACTGGTTTCTACATGTTCAGGGATGAAATGAGAAATCTGTAGAAAAATGTCTAGAGCAGAGGTCTACGGGACCCATTGACAGTCCGTGGTTCAATTCACGGACCGTGGGTCCAAACTCTAAGGCTGCATGACTGGACCCAAACCCCCTTATTTTAAAAATAAGAAAAAAAAATCCCCAATCTTAAATCATTCCACTTCCCTCCATTTAATCCCACAACCGTTTCATAACCTCCCAAACTCCTTAAATCACTCAATAATCACTCTATCACTCCCCAAATTAATCTTCCATTCCTTTTTCTTCAAACTACTAAATTCCCTTTTCTCTACAAAAAAAAAAATTCCCACAAGGTCTGGTGTTCAGGTTAGTAACCAAGAGGTACAATGACACCCAAGAAGCTACTCACCTACTCAAAACAGGGCAAGTCAAAATTTGTTGGCCCTAGCTTCAGGTTAATCGATGAGGACACGAACACGAAAAAGGATCCAGCGTACGTTCCTCCCAACACAAGGTCGTCTCCCACTGCACCCCGAGCCACCAGAGGCACTCCCCGGAAGGTGGTTCTCGACGTAGTCATTGTCTCCCAGTTTGATGAGGAGCACACACTGATTGGGTCACCAACTAGGGATGCTTCCAGTGTAGCTGAGGAGTCCACGTCTGGCTCTGAGTCTGACAAGGCTTCCAGCTTTGAGTCTATCCATGCTTCAGGGTCCGAATCTTCCTATGTTGCAGGTTCCAGTGCTAAATCAGCCACAAGGTCCGGTGATGATGATCAAGCTGCCTCATCTGATAAGGCCACTAGCTCGGAGGCTGTCCCTGTACCATAGAATGATGATCATAATCCAGTAGTCGACGAGCTAAACAGATGGTGTGTAGATGGCCAATGGAAAATTTATCAGGATGCCAAGATGATATATGACAAACAGAAGATGGCCCGACATATTACAGATTAGCGCAGAGTCCTCATGGGGAGCTTGCACACTGTCCCGGACATCCACCAGCATTTTAACCTCCACAAGTGTGACTGGATGGCTCGATACCCAGGGACATATAGCGAGGAGATTGTGCGGGAATTCTACGCCTCTTATGCTGCCACTCTCCGTGGTTCGATTTCCAAGCGGTCAAAACCCCTAGCCCAAGATCCTCTCACTTCCACTATGGTCCGAGGATGTCTGGTGGACATATCACCTACCACCATCAGCCGCTTTCACTATGGTCCGACCACGGGTCACTCTTGGTCACTAAGCACAACGAAGTTTGATTACAGATGGGACATCGTGCGGAGTGGCACTTTCAAGAGGAATGCTGAGCAGCGAAAGGCTGTTATACTATGGTTGTCTAAATACATTGTTGCAGATGGCGAGTGTGTGGAATGGGTCACCACTCCACAGTTGGGTATCCAAAAAGCCACATTAAATTTTGTGGTCAAGTTCTTCTGGCTGTTGGTGAGTAACAAGGTGTCACCTATAAAAACTGACAACCAACTCACATGGTACAGAGTAGTCATGATTGCAGCATTGGTAGTAGGAGTGGAGATTGACTTTGCTCGCATGCTGATGACAGAGATTCACGAGAGGGCATTCAAGACCTCCAGTACTTACCCTTTTCCATGTTTGATCTTCCAATTGTGCAGGGACTCTGGAGTGCCGATCTGGCATTGTGATAAGTTGATCAACCCTATAGGGACTTTGGATATAGGCCTCATTCCTGATGAGGCAAACGCGGCGGCACCTCGCAGAGAGCCCTAGATTGAGGTTCCTCTCTTGGGTGTTGATCTTGCAGACACAGTGACGCAGGCACAGGGCGGTGACCCCAGTATACCAGATCAAACCGATATTGTATTGGCTAATGACACGGTACTGGATGCTTTATTCAGTGGGACTGCCGATGAGGAGCCTGAGCTGACACATACTAAAGGTAAGAGGTACCGTTCTAGTCGTACTGAGGAGGAAAAAGGCCAAAAGAGATAGTGAAGGAAGGAGAAGGCGGCTAGGAAGGCTTCAATTTTAGATGAAGAGTTGCACCAACGGAGGGTACGTGAGAGTGTTGCAGGGGCATCGAGCTCTCCCCCAGTTGTAGAGGATCTACCTGTTGTGAGGGACGCTGTGAGCACTACTGAGGGTGACCCAACTATTTTTCCAGCGGGCTCCGGGAAACTGGACCCACCCGCTTATTGATGATTCGTCGGCGCTATGCGCCACAGGTTTGTTTCACCCAAATCCATTTTCTTTTACTACTTTTGTATGAATTGGGGAGAATCACTTCTATTTTTGTTGGGGTAGGGTAAATGGATTGTGAGTGATAAGGTGAATTCTGAGTAACCCAACTCATAAATCCTCTCTTGGGGTTTTCTTGCCTGTGTTCTTTTTCCCCAAGAGACTGTTTAATTTCTGTTGAACCAGCATTTGTTAGGATTGTATGTGTAGAAGCATGAAAAAGAAAGAAGCATGATGGCTTGAAAAATGATACCCGTCAGACGTCAGATTTTGTGATGTGTGATAAAATTTGTAGGCTACGATTAGTTGAATGTCTTGGCTCTGAGTATGACATGCTAATGAATCAACTCGATATCATGACTTAAGCTGAAACAAAAACTGGGTAATCTTATAATCTGATAATGAAGCTCTGTGCCAAGAGGGTGTGAGAATAGTTGAGTGTTCAAACAGTTTTTGTGCAAAACTAGAACTTTCCCGGTTAGTCCTGCTAGGACATTTCAATCTAGAGGTTAGGAAGTGATCATAGGCCATTGTTCTGATAAGTCCACAAATTGCCTAAAATAAGGATCCAACCAAATGAAATAAATGCTCCCTTTGATCCAAATACTTTGACCCTAAAATTAAACCATTTCCTTCTAAACCCCGAACTCACCTTCCCATAATCAACTATGTTGGCCCCGGTCCCTCCTTGGACATGTGCACCTCGACTTAGTCCAAAAGCCTAAGTTGAGGATGGCTAATGTAAAAAGTAACTTCAATCTTGGCCCTGACCCGACATCGGGTATTGTGCACCTCAACCAATGGAAAATCCATAAGTTGAGGATGACTATGAAAGAGGAAACCGAAAGAAAAATAGGTATGAAAAGAGTTTGATGTTTAAGAACAGAAGAAAGTATGTGACTTGTTGAAAGCTAAAAAAAAGGGAAAAATAAAATAAAAGTAAAAGAGCTACAAAGTCTAAAGTCACGTCCGTGGTTGAATAAAATTAAGGGAAAAAAGGTAAAATGGAAGGATGGCAAAAATAGGGCAAAAAGAGGTTGAAAGCCTAGTGTAATGTCAAGGAGGGCAGAAAGTCACTAAGAAGTACCCAAATGTACCACACTTGACCCTGAGCGTACATTACAAGCGAAGAAAGTCCTATAATGATCCTAGAGTCTAGTTTGGAGAGTCTAAGCACTGAAAATAAGGGCAAGCCTATGGTACTAAGCACTAACTGTATTTGAAGTTATTTCTGAGTGTGAGTGTTGAATGAATCCTTGTACTCAAATTCATAAGTCATTGTGCGAAAGAAAAAGGATTTCGTTGGAAGTAAGGGCACTTAGTACATTGTCGGAGAGTTGGTACCTTGGTGATAGTGAAACAGTGGATGTTGTGTGTTGGTTAGTCAATCATTGTGATGGTTTGATCCGCATGAATTAGCTTATCGAGTCTAAGAGAACAATTTTTTGTACCCACAAAGAGAGTGGGGTAGAAAGCCATGTGATTGCTTGTGCTTGAAATGATTGATTCTATACAAGTGTTGTTTAGAGTCTTAGTGTGTCGCTTGAGGACAAACAACAAATTTAAGTTGAGGGTGTTGATATACCATGAGGTTACGGTATTTCTAACACATTTCACTTACAAGTTGTGTGTGTCTAGGGACTTTTTGTATTAGTTTTTATCTTATTTTGCAGGAAAGATGTTCAGGTGCGGAAGTAAAGAGACAGCTGAAAGAAATGCAGAGAAGGTGCATTCCCGGAAGTGATCTACGGACCGTAGGTCGATTGACGGTCCGTAGGTGATGGCCGTAAATCAGCAGGCAAGGCAAATCAGGGAAATCTGACCAAGGATGGAACCACGGTGGCCATTGGTGGCCATTGACGGTCCGTAGATTAATCTACGGACCATACTGTTGATCCGTAGATTGATACTGTGAGGGTCCCAGTACTTGATTTTTGAAGATTTCAAGTGTGGAGCTACGGAGGAGGATTGACGGACCGTAGATCGATCTACGGTCGGTACTGAGTTCCGCCGTTTGCTTCAGAGAAGTTGATTAGTGGAAGCTAAAATATTTTCCATGTCTTGGCTGACGGAAGGGACTCACAGACCATAGATCAATTGACGGTCTGTGAGTTAGTCTCGTGGAATGAAGACGCGTGCCCAAAAAAACTTTCCTTAATCTATTTCCTTTTTAACTTAGGACATGTATTCTATAAATAGGGTATGTAAACCTCGTTTTTGGGGGTTAGACATTATTATTCTAGTTTTACTTTGTGACTTGTGAGATTAATTTGCAAACCTAGCAATTATTGATTTCCTAAGTTCGTTTTGAACATTTTGGTTTTGCAATTCAAGTTGAATTTCTAGGTTTATTATTCTCCTTACGTAAGTTCATGATTTCTTCGTCTAAAACTATTAATTGTGTTCTTGCTAATATGAGTAACTAAATCCACAACTAGGGTTGTAGGAACTATGACCGATTAACAAAGTATGAATAGTAAATAAGAAATTCTTGACTAGTACTTTGCATGCATTGATAATTCTTTCGTTTAGAAGTCTTTTTAACGGTGGCCAACGTTAGAACTCGCCTTGTTTCTACTTGCCGGACCAAGGAGGTAATCAACAACAAAAGAATTATCAACATAGATTTAGTGTGATACTTTCTAATAGTCTAGTGTAGATTGGTGTGAAGTAATAACTAAGTCAAACATCGATTATGATGGCTAATATGAGGTATAGGTAAGGGTTAATAAATTATACATACGTAGACGGACCAAGGTGCGGGGTGAAATTTTGTAGATGCTGGACCAAGGACTTAGAGATACATAACTTACCACTTTGCATGTGATATACTAGGAAGGGATTGTTATTACTAGGATTACTGCGTTATGTGCTTGTGGGGAACACGTATACCCTAGTTAATTCTCTTATGTTGATAACAACAAAGATTGACTTTTGTATATTGATCACTTATTGCATTTTTGCAATTTGTTTCACAAATTTCCCCCTATTTAATTACTTGTTTCTGGAAGTAATTTAACTAATTGAATATAATTTTTGGTTAAAGTAAGGTCTAAACCATTTTCCTCGTAGGATCGACCCCAACCTACACGTTGGGTTCTTTACTTGATAATGATCTCTCATGCTTTTTTAGGGAGGTGTAATTTGAGCGTATCATTGACCAGTATGGACCGTCATCAATCAAAGGTCCGTCAGTCCCATCCGTTGCTGACCCTGACAACAGTTTAGTCGAGGATCTTTTGGTCATTTCCTATTTCGTTGGATCCTTAAACTACGTCGTTTTAACCCTAAATTATGTGGTTTTGAGTAGTGTCAACCTAGAAACATAACTAGAACCTACCTAAGTCAGATCCTTCATTTAAACTTAGAAAAATTAGAGCGTAAGAGGAGAAAGAGGTTATGAACCCTAGTTCAAGAACGCATCAAGATTCTATTAGTTCAAGCCCCAAAATCAAAAGATTTCTTCGTGGAAATCGTCACCAGGTATGTGGGATTTCACTATTGGGTTACTTTCTCCAATTAGGTCCCTAGAATTTCATTTGATTCTTGATTCTTTAACTAGACCTAGGGTTTCTACTACCCTAGCAGATTATCATGAACTAGTTACTTAAATGTTCTAAATCAGATTATCATGTTGTTACTTCGTTTCTAGCATGCATTTCAGAACCCTAGCTATGTATTTCTTTAGTTCTTGAAGTACACATGATAGGTTAGATATTTCAGTATTTCAAATATACATGCCTCAGTTTTTCAATGTGTCATTATCAGTATATTAATTTGCATTCTCAGTTTGCATGTCAGATTTGAGCTATCTAGTATATTATAGAAATTAAGTCAAAATGTGTTAATTATTTAATCTATTGGGAGTAGCATATTACCGAGTGGGAATACGGTTAGTCACCCGTATAGTACCTGAACTACGAGCCACGTAGGTTGTAAGTCCCCTCTGTCGGCTTCATTTAGTGATCACGCCAGCCATGCCTCTATTCCTGTGGCAGGGTATATTCCGTACTCTCGATGGGGCATATACATCAGACTCCACATTTATCTAATGTGGTTTTATTGTTGGTTATTAGTAGCTCCCACAATTCAGTTAGACTTTATTGCATTGACCACATTTTCAATACACTCAGTATTCAGTCTCAGCTTGTTATAAATCTGGTCATTGCATTAACTTAGCTCAATATTCAGTATCTATATCATGTTCAAATTATATTATTGATTTATTGCTTTATTCATTTATGTTGTTGTTCAACTTTACTCTATCATGCATGCTCAGTACCTTTCAAGTACCGATGCATACTTTGCACTACATCTTCTCTTGATGTAGGTTCTGGTTCTAAGCTTTCGGATCACGCATAGATCAATTCCTGATCTCCAGTTCAACAACATTAGTGGTGAGTACTCATTTTTCGAGGACAATAGTCATGTTATCTTTCAGTTTTTCAGTGTTTTAGTTACAGTTTTGCTAGATTTAGCTGGGGCCTATTCCAACACTTCTAGTCAGTTAAAGGATATTTTTAGACATAGTTCAATTCAGCTTAGTTTTTGAGTTTGATATTTCTTTTGTATGAAATTCTCAAATTTGATATACTCAGTTTATGGGTATTCCCCATCACTTTCATTTTTATGATTTAGCTTCCGCATCAGTTTTTGTCATCATAGTATTCTTATGTTATGCCAGCAAGGTTAGCTTGGAGTCATTCGTGATCCTAGGTCCCCTGTCCGCTTCCTGGGTGTAGCCTCGGGGTGTGATAATAGGCAACTTTCCCAATGTGTTGCAAAATTTGACATGGGCCTACATACTGGGGAAAAAGTTTCCCTTTCTTGCAAAATCTTATCACACCCTTCATGGGTAAGATTTTCAAAAATACCCAATCATTCACTTCAAATTCTAGATCTCTCCATCTCACATCGGCATAAGACTTTTGTCTATTTTGTGCCGTTTTCAACCTCTCTCTAATGAGCAAAACCTTCTCAAGACCTTTATAAATCGATTCGGGTCCAATAAGAGCAATTTTACCTACCTCAAACCAACCAACCAATGACCTACATCTCCCACCATACAAGGCTTCAAATGGAGCCATATTGATACTAGATTTATAACTATTATTGTAGGAAAATTCTATTAATGGCAAGCGGTCATCCCAATTACCCTTGGAGTCTATAACGCATGCAATCAACATATCTTCTAATATTTGGATAACACGATCCGCTTGCCCATCGGTTTGGGGATGAAAAGCCGTGCTAAGCTTAACTTTAGTACCAAGCCCTTTTTTGAATGACATCAAAAAGTGTGAAGTAAATTGAGTACCCCGATTCAAAATAATAGTTAAAGGGACCCCATGCAACTTCACTATCTCACTTATATACAACTTGACTTAGTCTTCCGCTGAATGAGAAGCCTTGATGGGAATAAAATGGGCTGATTTTTTCATCCTAAGTATAATGACCCAAATAGAATCATTTACCTTCGAGTGCGAGGCAAACCCACAATAAAATCCATGTTCACATCGTCCCACTTCCAAGTAGGATAGGTATATTTTGTGACAAACCTTCCGGCCTTTGGTTCTCAACCTTTACTTGTTGACAATTAGGACATTTTGCTACAAATCTCGCAATATCTTTCTTCATACCGTTCCACCAATAGACTTCCCGTAGGTCACGATACATCTTAGTGGCTCCCAGATGAATAGAATATCGAGAACTATGAGCTTCTTTTAAAATTTTCTCCCTCAAACCATCAACATCAGGGACACATATCCGACCTTGGTACCTTAGCAGCCCATCTCACGCTTGGGAGAAGGCCTCTACGGACTTTTTGAGTACCAACTCTTTCAACTCAACTAGTAAAGGATCAAAGCCTTGTTTAGACTTCACATCTATCACAAAGGACGATTCAGAACCATTATAAACCATGACACCACCCTTGGCGGAATCCACTAGTTGAACACCTAGCTGAGCCAACCTATATATCTCATGAACCAACTCTTTCTTTTCATCCTCTACATGAGCCACACTACCCATAGACAATTTACTAAGAGCATCTGCTACCACATTAGCTTTGCCGAGTGATAAAGGACACTCATGTCATAATCCTTCAAAAGTTCTAACCACCTTCTTTGACAAAGATTCAAGTCTTTTTGTCTAAACACATATTGAAGACTTTTGTGATCGGTGAAAACATCGACATGCACCCCATACAAGTAAAGTCTCCTTATTTTCAAAGGAATCACAACCTCCGCTAATTCAAGATCATGGGTCGGATAATTCTTATGCACTTTAAGTTGACTTAAAGCATAGGCAATCATTTTTCATTTATCATGAGGACACATCCTAACCCTACTCTAGAGGTATCATAATAAACAACAAAACCATTCGTACCCTCCAGTAAGGTCAACACCAGAGCGGATGTAAGTCTATCTTAAAACTCTTGGAAGCTTTTCTCACTAGCCTCTAACCACTCAAACTTAGCTTTCTTTTGAGTCAAATCTGCCCACGGAGAAGCAATGGAGGAAAACCCCTCAACAAACCTCATATAGTAACAGGCCAAACCCAAAAAGCTTCTAATGTCTTAAGGAGTTAGAGGTCTAGGGCAACTCTTGACTGCATCCGTCTTCTTAGGATCTACCTCAACACCCTTGCTTGACACACTATCACAAAGGAATACAACGGACCTCAACCAAAACTCACATTTGCTAAACTTTACAAAAAGTTGTTGGTCCTTGAGAACATGCAAAAAAATTCTCAAATGGTCCATATGTTCAATCTCACTCCTTGAATAGATCAAAATGTCATCAATAAACACAATCACAAATATGTCTAGGTATTGCCTAAACACTCTATTCATTAAGTCCATAAATCCCATTGGGGAATTTGTCAACCCAAATGACATAACCACAAATTCATAGTGACCTTACCGGGTCCTAAAGTTCATCTTGGGAATATAAACCCCTCTCACCCTCAATTGGTGATAACCTGAATGAAGGTCAATTTTGGAGAAATAGCTAGCCCCTTCAAGTTGGTCAAACAAATCATCAATCCTCGGAAGGGGAAACATATTCTTGATGATCACTTTATTCAATTGACGATAATAAATGCACATTCTAAATGACCCATCCTTTTTTCTAACAAACAACACCGGAGTAGCCCATGGAAAGATACTTGGTCGGATAAAACCTTTGTCTAACAAATCCCTTAGTTGCTCTTTTAACTCGCCGAAGCCATTCTATAAGAGGAATGCAGATAGGTTGTGTATCCGGTAAAAGGTCAATATCAAAATTTATTTCCCGCTCGGGAGAAATACTGGGTAAATCATCAGGAAAAACTTCTGGAAATTCATTCACCTACGGAACCAACTCTAGAGAAGGGGTTTCAGACTCAACATCCATCACCCTAACAAGATGGTACATACACCCTTTGGGGATCATTTTCCTAGCTTTAAGGCAAGAAACAAATTGATCTCTATGGACAAAATTTCCCCCTTTCCACTCTAAAATAGGCTTATTTGGAAATTAGAATTTGACCACCCAAGTGCTACAATCTATAGAGGCATAACATGCATGCAACCAATCCATACCCAAAATCACATCAAGCATGTCTAACATTACCAAATCCGCCAAGGTAACTTTATGGGACAAGGAAATATGATAACTTCTATAAACATTCCTAGCCACCACCGAGTCACCAATCGGGGTAGAGACCGAAAAGGGTTCTACTAACACTTCGAGGAGTATTTCAAACTTCATGTCCACAAAATGTGTCACAAAGGACAAAGTGGCACCGGGATCTAACAAGGCATATAAATCAATATAAAAGACTTTTGACATACCAGTCAGAACATCCGGGGAGATTTCTTGGTCACCTCGGGATTGAAGAGCATAAAAATGGTTTTGGTTTTGGGCATTGGAGTTTGAGCCGCTTGGAGGAGTTTGATTCTCTTCTCTCCCCTTGGCCGTAAGTGTTAAGCAATTTTTCAATTGATGACCACTCTTACCGCAACAATAACAAGCACCCGTTTCGGCTAGGCACTTACCATCATGTCTCTTTCCACATTTGGCACAGTAGGCTTTGCCATAACATTCCCATATCATAACCTCCTTGAGGTTTAGGGTTATACACCCTATCCTTACTGACCTTTGGAGCACTAGAGGAGTCTTGTTTGGAGAACCTTTGTTTGAAACTTTGTCGACCTTGTCCATCAGACCTAGCATTGGAGAAATTCCCATCATCGGTCCTAGCTCTTTTCACCTCCCTATTGTTTTCTTGGAGTTTCTAATCCTCCATTTTTTGGGCCTACACCATAAGACGGGAGATATCCATATTTTCATGAAGCATTGCCGAACAACATTCTTTTCTTACTTGTCTAGACACACCCGTCAAATACCTACTCATTATATCCCTTGAATCCGCCACTACAGCCAGAGCATACTTGGACAATTGGGTAAACTTTAGAGAATACTCTTGAACACTCATACCTCCTTGACGAAGGTTAATGAATTCTTCCACCGTAGCTTCCCTCAATTCTAGGGGATAAAACCTATCAAGGAATTCCTTCTTAAATACCTCCCAATCTATGGGGCCCGCTCCTACTGGCCTATTGTTCTTCCATTAAGTATACCATACTTGTGCCACACTCTTCAATCAATAAGCGGCTAACTCCGCTTTCTTTACCGAAGTCACCCCTATGGCATCAATTATCTTAAAAATCTTTTCCATAAATTCTTGAGGATCCTCTCCCACTTTGGAATCAAGGAACTCGGGATGGTTCATTCTTGCAAAATCCCTCAATCTAAAAGAAGCTGAATTCATATTAGAATTTACATGAGTCCCAATATCCCTTATTTGGACTTGAGTAGTCAAATCTTGAACTTGAGTTGTCATAGCTTGGGCCAACATTTGCAAAGCTGACCTAACCTCCACATCTGACATAGCCAAAGGATTAATCTGAGCTTGATTAGCTTGATGAGGGGCTTGTTCATTCACATTGTCACCCTCCATTCTTCTTGCATTAGCCCTCGTGTATTCATCTCGTGAAGACACAAGAGAAAGGTTAGAAAAGGGACTTTTATAGAGTTAAACTCTAAGGCATGACTCAAGAATAATGAAACAAGTGAAATTTCCTAAACATCTTATAGCCTCTGATTCATAAATGCGGCGCACTCCACACTCATGAACAAGATTCTACTAGATGTGACTAATAAGACATCATCCTAGAATCATTCTAAACTTTGTGCTCTGATTACCAAGTTTGGCACGACCCTAGGGTACCCCCTAGACGTAACAAGACACATAATACCCCGAATGGCACCATGTAAGACACTTAGCATATCATAACATAAAACATTAGAACAATATGAGTAAAACACATTTAAGTCCAAATATCTTTATAAAGGAAAGCGGAAGTCTAGACTTGTCTCAATTAACCATCTATTGCAGTAGTTCAAATGAAAAAGGGCATAACCCATACAACATAGTTCAAAAATGAAATACTAGAGATGACACTCAAAATGAAGATCCGTCCTCAAATCTTGAGGACTCGCCACCAGCAAGGAGAATATTCGAATCCAAGCTTGAAGTAAATGAATTTTGCCTTAAGAACCGGACCCTATACTTTGTGAAAAAATGTAGAAAAACTATGGGTTAATACAAAAATGCATTAATTATGATATCGATGCATAAAATCATGAAAACATGCTAAAAGGGTCATTTTAGTTGAATACATAAAATTTGTAAGTTAAAACATAATTTAGAATATAATGGAAGAGCATAGGTCATAAGAATGTTCATTACATAAATACTCACATCATAAGAGAACCATACCATTTGTACCCTCAAAGCCTACTTATGTAATGCATGAATAGGATCCCATAATACTACCCAAGATAAGTAAAGCTTATCTTCTAACCATCATTCATAGTTCATGTTCTTTTTCATATCCTTTTCATGGTGGGAATAAGCCTTAGACCATGTGAGCTTAACATGGAATCTGGTGTTGCCCGCACCGAAAAAGGTTGTCCTACTTACCTAAGGTAAGACCATGACTTGCTAGCTTTTAGGTGGATCCACTAGCTAAATAACCTATGGTGCCAATAGTTATGGGATTAGGAGATGGTTATTAGAAACCCCGACCTTGCTTAACGGGTGGGTCTCCATCTCATGAGATTACTTTTAGAAACCCGAACTTACTTAACAAGAGAGCCTATATCTCATATTCAATATCCACTCGGTGCTAAGCATTACTTCCCACAATTACATGTTAGTCTTGAAATAAGTTCACATGTATGAAAGAGTGCCTTGACAATCTATCCAACACAATTCATAAGATAACTCATAGATCCAATAGGTGAGAATGCCCTTTCAACCTTAGAATCATCCTATTGTGATAAAACCTTTCACAACATGTTCATTATGTGTAATGAGAATGACCTTTCAATCAACTTAACAATTATATTATAATCATGTTCATAAAGCATATTCAATGAGTCCACAATCGTGTATAATTTTTATGTTTTACCCCTCTTGGGTCAAGGATCCCAGTCCATCCAACACATCTAGATCTACTATATTAGATAACCCCACACACTAAGTCCTAGGTTAGCCTACAATATTTGGGGTGATACATTTCCGCCAAAATTATCCAAGGCCAGGTTGAAACAAAGGTTGGAATAGAGAACGTGATGAATGTTGGAAGGACCGTGATATGGAGTAGCGTGAGTGTGGTACAAACTAGGGTGAACGAGATGGTGACAAAGAGAAATATGTACCTCCCCATGAATGTCAAAAGCCAAAAGAGCAAAGGGCTGATGCAGAAAATTTCTGCACTAAGGATATGCTTGCACGCATTGTCAATGCAGTGGAATGGTTGAACAATGTGCCTAAATAAATGAAAGAGGACGTCTCATCTCTAAACTAGATGTTGACTTCTCACTCAATGTCCACCAAATAACTGGAAACACAAATAAGAATGAATCTTGAATTAGTATACTCATCGTTCCACGACATAAAATAAAGTGCTTCTTGGGAGGCAACCCATGTTTTTGAGATTTTCTTATTGTTGTTTTAATAATTGGTGTTAAATGTGCAAGTTAAAAATTTGAAATTTTGGGAAAATGAGCAATTATGCGAGCCTAGGTACCAGTAGGTGACTCACCGATCAGGGCAGCGAGCGTGATCTGGATAGACATTTTTAGATACTAGTTAGCTAGAGGTTTTGTAAATCTCGGCGGACAAAAGAACCGTTCTGTGTATTGCAGAATAGGCCGGTGACATAAGTGTCCATCTCCGACTAGCGCGTGAACTGAATAGTCAAGAAGGGCTGAACCATTTTAAATTCAAAAATAACTCCCTCATTTCTTATTTTCCAACTTTAACACTTTCACAACCTCACTTTAGATTTTTGTACATACGTTTCTTGCAAACTTCGTGTTTGATCATTTGTTAGGGGGGCACTATGGTGAATTTTACTTCGATTCATTAGCCTAGTATTCACCTACTCGAGTTTGAGGGTGATTATTTGAACCCCGCCTTTAAATTTTGGTAATTTCAATTGCATGATCGTTGCCCTTTTGACTTATGTGTGTGGTAGTGATTGTTTGAATATTTGTTTGTAATGTGTGCTTTGTTGTGTTTTGTCTCATAGTTTTAGCCATTAGTTGTGAAATCCCATGTGTTTGAATGAAAATATTTTGGGTGTGTGTTGATTAAATGTTGAGTCTGGTATGGGTGAAGTCTAAGTGAACCCGTTAGCACCAATTGACTGATTATTCCCAATGATAGAGCGGGTGACATCATTCTTAAGGGCAAAAGACATTGACTGGTCTATTTTTAAAAAAATTGGGTAAAGTTTAAGTACCCCGAGGTGATTAATGTTTTGGATCTGGGATTAATTGTAGATTATGTGTTTAATTTTGTTGTCATGGGGTGCAGGTTAGAAATTGAAAGTTGGGGTCAAAATCTGTCACATTGGACTATTCGGCGAGCTGGGTCGAGCCTGCCGAATGGTTCTATGGTTTGCCTAAAGACCCTGGATCGCCCTTTTTATCTTTCAAATCGTGGAAATAATTTTGTAATATTCGAGGATATGCCTAAGCCGACACGATGAACTCCCCTTTAGATCACCCTTCTGCGCCCTAATTTTTTAGAAAGTGTTCTATAACATTCGGTGAGCTACATTCAGTTCACCAAATAGTGTCAGTGATTCGCTGAAAGTCCCTAGACATCGCTGAATTATGCTGATTTCTAAGAAATTTATTTTGGAACATTTAGCGAGCCCGACTTAGCTCGCCAAATGGGTTTGCACCGAACTAAGCAACGAATTTCTTGCACGGTTTTGTAACTTTTAATTTTTTTTAATTAAGCCTAACATATTTGGTTTGGTTTTGTAGGAATGGCTAGAGCAAAGCTACAGGGAAGAAATAAACCTTCTCGAAAGCGTGTATGGGGCATTGATATAAACGAGGGTGCTGCACCATCCCAGAATGCACAAGAAAAACTTCCTCCAAAAGGAGAAAAGGCAAAGGAAAGGAGCCCGTGGTGCCAACGCCAGTAGTGGAGAGCTCTGATAGTGAGGGAATCTATGCCACCCACCTCACTACTTTAGAAAGTGAGGAAAACTCGGGTGATAGATCTCCGACCGTCGTGCTTGAACCGGAGGATGATCAGACCCCCACACTATGAGAGCAGAGCCACACTCCAAATCTCTACATGGTCAAGCTAGGATCCCAGTGCCGCCTACTCCTTCTCCATCTCCACCTCTGATTGTTGAGCATGTTCTTCTGGTGCCTCCAGTTCAGGCACCCCACCCGGTCATTGTATAGACTAAATACCGAGGGCTTGAGAACTATTTTAATGGAGAAGAAACTTTATGTTAACGGAGTAGTAGACTGGTACCCAAAGGTGTGGAACACTATCAACTTCCACGAGTTCAAAATCTTCATAAAGCCCCGAGGCTCCTATATTCCTACTTGGGTCTGGGAATTTTATGCCGAATATGGGAAACTGATTTTTAAAGTGAAGAAGAAGGCCAGCTCGTTCAAGCTAGTAGATCATGTGGTAGTGCGGGGAAAGAAGGTTAAATGTAGCAGCACCGACATCAATGAGGTGCTAGCATGCATAAGAAATATCATCCACTTCTTTAAGAGTCAGATACAGAAGAAGACCATAGATGATTTAAGGGGTTGGATAACACCTTTGATTTCGGAGACCACACCATGGTGGATTGAAGCTGGTGCCCCTATAGAGAAGAAGGACCTGAATGTGGCTGCCAGATTTTGGTTCGGGTTTATCCACAACACTTTGATGCCATCCTAGAACGAGTCTATTCTGAGTCATCCAAAGGCTTCGTTGTTGGGCTGTATCATGGATCGCGAAAGACTTATTATCGATCTGATCATCGAGGCCATGTTTTGGTCTCTCTCTTGATCCTTTTCAATTTGTTCTTTTGTCATTTTGAAAGTGAGAGGAGAGACTTGGTATTCATGAGTGTACCATGCCCTGTTAAACATGGTCATGCAATCAAGGAGTTGAGACGCTACTACATAGGGCTGTTGAATTATACCATGCACCCAAAGAAAGATGATTAGCCACTCATTTGTTTACCGAATCAAGGCTCATATAGAAATGTTGCATTAACCCATTATCTGAAAGTCCATGACTTGGGCACTGAAGCACTAGCTTATTAAACCACAACCATGTTTCGTAGATTGGCTCACCTTCCAAGAGTTTGAAACCTTGTATGACATCCTTTAGAGTCATCATCTTCGATAGGGAAAAATCTCACTTGAAATGATGTGGTCAGCTCTTCCCAAGATGTGATAGAGTCCCTCGGTAACTCAAGTAACCATTTAGTGGCTTCACGTATCAAAGAGAACGGAAACAAACTGAGACAAACCGATTCTTGCGATATGTTCTTAAATGAGAATGATCCACAAACATCCAAAAAAAATCTTGATATGCTCATGGGGATCCTCTTGAGCCAGCCCCCCAAATAATCCTTTCAATTGTAGGAGCTGAAGCACTGTGCTTCTAATGTGAAAAACTATGTTTCAATCAGCCGGAGGTAAATGAATGGCACCAACACCACTCTCTTGGTTACGGTCATTGACGTTTGGGTCATTGACATCATTGAGGTTCCCAATGTCATCTTGGTGTCCCATTTGGTTACCATTACTTCCATTTACACTAATCTCCTCCTCTTTTCAACACAAGCAACACAAAAAAAAACAAAGTAAGTTGATTCAACTATAGCTAAAAAGATCACAGTTCAACTTCAAGAAAAGAATTTTAAACAACACCACTCCCCGGCAGCGCCGCCATTTTGATGAAATAATGTCTCAAGCACACCTCATCCAATTCTAGGTGTGAACGATCGTTAAGCAATATATAACCCAACTAATGAGTTAGGTTCGAACCCACAAGGAGTGGTACGTCTTCAAAGTTTAGTTATGAAGTACGAAGGTGATCTAACTAGCTATAGGAATAGATATTATTGGAAAAGATGTATAAACAAGTCAAAAGGGGTGACACGAATGTAAAATGAGGGGTTTTTGCTTTGTAATTATCAGCTACAATGCAGTCACAAAGAGTTTGAAGAAATAATAAGAAGAGGAATTCTCGGGATGTGATCGATTATAGGAAAATTTCGATAAATGGGTAATTGAAACTATTAGTAAATAGCTAAAAATCAGTGGGTAGGCTAGACTATAAGGGAGATACCTTCCTCTCGAACAACTATCCCAAATTAGGTGAAACATAAACAAATATAGCAATGAAGAACAACACACACCTTAAATCATCCACTCTCTCGAGCTAGATGGGTAGGATTGGGTTTAGTATTCACTCTCTCGAGCTCAACTCAGCTCAACCCAATACCTACAAATCATTAATAAATAATCTTAGATCTAAAACTTCTCTCTCAAGCAAGCTAAGAACACAAAGTTAGAATTTCATTTGCAACTACAATTCATAAATTAAACCACAACTACTGATTAAACCCACTTCAATATAGAAAATAACCTAGTAATTAACAATACCCATAAACTAATTCAACCCATAAGCACATGATCACACCACAAGAATCGGGGTTTTAGCCAAACATCATAAAAGAGTAAAAAAGGTTACCAAATCGATTAGCCATCAACTGGGTAAGAGTAATTAAGACTTTACAATGCTCCAAGTTGCAGATAATTTGAAACCCACTTGCAAATTCTTCAAATTGAGTCTCAAAAGCCTTCAAGTCTCCTAATAAACTATAAGAAACTCCAGAGAGAACTGTTTTACACTAATTCAGCATACTAAGTTAACTTTTCAAAATCAAAATTTGTAGTCACCAAAAATAAGCCACGATGGCCATTAGGCGAGGTAAGTCGGGCTCACCGAGTGGTTCGATTAACTGCTGTCCACTCTTTCTATTGCATTTTTGCACGTGCTCTCAGCATCCTTATGTCCTGTAACTTGAGGCGATCACTCTTGGTATCGCAGAACTATTCAACAATTCACCGACTGTCCCTTTTCTATCGCGATTTGGTTTCTTCACTCAGGGATGGCACACTGGAACTTTAGGCGGTCAAAATAGCCACTCGACAATTCGCCAAGTGCTCTTGGCGATCATCAGGCTCCCCTTTCTTCACTTCTTTAGTTTGTTTTGTTCTTCTTTGCATGTTAGTATCCTTTATTTTCTCCTCAATTCATATACCTAAAAATGAAGGATTTAGCATTAGTTTATAACACAAATTTAGGATATGAGGACACTAAATCTATATAGACAAAGCCCCAAATGAGTCCAAATCTCAGACTCATCAACACGATGATTTGGAGGACCTCGAGGGGGCTATGGTTCAGACAACTATGGAGGCATCTCTGAGATACATGTCTATGGTGGGCTCCAGTGGAGCAAATGATGGTGTAGAGCCGGGCAGTGATGCCCAGACAAAGGTGGTCAGAGATATGCAGAGTTGACCCCAGGCTTAGCCTGACAGGAGGATTTTGACTCTCTTTCTTTTTCTGGTTTAGACTTGTTTTATTGATTCCTTTGCAATTGAGGACAATTGCTAGTTTAGTTTTGTGGGGTGAGTTACTTCCATACCTACCTGTTTGGGCCGTTTTATGGATGATATTGTTGTTTTTGTGCTTGTGTGACTGTTGGTTTCTGTTTGTATGTATTAGTTTTTGATCCATTAAGTTTAATGCTAATTTTTGTTTTGAATTGAATAAAAAATTGCCACCTATTGATATTTGTGAATGTTGTTGTTTTCTTGCAATTTTAAGTGTCCATAGTGATCAATACTGATGACTTGAATAATGCTTTCGATTGAACGATATGCATGTACAACTCAAATGAGGCAAAATTGAGTTGCATAAGTCATATGTGACTCTTAACATCTCATTATGACTAGCCGATTGTTGAGTTGACCTTGTGTGATAATAGTTGCGTGCAAGCTAAAGATTGTAGAGTCTTGTTTGATGATTGTGTTGAATGGCATGTGGTTAGATTCGTTGAAACATGTTCTTGGTAATATCAAGAACTTACCCCGTGAGTCCAATTGACTAATGTAAGAAAATGATAGAGATGATCTTAGGCACATTTTGTGAAGATTAAATCAAAATTGATATTATATTTCTTTATGATCCCCCTTGTGAGAGTGTGAACCTAGCTTGGCACCATTTGAGCCTACCTTTTCTTTGGAAGAAACAAGAACAACTTTTACCTCTTTGTCCCATCACCTATAACCTTCATGAAGCATTGGTTCATTTCAATAGCCAACTTAGGCCAAAAACCTAAGTTGGGGGTGTGTTGAAAAAGGAGGAAAGTCAAGAAGTTTGAAATTTTTCCCATGAACGATCATGTTGACAAATATGGAACCCCTCCATGTAAAAAAAATAAAAATAAAAAAGAAGTGAAAGAAGAAAAAGATTGAAAAATAAAATAATTGTTGACATAAACTTTGTGAAATGACAAATGAAATGGGGTATCCAATAAGTCATGCTTAAAAGACCATAAAGTGGATTGTGAAAATAAAAAACAGTGAAAGAGAAGGAGAAAAAGTTAAGTGCAGGCGATGCTTCATGAAGTTAGATGTCACTATGCCAAAATGATCATACCTTTTACCCTCAGCCCTACCACAAGCCTTGAAAGACCTTTGAGATCTTAAGTGAGCTTAAAGTCATGTTTGTTGGAAAATATGGGCAAGCCTATGGGTAGAGTCATGCATGTGTTTGTCTTTCAAAGTGTAAGAGTTGCTTTGATTTTGAAATTCTAAATTGATAATATGTTCGGTGTGAGCATGGAATTATTCTTGGTCTGAGGCAATTTGAATACTTTTGTTGAGCTTGAACTTGCATTTGCAACAATCATTGTGAGCTTGAATTCTATTTGATAATGGTTAGTCACAGTTTGAAACTTAGAGTGCCCAATTAACCATTGCATGAGTAGTTTGAGCCTCTTGTGTGCATTCTTGTTGCGTCTTGATAAGCACTATTTGTAAACATCTCTATTAAACTGATTGATATTTTGTTTTACTAGAGGACAAACAAAAGTTTAAGTTGGGGGTGTTAATAAGTTTGATAGTTGGACTCATTTTGGGCTTAATATTCATTGTTTTATCATCCTCAATGCCTCTTTTATTGTCTAAACTGATGTTTAAATGCTAATTTGTATCTATGAAGGTAAAAGAGCAAGGCAAGGACATTACCGAGTAAAAATGAGCGGAAAAACTAAAGATAAGGAAAGTTGACGATCGCCAAGACCACTCGGTACTTAAGTTCGCCAAATGGATTGGCGACAAAGATCCTTATCGCATAAAGTTACAGAAGTTCCATGGTGAAGAGGCAAGTCAAGACGGTGATGGAAAGGGACACTTGGCACATCGCCAACCTGGTCGGCGATGATTGACTAATACTACCAATCGGTCCAAAATATGAAAATTCGGAAGAGTATAACAGCAAAATTTGAAAAGATTTCAAGAGTTCCATATTTTTTAGTGAATGTTCTGAGTGTTTGAAATTTCTAACTTTGAGTTTGTTATCCTAAAACATTGGTTTTAGAGTTTTTTTAGTAGAATTTTAAGTTAGTTTTTGATTTTAAGTTAATTTGAAGCAGTGTGAAGACATGGAATTTGATACCTAGCTGATGCAGAACATAGTTGGTAATATTGTACTACTTTTTGTAATGTGTGGCTATAACCCTCATTCTTGAGGGTTGGATTATGTGATTAATTATCTCAATTAGCTTATGGTTGTTTGTAATTACTGATTTGAAATGTTGTTTTGAAGTGAGTTCAATTGATAATTGAGTTTTAACTAATGAATTATAGTTGCAAATACAGTTCTAGTCTAGAATTCTATGCTTTCTTGAGAAAGAGGTTTTAGAAATAAATTTATCAATTGATAATTGTAGTGATTGGGTTGTTGTGGATTCAACTCAAGAGAGTGAGTCTTAATTCGATCCTACCTATCTAGCTCGAGAGATAAGGTAAATTGAGGTTTTGGGTTTTTTATAATTGTTATGCTGGTCGAGGTTCGAGAGAACTCTCTTGATTCGTGATAATTTATTGAGAGATGGCTATTGCATCTAAATTCTAGCCTCCCCACTAAGATTAAATGACTTTCGGTAATTAGTAATCACCCGTATAGTGAAATTGGCAATTAATCGATAACATCCCCAAGGATCCTTCTCTACTTGATTACTCCCATGTTTTAGTATCTGTTAATTAACAATCCTAATCCCCCCATTTTACACTAGTTGTCAACCCCTTACATTTACTTTAATGGATCCGATAATTTCTATTCCTCCAACATATTAGAACATGCCTTTGGCTTTGTAATTGAATTATCTACCGTATCACTCCCTGTTGGATCGACCTCAACTCTTTATTCCGTTTATACTGGATTGTGATTGCCTACACTCGAATTGGATGAAGTATAGTTTAGTGTTATCAAGGTGATGCGTCAATCATTTTGGTGAGCCTTGCTGAGCTTGTTCAATTGACTCGGTATGTCGCCAAACATCCTCCAATTGCCTTTCTGCCTAGTTAATGAAGGGGAACCACTGTTAATTTTGATGATGACCCTTCATGTAACACCTTGGAATCTAGTAGTCTAAGCTAGGGGCTAAGTGTCAAGGCAAGAGCCAAGGAAATTTTCCTGAGCAACCTTCTAGAGGAACCATACGGGCCGTGAATGGCACCACGATCCATGGTGCTGCCTATGGTGGCTCACATTGAGTGACCAAGAGGAGGTTACCCTCCATGACCTCCAAGACAGCTCCCGATGGGGACCACGGCATGTGGTAATGGCCGTGAAGGGCTAGGTAGTGATACCTCCAAAACTGGCTAAAAATAAACCAACCCATTAGCCATTTGATGGCTTGTGAAGGCCACTACGGACCGAAGAGTGGGTCATGAAGGAAGTTGAATCTAAGGGTGGAAAATCCAAGCCACTAGTCAAGGACCACGACTACCATTACGGGCCGTGTGGTCCTTGACAGACCATAGTGCCCCTCCCGAGGGTGGTGCGTCAGGTTTTAAGTTAGGGGCATATGGTTCTTTTCCAGATTTAATGGTATTAAAGCTATGTCATTTTACCCAAGCCTATGATACCTATATAAGTGATTCTAACCCCAAAACTCATCCATTCAAGTCATTATTCTCAAAGCCCAAAAGAAATCCAAAGTTCCTTCTCTCAAAATATTTTTCTCTCTAGAACATGAAGAAGAAGAAAGGTGAAGCTAGGGCTCAGGTCAAGTCTCCACTCAATTATTTGTGGGCTTTGATATCAAGTATGATAGCTTCATTAATCCATGGAGCCCCTAAGATTCCCCCATTGGAAAGTAGAAATTCACCAATTTGAGTTAGGGTTTTCTTCTAAGTTCTGGGTATTGATGAATGTTGATCCAATTGATTGGGTTCTGATTGTTTTTGCATGAATTAAGTGGATTACATGTTTAAGGATGAATTTACATGTACCCATGCTTAACCCATATTTCTAAGATGAATTTATGTAAATGGATTTTGATCCATGAAAAGGGAAATTATCGATTTAGGTGTATTCTTAAAAGATAAATAAGGTACATTCTGAATTTCTTTGAGAGTGAAGCATATATGATGATTATGAGTATATTGTATTGAGTGTGAAGCATATATGTTATGAATTGTTCATTATTGATGTGATTGTTGTGGAAGGGATAGTTCCCACTTGAATTGTTTATGTATGAATGTGAAAGTCATTCTCACATTGAATGATTCTAGGTTGAAAGGATTGCTCACCTAAAATGAATTTAAGCTAAAAGACACGGAAAATGATAAGGCTAGAGGCGATTACCCATGACCTCTTAAATAAGAAGGATATGAGGTGATTACCCATATTCCTTCGAATATATACCTTTATTCCTTTTCCTATAATGATGTTGGACATGGATGCGATTACCCATGATCCCTTATAAAAGACATGGATGAGAGTGCTTGTGTCATACGATGTGGACATGAAGGCGAGTACCCATGATCTTAAGGCATGTTTGAAGGGGATGCGAGTACGCATGTTCTTTTATGTAAGGCAAGAGGCCGCTACCCATGAGCCTTTATAGGAATCAAAGAGGCGATTCCCATGTCTATGAAAGATAAGCTAAATATGTTATTCTAGGTGATGAGGTTGGATGATTGCTTGAGTTGCCTGCTATGATGAGTAAGACTAGTGGAGGATTACCCATGTCTTGGCTAAGTATGATTTCAGGTTACCTCAAGAAGTATTCCTTTTATGTTGGTATGATCTATTTTATGCTTATGACTTATATTGTCTAACTCTTATGTTTATGCTGATCTTTATGCAAGTTATGATATTTAGTACATTCTTGTACTAACACATACTCTTGCCTACATTTATTATCCAAATGTAGGGTCCGCTGTTCCCGACTCTTTTTCCCGTGGCTAGGATCTATTGTAGAGGCAAGGTTGAAGATTCGTGAGTCCTCATATAATTTGAGGATTTACCCACTATTTCCTTATGTTCTTTTCATTTTTAGTATTAAACATTGTTGTATGGGTTGTGTCCCAAGATTCTTTTGTATGAGATGGTTTTTGAGATTGTTGTATGAGACTTCTGCTTTGTTTTATGAAACTTTGGTATTGTTGAAAATGTTTAAATTATTATCGATATTTCTATTATCCTGACTATGATAACTAAGTTGCTGATATGAGGCTTCTCGGGGTCTTGAATTTCATGTTACATCTAAGGGGTACCCATGGGTCGTGACAAACTTGGTAATCAGAGCGCAAAGCTTAGAAAGGTTCTAGGATGTCTCAGAACCACGTCAAGTAGAGTCTTCTTCATGAGTGTGAAGCACGCCACATTCATGAATGATAGGCTACGAGATGTTTAGGAAACTTCAGTTTTTCATTACTCTAAGTCGTACGATAGAGTTTAACTGTATAAGGACTTTCTCATAATCTTTCCCGGATGGTCTATAGGATATGACTACCTGAAGAGCTTTTGCTAGAAGGACTGAGGGAGAAGATATTGGTCAAGGTGCTCCTCCTCAAGCTCCTCAAGAACCCGTTGACCCTTTGGCCGTGCAAGTGACTAATGCGGAGTTTAGCACTAGTTTTCAAAGGTTGGATCAAGCCGTGATGGCCCAAGCCAATTCGGAGGTTGTGATTCCCGTGAACCCAAATGCGGGTACGACGACATCTAGATTCAGGGACTTCACTAGGATGAATCCTTCAGACTTTTCTTATTCTTAGGTTGAGAAAGATCCTCAAGAGTTAATCAATGAGGTTTATAATGTGTTGACTACTATGGAGTGATTCCGATGGAAAAAGGTGGTACTGGCAGCTTATCAACATAAGGGGGTTTCTCAAATTCGACTTAACAAATGGAAGGAAGCAAGACCGGTAGATGCGGGTCCTCTAGAATGAGAAAGGTTTAAGTCTACTTTTCTTGATAGTTTCTTTCCTCTTGAGATAAGGGAGGCAACAGTGCTTGAGTTTATAAATCTTCGACAAGTAAATATGAGTGTGAAGGAATATGCTTTGAGGTTTACTCAATTGTCGAAATATGCTCCTTCTATAGGTGTTGACTCTAATGCAACGATGAGCAAGTTCATTTCGGGTGTGTTCGAATTGGAAGTGAAAGAGTATCGTACGACTATACTTTTCTATGACATGGATATTACTCGTCTCATGGTTCTTTCCCAACATATTGAATAGAAGAAACTTAAGGAAAGGTCTAGGGAGACAAAGAGGTCTAGAATCGGTGATGATAATTTCTCTGATGCTAGGTCTGATGGACATTGTCGTCCTAGGTATCGACAAAGGTTTTCCTAGTTAGGTTGCTCTAATTCTTGTAAGTTCAACAAAAAATAGGGTGTCTAACCCTAATCCTCAAGGAGGGAATGGTAGTGGGTCTTCATTGCCAAATTATGCTAAGTGTGGAAGAAAACATGAAGGTAAATGTCTAGCAGGTTTCAATTCTTGTTTTGGTTGTGGTATGATAGACCACAAGATAGTTTCTAAGAATCAGGGAGATAGTCGTTGTAGGGCTCAATCCTATCTTTCATCCGGTCCAAGTGGTTTGGGTACTAATGCTCCCATGAAAAATAGGTTCTATGCCCTTCAGACTCGTGGTGAACAAGAGGGTTCTCCCAATGTGGTTACCGGTATATTGAAAGTCTTTCAACTAGATGCTTATGATTTACTTGATCCCGGTGCTACCTTGCCTTTCGTTAAGCTATATGTGGCTATGATATTTGGTGTGCTTCCTAATGTGTTACTAGATCATTTTTATGTATCTATTGCTGCTGGTGATTATATTATGGCTAAGAGGGTCTATAGTAAGTGTCTCGTTTCCTTGTCCCATAGAGTTACTCTTGTTGATGATGTAGATCTTGATATGCTAGAGTTTGATGTTATTCTTGGTATGGATTGGATGCACTCTTGTTGTGCTTCTATTGATTGTAGAACTCGTGTAGTCAGATTTTAGTTTTTAAATGAGCCTATCCTAGAGTGGAAGGGGTGAAATTATATGTCTAAGAGTCAGTTTATCTCTTGTCTTATAGCTAGGAGGATGATTTCTAATGGTTGCATGTACCATCTAGTTAGGGTGAGGGATATCGATTTTGAAACCCCTATTCTTGACTCGGTATCCGTTGTAAGTGAGTTTTCGGAAGTATTCCTAGATGATCTACTTGGTATTACTCCAAAAGGGAAATAGACTTTTGTATTGACCTTCTTACAGATACCCACCCTATTTCTATTCCTCCTTAACGAATGGCTCAGTTAGAACTTAACTAATTAAAGGAGAAAATGAAAGATTTGTTAAATAATGGTTTCATCCGACTGAGTGTCTCTCCATGGGGTGCTCCAGTTTTTTAATTAAAAAGAAAGATAGTTAACTCTGAATGTGTATTGACTATCAACAATTGAATAAGGTGACCATGAAGAATAAGTATCATCTTCTAAGAATAGATGATTTGTTTGACCAACTGCAAGGAGTGAGTTACTTTTCCAAGATTGACCTTAGGTTAGGTTATCAACAATTGAGGATAAAAGATGGTGATATTCGAAAAAATGGCTTTTAGAACCCGGTATGGTCATTATGAGGTTTTGGTGATGTCGTTTGGTTACACTAATGCTCCAGCGGCATTTATTGATTTGATGAATAAGGTGTTTAGACAATACCTTGATATGTTCGTAATTGTGTTCATTGATGATATATTGAATTATTCGAGAAGTGAGAATGAGCATATTGATAATTTGAAAATTGTATTGCAAATTTGCAAGGAACAACAACTCTTTTCAAAGTTTAGCAAATGTGAGTTTTGGTTAAACTCCGTAGCTTTTCTTGGCCATATTGTTTCTAGTGAGGGTATTGAGGTAGATCCTAAGAAGACGGATGCGATCAACAGTTGGCGTAGAACTCTATATTATTCAGATATTAGACGTTTCTTGGGCTTAGCTGGTTATTATAGAAGGTTTGTTGACGGGTTTTCTTCCATTGCCTCTCCATTGACAGCTTTTTCTCAAAAGAAGGCCAAGTTCATATGATCTGAATTATGTGAGAAGAGTTGTCAAGAATTGAAAGATAGATTTACTTTCGCTCCAGTGTTGACTTTACCGAAAGGGACCAATGGATTTGTTGTTTATTATGATGCCTCGAGAATTGGGTGAGGATGTGTGCTTATGAAAAATTGGAAAGTTATTGCCTATGCTTCAAGGAAACTTGAGGTTCATGAGAAGAATTACCCTTATCATGATCTCGAATTAGCGGCGGTGGTTTTGGCTCTAAAGATTTGGAGTCATTATTTGTATGTTGTGCATGTAGATGTGTTCACATACCACAATAGCCTACAATATGTGTTTAATCAGAAGGATCTGAATATACGCAAAAGAAGGTCGCTTAATTTACTTAAAGATTATGATATGAGTGTTCTCTATCACCCCGGTAAAGCAAATGTTTTTGCGGATGCACTTAGTTGATTATCAATGGGTAGTGTTGCCCATATAGAAGAGGAGAAGAAAGAATTAGTACGAGATATACATAGATAGACCCGATTGGGTGTTCGATTAATGGAATGCACCAAGGGTGGTGCTATGGTTCATAATCGTTTTTGGTGACTGATGTGAAAGTTAAGCAATGTCTTGATCCGACCTCAGTAGAATTGAAAGAAATGGTACTTAGAAAGTCCGTTGAGGCTTTGTCCCAAGGGGGAGATGGTGTGCTTCGTTATCAAGGTCGTTTATATGTTAAGAATGTGGATGAGTTGAGAGAGCAGTTGTTGTGAGAATGCCACAGTCCTCGATATTCCATTCACCCGGCAGCCACAAAGATGTACCTTGATATGTGGGAGGTCTATTGGTGGCATGGGATGAAGAAGGATACTGTGGGATTTGTGGCTAAGTGTCGTAATTTCCAACAAGTAATAGTGGAGCATCAGAAGTTGTGAGGTTTATCCCAAGATATTAGTATTCCTACTTGGAAGTGGGAAGATTTGAATATGGACTTTATAGCTTGTTTGCCTCGCACATGGCGACAATATGATTTGATTTGGGTTATAGTAAACCGAATGACAAAATCATCCCAGTTCATTCCCGTCAGAGTTTCTTATTCGGTGGAAGACTATGCTAAGTTGTATTTGAGGGAAATGGTAAGGTTGCATGGAGTGCCCTTGTGCATTATCTCTGATAGAGGTACTCAACTTAGTTCACATTTTTGGAAGTCTTTCCAAAAGGGTCTTGGCACCAAAGTTAAGCTTAGAACGACTTTTCATCCACAAACCGATGGGCATGCGAAGAGAACTATCCAAACATTGGAAGATATGTGGAAAACATGTGTCATCTATTTCAAGGGAAATTGGGATGATCACTTGCCATTGATTGAGTTTGCTTATAATAATAGCTACCATTCAAGTATTGGTATGGCTTCATTTGAGACTCTTTATGGTAGGATGTGTAGATCTCCTATAGGTTGGTTTGCGGTGGATGAAGTAACCTTGATAGGACCTGAGTTAGTTCATGAGGCTATGAAATAAGTCTGACTTATTAGATAGAGGTTGAGAACAACCCAAAATCGATAAAATTCCTATGTCGATGTTAGAAGAAGTGACCTTTAGTTTGATGTTCATGATTGGATTTACTTGAAAATCTCACTCATGAAGGGTGTAAGGAGGTTTGATAAGAAAGTGAAGCTTAGTCCCCGTTATGTAGACCCATATTAGATTTTGAGACGTGTTAGTAATTTTGCTTATGAACTTGAATATCCTAATGATTTGGCAATGGTTCATCCGGTTTTCCATGTCTCTATGTTGGAAAAGTGTGTTGGAGATTCGACATCTATAGTCCCCTTAGAAGGTTTGGAAGTTGATGAAATTCTTTATGATGAGGAAGTACGAATAGAGATTTTAGACCTTCAAGTCAAGAATTTGAGAAACAAGGAAGTTGCTTCCGTGAAAGTCTTATAGACGAATCATTTAGTTGAGGTTGCTACTTGGGAGGCCAAGAACTATATGATGTCCCAATATCCTCATCTTTTTCATTCTACTCCTATTCTAGCTTGAGGTAATGAGTTCCTCATTGTTTACTCTTTGTTTGGTGTCATATTTTTTAGATATTCCTATGATTTCCTTATATTATGCATGTTCATGAAAAACTTATGTTTTGAAAGAAAATAAGTTTACATGATTGATTGTCCTTGTGTTTTTGTGCATTGAGTATTACTTACCTATAGACTTCATGTGTCACGAGCTAGGGGACCCCCTACATGTAACATGTCATATACAACCCCGAGGGATCCCATACAAGTCACTTAGCTTTCTTAACATAAGAAATAGAACAATTAGATTAAAACAATATTCCAAGTCCAATAGTTTTTATGAAAGAAAAGCAGAAGTCTAAACACTTTGTATATATAGTCATCTAATACAATATAATGAAATTGGGCATAGCCCATAAATCCTATCAAAAAAGAAAGTAAGTCAGAAACTGAAAACGATGAAGATCAGTCCTCAAAGCAAAAGGACTCACCAAAGCTCGAAATCTCTAAAATCAAATCTCTGGCCACAAAACTAAGAACCCCGACTGTCAGACCCTACATTTGGTGAAATGTAGGCAAGAGTATGCATTAGTACAAAACAATGTACCAAGTATGATAGCCATGCATAAAACATTTAAATCATGTTAAAAAGGGACATTTTCATAAGTATGCATTGATCAAGCTAAAACATATATTTTGAGAGTTAGAAGCCATAAGTCATATAACCATGATCAATGCAAGTGAACATCAACTTTCAACACATGTGAGATACTTATTGAAGTAAGCCTAGTTCATTATTATTATGGGAATGGGCCTTAACCGACATAAACACCATGTGAGCTATAACATAATCCCCTGGTGTCTCCCACACCAAAAAGGGTTGTCCTACTTGCCATGGTAGAACCATGAACTTGTAGCTTAGTTGGATCCACTAGCTAATGTCTATCTCGACAATAATCCTATGGGGGCAAATATGTAAGGAAAAAGGAAATTACTCCTAGAAACCCGGCCTCTACTCGGGAGAGCTTCCATCTCAATATCTTCTCGGTGCTAAGCATAAATTCCCATGGAGTAGTTATTAAGTATTAAATTATCATATCTTTAAAATACATGGGTTGTCGTCCCTTGTTTTATCATAGTATAGCTCCTTAGACCATGCGTTAAAAAACCTTTCACCGTCCATGATCTTTTCATACTAGCTCATAAAGGAACATGTGTAATCACCTCTTGACTCTTTATTAGATTAACTTCTTAGCATTGGTTCATTTTAGGTGAGAAAACCTTTCAACCCTGAGAACCCTTATTATGTAAGAATACCTTTCACAATCATGCATAGGTGTGTATATGAGAAAATTCCTTTCAACAACACAAAAGAAACAACAACATCATCATTGATACTTCACTCTCGAAGTACCCTTAAAACATTTCGATAAACTTCATACGAACATGCATAATTTCATAATTGACCTTCGAAGGTTCAAAATCCACTTTAAATCATTAACATCTATAAATCATGATTTACATATGGGTTCATAGAAATTCATCATAAAATCACATAATTATATCAATTCATGCTTAATTTCATAAAAATCTTCTTTCATAATCAAAACCCACACTATATCACCATAATTGAAAAGATATTGGATCTACATGGGTTCAAGGGGGATCACCATAAAAACCATAATATTACATCAATTCATGCATAAGAGATCATAATTCAATCATTTAAATAAGCATTGAAGGAAACACATGGCAATTGAAGAAAACCCTAACTCAATTGGGGATTTCTATCTTTGAAAATAGGAGATAAGTGATTCTAACCCCAAAAGTCACCCATTCAAATCATTATTTTCCAAACTGAAAAGAAATCCAAAGTTCCTTCTTTCAAAACATTTTTGTCTCTAGAACTTGAAGAATAATAAAGGTGAAGCTAGGGCACAAGGTAAATTCACCATTCTCAATTGCTTGTGGGGTTTGATATCAAGGTATGATAGCTTTATTCCTCCATGGAATCCTTTCATCCTTGGAGCCCCTAAGATTCCCCCACTATAAAGTAGAAATTCCCTAATTTGAGTTAGGGTTTTCTTCTAAGTCGTGGCTATTGATGAATGTTCAGTGAACTGATTGGTTTGTGATTGTTTATGCATGTATTGAGTGTATTACATTTTTTAGGATAAATTTACTTGTATCCATGCTTAACCCATGTTTCTAATATTAATTCACATAAATGGGCTTTGATCCAAGAAAAGGGAAATTATGGATTTAGGTTTATTCTTATAGGAAAAATAAGGTACATTATGAATTGCTTTGAGAGTGAAGCATATATGATGATTATGAGGTTTATTGCTTTTAGAGTGAAGCATACATGTTATGAATTGTTAATTATTGATGTGATTGTTGTGGAAGGGATAGTTCCCAGTTGAATGGCTTTTGTATGAATGTGAAAGGCTTTCTCACATTAAATGATTCTAGATTGAAAGGATTGCTCATCTAAAATGAATATAAGCTAAAAGACTAAGAAATGATGAGGCTAGAGGCGATTACACATGACCTATAAATAAGAAGGATATGAGGTGATTACAAATATTCCTTAGAATAGGATAAAAGGGGACTACCATTATTACTTAAAGTTGAACAAGAGGTGACTACCCACGTTCCTATAATGATGTTGGACATGGATCCGATTACCCATGATCCCTTATAAAAGACATGGAGGTGAGTACTTGTTTCATATGATGTGGACATGGAGGCGAGTACCCATTATCATAAGGCATGTTGGATGTGGAGGCTAGTACCCATTTTCCTTTATGTAAGAACAGAGGTGACTACCCATGAGCCTTTATATGAAGGAAAGAGGCTATTACCCATGTCTATAAAAGATAAGCTAAATATGTTGTGCTAGGTGATAACCTTGCATGATTGCTTGAGCTGCCTTCTATGATAAGTAAGACTAGTGGAGGATTACCCATGTCTTGGATAAGTATGCTTTAATGTTACTTCAAGCAGTTTTCCTTTTATGTTGATATAATCTATTATGTGCATTGATTATGCATATGACTTATATTTTTTTAACTCTTATGTTTATGTTGATGTTTATGAAAGTTATCATATTTAGTACATTATTTTACTAGCTCATACTCTTGCCTACATTTCTTATCCAAATGTAGGGTCCAGCGTTCCTGACTCTCATCCACGTGGCTAGGATATATAGTAGAGGCAAGATGGAAGATTGGTAGGTCCTTAGAGCATTCAAGGATTTTGCCACCATTTCCTTATGTTCTTTTCTTTTTTAGTATTGAACATTGTTGTATGGGTTGTGTCCCAAGATTCATGTCACGACCTGAGCCTACACCTTAGATAAGGCCGGCACTCAAGAACCATTGCTATTCTCCAAGCGAACCGTCATCCTGGATGACTACAAGGGGAAGACTAACTCAAGAATACAATGCTTAAAAACTGAATAAAAATTCATGAAACTCAATTACAAAGCTCTAACTGAAATGAAAAACTCTGAATAAAAATAAATTATTCAACTCGCCATAAAATAGGCGACTTAAGTCTTTTAAACATTTTAAAAGATAAATGAACAGACTTCGCAAACTTTATTGTCTATCTATGAAGCCTCTAAATGACAAAGATGGAAGTCGGGACAAGACCCACGACATCCTAACAACTAATATGATTGAAAGTACAAGTGGAACCCTCCAGAAGGAATGAGGCTCACCATAGTTAACTTGAACACCACGTGGTGTCAACGAAGCTCCTGTTGAAAATGCTGAATATCTGTATCTGCATTATGAAACGATACAGGCCAAATGGCTCAGCACGTGGAATGTGTGAGCATGTAAGGGGAATTCTAAAGCATAAACATAGGCTTGAACTTGATAAAAAGGAAACATACTTACCTCTTCTCAACTCACTCAACTCAAAGAAACATGGTTCAACTCGACTCAAAGAAAATAAAACTCAACTCAATAAGTTGATATTCAACTAAATAAGGAACAACTCAATATATTTAAGAATACAATAATAACTCAGTTTGTATGCAAGAATACAAAATAACTTCGTTTGTATATGAAAATACAAAAATAAACTCTGTGTATATAAGAATACAAATATCTCTATGGGAGTTTCTCTAACTGACAACCATCACTAAGAGTTATGTGGTGATACAATGTTTTGCCTCACCCTGCCAGGGTCGTCCTCTTGATGAATGTCCTCTACATCATCAGTACAAAATATCTTCTCTGCTAGTATGGTCCTCAACTGTAACATCCGACAATTTAAAATGAATATGAAGAAGCTTGAAATTGGAAGTAGTCATTTTTGGAAAAAAAATCAGAATCTGGAAATTCGGCCAAGTGTGGAAATCAGTGAGTTTTTGGCCAACTTTGAGCAGTCATAACTTCTAGCTCAGGATGATCCAGGAGTAGTTCTAGTTATGTTTGGAAAGTGCTTGGAGCAATCTTTCCAACGCCACCGAGTTTGCTCGATTCCGAGTTTGTATGAGCGAGTTATGCCCTTTGAAATTTGGGCAGTTGGCAGGGAGTCCGTCCGGAAATTTAAGGGCATTTTGGTCTTTTCACAAATCATTTCTTTTGAGGTTATATTGTTGTGTTAGGCTGATTGTGGATCATTTTTGTTCCATTTTAAAAGAGTAAGAGTTAGGGTTCTTGAGTGAAGAAGAGAAGAAGAGAGAAAGAAGAGAAGAAGAAGAAGAAGTGGGAGCTAGGGTTGTGGATGCAAGACGTTTTCTTCATCAAATTTCTTGGGGAATCTTAGTAAAGGTATAGGAGTTATTTATCTAGGGCAAGCTATCACCCTAGAGCCAATTTCAAATGGTTTTCAACTTTTCCAAAGTTTGTGAAAAAGCCTAATTTCTACTCAAACTTATGGGTTCTTGAATGAAACGATTTCAAATGATAAGTTATGATATTATTGATGTTTATTTGATGTTTTAAGATGAAAAACTCCATGAATCCTTGTATTCTACAAAACCCCAAAATGTGTTTATGAAGTGGGTCTATTTCTATAAATTCAAAGTTGATGGAATTATGTGTAAAGTGAACTGTATTGATATCTCTTGTGTTGTTTAATGTTTATTCATGATTAATTGTTCATAATGGGTGAATTAAGGGTGGTAAGCCTTATGAGTGAAGTATTGGTGATTGCTTGGATTTTTGGTGATTTTGGCTATGGCTTTGAATTATGGTAAGAAAGCTTGAACTCTCTTTATTGAATTAATTGTTGTTGGTAGGTTGAATCCACCTTTGATGGAAGTGTTATATCTTGTTCTTGTGTGGTATTATTGTGAATTTTAGCCATGAAGGCATTGGGGAAGTTGTTGCATAATGTTGGAATATTGTATTATTGTGAATTGAGGCCATGAAGGGCATTATATGAGTGTTATTGTATTGTTATATTATTATATATGAATGAGGCTATATGTAAAGTCCTATATGAAGCTATATGTAAAGTTTTATGTGAAGTGATATGTGAAGGTATGATGTGAATGAGTTTTATGTGAAGCTATATGTGAAGTTATGATGTGAATGAGTTTTATATGAAGCTATATGTGAAGGTATGATGTGAATGAGTTTTATGTGATCTTGTGATGATCCTATGTAAAGTGGATAGCATTGTGAGTTAAAGTATGATTTCTCATGATGTATATATGAAATGATGTTGGATTATGAAATATCCTTAAATGAAAATGTTGTGTCTTGGTTGGTAGACTAAAGTGTCCCTCCTTATTACTTAAAGTCTTGAATGCATGAATGTGTGAAATGGGCAGAACTAAGAAATGGTGCCCTTTCTATAAATGCTAAAAGAGGAATTCTAAGCCAAGACTTGAATCGGCAAAACTAAGAAATGGTGCCCTTTCATAAGTCTAGCTTTCCTAAGTAAATGTAAAACCATGAAATCGGTAGACCTAATGGTGGTAGCCCTTCTCATGTGTGAAATGATGAACCTTGGACCGGCAGGCTTAAGGCACCCTTAATGAAAAATCGGTAGGCCTAAGGCACCCTTCCAGGGGGATTTAATGAGCTATCCTTATGAACCTTGATTGGCCATGACTAAGAAATGGGGCCTTTCTTGGGAAGAGGTGCTATGAGTTGGTTGAAGTAGAAAAGGAACCTTCTCTAAGTACATATGTGATTGAATACTCTATGGGAAACAAGACTAGCACCGAGTGGATGTGGTTAGGAAGGTGGCCTAGTTGAATATGAGATTAGGCACAATGAACTTCCTTGGACATCCCCTAAACCATGTGCCTACATGGGTTGCTTACTAGTTCTACCTTTGGCAAGTAGAACAACCTCTACGCAGTAGGATAGACTCCGGATTCCATACCTAGCTAGTATGGTCTATGTCGGTTATGCCTATTCCCATCATGTGGGATGCGCACTCTAGTTATTGGATAGGTTCTACAATGTGTATGTAGTAGTATGAGATGCTATCTACACATGGCACGAGTAGGCTTTGAAGATACTAAAGTGAGTTCCCTAAGTCTAACGACTATTATGTGAAAGGCCCCTTATGTGCTTGAATGTCTCCAAAAAATGGTTTCTTAAAGAATGTTGGTCTATTGATGTTATGTTGTAAAGGAAACGTCCTTATGTAAGGTAATCCTGAGGAACACTTAAGTGTGCTTGAAGAGGTTGTATGGGCGGTCACTTCTTGTCTTACTCAAGTGTGTCTTAAGGTTATATTAGGTAGAGGTCCTATGGTAATGAAATGACATGTGTTCCTTTAAATTTAATCATGGGTTGTATATGAATATATGTTGAGTATGTATACGGTTGGCTATGGTTTTATATGTGAACATTGACTTAGTATGTTATATTGTAATGGTAAATTTCCTTATCTATGGTAACCCTTAGGAACACTTAGGTGTATATGAAGAGATTGTATGGGCGGTCACTTCATGTTTCACTTAAGTGTGGCTTTAGGTAACTTGAGATAGAGGTCAAGAAATGATGAAAAGTCTTACTTGTCAATTATGTTCATGTGTTGTACATTGGTACTAGTTGTGCATGATGGCTTGTGATATGAAGCATGATAAGTGGTAAGTTCATATTTGGTGGCCTTAGGATGATGCTTTAGTGTGGATGGTGGTATGGGACGCTATCCATACATTGCACAAAGTGTTGTCCAAGGGTTACTTGAGGTGGATGGTTTAAGGTGAAGGAATGGGTTATCTGTGGAGTATGTGCTAAAGTGGTTAATGACTTGTATGTTGGTTATGGTTGGATATTGTGACTCTTATACTTGTATTTTTTTCATGAAGTTTTACCAAATGGCATAAAAGCATGTTTCTCCAATAAACGTCCCTTTTAGCATGTTTTTGCATGGCTTCCATACTTAGTACTTAATTGTGCTAACCCCTTTCTTTCCCTTTTTGAATAAAGTGTAGGGATTTAGAGGTGGTGACATGTCATGGCTATTTGATAGGTTTCTAAGTGCTGAAGATGAAGACTTGGTGAGTCCTCATATATTCGAGGGCAATACCCCATATGTTCTTTTATGACTTTTTAGTATTGTTTAAGTTGTGTATGGGATTGGTCCCGAATTTTGTACTCTAAAGTATTAGATGGTTTTGAGACATCATGTATAAAGTCTAGAAAATCTTCCGCTTGCTATTGTTTTTTTTTTTTTTATGAAATGTTTTCTTGGTAAAGAAAGTTTTTAATTCCTTATGGTTTTAGTGTCTATGCGATGAATGAATGCTAAGAGGCTTGTATTAGACCTCTTCGAGGTTGAGTACGCCGGTTACGACTAGGCGGTGATCCCGGGTCGTGACATCAACCCCTCGGCCTTTAGTAGGTTGAGTGATCAGGGAGGATGACCCCAAAGTGGTGGTACCGGGACCACTATTTGTGTTGGGGCTGCAGCAGAAGGAGGAGGAGGCACTGGGATCCTATACAGATCATTCATCAATTTGGAGAACCCTCATCTAACTGACTCTAACTGTCAGATGTAGTAAGGGAAGTGGAGTAGACCACCTAACTATCAGAGCTTTCCTCCACAGGTGTAAATTTAACGGGCGCCTTGCCCTTGTTTTACCTCCTTTCAGAGAGAGTTTCGTAGCCTTTGCTCGGGAAGCAGTTGCTTCCTCATTGATTGTAATCCCTCGTGCCCCCTTTCGGTGTATTATGTCTCTACCAACAATATTTGGTATAGCCATTCCTGCAAAACAATGTAGAAAACGTTAGAAAAAGTCAAGAAAAATTCCAGTAAAAGAGTTACATGAAGACCCGCCGAATCACTTTGGCGAGCCAGATCGGGTATGCCAAATTTTTTAGAACATAAATGCTAAAGATTCAAAGCTAGTCGGCAATGTGTAGGGCCATTCGATGGATCGTCGACACCTTCTGGCAAACTAGAAGTATCTCGCGGAAAGTTATGGAATAATTTCAAGAATGTAGTGAGCATAAGAGTGATGAGGAAGTACTTTCTGCAAGTCGCCGAGAGAACTCAGTGAACCCAGGCATATAACCGAAAGTTACAGAACTCAAACTAAAAATTTAGGGAATTAATAGGCTATCTAAGGGACATTGGGCGAGCCACTTGGCGAGCTCGATCCAGCTCTCCAAATAGTCGAACATGCCATATTTTTTCCCTGTACTTCAAAATCACTTCCTCAGCCCACGAAATCAAAGTTAAACACTCAAATTATGAAATTTACACAGGACCCATATGACCCATGCCCTTGGGATACTCAGACTTCCTCCGATTTGGCCAAAAGTGGCCAATTGACGTCTTTTACTCTTAAGAATGACATCAACAACTCTATCATCGGCCATAATTCGGGGTTACTCAGACTTCACCCCGCTAGATCCATAACATTTTCAACACAACCCAACAATTTAATCAGTGAAAAACAAGGGAAATAATCATTTACTATCAATTAATTATGATTTCTCTTCAGAATAGGCAAATAAACTACCACATGATGAACCCAACAATAATTAAGTAGAGAGATACATCACAAGAATCACTTGCATTCCATTTTAACCAACTATTTTAAATATGAGGTTCAGAAAATCAACCTTGTTTCCCAAAAAAATTAATGCTAGGAAGCAAAGTAATCCACGAGCAAAAGATCCCAAGCAAAATGAGAACAAAAATACGGAAAGAGAAAAGTCTAAAATTGGTTGTGAGAGTACGGAAGTTGAAAAGAAAGAGAATGAAAAGAATTTTGAATTTTAAACGGTTGGCCTCTTAAAACCTCTACAGTTCGCACGCTAGCCAGGGAAGTAAGTCGCATCTGTAATTTGGGTGTCCGAACGACGGTCGAAGACAAGCTCGCCAACTGAGATTTTGGCCCACCGAGTTTTATAGAAACCAATCTAGGTGATACAAACGGTGGTCCAAATCGAGCATGCCAAACTGTTTGGTGTGTCGCCAATTGGGCTTTTAACTCGCCTATTACTAATTTTTCAACACTTTGAACTTTCCAACTTGCAAGATCAACAACCGTTATTCAAAAGAAAAATTCCAAAACATCAAAACTGTGGTTTGCTCCCAAGAAGCGACTTATATAACGTCGTTGCACGATGGAGATACCAATTCAAACTTCATTTTTTAGATTGGCCATTGTGTCACTAGGCAACCCTCCTTTTTTCCTTGGATTCAAATGAGTCGAGAGTTTATCCATTTGTGCCTCCAGCTTTTTAATGGAGACTAAGTGGGAAGTCACCATCTGATTGAGAGTTGAGACGTTATCCTTCATCTCTTTCAACACTCTGTTTGAGCTTCCACTTTGTTAAGAATTCGTGAGAGCATATCTTCAGTGCGGAAATTCTCCAGGTCAACCTTTTGATCTTTGGATATTTCGCGTTTATGGGGACGTACATATCTATCCTTGTACCTATCTCTCTCTTTCTAACTTGCATTGCGATCAGGCAATTCCCTTTCATGGTCTTTCAAACCGTCATTATGATCTCTGCTCCAACCTTGGTTCCCACCCGGCCTTGGATAGCTCAGAAAAAAACCTCCACCTTGATTTGCAAGGAAGCTCACGTTGGCCTCTTTCACATCATTCTGATTGCCAACATCATAATTAAGGGCCAACTGGCTGGCATTGCTACCGTTTACGCTAATTTCATTACTTGTGCAAAGGTAACAAACAACAACACACAGTAAGTGGGTTCAACTATAAAACAATAAAATCAGAAACTTACTTCAATAAAAGAATTCATTATCACCACTCCTTGGTAGTGGCGCCATTTTTATTAATGTTCAACTACACTTCATCTAATACTACGTTTAGGCGGTCGTAATGTAGTATAAAACCCAACGAAAGGTTGGGGTCGAACCCAAAGGGAGCTGTACCATATTGAATACTATTAGGAAGTAAAGATGTGATTCTCATCGGTTATAGAAGTAGACATTGTCGAAATCACACAAAATAAGTTAAAGGTTTGACAACGAATGTCAGATGGGGGATTTTAAGATATCAATAATCACTAAAATATGGGATTCGACAAGTACGATGGAATTATTGGGATGTGATTGATTATAATCTAACTTTACTATATTGGTAATTGTTGTTTATTAATAAAGTGATGAATAACCGTGGGTAGGCTAGACTATAGGGGCAATAGTTTTCTCTTAAACAACTATTACGGTTCAAGCAAATTCTCTAGAACCTCGATAAGCTTGACACTACGAAACAACCCAAAACCTTAATCTATCTACTCTCTCTCGCTAGATTGGTAATGAGTAAAGATTCACTCTCTCGAGCTAAACCAATAACAACCTACACACTACAATCATCAATCGATAAGCTTGGTTTTAGAACCTCTCTCTCGAGCAAGCCCAAAACTTTATGCTAAATTGTATTTGCAACTATATTTCATAAATTACTACTTAGTTAACGATCAAACCCACAATAAAACATCATTTAAATCATTAAACAATAATACACATAAGCTAATTAAACAATTAATCTCATGATCACACCCCAAGAATTGGGATTTTAGCCAAGCATCATAAAAAGATAGAAATTTATACCAAAAACATTCTCCTTGATTTGGTATTGCAATCCAAGTCTTTAAAATGATCCTAAGTGCTAAAATTCAAAGACCCATTTCGAATCTACTTTAAAAAACCCTTCAATGTTGTTCTCCAATGGAAAATACTAAGAAAACTATCTAAAAATAGAAGTAAACTAAACCTGACTTCAATAATAAAAATCGGGTCCCGTTTGAACTATGTAAAATTTCAATTTATAGTTTTCCAAATTTCAGCTAAAAGGACCATGGGCGAGCTAAGTGGAGCACCACTTACCAGGTCGGCGAAACGTCAATCGCTCTATTGCATCGTTGGTCTTCCTTGGCTTCTAATCCTTAAGGTTCTGTGACTTTAGGCCATCTAGGATGTGTCGCCGATCGAGTCGGTGGTTTGCCGAATGTCCAAATCAATCTGCATGATGGCTTCTCCCTAGGGCTGGTAGTCTAAAACTTTAGGTAAGATAAAGTATAACTCGGTTAGTCACTGAGTGGCTTTGGTGATTCTCAACATTTTGCAATCTTTAACCTTATTTATCTATTTAGTTATTTTTCACCCGGTAGTCTCCTTGCCTTACTCATATTCCCTTCATTGCTACAAATAAACATTTAAACATCAGTTTGGAACATAAGTTAGGCATTTGAATAGTATAAACTATCAAAACAAATCCCTAAATCAGTCAAAATCTAGGACTCATCAAGCCTGTAGGTCGATTTATCTCTTATCTTAAGGCCAGGAAAATGATTTCTAAAGGGTATATCTATTATCATGTTTGGGTTAAGAATTCAAACCCAAAAACCCCAATTCTGTAACATCCCAAAAATTAGTAGGCTAAACTATAGTTAAATGTGAGGGTTAGAATCAAGGAAGGAGGGCAAGGGACAAATGAGTGGGCTAAGGAAGCCTTCATTGGTGTAGTCACTTCCCCACCTACCACCCCCACCACCATGGCTCGTGGGAGGGCTCGTGGTGGGCTTGACAGTAGCCTTTCCAAATCTACCCAAAATAGTCCCCCTCTTCTCGAGCCACTTCACGACTTGTGGTGAAGACCACAATGCATTGGAAGTTTTTTGGAGTGGATTTGGTGGTAGAGGGTGAGTGGGAGGTGGCTTGGCTATTGCCTCAAGGCCCATGAGAGGGACCACTGCTCGTGGAGCTCCTCGTGAAGATGCCTTGGTCTTGTGGGCTAAATGAAAAATTGCCAAGCCACTTTCCCAAAGTCCACGTAGGGGACAACGGCTCGTGGTCATGATCTCGGCTCGTGGGGCCTCACGTGGTCCCTAGGCAGGTCACTTAAGTTGCGGGTTAAATGGGCCTTACCGGTTTAAGTCCAATTAAGGTGAAGTCATTTTGAGTAGGTCTAGGGTAACATTATGAATTGCTTTGAGAGTGAAGCATTTATGATGATTATGAGGTTTATTGCTATTAGAGTGAAGCATACATGTTATGAATTGTTGATTATTGATGTGATTGTTGTGGAAGGGATAGTTCCCAGTTGAATGGCTTTTGTATGAAAGTGAAAGGCTTTCTCACATTAAATGATTCTAGATTGAAAGGATTGCTCATCTAAAATGAATATAAGCTAAAAGACTAAAAAATGATGAGGCTAGAGGTGATTACACATGACCTATAAATAAGAAGGATATGAGGTGATTACACATATTCGTTAGAATAGGATAAAAGGGGACTACCGTTATTACTTAAAGTTGAACAAGAGGTGACTACCCACATTCCTATAATGATGTTGGACATGGATCCGATTACCCATGATCCCTTATAAATGACATGGAGGTGAGTACTTGTTTCATATGATGTGGACATGGAGGCGAGTATCCATTATCATAAGGCATGTTGGATCTGGAGGCTAGTACCCATTTTCCTTTATGTAAGGACAGAGGTGACTGCCCATGAGTCTTTTTATGAAGGAAATAGACTATTACCCATATCTATAAAAGATAAGCTAAATATGTTGTGCTAGCGGATAACCTTGCATGATTGCTTGAGTTGCCTTCTATGATAAGTAAGACTAGTGGAGGATTACCCATGTCTTGGATAAGTATGCTTTAATGTTACTTCAAGCAGTTTTCCTTTTATGTTGATATAATCTATTATGTGCATTGATTATGCATATGACTTATATTTTTTTAACTCTTACGTTTATGTTGATGTTTATGAAAGTTATAATATTTAGTACATTATTTTACTAGCGAATACTCTTGCCTACATTTCTTATCCAAATGTAGGGTCCAGCGTTCCTGACTCTCATCCACGTGGCTAGGATCTATAGTAGAGGCAAGATGGAATATTGGTAGGTCCTTAGATGTGGCCGGCACTCGAGAACCATTACTATTCCCCAAGCGAACTGTCATCCTGGATGACTACAAGCGGAAGACTAACTCAAGAATACCATGCTTAAAAACTGAATAAAAATTCATGAAACTCAATTACAAAGCTCTAACTGAAATGAAAAACTCTGAATAGAAATAAATTATTCAACTCGTCATAAAATAGGCGACTTAAGTCTTTTAAACAATTTAAAAGATAAATTAGCTGACTTCGCAAACTTTATTGTCTATCTATGAAGCCTCTAAATGACAAAGATGGAAGTCGGGACAAGACCCACGACATCCTAACAACTGATATGATTGAAAGTACAAGTGGAACTCTCCAGAAGCAATGAGGCTCACCATAGTTAACTTGAACGCCACGTGGTGTCAACGAAGCTCCTGTTGAAGACCCTGAATATCTGTATCTGCATTATGAAATGATACAGGCCAAATGGCTCAATATGTGGAATGTACGAGCATGTAAGGGGAATTCTAAAGCATAAACATAGGCTCAAAGAAAATAAAACTCAACTCAATAAGTTGATATTCAACTAAGTGAAATAAGGAACAACTCAATATATTTAAGAATACAATAATGACTCAGTTTGTATGCAAGAATACAAAATAACTTTGTTTGTATATGAAAGTACAAAATAAAATCTGTGTATATAAGAATACAAATATCTTAATGGAAGTTTCTCTAACTGACAACCATCACTAAGAGTTATGTAATGATACAATGTTTTGCCTCACCCTGCCAGGGTCGTCCTCTTGATGAATGTCCTCTATATCATCAGTACACAATATCTTCTCTTCTAGTATGTTGCTCAACCCCTCGGCCTTTAGTAGGCTGAGTGACCGGAGAGGATGAACCCAAAGTGGTGGTACCGGGACCACTATTTGTGTTGGGGCTGCAGCTGAAGGAGGAGGAGGCACAGGGATCCTATACAGATCATTCATCAATTTGGAGAACAGTCATCTGACTGACTCTCACTGTCAGATGTAGTGAGGGAAGTGGAGTAGACCACCTCACTATCAGAGCTTTCCTCCACAGGTGTAACTTTAACGGGCGCCTTGCCCATGTTTTACCTCCTTTCAGAGAAAGTTTCGTAGCCTTTGCCCGGGAAGCAGTTGCTTCCTCGTTGATTGTAATCCCCCGTGCCCCCTTTCGGTGTATTATGTCTCTACCAACAACATTTGGTCTAGCCATTCCTGCAAAACAATGTAGAAAACGTTAAAAAAAGTCAAGAAAAATTCCAGTAAAAGAGTTATATAAAGAATCGCCGAATCACTTTGGCGAGCCAGATCGGGTATGCCAAAATTTTTAGAACATAAATGCCAAAATATCAAGGCTAGTCGGCAATGTGTAGGGCCATTCGATGGATTGCCGACACCTTTTGGCAAACTAGAAGTATCTCGCGGAAAGTTATGGAATAATTTCAAGAATGTAGTGCGCATAAGAGTGATGAGGAAGTACTTTCTGCCACTCGCCGAGTGAACTCGGTGAACCCAGGCATATAGACAGAACTCAAACTAAAAATTTAGGGAATTAATAGGCTATCTATAGGTCATTGGGCGAGCCACTCGGCGAGCTCGATCCAGCTCTCCAAATAGTCGAACATGCCATATTCTTTCTCTGTACTTCAAAATCAATTCCTCAGCCCACGAAATCAAAGTGAAACACTCAAATTATGAATTTTACACAGGACCCATGTTACCCATGCCCTTGGGATACTCAGACTTCCTCCGATTTGGCCAAAAGTGGCCAATTGACGTCTCTTACTCTTAAGAATGACATCAACAACTCTATCATCGGCCATAATTCAGGTTTACTCAGACTTAACCCCGCTAGATCCATAACATTTTCAACACAACCCAACAATTTAATCAGTTAAAAACACGGGAAATAATCATTTACTACCAATTAATTACGATTTCACTTCAGAATAGGCAAATAAACTACCACATGATGAACCCAACAATAATTAAGTAGAGAGATACATCACAAGAATCACTTGCATTCCATTTTGAACAACTGTTTTAAATATGAGGTTCAGAAAATCAACCTTGTATCCCAAAAAATTAATGCTAGGAAGCAAAGTAATCCACGAGCAAAATATCCCAAGCAAAACGAGAACAAAAATACGGAAAGAGAAAAGTCTAAGTCGCGTCCGTATTTTGGGTGTCCGAACGACGGTCGAAGACAAGCTCGCCAACTGAGATTTTGGCCCACCGAGTTTTATAGAAACCAATCTAGGTGATACAAACGGTGGTCCAAATCGAGCATGCCAAACTGTTCGGTGTGTCGCCGATTGGGCTTTTAACTCGCCTATTACTCATTTTTCAACACTTTGAACTTTCCAACTTGTAAGATCAACAACCGTTATTCAAAAGAAAAATTCAAAAACATCAAAACTGTGGTTTCTTCCCAAGAAGCACCTTATATAACTTCGTTGCACGATGTAGATACCAATTCAAACTTCATTTTTTAGATTGGCCATTATGTCACTAGGCAACCCTCATTTTGTCCTTGGATTCAAATGAGTTGAGAGTTTACCCATTTGTGTCTCCAGCTTTTTAATGGAGACTAAGTGGGAAGTCACCATCTTATTGAGAGTTGAGACGTCATCCTTCATCTCTTTCAACACTCTGTTTGACCTTCCACTTTGTTAAGAATGCGTGACAGCATATCTTCAGTGCAGAAATTCTCCAGGTCAACCTTTTGATCTTTGGACATTTCGCATTTATGGGGACGTACATATCTATCCTTGTCCGTATCTCTCTCTTTCTAACTTGCATTGTGATCAGGCAATTCCCTTTGATGGTCTCTCAAACCGTCATTACGATCTCTGCTCCAACCTTGGTTCCCACCCGGCCTTGGATAGCTCAGACAAAAACCGCCACCTTGATTTGCAAGGAAGCTCACGTTGGACTCTTTCACATCATTCTGATTGCCAACATCATAATTAAGGGCCAGCTAGCTAGCATTGCTACTGTTTACACTAATTTCATCACTTGTGCAAAGGTAACAAACAACAACACATAGTAAGTGGGTTCAACTATAAAACAATAAACTCACAAACTAACTGCAATAAAAGAATTTATTATCACCACTCCTTGGTAGTGGCGCCATTTTTATTAATGTTCAACTACACTTCATCTAATACTAGGTTTAGGCGGTCGTAATGTAGTATAAAACCCAACGAAAGGTTGGGGTCGAACCCAAAGAAAGCGGTACTATATCAAATACTATTAGGAAGTAAAGATGAGATTCTCATCGGTTATAGAAGTAGACATTGTCGAAATCACACAAAATAAGTCAAAGGTTTGACAACGAATGTCAGATAGGGGATTTTAAGATATCAATAATCACTAAAATATGGGATTCGACAAGTACGATGGAATTCTTAGGATGTGATTGATTATAATCTAATTTACTATATTGGTAATTGTTGTTTATTAATAAAGTGATGAATAACTGTGGGTAGGCTAGACTATAGGGGAAATAGTTTACTCTTAAACAACTATTAAAGTTCAAGAAAATTCTCTCGAACCTCGATAAGATTGACACTGCAAAATAACCCAAAACCTTAATCTATCTACTCTCTCGAGCTAGATTGGTAATGAGTAAAGATTCACTCTCTTGAGCTAAACCAATAGCAACCTACACACTACAATCATCAATCGATAACCTTGGTTTTAGAACCTCTCTCTCGAGCAAGCCCAAAACACTATGCTAAATTGTATTTGCAACTATATTTCATAAATTACTACTTAGTTAACGATCAAACCCACAATAAAACATCATTTAAATCATTAAACAATAATACACATAAGCTAATTAAGCAATTAATCTCATGATCACACCCCAAGAATTGGGATTTTAGCCAGGCATCATAAAAAGATAAAAATTTATACCAAAATCATTCTCCATGATTTGGTATTGCAATCCAAGTCTTTAAAATGATCCAAAGTGCTAAAATTCGAAGACCTATTTCGAATCTACTTTTCAAAACCCTTCAATGTTGTTCTCCAATGGAAAATACTAAGAAAACTATATAAAAATAAAGGTAAACTAAAACCTGACTTCAATAATAAAAACCGGGTCCCGTTTGAACTATGTAAAATATCAATTTATAGATTTCCAAATTTCAGCTAAAAGGACCATTGGGTGAGCTAAGTCGAGCACCACTGACCAGGTCGGCGAAACGCCAATCGCTCTATTGTATCGATGGTCTTCCTTCTCTTCTAATCCTTAAGGTTCTGTGACTTCAGGCCATCTAGGATGTGTCGCCGATCGAGTCGGTGGTTTGCCGAATGTCGAAATCAATCTCAATGATGGCTTCTCCCTAGGGCTGGAAGTCTAAAACTTTAGGTGAGCTAAAGTATAACTCGGTTAGTCACTTAGTGGCTTTGGCGATTCTCAGCATTTTGCAATCTTTAACTTTATTTATCTATTTAGTTATTTTTCACCCGGTAGTGTCCTTGCCTTACTCCTTTTCCCTTCCTTGCTACAAATAAACATTTAAACATCAGTTTGGAGCCTAAGTTAGGCATTTGAATAGTATAAACTATCAAAACAAATCCCTAAATCAGTCAAAATCTAGGATTGATCAAGCCTGTAGGTCGATTTATATCTTATCTTAAGGCCAGGAAAATGATTTCTAAAGAGTATATCTATTATCATGTTTGGGATAAGAATTCAAACCCAAAAACCCAAACTCTATAACATCCCAAAAATTAGTAGGCTAAACTATAGTTAAACGTGAGGGTTAGAATCAAGGAAGGAGGGCAACGGCCAAATGAGTGGGCTAAGGAAGCCTTCATTGGTGTAGTCACTTCCCCACCTACCACGCCCACCTCCATGGCTCAGGGGAGGGCTCGTGGTGGGCTAGACAGTAGCCTTTCCAAATCTACCCAAAATAGTCCCCCTCTTCACGAGCCACTTCACGGCTTGTGGTGAAGACCACAATGCATTGGAAGTTTTGTGGAGGGTATTTGGTGGTAGAGGGTGAGTGGGAGGTGGTTTATATACTGTCTCAAGGCCCATGAGAGGGACCATTGCTTGTGGAGCTCCTCGTGAAGATGCCTTGGTCTTGTGGGCTAAATGAAAATTTGCCAAGCCACTTTCCCAAGTTCCACGTAGGGGACCACATCTCGTGGTAAGGACCTCGGCTAGTAGGACCTCACGTGGTCCCTAGGCAGGTCACTTAAGTTGAGGGTTAAATGGGTCTTTACCGGTTTAAGTCCAATTAAGGTGAAGTCATTTTGAGTAAGTCTAGGGTCACATTATGAAATGCTTTGAGAGTGAAGCATATATGATGATTATGAGATTTATTGCTTTTAGAGTGAAGCATACATGTTATGAATTGTTGATTATTGATGTGATTGCTGTGGAAGGGATAATTCCCAGTTGAATGGCTTTTGTATGAATGTGAAAGGCTTTCTCACATTAAATGACCCTATATTGAAAGGATTGCTCACCTAATATGATTATAAGCTAAAAGACTAAGAAATGATGAGGCTAGAGGCGATTACACATGACCTATAAATCAGAAGGATATTAGGTGATTACACATATTCCTTAGAATAGGATAAAAGGGGACTACCGTTATTACTTAAAGTTGAACAAGAGGTGACTACCCACGTTCCTATAATGATGTTGGACATGGATCCGATTACCCATGATCCCTTAAAAAAGACATGGAGGTGAGTACTTGTTTCATATGATGTGGACATGGAGGCGAGTACCCATTATCATAAGGCATGTTGGATCTGGAGGCTAGTACCCATTTTCCTTTATGTAAGGACAGAGGTGACATCCCATGAGCCTTTATATGAAGGAAAGAGGCTATTACCCATGTCTATCAAAGATAAGCTAAATATGTTGTGCTAGGTGAGAACCTTGCATGATTGCTTGAATTGCCTTTTATGATAAGTAAGACTAGTGGAGGATTACCCATGTCTTGGATAAGTATGATTTAATGTTACTTCAAACAGTTTTCCTTTTATATTGATATAATCTATTATGTGCATTGATTATGCATATGACTTCTATTTTTTTAACTCTTATGTTTATGTTGATGTTTATGAAAGTTATCATATTTAGTACATTATTTTACTAACGCATACTCTTGCCTACATTTCTTATCCAAATGTAGGGTCCAACGTTCCTGACTCTCATCCACGTAGCTAGGATCTATAGTAGAGGCAAGATGGAAGATTGGTAGGTCCTCAGAGCATTAAAGGATTTTGCCACCATTGCCTTATGTTTTTTTCTTTTTTAGTATTGAACATTGTTGTATGGGTTGTGTCCCAAAATTCATGTCACGACCTGAGCCTACACCCTAGATGTGGCCGGCACTCGAGAACCATTGCTATTCCCTAAGCGAACCATCATCCTGGATGACTACAAGCGGAAGACTAATTCAAGAATACAATGCTTAAAAACTGAATAAAAATTCATGAAACTGAATTACAAAGCTCTAACTGAAATGAAAAACTCTGAATAAAAATAAATTAATCAACTCGCCATAAAATAGGCGACTTAAGTCTTTTAAACATTTTAAAAGATATATGAACAGACTTCGCAAACTTATTGTCTATCTATAAAGCCTCTAAATGACAAAGATGGAAGTCAGGACAAGACCCACGACATCCTAACAACTTATATGATTGAAAGTACAAGTGGAACCCTCCAGAAGCAATAAGGCTCACCATAGTTAACTTGAACGCCACATGGTGTCAAAGAAGCTCCTGTAGAAGACCCTGAATATCTATATATGCATTATGAAACGATACAAGCAAAATGGCTCAGTACGTGGAATGTACGAGCATGTAAGGGAATTTCTAAAGCATAAACGTAGGCTTGAAGTTGATAAGAAAGAAACATACTTACCTCTTCTCAACTCACTCAACTCAAAGAAACATGGTTAAACTCGACTCAAAGAAAATAAAACTCAACTCAATAAGTTAATATTCAACTAAGTGAAATAAGGAACAACTAAATATATTTAAGAATACAATAATAACTCAGTTTGTATGCAAGAATACAAAATAACTTTGTTTGTATATGAAAATACAAAATAAACTCTGTGTATATAAGAATACAAATATCTCTATGGGAGTTTCTCTAACTGACAACCATCAGTAAGAGTTATGTGATGATACAATGTTTTGCCTCACCCTGCCAGGGTCGTCCTCTTGATGAATGTCCTCTACATCATCAGTACACAATATCTTTTCTGCTAGTATGGTCCTCAACCCCTCGGCCTTTAGTAGGTTGAGTGACCGGGGAGGAGGACCCCAAAGTGGTGGTACCGGGACCACTATTTGTGTTAGGGCTGCAGCAGAAGGAGGAGGAGGCACCGTGATCCTATACAGATCATTCATCAATTTGGAGAACCCTCATCTGACTGACTCTCACTGTCAGATGTACTGAGGGAAGTGGAGTAGACCACCTCACTATCAGAGCTTTCCTCCACAGGTGTAACTTTAACGGGCGCCTTGCCCTTGTTTTACCTCCTTTCAGAGAATGTTTCGTAGCCTTTGCCCGGGAAGCAGTTGCTTCCTCATTGATTCAAATCCCCCGTGCCCCCTTTCGGTTTATTATGTCTCTACCAACAACATTTGGTCTAGCCATTCCTGCAAAACAATGTAGAAAAAGTCAAGAAAAATTCCAGTAAAAGAGTTACATCAAGACTCGCCGAATCACATTGGCGAGCCACATCGGGTATGCCAAAATTTTTAGAACATAAATGCTTAAAAATCAAGGCTAGTCGGCAATGTGTAGGGCCATTCGATGGATCACCGACACCTTTTGGCAAACTAGAAGTATCTCGCGGAAAGTTATGGAATAATTTCAAGAATGTAGTGCGCATAAGAGTGATGAGGAACTACTTTCTATCAGTTGCCGAGTGAACTCGGTGAACCCAGGCATACAGACAGAACTCAAACTAAAAATTTAGGGAATTAATAGGCTATCTAAAGGACATTGGGCGAGCCACTCGGCGATCTCGATCCAGCTCTCCAAATAGTCGAACATGCCATATTTTTTCTCTGTACTTCAAAATCAATTCCTCAGCCCACGAAATCAAAGTTAAACAGTCAAATTATGAATTTTACACAGGACTCATGTGACCCATGCCCTTGGGATACTCAGACTTCCTCCGATTTGGCCAAAAGTGGCCAATTGACATCTTTTACTCTTAAGAATGACATCAACAACTCTATCATCGGCCATAATTCGGGGTTACTCAGACTTCACCCCACTAGATCCATAACATTTTCAACACAACCCAACAATTTAATCAGTTAAAAACATGGGAAATAATCATTTACTACCAATTAATTACGATTTCACTTCAGAATAGGCAAATAAACTACCACATGATGAACCCAACAATAATTAAGTAGAGAGATACATCACAAGAATCACTTGCATTCCATTTTAACCGACTATTTTAAATATGAGGTTCAGAAAATCAACCTTGTATCCCAAAAAATTTAATGCTAGGAAGCAAAGTAATCCACGAGCAAAAGATCCCAAGCAAAACGAGAACAAAAATACGGAAAGAGAAAAGTCTAAAATTGGTTGTGAGAGTACGGAAGTTGAAAAGAAAGAGAATGAAAAGAATTTTGAATTTAAAACGGTTGGCCTCTTAAAACCTCTTCAGTTCGCGCGCTAGCTAGGGAAGTAAGTCGCGTTCGTAATTTGGGTGTCCGAACGACGGTCGAAGACAAGTTCGCTAACTGAGATTTTGGCCCACTGAGTTTTATGGAAACCAATCTAGGTGATACAAACGGTGGTCCAAATCGAACATGCCAAAATGTTCGGTGTGTCGCCGATTGGGCTTTTAGCTCGCCTATTACTCATTTTTCAACACTTTGAACTTTCCAACTTGCAAGATCAACAACCGTTATTCAAAAGAAAAATTCAAAAACATCAAAAATGTGGTTTCCTTCCAAGAAGCTCCTTATATAACGTCATTGCACGATGGCGATACCAATTCAAACTTCATTTTTTAGATTGGCCATTTTGTCACTAGGTAACCCTCCTTTTGTCCTTGGATTCAAATGAGTCGAGAATTTACCCATTTGTGTCTCCACCTTTTTAATGGAGACTAAGTGGGAAGTCACCATCTGATTGAGAGTTGAGACGTCATCCTTCATCTCTTTCAACACTCTGTTTGACCTTCCACTTTGTTAAGAATGCGTGACAACATATCTTTAGTGCGGAAGTTCTCCAGGTCAACCTTTTGATCTTTGGACATTTCGCGTTTATGGGGACGTACATATCTATCCTTGTCCCTATCTCTCTCTTTCTAACTTTCATTGCGATCAGGCAATTCCCTTTCATGGTCTCTCAAACTGTCATTATGATCTCTGCTCCAACCTTGGTTCCCACCCGGCCTTGGATAGCTCAGAAAAAAACCTCCACCTTGATTTGAAAGGAAGCGCACGTTGGCCTCTTTCACATCATTCTGATTGCCAACATCATAATTAAGGGCCAGCTGGCTGGCATTGCTACCGTTTACGCTAATTTCATCACCTGTGCAAAGGTAACAAACAACAACACACAGTAAGTGGGTTCAACTATAAAACAATAAAATCACAAACTAACTTCAATAAAAGAATTCATTATCACCACTCCTTGGTAGTGGCGCCATTTTTATTAATGTTCAACTACACTTCATCTAATACTAGGTTTAGGCGGTCTTAATGTAGTATAAAACCCAACGAAAGGTTGGGGTCGAACCCAAAGGGAGCGGTACCATATCAAATACTATTAAGAAGTAAAGATGTGATTCTCATCGGTTATAGAAGTAGACATTGTCGAAATCAGACAAAATAAGTCAAATGTTTGACAACGAATGTCAGATGGGGGATTTTAAAATATCAATAATCACTAAAATATGGGATTCGACAAGTACCATGGAATTCTTGGGATGTGATTGATTATAATCTAACTTTACTATATTGGTAATTGTTGTTTATTAATAAAGTGATGAATAACCGTGGGTAGGCTAGACTATAGGGGCAATAGTTTTCTCTTAAACAACTATTACGGTTCAAGCAAATTCTCTCGAACCTCGATAAGCTTGACACTGCAAAACAACCCAAAACCTTAATCTATGTACTCTCTCGAGCTAGATTGGTAATGAGTAAAGATTCACTCTCTCGAGCTAAACCAATAACAACCTACACACTACAATCATCAATCGATAACCTTGGTTTTAGAACCTCTCTCTCGAGCAAGCCCAAAACACTATGCTAAATTGTATTAGCAACTATATTTCATAATTACTACTTAGTTAACGATCAAACCCATAATAAAACATCATTTAAATCATTAAACAACAATACACTTAAGCTAATTAAGCAATTAATCTCATGATCACACCCCAAGAATTGGGATTTTAGCCAAGCATCATAAAAAGATAGATATTTATACCAAAAACATTCTCCATGATTTGGTATGGCAATCCAAGTGTTTAAAATGATCCAAAGTGCTAAAATTCAAAGACCCATTTCGAATTTAATTTTAAAAACCCATCAATGTTGTTCTCCAATGGAAAATACTAAGAAAACTATCTAAAAATAGAAGTAAACTAAAACCTGACTTCAATAATAAAAATCAGGTCCCGTTTGAACTATGTAAAATATCAATTTATAGTTTTCCAAATTTCAGTTAAAAGGACCATTGGGGGAGCTAAGACGAGCACCGCTGACCAGGTCGGCGAAACGCCAATCGCTCTATTGCATCGTTGGTCTTCCTTGGCTTCTAATCCCTAAGGTTCTGTGACTTTAGGCCATCTACGATGTGTCGCCGATTGAGTGGGTGGTTTGCCGAATGTCCAAATCAATCTCCATGATGGCTTCTCCCTAGGGCTGGAAGTCTAAAACTTTGGGTGAGCTAAAGTATAACTCGGTTAGTCACTGAGTGGCTTTGGCGATTCTCAGCATTTTGCAATCTTTAACCTTATTTATCTATTTAGTTATTTTTCACCCAGTAGTGTCCTTGCCTTACTCATTTTCCCTTCCTTGCTACAAATAAACATTTAAACATTAGTTTGGAGAATCTAGGACTCATCAAGCCTATAGGTCGATTTATCTCTTATCTTAAGGCCAGGAAAATGATTTCTAAAGGGTATATCTATTATCATGTTTGGGATAAAAATTCAAACTCAAAAACCCCAATTCTGTAACATCCCAAAAATCAGTAGGCTAAACTATAGTTAAACGTGAGGGTTAGAATCAAGGAAGGAGGGCAAGGGCCAAATGAGTGGGCTAAGGAAGCCTTCATTGGTGTAGTCACTTCCCCACATACCACACCCTCCACCATGGCTCGTGGGAGGGCTCGTGGTGGGCTAGACAGTACCCTTTCCAAATCTACCCAAAATAGTCCCCCTCTTCACGAGCTACTTCACGGCTTGTGGTGAAGACCACAATGCATTGGAAGTTTTGTGGAGGGGATTTGGTGGTAGAGGGTGAGTGGGAGGTGGCTTAGCTACCGCCTCAAGGCCCATGAGAGGGACCACTGCTCGTGGAGCTCCTCGTGAAGATTCCTTGGTCTTGTGGGCTAAATGAAAAATTTCCAAGCCACTTTCCCAAGGTCCACGTAAGGGACCATGGCTCGTGGTCATGACCTCGGCTCATGAGGCCTCACGTAGTCCCTAGACAGGTCACTTAAGTTGAGGGTTAAATGGCTCTTTACCGGTTTAAGTCCAATTAAGGTGAAGTCATTTTGAGTAAGTCTAGGGTCACTATATAAGTCATTTTAAGTCAAAACTCTCCCAAATTATGTCATATTTTCCAAACACCCAAATAATTCCACAAATTTCATTCTCTAAAAAATTCTCTCTCTAGAAAACTTGAAGAAGAAGAAGGAGAGTTAACTAGGGTTTTATGAGAAGGCTTTTTGACACTCCCCGAGCTACCCCCGAGACGCGGACACGGGACCTAGGACCAAAAGTGATCCCAAGCTAACCCTGCTGGCAATCATCATGAGCATACTAAATATAATTTGAATAATAGAAACTGTACGGAAGCTAAATCATAAAGAAGATGAAAAGATGGGGAATACCAATATACTATAACTGAGATATATGATAACTGATGAGTTTAATACAAAGAAGATATTAACTCAATACTAAGCTGAATCTAACTATGTCTGAAATACGCCTATAAACTGACTAGAAATTTTGGGACATGCCCCAACTAGATCTAGCAAAACTGAAACTAAAGACTAAAAACGATAAAGGTAGACATGTCACTAGTCCTCGAAGAAAGAGGACTCACCACTGATGTTGCTGAACTGAAGAACGAGAACTGATCTAAGCGTGATCTGGATGTTGAGAACCTGAACCTACATCACGAGAAGATGTAGCGCACGTATGCATCAGTACTTGAAAGGTACTGAGCATGCAGGATAGAGTAAAGCTGAAATAACACATAACTGAACAAAGCATACTGAGCAATGATATAATCTGAACATGATATAGATACTGAAAATACTGAATAATGAGCTAACAGAATGCAATGACTAAATTTATAACTTGCTGAGACTGAATACTCACTGTACTGAAATATGGTCAATGCAATAGAGTCTAACTGAACTGTGGGAGCTACTAATAACCGACATAAAACCACATGAGCTAAATGTGGAGTCCGATGTATACACCCCATCGAGAGGACCCAATATACCATGCCAGAGGTATAGAGGAATGCTGGCATGATCACTAAACTAATGTTGCCCACAGAGGGGACTTACACCTACGTGGCTCGTAGTTCTGGTACTATATGGGTACGCTGAACCCTAGTCCAACTCGGTATTATGCTACTCCCAATGAATTAAGTAGTTAACTGGTTATGACTGAATTTCAGTAAATACTGGATAGCTCGAACTGAACATGCAAACTGAGAATGCAACAATTAATCTGATAATAATGATGCATTGATAAGCTAAGACATGTAAAACTAAATACTGAAATATCTGACCTAGCATGTGTAATTCAAGAACTAAAGAAATACATAGCTAGGGTTCTGAAATTCTTGCGATAAACTGAGCAATAACATGATAATCTGATTTGGAACATTTAAATAACTAATTCATGATGATTTGCTGTAATTCTAGAAACCCTAGGTTTGTTCATAATCATGGAATCAAGAATCTAATTGAATTCTTGGGACCTAATGGGCAAAAGGAACCCACTAGTGAAATTCCACATACATGGTGACAAATTCCACGGAGAAATATTTCGATTTCGGGGCTGGATTTGAAGGAAACTTGTTGCGTTCTTGAACTAGGGTTCTTGACCTTTTTCTCCTCTCTTGCTTCTAATTTTCTAAGTTTTGATTAATGATTTTGACTAAGGTAAATTCTAGTTATGTTTTTAGGCTTAAATTGACTAAAACCTCAAGATTTAGGGTTTAAACAGTGTATCATAGGGGTTAAACGAAATAGGAAAACACCAAAAGACCCCTAACTTAACTACTGTCGGAGTGATCCATAGATTGCATCCGTCGATCGAGTCTGCCTGACAGGGCTTCACTAAAATAAGCATAACTTTTTACTCAGAGGTTGGAATAGCAAACTCGGTGTAGTTGGAAAGATAATTCAATTATCTATCTTACCATAGGTCATGGGACACATAATTCATTTTGTGCTAAGAGTTATGACCATCTGAAGTTGACCCCTCAACAATTTTCAGCTAACTGGCTGCTAATCCTCATCTACGGTCAGACCTACGAACCATGGATCGATTGACGGTCCGTGTTGGTCGACCGTAGTTTGTGTCAGAGGCTGGGTAAGGCAAGTCTCAATCCACGAACACAGACCACGGACCGTGGTCTGATCTACAGACCGTGGTCTGATCTACGGACCGTGGGTCTATCCGTGAGTCGGGACTTAGCCAAATTTTCTAACTGAGTCAACGGGAAGTTTTCTGTCACGAACCACGGACCTGCAGGACGGACTGTGAGTCCCCTTACGGTCCGTGAATGGTGTTCGTGAGTTCCACCTGTAACACCAAAAATCTGAAATCTTTATTTTTGGATACGGGGTGTTACATTATCTTCCCCTTGGGACCATTCGTCCTCGAATGAAGACTAATCTAGCTTAAATAGAGGGAGAGGGCTGCAATCCCTACCACTATACATTGAGAACTGAATTTCTAACTGAACTGAGTTCCAAGAACATGCAAATACGCTGAAAATGCAAGTACAAACTGAACGAACAAGATTCTAAGACTGAATTTTTGCATGAATGACTGAATAACTGAAGAGGAACTATTACCTCAAGCTGGAATGGAATCGGAAGGAAAGAGGTGAGGATACTTGGACTTCATGGCTGCTTCTGCTTTCCAAGTAGCTCCCTCTACGGGTTGACTCCTTCACAAAACCTTGACTGAAGCGACTTCTTTATTCCTCAACCTTCTAACCTGACGATCGAGAATCTCAACTGGTACATCCTCATATGAAAGGCTATCTTTCACGGCCACACTCTCTAATGGTACAATGGATGCTGGATCACCCACACACTTCTTCAAAAGAGAAATGTGAAAGACTGGATGTACTACTGCTAAGTCTGCTGGCAACTCTAACTCATAAGCCACTTTACCAATCCTTTTCAAGATCCGGTAAGGGCCTACATATTTGGGACTGAGCTTTCCTTTCTTGCCAAATCTCATCACCCCTTTCATAGGTGACACTTTTTGGAAAACCCAATCATCAACTTGGAACTATAGTTCCCTTCTCCTCACATATGCATAAGATTTCTGGCGACTCTGAGCAGTCTTAAGTTTCTCTCTAATGAGTTGCACTTTTTCCATAGCATCAAGGACTGAATCTGTTCCTATCAAGGTTGCTTCACCTACTTCAAACCAACCAATTGGAGATCTACATCTACGGCCATACAATTCCTCATAAGGGGCTATCTGAATGCTGGAATGGTAACTATTGTTGTAGGCGAACTCAATCAGAGGAAGGTGATCATCCCAACTACCCTTGAAGTCGATCACACAAGCTCTCAACATGTCCTCTAATGTTTGAATAGTACCCTCTGCCTGACCATCCGTCTGCAGATGAAATGTTGTGCTAAGATTAACTTGAGTACCAAGACCTTTCCCAAATGACTTCCAGAAATGAGATGTAAACTGAGGACCTCTATCTGAGATGATAGACAAAGGAACTTCGTGCAACCTCACAATCTCATTAATGTAAAGCTTGGCGTAATTCTCCGACGAATCTGTAGTCTTGACCTCCAAAAAGAGAGAAGACTTAGTAACCCTATCAACAATCACCCAAATGGAGTCATGTTATCTGCGAGTACGAGGTAAACCTGTGATGAAGTCCATGTTGATCACTTCCCACTTCCAAGTAGGAATGTCAATCTCTTGAGTCATACCTCCTGGTTTCTAATGTTCTACCTTGACTTGCTGGCAATTGGGGCACTTAGCCACAAAGTCTGCTATATCTCTTTTCATACCATTCCACCAATAGACTTCCCGCAGATCACGGTACATCTTACTGGTGCCTGGATGAATAGAATATCTGGAATTGTGGGCTTCTGCGAGAATATGTTGTCTCAATTCACCCACATCAGGAACACACAATCTACCTTGATAACGAAATACACCATCTCCCCCTTGGGAGAAAACCTCCACTCTCTGATTGTGGATTGCACCCTTAAGTTCAAGCAAGATTGGATCACTATCTTGCATGTCCTTAACCTCTACTACCAAAGAAGATTCTGCCCCATTTTGAACAGTTACACCACCACCCGATATGCTCATAAGACGAACTCCTAGGCGAGCAAGTTTGTGAACATCCTTTGCTAACTCTCTCCTTTCTTCCTCAACATGTGCTACATTACCCATGGATAATCTGCTACTACATTCGCCTTACCCGGATGGTAATGCACACTCATATCATAATCTTTGAGGAACTCAAGCCACCTTCTCTGGCGAAGATTCAACTCTTTCTGGGTGAATACATACTGAAGGCTCTTATGGTCTATGAACACATCTACATGAACACCATACTAGTAGTGTCTCCAAATCTTGAGTGCAAACACCACTGCTGCAAGCTCGAGGTCATGAGTTGGATAATTCTTCTCATGTACCTTAAGTTGTCTGGAAGCATAACCTATAACCTTACCTCGCTGCATCAACACACAACCTAGGCCGACCCTGGATGCATCACAATAGATCACATAACCATCTGAACCCTTTGGTAGAGTCAAGATAGGAGTTGTAGTCAACCTAGTTTTCAGTTCTGCAAAGCTTTTCTCACAATCATCTGACCATTGAACTTAACCTTTTTCTGAGTTAACTTAGTCAATGGAGAGGCTATGGATGAAAATCCTTCAACAAACCGTCTGTAATATCCCGCTAGACCCAAGAAAGTTCTAATATCTGTAGCAGAGGTAGGTCTGGGCCATTGTTTCACTGCTTCTATCTTCTGGGAATCTACTCGAATTCCTTCACTAGACACAATATGCCCAAGGAAGGCAACGGATTGTAACCAAAAATCACACTTGTTAAATTTCGCAAATAACTGGCGATCTTTGAGAGTTTGTAGAACAACTCTCAAATGACTCGCATGTTCTTCCTCATTCCTAGAATAAATGAGGATATCATCAATAAAGATGATAACGAACAAGTCCAAGTACTGATTGAACACTCTGTTCATCAAATCCATGAAAGCTGCAGTAGCATTGGTTAGTCCAAATGACATGACTACAAATTCATAATGACCATGCCGAGTTCTGAAGGCTGTCTTCGGAATTGAAATGACCCAAAAAGTTCTAAAAAATGTGCTTCAGAAGTTACCGGAAACTTGTTTAGCTATATATAAAAAAATCCGTTTCATTTTTCGAAAATCCGACTTCATATTCTTGTTTAGGGGGTCAAATTGAGTGGGAAATGGGTCTAACCCAAATTTTAGAGCAACCGTATCAAAATCCGAAATTTCCAAGTGACGCCTTTTTCGAGGGTCTACTTTGGAGGGTCATATCTCCTAGCACACAAATTATTGGGTGGCTAATAACATATCCATGGAAAACCCTTTGAGTTAGCTACCTAACGCACTTTGTTTCACCTCATTCGGAGTTCAGACGAAGAAGTTATGCCCATTTTCGTAAAATATGTCCGGCAGGAAAGGCAATTTCCAGTGAGTGTTTTTACTATTCACCCGCCTCATTTTTTTTTCTAAATGTTGGACCAGTTTTCCAAAGGCATATGTTATTTCCTATATACCATTAGTTCAATTCCCATCTCTAAAACATTTCCCAAAACACCTCTCCCATACTTAGACACATTTTCTCTCAAGTTCTCTCAAGAACCCTAATCCAAAACCTTCCTCAAGATTGAAGAGACTCTTGCTCCAAGTTCCAAGCTTCCATTGAAGACACTCTCAAAACCTTCATAAAAACTCAAGGTATGTGGTGTTGAACTCATGGGTCCTTCCACCCATAGTGCCTAGACTATATTCTACTCACTAATTCATGGTTTAAGTTAAGATTCATAAATTAGTCTTGTTCTTTCTATTAATTTCCTGCACATTGAATTTTAAACATGAAAAGTGATTGTTTTGAGCATGTTGTGACTCTAGAACTTGAACCTAAATTTGGAATGGATGTGGAGATTTTCATGTGGTATTGTGGGTGTTAAAAAGGTGTTGTTGTAGGTTGTTCACTGGTTTGGCTGCATAATTACTACCCTATTTTCCATGCTCTTTGATTCCATTACATGCATTCAAGGTGTTTGACAAAATGTCCAACTATGGAGAATTGATGAATCGATGCTTTAAAGCTTGAGTTATGAGATATATGGAAATCCAGAGATGTGTTGATGACAAACTAAGCTTGTGTATATGTTCATTCCATACGTGAGATTGCATTAGAGCCTAATGGGAATTTCCTATATAAAGTGTTGCATAACCATGCCCGGTCCGGGGGAAAAGAACCGGACAACCATGTGAGAGCTTTATATCTCACCACCTAGGATGTTTGGGGTGTGACCAACATCAACCATGTGAGACGTTTATATCTCACCACCTAGGATGCTTCGGGTGTGACCAACATCAACCATGTGAGAGGTTTATATCTCACCACCTAGGATGCTTGGGGTGTGACCAACATCAACCATGTGAGGGGTTTATACGTTGCCACCAGGGTATCCGGGTGTGAACGACATACCCCATCCTAAGTTGGGGTTATAGATTGGTTGGATCATGCATACACATATGATATCTACTATTAGTATGGATTTACTTAAACATGTTTTGACTTCACTTTGATCATGCATCCTCATATTGTTATTCATAATACCTATGAAACTATTTCTTGTATTTCGATTGTGTCCTTGTCTATTGTTGTGTTGCACCCCGCATACTTAGTACATTCCAAGTACTAACGCATATTTTGCCTACATGATGTCACCATGTAGGGACCGGAGCTACTCTTGATCCTTCTCTCCATTCACGTGGCTAGTACGGTGCTTATCCGAGTTGTTGGTGAGGCCTCAATGATTCGAGGGCTATGTTATGTTTCCTACTCCTATGTTTTGAGGCTTTAGCTTGCAATTGTATTTTTACTATGAGGGGAGCCGGTAGTATGTCATGGCCCCGTCCTATCTATGTATGTAGAGGTGTGCGTTGGACAAGTATTTTGTAAATGAGCTTGACTCTTGTTCTATGATGTCATTTTGAATTGGTTTGCCCTTAGTCCCTATTTCCCGTTAAATAAATGTTGAATGTACTTCCGCGACCGATGAAGTGTGATGACAAGTTTGAGAGGCTTGTTTGGGGTTCCTTCGGGTTCCTCATTCGCCATGTCACGTCTAGGCCCTAGGCTTGGGTCGTGACAAGCTTGGTATCAAAGCACCAGGTTGTTAAATCCTCGGAGTCCAACACACTGTGTTGAGTAGAGTCCTAATCATAATTGTGAAGCGCGCCACGACTATGAATGGGAGGCTACAAAACGTTTTAGGAAAGGTTTCCCTTCTTCATGTTCTATGTCGTGCTTAGAGTGCGATAAGGTGATTCCTCCCTAATGCTTGTTCTTTGGATTGCTAGATCATCATGCCAAACATGAGGGGAAGACGAGCCCGATCATCGGAAGAGCCACCCACCAATGGTGAGCTCCGTGATGCACTCACCATGCTTGCACAAGTGGTAGCTAACCAGGTGCAACAAAGAGCCCAAGCTCCTCGAACTACCACCCCGGGGGAAAGGGTGAGAGATTTCATGAGGATGAACCCTCCGGTCTTCCATGGTTCAAAGGTGGATGAGGACCCGCAAGAGTTCATCGATGAGGTATGCAAAATCTTGACCATTATGGATGTTGGTGCTTATGAGAAGGCGGAATTGGCGGCCTACCAACTCAAGGGGGTTGCTCAAATTTGGTTTGATCAATGGAAGGGTGAGAAAGGTAATGGCTATGTGGTGTTGTGGGAGGAGTTTAAACTTTCTTTCCTTAATAGTTTCTTCCCTCTTGAGCTTAGGGAGGCAAAGTTGGTGGAGTTCATGAACTTGAAGCAAGGAGCTATGAGTGTGAGGGAGTATGCCCTCAAATTTGTCCAACTCTCCAAGTATGCACCTCACTTGGTGGCCGACTCTAGGTCGAGGATGAACAAATTTGTGATGGGTGTATCCGACTTGGTTAGTGAGGAGTGTCGGTCCGCTATGCTCATTGGAGATATGGATTTGTCTCGGTTGATGACTTATGCCGAGCAAATAGAGGAGGAGAAATTGAGGAAGAAAAGGGGGCACGAGGCCAAGAGGGCCCGATTGGAGAATAGGTTCCCTAAGGGTGCTAGATTTCATCAAGGCCGAGGAAACCCTCATGTCAACCGGGGATTTGCTATCAATGTTCCTAGACCTCAAGGTGGAGGTGAAGTGGGTTCTATGGATGTATGCCCTAAGTGTGGGAGGAAGCATGGTGGTCCTTGCATGAAGGGTTCGGGTGCTTGCTTTGAATGTGGAGAAGTGGGTCATAAGAGGTTTGAGTGTCCCAATATCCGCAACAAGGTCTAAAGTGCTAACACTACTCCTTCGGGTAGAGGTGCTTCTCAAAGTGGTGCCCCAAGGGACAATCGATTTTATGCTTTGCATGGTAGACAAGGTGTTAATGAGACCCCGGATGTGGTGACCGGTATGTTGCAAATCTTTGATTTTGATGTTTATACTTTGATTGATCCGGGTGCCACCCTTTCCTTTGTTACCCCCTTAGTTGCTAGAAAATTTCATGTCGAGTCGGAATTGTTGCATGAGTTATATGAAGTAGCTACTCCCATTGGTGTCTCTATTGTTGCTAGAAAAGTGTATAGAAATTGTCCGGTTTGCATATTGAATAAGTTGTTGCCTTGCGATCTTGTTGAGTTGAACATGGTGGATTTTGATGTTATTCTTGGGATGGATTGGTTGCATGCATATTATGCTTCTATTGATTGTAGGACTCGTAAAGTCAAGTTCCGATTTCCTAATGAACCCGTCCTTGAATGGGAGAGCCGGGATGTTGTGGTGAAGGGGAAATTCATTTCTTGCATTAAAGCCCATAGGTTGATTTCCAAAGGGTGCTTGTACCATATTGTGAGAGTCAATGATGTGGAGTCTAAAGTCCCTCCTATTGAGTCTATTCCGGTTGTTAATGAGTTTCTAGATGTCTTCCCAGAAGACTTTCCCGGTGTCCCTCCCGAAAGGGAGATAGATCTTGGTATAGACTTTCTTCCCGATACTCAACCTATTTCTATCCCCACTTACCGTATGGCCCCGGCGGAGTTGAAAGAGTTGAAAGAGCAATTAAAAGATTTGTTAGAGAAGGGGTTTATTAGACCTAGTCATTCTCCCTGGGTGCTTCAGTTTTGTTTGTGAAGAAGAAAGATGGGTCTCTTAGAATGTGTATTGATTATCGACAACTTAATAGGGTCACCGTCAAGAATAGGTATCCTCTTCCAAGGATTGACGATTTATTTGACCAATTGCATGGGGCTAGTCACTTCTCTAAGATTGATCTTCGGTCAGGGTATCATCAAGTGAAGTTGAGGGAGTGTGATATTTTCAAGAAGGCCTTTCGTACTAGGTATGGGCACTATGAGTTTGTGGTGATGTCTTTCGGGTTAACTAATGCTCCGGCTCTTTTTATGGATTTGATGAATAGGGTTTTCAAACCCTACCTTGATTCTTTTGTGGTGGTGTTTATAGATGACATCTTGATCTATTCTCGGGGTGAGGAAGAGCACAAGGGTCATTTGAGGGTTGTACTCCAAAGATTGAGGGAAGAGAAGTTGTACGCTAAATATGAAATGTGTGGGTTTTGGTTGAAGGAAGTTGCTTTCCTAGGCCATGTGGTGTCGGGGGATAGTATTAAGGTGGATCCTAAGAAGACCGATGTTATTAGGAATTGGCCTAGACCTTTGACCCCGTCGGATATAAGGAGTTTCTTGGGTTTAGCGGGTTATTATAGGAGATTTGTGTAAGGGTTTTCTTCTCTTGCTTCTCCTATGACTAAGTTGACTCAAAAGAAAGCTAAATTTGTGTGGTCGGATGAGTGTGAGGAAAGCTTCCAAACTTTGAAAGAAAGGCTCGTGTCCGCTCATATTTTGTCACTTCCGGATGGGTTAGAAGGTTTTGTTGTTTATTGTGATGCTTCCCGTATTGGTTTGGGTTGTGTGTTGATGCAAAGTGGTAAGGTTATAGCCTATGCTTCTAGGCAACTTAAGGTTCATGAAAAAAATTACCCAACCCATGATCTTGAATTGGCCGCCGTGGTTTTTGCTTTAAAGATTTGGCGTCATTATTTGTATGGGGTGCATGTTGATATTTTCACCGACCATAAGAATCTCCAATATGTGTTCACGCAAAAAGATCTTAACTTGAGACAAAGGAGGTGGTTAGAATTCCTTAAGGATTATGATATGAGTGTTCACTATCATCCGGGGAAAGCTAATGTGGGGCAGTATGAAGAAGGACATTGCAAAATTTGTTTCGGGTTGCCATAGTTGTCAACAAGTCAAGGCCGAACATCAAAGGTCGGGTGGCCTAACTCAAGACATTGAGATACCTACTTGGAAGTGGGAAGAAATCAACATGGATTTTGTAGTGGGCTTACCCAAGGCTAGAAGAGGCTTTGATTCGGTTTGGGTGGTGGTTGATCGGATGACAAAGTCGGCTCATTTACCGGTTAAAACTACTTACGGGGCTGAAGAGTATGCCAAGTTGTACATTCATGAATTGGTAAGGTTGCATAGGATTCCTTTGTCTATCATCTCGGATCGTGGTGCCCAATTCATTTCTCACTTTTGGAAGTCATTCCAAAGGGGTCTTGGTACAAAGGTAAAGCTTAGCACGGCCTTCCACCCTCAAACGGATGGCCAAACCAAAAGAACAATTCAAACCTTGGAGGATATGCTTAGAGCTTGTGTATTGGAGTTGAAAGGTAGTTGGGATGATCATCTTCCTTTGATTGAATTTGCATACAACAATAGTTATCATTCTAGTATCGGTATGGCTCCTTTTGAGGCACTTTATGGTAGACGGTGTAGGTCACCGGTTGGGTGGTTTGAAGTTGGAGAGGTGGCCTTGTTGGGTCCGGATCTGGTCATGGATGCTCTTGAGAAGGTAAGGATGATTAGGGAGAGGTTGAAAACAGCCCAAAGTCGTCAAAAGTCTTATGCCGATGTGAGGAGACGGGATCTTGAATTCAAGGTTGGTGATTGGGTTTATTTGAAAGTTTCTCCAATGAAAGGTGTGGTTCGTTTTGGTAAGAAGGGGAAATTAAGTCCTAGGTATGTCGGTCCTTATGAGATAATAAGAAGGGTTGGTAAAGTAGCTTATGAGTTGGGGTTGGCCAAGGAGATGGAATTAGTTCATCCGGTATTCCATGTATCGATGTTGAGGAAATGTGTTGGTGATCCTAACGCTATTGTACCTCTTGAGGTCGTGGGTGTTGTAGAAGATAATTTGACGTATGAAGAAGTCCCGGTTCAGATCTTAGATAGACAAGTTAAAAGGTTGAGGAACAAAGAAGTGGCGTCCGTTAAGGTGCTTTGGAGAAATCAACAAGTGGAGAGTGCTACTTGGGAGGCCAAAGCGGACATGCAAAGACGTTATCCTTAGCTATTCAACTCCACTCAAGCCTAAGGTATTAAATCAAGTTCTTTGTACTCCATTGAGTCTTACATTTCAGCCCCTCAATCGTTAATGTGCATATATGTTTAAATTGATGAGTTATGGATGCTTTACACTAAGTTTTGAAATCTTGAAGTGATGTTTAAATAAAAATTTTGCATTCATGTTGGGGCTGATATGTTCTTACTAAGTCTTGCCTTGTATGTCTCTTCCACATTCGGGGACGAATGTTCCCAAGGGGGAGATATTGAAATGACCCAAAAAGTTCTAAAAAATGTGCTTCGGAAGTTAGTGGAAACTTGTTTAGCTATATATAAAAAAATCCATTTCGTTTTTCGAAAATTTAGTGGGAAATGGGTCTAACCCAAATTTTAGAGCAACCGTATCAAAATCCGAAATTTCCAAGTGAAGCCTTTTTCGAGGGTCTACTTTGGAGGGTCATATCTCCTAGCACACAAATTATTGGGTGGCCAATAACATATCCATGGAAATCCCTTTGAGTTAGCTATCTAACGCACTTCGTTTCACCTCATTCGGAGTTCGGATGAAGAAGTTATGCCCATTTTCGTAAAATCTGTCCGGCAGGAAAGGCAATTTCCAGTGAGTGTTTTTACTATTCACCCGCCTCATTTTTTTTTTCTAAGTGTTAGACCATTTTTCCAAAGGGCATATGTTATTTTCTATATACCATTAGTTCAATTACCATCTCTAAATCATTTCCCAAAACACCTCTCCCATACTTAGACACATTTTCTCTCAAGTTCTCTCAAGAACCCTAATCCAAAACCTTCCTCAAGATTGAAGAGACTCTTGCTCCAAGTTCCAAGCTTCCATTGAAGACACTCTCAAGACCTTCATAAAAACTCAAGGTATGTGGTGTTGAACTCATGGGTCTTTCCACCCATAGTGCGTAGACTCTATTCTACTCACTAATTCATGGTTTAAGTTAAGATTCATAAATTAGTCTTGTTCTTTGTAATAATTTCCTGCACATCGAATTTTAAACATGAAAAGTGATTGTTTTGAGCATGTTGTGACTCTAGAACTTGAACCTAAATTTGGAATGGATGTGGAGATTTTCATGTGGTATTGTGGGTGTTAAAAAGGTTTTGTTGTAGGTTGTTCACTGGTTTGGCTGCATAATTACTACCCTATTTTCCATGCTCTTTGATTCCATTACATGCCTTCAAGGTGTTTGACAAAATGTCCAACTATGGAGAATTGATGAATCGATGTTTTAAAGCTTGAGTTATGAGATGTATGGAAATCCAGAGATGTGTTGATGACAAACTAAGCTTGTGTATATGTTCATTCCATACGTGAGATTGCATTAGAGCCTAATGGGAATTTCCTATATAAAGTGTTGCATGACCATGTCCGGTCCGGGGGAAAAGAACCGGACAACCATGTGAGAGGTTTATATCTCACCACCTAGGATGCTTGGGGTGTGACCAACATCAACCATGTGAGAGGTTTATATCTCACCATCTAGGATGCTTGGGGTGTGACCAACATCAACCATGTGAGAGGTTTATATCTCACCACCTAGGATGTTTGGGGTGGGACCAACATCAACCATGTGAGGGGTTTATACCTTGCCACCAGTGTGTCCGGGTGTGAACAGCATCCCCCATCCTAAGTTGGGGTTATAGATTGGTTGGATCATGCATACACATATGATATCTACTATTAGTATAGATTTACTTAAACATGTTTTGACTTCACTTTGATCATGCATCCGCATATTGTTATTTATAATGCCTATGAAACTATTTCTTGTATTTCGATTGTGTCCTTGTCTATTATTGTGTTGCACCCCGCATACTTAGTACATTCCAAGTACTAAAGCATATTTTGCCTACATGATGTCACCATGTAGGGACCGGAACTACTCTTGATCCTTCTCTCCATTAACGTGGCTAGTACGGTGCTTATCCGAGTTGTTGGTGAGTCCTCAATGATTCGAGGGCTATGTTATATTTCCTACTCCTATGTTTTGAGACTTTAGCTTGCAATTGTATTTTGACTATGAGGGGAGCCGGTAGTATGTCATGGCCCCGTCCTATCTATGTATGTAGAGGTGTGCGTTGGACAAGTATTTTGTAAATGAGCTTGACTCTTGTTCTATGATGTCATTTTGAATTGGTTTGCCCTTAGTCCCTATTTCCCGTTAAATAAATGTTGAATGTACTTCCGCGACCGATGAAGTGTGATGACAAGTTTGAGAGGCTTGTTTGGGGTTCCTTCGGGTTCCTCATTCGCCATGTCACGTCTAGGCCCTAGGCTTGGGTCGTGACAGGAATGTCATTATCTCTGACTCTAAGCTGATGATAACCTAATCTGAGGTCTATCTTTGAGAAATGACTAGCACCCTGAAGTTGGTCAAACAAGTCATCAATCCTGGGGATAGGGTACTTAATCTTGATTGTGACCTTGTTCAACTACCTATAGTCAATGCATATTCTGAGAGAACCATCTTTCTTCTTCACGAACAACACTGGTGCACCCCATGGCGAAAAACTAGGTCTGATGAAGCCCTTATCTAGAAGGTATTTCAACTGCTCTTTCAATTCCTTAAGCTCAGATGGAGCCATTCTGTAAGGAGGAATAGAGATAGGCTAGGTATCTGGAAGGAGATCTATTCCAAAGTCGATTTCCCTTTCCGGAGGAACTCCGGGAAGATCTTCTGGAAACACTTCTGGAAACTCACTGATTATAGGAACTGACTCAAGAGTTGGGGATTCGGAACTAGAATCCTTAACCCGAACTAGATGATAGAGATAACCCTTAGAGATCATCTTTCTGGCCTTAAGGTAAGAAATGAATCGACCCATAGGCGCCAAGCTACTACCCTTCCATTCTAAGATTTGTTCATTTGGAAACTGAAAATTAACCATCCTAGTTCTACAATCAACTGAGGCATAACATGAATGTAACCAATCCATGCCTAGAATGACATCGAAGTCTACCATTTCTAACTCTACAAGATCTGTTGAGGTGACTTTCTGAGAGACTATGACAGGGCAGTTTCTGTATACCCATCTAGCTATAACTTGGTCACAGACTGGAGTAGAGACTTAGAAGGGTTCTGAAAGAGTTTCTGGGCTAACACTGAATTGGACTTCTATGAAAGGAGTTACAAAAGACAAAGTAGCCCCTGGATCTAACAATGCATAAACATCAAGATCAAAGACTCGTAACGTACCAGTGACTACATCAGGAGAATCTTCCTGATCTTGAGGAGCCTGAAGAGCACAAAGCCTGTTTTGGCGCTGTCCGCCACCAGTACCAGAAGAGTTACCCTGCTGAATCGGGCGACCTGCTGGTGTAGCTGAAGTTGTAGAATGAGTTCTACCATTATTTCATCATTGACCCTGTGTAGAAGGACAATCCTTCAATCTATGACCAGACTGACCACACACAAAGCATCCTTCCTTACCTGCAAAGCACTCGTTCGGATGGTTCTTTCTACATTTTGAGCAAGTTGGGTAGGTTTTGGTGCCTGAAACACTACCTTGAGACTTAGTACCTGACGCCCTACCTTTCTGATCATTACGGAACTTGGGGGATGGAACACTAGCTGATGAAGGGGCTGGAGTCGAAGACTTCAACTGAAAATGCGAGCGACTTCCGCCACTTGATTTCTGGTAGGAATACTCGTAGTTACCTGTTCTTGCTTTCCTAGTCTCCTTTGCCACCCTGAGCTTATCACCCTCAACCTGCTGAGCATGAGTCATGAGCCTAGAGATGTTCATGTCTCCCAACAACATAGCATTCCTGCTCTCTGTTTTCACTAAGTCTGACATTCCATAGAGAAACTTATTCATCTGAGCCCTGTAATCAGCAACCATGTGAGGAGCATACCTGGAGAGTTAGTTAAACTTGAGCCCATACCCTTGGACAGTCAAGTTACCCTGCCTTAAGTTCATAAATTCCTAGGCCCTTGCTTCTCTCAACTCTATGGGGAAAAAGCTTTCCAGAAAAGTTTCGCTGAAACAATCCCAAGTAATAAGAGCGGCATTTGTACCCCCGTTCTCCTTCCACTGAGTATACAAGATATCATCCACATCCTTAGGTTGGTAAGATGCCAATTTAACCCGATCATTCCCAGTGACCTGCATTACCTCAAAGATCTTCTTGATCTCACCTAAGAAAATCTGGGGATCTTCACCAGTCTGTGATCCTAAGAACTCAGGCAGGATGGGGAATACCCATATACTATAACTAAGATATATGATAACTGATGAGTTTAATACAAAGAAGATATTAACTCAATACTAAGCTGAATCGAACTATGTCTGAAATATGCCTCTAAACTGATTAGAAATGTTGAAACATGCCCCAACTAGATCTACCAAAACTGAAACTAAAGACTAAAACTGATAAAGGTAAACATGCCACTAGTCCTCGAAGAATGAGGACTCACCACTGATGTTGCTGAACTGAAGATCGAGAACCGATCTAAGTGTGATCTGGATGCTGAGAACCTGAACCTACATCACGAGAAGATGTAGCGCACGTATGCGTCAGTACTTGAAAGGTACTGAGCATGGAGGATCGAGTGAAGCTGAAATAACACAAAACTAAACAAAGCATACTGAGCAATGATATAATCTGAACATGATATAGATACTGAAAATACTAAATAATGAGCTAACTGAATGCAATGACCAAATTTATAACATGCTGAGACTGAATACTGACTGTACTGAAATATGGTCAATGCAATAGAGTCTGACTGAACTGTGGGAGCCACTAATAACCGACATAAAACAACATGAGCTAAATGTGGAGTCCGATGTACACGCCCCATCGAGAGGACCCAATATACCCTGCCAAAGGTATAGAGGCATGCTGGCGTGATCACTAAACTGATGTTGCCCACAGAGGGGACTTACACCTACGTGGCTCGTAGTTCTGGACTATATGGGTACGTTGAACCCTAGTCCAACTAGGTATTATGCTACTCCTAATGAATTAAGTAGTTAACTGGTTATGACTGAATTTCTGTAAATACTGGATAGCTCGAACTGAACATGCAAACTGAGAATGCAACAATTAATCTGATAATGATGCATTCATAAACTGAGGCATGTAAAACTGAATACTGAAATATCTGACCTAGCATGTGTAATTCAAGAACTAAAGATATATGATAATCTGATTTTGGAACATTTAAATAACTAATTCATGATGATCTGCTATAATTATAGAAACCCTTGGTCTGTTCATAATCATGGAATCAAGAATCTCACTGAATTCTAGGGGCCTAATGGGCGAAAGGAACCCACTAGTGAAATTCCACATACTTGGTGACGAATTACACGGAGAAATCTTTCAATTTCAGGGATGGAACTGAACGAAACTTGTTGCGTTCTTGAACTAGGGTTCTTGACCTTTTTCTCCTCTCTTGCTTCTAATTTTCTAAGTTTTGATTAACTATTTTGACTAAGGTAAATTCTAGTTATGTTTCTAGGCTTAAACTGACTAAAACCTCATGATTTAGGGTTTAAACGACGTATCTTAGGGCTTAAACGAAATAGGAAAAGACCAAAAGACCCCTGACTTAACTACTGTCGGATTGATCGACGAATTGGACTGACGGGCCTTCATTCAATCGACGGTCCGTAGATTACGTCCGTCGGTCGAGTCTGCCCGATAGGGCTTCACTAAAATAAGCATAACATTTTACTCGGAGGTTGGAATTTAGCAAACTCGGTGGAGTTGGGAAGATAATTCAATTATCTATCTAACCATAGGTCATGGGACACATAATTCATTTTGTGCTAAGAGTTATGACCATTTGAAGTTGACCCATCAACAATTTTCAGCTAACTAGCTGCTAATCCTCATCTACGGTCAAACCTACGGACCGTGGATCGATTGACGGTCTGTGCTGGTGGACCGTAGTTTGTGTCAGAGGCTGGGTAAGGGAAGTCTCGATCCACAGACATAGACCACGGACCGTGGTCTGATCTACGGATCGTGGGTCTGTCCGTGAGTCGGGACTTAGCCAATTTTTCTGACTTAGTCAAGGGGAAGTTTTCCGTCACGAACCACGGACCTGCAGGACGGACCGTGAGTCCATCTACGGTCCGTGAATGGTGTCCGTGAGTGCTACCTCTAACACCAGAAATCTGAAATCTTTATTTTTGGATACGGGGTGTTACATTATCTCCCCCTTGGGACTATTCGTCCTCGAACGAAGACTAATCTAGCTTAAATAGAGGGAGAGGGCTGCAATCCCTACCACTAAACATTGAGAACTGAATTTCTAACTGAACTGAGTTCCAAGAACATGCAAATACGCTGAAAATGCAAGTACAAACTGAATGAACATGATTCTAAGACTGAATTTTCGTACGAATGACTGAAAAACTGAAGAGGAACTATTACCTCAAGTTGGAATGGAATCAGAAGGAAAGAGGTGAGGATACTTGGACTTCATGGCTGTTTCTGCTTCCCAAGTAGCTCCCTCTACGGGCTGACTCCTCCACAAAACCTTGACTGAAGCGACTTCTTTATTCCTCAACCTTCTAACATGACGATCGAGAATCTCAACTGGTACATCCTCATATGAAAGGCTATCTTACACGGCCACACTCTCTAATGGTACTATGGATGCTGGATCACCCACACACTTCTTCAAAAGGGAAATGTGAAAGACTGGATGTACTGCTGCAAAGTCTCGCTGGCAACTCTAACTCATAAGCCACTTTACCAATCCTTTTCAAGATCCGGTAAGAGCCTACATATCTGGGACTGAGCTTCCCTTTCTTGCAAAATCTCATCACCCCTATCATTGGTGACACTTTCTGGAAAACCTAGTCATCAACTTGGAACTCTAGTTCCCTTCTTCTCACATTTGCGTAAGACTTCTGGCGACTCTGAGTGTTACGACCCGATCTCGAAAACTAAGGTTTCGAGAGCATTTTCGCAACTTTGGCAATTTTTGTTAAGTTTTGGAAAAATGAGTTATTTGGAAGTCGCCACTTAATTTTTTAGGAAAAATTAAGAAAACTATTTTAAAATGGGGTTTTTTGAATAAAATATTTTTAATAAAACCAGAGTCGGGTAAGGGTTCAACTGATTCTCTAAGGAAGGGTTTAGGCATCTTAGAGAATCAGCTAACACACGGTTGACCGACGGATTTAAAAGTTGGCTAATTTTAAAAGAAAACTTAAATTGTTTGAAACATCTTATTTTTTATTATTATTATTTTTTGATATATAAGTGAGAAATCTTTTGATACTACAAACATTCATATCATCCCAAATAATGAAATAATTCAAATGTTGAGGTGCCAAAATAAAAATTTAATTTAACAATTTATCCGAGTCAAGTTTTTGAGTCGAATAATCAACACAATCACTTAGGCATGGATTTGAAAGCTAAATACTAACTATGAAAGAATATAGATAATTCTCAATTAGTCTTGAAGCTTAAATGACGTCAAGATGGCAAATAACAAAAATCGAGGCACTTTGCCTAAATGCTCTTTGTTGCTGTTGATCTAACCGGACCTTTTAAGCCCAAAAAGAATCCAATTTTCAGCCCTTAGGGGACTGCCGCCATCCTGCTGGTTTCTCAGGATTTTAACCTAATTTTGCTCCTCGTTTTTCTGCCTTTTTAAGGCAGAAGGTGCTGCTGGTCATTTCATTGAACTTTAAGTTCAAAATTTTAAATTTCAGCCCTTTGAGAATTGCTGCAATTCTGCTAATATGTTGTTGCCACTGATTTGGGTTTTATCCCACTAACATTAGCTTCCTTCTCGCGAATTTGATGAGGTCGACTCGAAGAAGAGGAAAATGCAAGAGAGGGGAGTCCATTGGACTCAATCGAGAGAAAGTCCATGCCAAGAAAACAAAGAATAAGACTTAGAAACTAATCAAGAAAGGGGGAGGGGGGGCTTGTACTATTTCAACATGTAAACAAACTCTAACAACATTTAATAATGCAAACTAAGTTTGACAACGTAAAGAGGAAACAAACAAAACCAAGGAGTACAACTTACAATTCTAATACCTTTGCCTCATATGCAAAATAGAAACAGAAATAGTCACGATTTTAATTTAACCAAAAGAAAGTTAGTAAATAAGTATGGAAAACATAGTTGAAAGCATTCCGGCGCCAAACTTACCAACTAGAGCCATATCACTTAGAGAAATAAAGGCACCTCATTGAAGAAACAAAACTATTATTTAGTGAGCACATGGAACCTTAGAAGCAGAAACTTTTAACGTCAAAATTCAATTAGTGAAACTTCATCGTTGGAATTAAAGAGACATGGCGATAATATTATTTAACCCAAATTAGTTTAGAATCAAACAAAACAATCTATTACACTAGGAAGCCATTTCTATGTTAGTTTTAAAAATGTAGACAAAGGGTGCCTACTTTTTTTTTTTTTAACACAGTAATAGATTGCACACATAGAAGCTATGTTCTAACAATAAACTAGAATTTGCTCTAAATAAAAAAAAAGAAAAAGAACACATCATGAATTGAGCACTTTGAGACATGTTAGATTTACTTTTAAACTTTTAAACTATTTCAGCAAATAAGACTAAGAAAATATGAACAATCAAGAATCATGAAATGAGACTCATTTGATCGCAACATTAAACAGTAGGTTGGAGCATTTGTCAAAATATAACAGTCACTTTTTAGCCAAAGTAAGCTCACTTCATATAGGGAACACCATTTCCACAATGTAGGAAATCATATGTGTTAGAAGTCTAATCCACTAAAACCTAAAGCTATGTAAGAATGAAAATTTAACTAAGACGTGCATAATGAGAAGCTGAAGCTCAAGCAGATATGAAAGGAGAACCTTTAAATAGCCCACAAATTTGAGAAAATAACAAGTTAAAAAGGCATATGCAGCACCCAAGAATACGATTAACTTTAAGCTAAATAACGACACATTTTCGAACCAACACTAAGAAGATTCGTAGGTTTAGAACTCATTTTAAAATAACAGTTACTGAAGTGAACTCAACTATACTAAACAGATTACTAGCGAATCAAAACTTGAGCAAATATCAACGCCATGGAACCAACAGACAAAAGAAAACGCCAAAAAGTATAACTTTCTAAACAACAACTCTTAACAGAGGATATGAACTAATATTTGATATTTCTATGAAGCTTTAGCACTAATAAGATGAGCAACACGAAGAAACAGCAAAGAAACTTCAAAGGAAACCTTATTAACTACTTAAATATCAAACCAAAATCTAACCCATGAAAATTAAAGCGAAGATAAGAACACATAAATGGAAAACATAGAAAATCTGGGAATTAAACAAAAACAAAGCCAAGAAAGGAATTACCTCATTTCGGGCAGCGGACTGGACGACGAGTTTGACGGAGACACTTCCAACACCTCTTTAAACTCGAACTACCACAAAAAAGCCGCAAAATTATAAACTATGGAACCAAGAATTCCAAAACTCTTATGTACCCTTTTCTCTCCAAAAAAAATCCCCCCATGAACAATGAACAGGGTGGGTTTATATAGATAGGATTTAGGACAAATTTGGGGGGAAATAGACGAAGGCAAAATCGGGCTAGAAAAGGGGCCAAAATTTGAATTTCAAACGGAATTCTATCCGGAACCATAGCATACTCCCAATGATTATCGCAATCTCAACGTTTTGAAGGCGAGATGGAGGGCTAGGATCGGCTCATCGTCCTTCGAATGCTACGTGGTTCCATCTCTAGGATGCAAGGACGAAGTTCTCTGCTGGAATCGGCGCTGGAACAGTACTATGTGTACTGTTTGTAGAGGGTAATTGGAGAAGACGACAAGGAAAAGAAGCGTACTGTTGTACTCCTACTGCCGCTGCTGCTTTTTGTGTATTTCACCATTTGGAATTGTGAGTTGCTCCGTGTAATTTGACGTCGTTTGCTCGCTGTTGTGTTGATGTTGTGATTAACGCCGCTTGGGTATGTTGAAATTGATGTGTACTTGTTGCTGTTAAGGCTGAACCGGAATTGGGTTTTCGTTGTTGATTAAAGAATTGGGTCGGGTTGAGTTTAAGGGGATGGGCTGTTGGGTCACTATATTGAAGTAATGGGCTGAAACGGAGGATTGGATTTGGCCCAAACATCAATCTTTAGGATGAGGTAAAGAAAATGACAAAATTGTAGTTAAGCCATAGCCCAACGAGTTTAATTGGTGAGTCCGACTAAATATTGAATAAGACGAATTAATATTAATTAATTAACGAGCTTCTTAATCTTAATGAAACAACATAATTAACTTAATTATAAACTAATAATTCAAAATTATTACCATGATTTAAACTAAATTAATATAATAAAATACTTACTAAATAAAAAATCTTTTTGTGATGATTTTTGAAATGCTTATAAATATACTAGTTATATACAAAATTATATAAAACATATATATTACTTAAAAATGATAAAAAAATGATAAAATTAATTAAAAGTAACTTGAAAGACATTTTAAAATTTTATAAAGTCAATTATTTCAAATCTTTGGAAATAAAAGAAACTCGTTGATTAATCTATAACGTGGAGGGCCAAAATTGGGTGTCAACAACTGCCCCTCATTTGACTATGATAGATGAAAGAGATCCGAGGCAAATGAAATTGACGAATCCAATTTTGTCCGTCCATTAATTCAACTCTTCGGAATGGCTAAATGGTAAGAAATCTGAGGAATTATGGCCGAACTCTGGTATTAAGTTTCCTACTTATCTCAGGTTACCTGAGAACTCAGGCCACTAGTAGTTCGAAAGACTCTTGATTTATCGTACAATTTTGAAAGAATGCAAAAGCTATTTCGGTGTCGAAGTATAGAGAGATCGAAAAACTCGAGAATAAAGTGAGAAATGGTTTGTTGAAGTACAGTCGAGTTTTCAACATTAAGTCCGCCTACATATCCCTAACCTTTGGGAATCAGACTGCTTGTAGTTCGACTCAATCGGTTGAAAAGGAAATCTCTTATGCGGAAATAACCTTTAGCTTAAGGATGAGTGACAAATCTATTGAGTGTGGAAAAGAGGCTTGCAAACATCTCACTTATGAATGTGGGGCCCTCACACCCATATGTAAGAACTCACATGGACATGACTTCCAAAGCTCTAGGTGTATTGTCACTCGAATTTGAGAATTTGCCTTCGGTGAGAGTTGAAATTTTCACTGAAGGCGAAACTGAAACTATTAAACCCAAGAAAATACCCACATGCCTTAGGATAGATATGTGGTTTGATTGTGGTGGAAGTCGTTCCTCAACTCGTGTCCTAAGAGTTTGATATTCCTCTTTGGACTATGTCCCAGTTTGTTGCTAAGAAAAAGTTCCACGTTGTGTTGCGTCCTATTTTGACGTAGTCCACTTCGTGTGTTTCAAAATCTGGAGAAAATCGTCAGTAGAAATTGTAATAAAAATACAAATATAATTTGTGCAAACCTGGTTTAACATGTCATACTGAAGGAGATGACGATCCAATTTCAAGTGTATTTCTCTTGAAGGAAGTGGTGATCCAAAATGGTGTGTCGAATCGAACGATACGATGATTTGATAACATTATATAACATGTCACATTGAAGGAAGTGACTCTCCAATAAATAAAAAATTTAACGTGTCACGTTGAAAGAAGTGACGCTCCAATAAAAATTTAACGTGTCACATTGAAGGAAGTGACACTCCAATAATATTACATGTCACGTTGAAGGAAGTGACACTCCAATAATAATTTAATGTGCCACGTTGAAGGAAGTGACGCTCCAATAATATAACTGTCACGTTGAAGGAAGTGACGCTCCAATAAAAATTTAACGTGTCACGTTGAAGGAAGTGACGCTCCAATAATATAACATGTCATGTTGAAGGAAGTGACACTCCAATAATATAACTGTCAAGTTGAAGGAAGTGACGCTCCAATAAAAATTTAACGTGTTATATTGAAGGAAGTGACACTCCAATAATAATTTAACGTGTCACGTTGAAGGAAGTGACGCTCTGATATAATACCTTAATGATAAAGAACAAATCTCAAACATAGAGAGCAAGGTTATAAACATAGTAATTTGATTAGCTTCTGGTAGTCTGTTAAGCCGGTAACATCTCTAGTTGTCATTAAAACTTTGTCGTCCCTGCGCTTATAGAAAATTTGTTATTTAAGAACAGAAAGATTGATAAATGTCAAGACTTTTAAACGCATCATGATGATCAGGTAACCATAGAGAACGGGGAATTCTGGAAGAACGCTTTGAGAACTTATAACGTTGAAACAAAGCACTAATGGTCGATTAGGGATGTTACATAAAGTTAGTCCCTACTTCAAAATCTGGAATCTCTTGTAAAGAAAAGACTGGTTTGATAAAGGATATCTTTGAAACTTGAAGTTGAACGAAGATTTTGAGAACTTTGAATTGTTTCAGAAATTGCCCATGTTTCCAGTCCAAAGGTACTTAACTGAAATAAGTTGCAAAAAATGAAGGATGACTGATTCAAAAACATGCCCTATTTCCTCTGAGGTCTGTAGTTTGAAACAGTTAGAAGACCGAATCCTTATATAGCATTGCCTACGTATCTTGCTGGAACAAGAAATCAGGTCTGACGTAGTTCGAACCTGAAACTTAAAGAATTTAAAGAGAACTAAAGATTTGCCATAAGAAGGTAAGAGATTTGAAACAATGAAGGGCAAAGTTCTTCAACATAAAATAGAGGATAAGAGTCTGCTTGTTGGATTGGATCCTTGGTGTCGGGAATCCCTCATAATAACATCTTTGAAAAGTATTGGTTCATGTCCCTCTTCTGGTGAACGTTTGGACTGATCCTTCTAAGATTGTAAAGACCTTTTGAAATTATGACTCTAATTCTAACGACACCTGCAGAGTTCAAATGTAATTCGTAACAAAATAAAATTATCAAAGTAAAAGATAAGTTTTCAAATGAAGTTGTTTGGCTCATAGTGGTTTTAATAGCATCTCATGGTTTTCGCCATTATGCCAAACTATTTCACCTGTAAAATTGAGAATGTGTAAGTCACAATAAAGTGAAAGGGAAATTTTTAGAATATGAGTAAGAGTAGAAATCATTTGAGCTATGACGGGCCATTGTGGGTCCAATGATGCCTTGTAACTTTGTAGTTCCTGCATCCAAAGAAAAATTCTAAGTTTTGAGAGACTGATTCATGTTGGCTATGCCTTGCCATCCTGTTGCTCCTTTGCCTTCTAAATTACAAGCTTGTTTGATCTTTAAATGTCACTTGATGGAATTTTTGAGGGCCTTTTCAAAGATTCTGCCCCAGTTTAAGGCATAATATAACCTTTGAACGTTCTGCAGTTTTCAGTTGAATTTTTGAGTGAATCTCAAAAATTCTTCCCCAGTTGTAACTCTCAAGTGATCCTTGATTCTGACTTGTTGGAAAAATTCCTCTTCCAACGAATTTTGAGATCCTCTCAAAATTCTGCCCCAGTTTTCATTATAAAGGGAAATGAAAATCTTATGGGGAATATGACTGAGCCGTGTGGCCCATACGTATCCCGTTGAATAGGAATCAGGTCAAACGTAGTTCTAAGTACAAGAAAACATTAGAAAGGGATAAAGGGGTGACCGAAGCCGACATAGGCCGCCTACGTATCTCATTCTTCAGAATTCAGGTCAGACGTAGTTCATTACAAATAAAATCCCAACAAATGATAAAAAAGGAAACAAAGCGATAAAAATGCGATTACATGGGAATGAAACAAACAAACTCCAAATGCAAGACTAAAATATGCCAAAAGTGCGACTCTCAGGAAACTTGCTTCTTCTTTGCAACTGATTATGCCAACAACTACTCCTTGTGCTTAGGCAGTGGATTGGTGTTCACATTCGGTGGGGCTTGAGCAAGTTTTACCACCTCGTTGTCGATCAGATCTTGAATTTTGTGCTTCAGAGTGATACACTTCTCAGTATCATGCCCAATAACTCTTGAATGATAAGCACACCGCTTGTTTGGGTCATAGCACTCGGCCAAAGTATTCACACTCTTAGCTTCCACTGGATGGAGTATTCCTGCCTCTTTCAATCTGTCAAAAAGTTGAGTTCGTGTCTCACACAATGGAGTGAAGACTCGGGGAGGCTTTTTCTCAAAATCGGGACGAGGTGCATTGTTTCGATTACTTTGCATTGGTCGTGGAGGACGAAATGTTGCTTGATTGTTGCAAACATAGTATTGTGAATTAGGATAGCTTGGGGGTGGTTGACGGTTATATGAGGTAACTCCTCGACTGGTCAACATCATAACCTCTTTCTCCTTTTTCTTTCCACTTCAAAAGGAACCTGTTGGATAGGCCCTGTTAGAAAACTGGGATGAGGTGTAACTCGGTATTCGGCCAGTCTTAAGCCCATCTTCAATCATTTCTCCAGCTTTGATAACTTCTGCAAATGTCTTTCCACCCAGTGTCACCATACGCTCATAGTATTCTGAGTCTTAAGCTTGAATGAAGTAGGTGATCATTTCTGATTCCTCCATAGGTGGGTGCACCCTAGCAGCTTCCTCTCTCCAACGAATGGCATATTCTCGAAAGCATTCAGTCGACTTAGGTTTTAGCTTGGTAATAGAGATCCTATCAGGAGCGATTTTAACATGAAACTTATAGTGATCCACAAAAGCATTTGCTAGATCATCCCAAGTACGCCATTTAGTCACATCTTGCTTTGAGTACCACTACAAGGCTTTTCCAGTCAGACTTTGATTGAAAAGCTTGATTCTTATCCCTTCGTTGTTTCCAGCGCCAATCAACTTTTCACAGTAAATTTTCAAGTGAAAGAAAGGATTTCCTGATCCACTGAACTTTTCAAACTTTGGAATCTTGTAACCGAGTGGAAGCTCAACCTCAGGGAATGTGCACAACTCTTCATATCTCACACTCTGCCTACTATAGAACCCATGAAGACCTCTCATAGCATCTTCTAAGCTTTTAATCTTCTTATTCATCATTTCAACATCAATTGATTTTGCATCATTTTCAATTTCAACATAATGATTAACATCTTGGCGGTGAAACTCCCGAGCCTTGGTAACAGGTGGAACAGTGACATAAGTGTACACTGGCGGAGCATGATGTGTTACTGTTGGAGCTTTTGGAGGAGCAAATGTCTACACAAGAGGAGTATCCTAAGTTAAATGAGGGAGGGGACCACTTTGAGTTTGCTGAAAGGTGGTAAAATGATCTCCTTGATTGAGCTCACTTGAAGTTGGAAATAAAGGTGGCATGGGCCCTTTTTAGCGAGCATCAGGTGGTAAGTTCTGAGAAGCAGCTTGGTATTGTGTTACCAGGAAGTTCAGTTCACCAATTTGTTGCTCTAGACTAGCGATGACTTCCATGGACGATTCTGTTTCTACTGAGGGACTAGGATTGGCCGCGACAGATGTAGTGGGGATCATTTCGGACAAAGCAACCGTGTTGATAGTGGGATCCATTTTTGACCGAGTCCTCTTAGTAGTCCAAGTAAGAAATGAAGTGTCTGTAGAAATTTCCTTGACCTTAGACCGTGTAAAATATGGATGTTCTATCAGCGGGTACTTTGGTGAAGTGAGCAAGTTTGATTACCAACACAAATCAGTCTCTTGTTCTAAAAACAACTCAAAAAATAAAAGAATTAGTCCATTAGTCATAATAATCAACCAAAGTAACATATAAAACAAATAACATTTGTTTTGCTAAAAATAAATTAGTCCGAAATTCGAGGAGGGAGAGACTCTAGAAAGTGATTAAATGGAAAAAAAAATTTGATCATTTTGTGAACTAAGACTTTTAATGAAAGAAAGGAATTCGAACAAAGTAAACTATAGGATTTGAGTAAAGATTCAAATGTACCTTTTGGAAGGTTCAATTGAAAAGTCCTTTCGAGAATAAAGACGTCTCTAAAATGACATGAAACTGGCGATATATTTAGTAACGCCGGCTAGGTAGGTGTGAAAAATAATTCTCAAGCAACAACGAGGTCAACGTAAATTTGAATGATGACCTAATAATTTTTAAAGCTCTATTGAATCTAGAACTTGAGTGATTTTGAACGTATTTTGATAAGGAGTCAAAGAGTATTTTGGAAGGCTTGAAAATTGAGTATAAGATTTTGATACTTTGGAATAGAATAATGGACTAATTATGTTTAAAGCCAAACATATGTATAGAACACATAAGTCAAACAAGCACAAATGAAACAAAATTTGTAACATTTAACACACAAACAATATATAACGCCTCCTACCATGCATGTGACCTTTTTGAGCCAAAGGTAGGCCTAACGATTGAAGGATGCGTATATCGTTTGTAAAACGTTCCATCGCCCCAACAAAAAAAATAAAAAAAAATACACAAACCTTATGAATAAAGCAAATGGGGATACATAATAGAGGAAAGGGAAATAAATATCAATCACACGCAGGGGTACAATGGTAAACTAATCTAAGCTTCCACATAAAATCTTCATTCCCGAACTTCTTGATGCTTTTGGATTTCTTTCGGATGAGGAGGATATTCTTTTGACTTAAATAAAGAAACTACCTAAAAAAAATAAAAACTCAACCCCAAGGGATAATGGTACGCACAAATCGACATACATATCCTTCAAATTTAACAAATAGTTGAATGATCGTCTTATATTGATCGTGAGTCAATAAGACACAAGGTAGTCTTCTAATGGGCCCAACACGCCTTGGGTGCTGGGTCAACTTAGTTCAAAATGCTTTAAATTTGGGATTTGGTTTCCCTCTACGCTAGTCGACTAGGAGTGGCTTTTGAAAGACCGGAAACCCAAGAGGACAACATAGGCTAGAACTCACAACAACCATTGGACGCATGACGAACCAATAAATTGCCGATCATTCCGGAAAAGGGTTGAGTATAAAAAGTCCGGTTGCGATTCCGCAAAACCGTTCTTTAATATACCATACATACATATTGGAAAATGTCATGAATACAATATGACAGTTAATATTCAAAATTTAAATACATAATTTCATAAAGTAACAATTAATACAATAATAGTTAGCCAAACAATAAAATCCTTTTGGTTAGAACCTAGATGAATCCCCAGTGAGGTCACCACTCTGTTACAACCCGATCTCGAAAACTAAGGTTTTGAGACCATTTTCGCAACTTTGGCAATTTTTGTTAAGTTTTGGAAAAATGAGTTATTTGGAAGTTGCCACTTAATTTTTTAGGAAAAATTAAGAAAACCGTTTTAAAATGGGGTTTTTTGAATAAAATATTTTTAATAAAACCAGAGTCGGGTAAAGGTTCAAATGATTCTCTAAGGAAGGGTTTAGGCATCTTAGAGAATCCGCTAACACACAATTGACCGACAGATTTAAAAGTTGGCTAATTTTAAAAGAAAACTTAAATTGTTTGAAAAATCTTATTTTTTATTTTTTTTTTATTTTATATATAAGTGAGAAATCTTTTGATACTACAAACATTCATATCATCCCAAATAATGAAATAATTCAAATGTTGAGGTACCAAAATAAAATTTTAATTTAACAATTTATCCGAGTCAAGTTTTTGAGTCGAATAATCAACACAATCACTTAGGCATGAATTTGAAAATTAAATACTAACTATGAAAGAATATAGATAATTCTCAAGTTAGTCTTGAAGCTTAAATGACGTAAATTAAAAAGGTTTGAAAATTTTGAATACTTGAAGCAAAATAAGTAACAAAATAGAAAATTTCCGGAGGATTCGTCTATATTAGATATAAGAAAGAAAGTGTTAGCATTTATAAAACAAATTAAGAACATAAGTCAAGATGGCAAATAACAAAAATCGAGGCACTTTGCCTAAATGCTCTTTGGTGCTGCTGATCTAACTAAACCTTTTAAGCCCAAAAAGAATCCAATTTTCAGCCCTTAGGGGACTGCCGCCATCCTGCTAGTTTCTCGGGGTTTTAACCCAATTTCGCTCCTCGTTTTTCTGCCCTTTTAAGGCAGCAGGTGCTGCTGGTCATTTCATTGAACTTATAGTTCAAAATTTTAAATTCCAGCCCTTTGGGAACTGCTGCAATTCTGCTAATATGTTGCTGCCACTAATTTGGGCTTTATCCCACTAATATTAGCTTCCTTCTCGCGAATTTGATGAGGTCGACTCGAAGAAGAGGAAAATGCAAGAGAGGGGAGTCCATTGGAGTAAATCGAGAGAAAGTCCATGCCAAAAAAACAAAGAACAAGACTTAGCAACTAATCAAGAAAGGGGGAGGAGGGGGGGCTTGTACTATTTCAACATGTAAACAAACTCTAACAACATTTAAATAGAAATAGAAATAGTCACGATTTTAATTTAACCAAAAGAAAGTTAGTAAATAAGTATGGAAAACATAGTTGAAAGCATTCCGACGCCAAACTTAAACCAACTAGAGCCATATCACTTAGAGAAATAAAGGAACCTCATTGAAGAAACAAAACTATTATTTAGTGAGCACATTGAACCTTAGAAGCAGAAACTTTTAACGTCAAAATTCAATTAGTGAAACTTCATCGTTGGAATTAAAGAGACATGGCGATAATATTATTTAACCCAAATTAGTTTAGAATCAAACAAAACAATCTATTACACTAGGAAGCCATTTCTATGTTAGTTTTAAAAATGTAAACAAAGGCTGCCTACTTTTTTTTTTTTTAACAAACCAAATCAGCACATTAAATCACAATAAGGTGGAAAGTTTGAGACGTAGCTAAATTAATACAGTAATAGATTGCAAACATAGAAGCTACGTTCTAACAATAAACTAGATTTTGCTCTAAATAAATATAAAAAAAAACAGAAGAACACATCATGAATTGAGCACTTTGAGACATGTTAGATTTACTTTTAAACCTTTAAACTATTTCAGCAAATAAGACTAAGAAAATATGAACAATCAAGTATCATGAAATGAGACGCATTTGATCGCAACATGAAACAGTAGGTTGGAGCATTTGTCAAAATATAATAGTCACTTTTTAGCCAAAGTAAGCTCACTTCATATATGGAACACCATTTCCACAATGTAAGAGATCATATGTGTTAGAAGTCTAATCCACTAAAACCCAAAGCTATGTAAGCATGAAAATTTAACTAAGACGTGCTTAATGAGAAGCTGAAGCTCAAGCAGATATGAAAGGAGAACCTTTAAATAGCCCACAAATTTGAGAAAATAACAAGTTAAAAAGGCATATGCAGCACCCAAGAATACGATTAACTTTAAGCTAAATAACGACACATTTTCGAACCAACACTAAGAAGATTCGTAGGTTTAGAACTCATTTTAAAATAACAGTTACTGAAGTGAACTCAACTATACTAAACAGATTACTAGCGAATCAAAACTTGAGCAAATATCAACGCCATGGAACCAACAGACAAAAGAAAACGCCAAAAAGTATAACTTTCTAAACAACAACTCTTAACAGAGGATATGAACTAACATTTGATATTTCTATGAATCTTTAGTACTAATCAGATGAGCAACAAGAACAAAACAGCAAAGAAACTTCAAAGGAAACCTTATTAACTACTTAAATATCAAACCAAAATCTAACCCATGAAAATTAAAGCAAAGCTAAGAACACATAAATGGAAAACATAGAAAATCTGGGAATTAAACAAAAACAAAGCCAAGAAAGGAATTACCTCCTTTCGGGCAGCGGATTGGACGATGAGTTTGACGGAGACACTTCCAACACCTCTTGAAACTCGAACAACCACAAAAAAGCCGCATAATTATAAACTATGGAACCAAGAATTCCAAAACTCTTATGTACCCTTTTTTCTCCAAAAAAAATCCCCCCATGAACAATGAACAGGGTGGATTTATATAGATAGGATTTAGGGAAAATTTGGGGGGAAATAGACAAGGGCAAAATTGGACTAGAAAAGGGGCCAAAATTTGAATTTCAAATGGAATTCTATCCGGAACCAGAGCATACCCCCAATGATTCTCACAATCTCAACATTTTGAAGGCGAGATGGAGGGCTAGGATCGGCTCATCGTCCTTCGAATGCTACATGGCGCCATCTCTAGGCTGCAAGGACGAAGTTCTCTGCTGGAATCGGCACTGGAACAGTACTACTTGTACTGTTTGTCGGGGGTAATTGGAGAAAACGACAAGGAAAAGAAGCGTACTGTTGTACGTCTACTGCCGCTACTGCTTTCTGTGTATTTCACCATTTGGAATCGTGAGTTGCTCCGTGTAATTTGACGTCGTTTGCTCACTGTTGTGTTGATGTTCTGATTAACGCCGCTTGGGTATGTTGAAATTGACGTGTACTTGCTGCTGTTCAGGCTGGACTGGAATTGGGTTTTCTTTGTTGATTAAAGAATTGGGTCGGGTTGAGTTTAAGGAGGATGGGTTGTTGGGTCACTATATTGAAGTAATGGGATGAAACGGAGTATTGGATTTGGCCCAAAAATCAATCTTTAGGATGAGGTAAAGAAAATGACAAAATTGTAGTTAAGCCATAGCCCAACGAGTTCAAATGGTGAGTCCGACTAAATATTGAATAAGACGAATTAATATTGATTAATTAACGAGCTTCTTAATCTTAATGAAACAACATAATTAACTTAATTGTAAACTAATAATTCAAAATTATTACCATGATTTAAACTAAACTAATATAATAAAATACTTACTAAAATAAAAAATCTTTTTGTGATGATTTTCGAAATGCTTATAAAATATATTGATTATATACACAATTATATAAAACATATATATTACTTAAAAATGATAAAATTAATTAAAAGTAACTTGAAAGACATTTTAAAATTTTATAAAGTCAATTATTTCAAATCTTTGGAAATTAAAGAAACTCATTGATTAATCTATAACGTGGAGGGCCAAAATTGGGTGTCAACATTGAGCAGTCTTAAGTCTCTCTCTAATGAGTTGCACTTTTTCCATAGCATCAAGGACTGAATCTTGTCCTATTAAGGCTGTTTCACCTACTTCAAACCAACCAATTGGAGATCTACATCTATGCCCATACAATGCCTCATACGGGGCCATCTGAATGCTGGAATGGTAAGTATTGTTGTAGGCGAACTCAATCAGAGGAAGGTGATCATCCCAACTACCCTTGAAGTCGATCACACAAGCTCTCAACATGTTCTCTAAGGTCTGAATGGTACGCTCTGCCTGACCATCCGTCTGCGGATGAAATGCTGTGCTAAGATTCACCTGAGTACCATGACCTTTCTCAAATGACTTCCAGAAATGAGATGTAAACTAAGGACCTCTATCTGAGATGATAGACAAAGGAACTCCGTGCAATCTCACAATCTCATTAATGTAAAGCTTGGCATAATCCTCCGACGAATCTGTAGTCTTGACCACCAAAAAGCGAGAAGACTTAGTAACCCTATCAACAATCACCCAAATAGGGTCATGCTGTCTGCGAGTACGAGGTAAACCTTTGATGAAGTCCATGTTGATAACTTCCAACTTCCAAGTAGGAATGTCAATCTCTTGAGTCATACCTCCTGGTTTCTAATGTTCTACCTTGATTTGCTGGCAATTGGGGCACTTAGCCAAAAAGTCTGTTATATCTATTTTCATGCCATTCCACCAATAAACTTCCCGCAGATCACGGTACATCTTAGTGGCTCCTGGATGAATAGAATATCTGGAATTGTGGGCTTCTGCGAGAATATGTTGTCTCAATTCACCCACATCAGGAACACATAATCTACTTTCATAGCGAAGTACACCATCTCCCCCTTGGGAGAAAACCTCCACTCTCTGATTGTGGGTTGCACCCTTAAGTTTAAGCAATATTGGATCACTATCTTGCATTTCCTTAACCTCTACTACCAAAGAAGATTCTGCCCCATTCTGAACCGTTACACAACCACCCGATATGCTCATAAGACGAACTCCTAGGCGAGCAAGTCTGTGAACATCATTTGCTAACTCTCTCCATTCTTCCTCAACATGTGCTACACTACCCATGGATAATCTGCTAAGAGCATCTGCTACTACATTCGCCTTACCCGGATGGTAATGCACACTCATATCATAATCTTTGAGGAACTCAAGCCACCTTCTCTAGCGAAGATTCAACTTTTTCTGGGTGAATACATACTAAAGGCTCTTATGGTCTGTGAACACATCTACATGAACACCATTCATGTTGTGTCTCCAAATCTTGAGTGCAAATACCACTGCTGCAAGATCGAGGTCATGAGTTGAATAATTATTCTCATATACCTGAAGTTGTCTGGAAGCATAAGCTATAACGTTACCTCGTTGCATCCACACACAACCTAGGCCGACCCTGGATGCATCAGAATAGATCACATAACTATCTGAACCCTCTGGTAGAGTCAAGACTGGAGTTGTAGTCAACCTATTTTTCAGTTCTGCAAAACTTTTCTCACAATCATCTGACCATTGGAACTTAACCTTTTTTTGTGTTAACTTAGTCAATGGAGAGGCTATGTATGAAAATCCTTCCACAAATCGTCTGTAATATCCCGCTAGACCCAAGAAACTTCTGATATATGTAGCAGAGGTAGGTCTGGGCCATTGTCTCACTGCTTCTATCTTCTGGGAATCTACTCGAATTCATTCACTAGACACAATATGCCCAAGGAAGGCAACTGATTGTAACCAAAACTCACAGTTGTTAAATTTTGCAAATAACTGGCGATCTTTGAGAGTTTGTAGAACAACTCTCAAATGACTCGCATGTTCTTCCTCATTCCTAGAATAAATGAGGATATCATCAATAAAGACGATAACGAACAAGTCCAAGTACTGCTTGAACACTCTGTTCATCAAATCCATGAAAGTTGCAGGAGCATTTATTAGTCCAAATGACATGACTACAAATTCATAATGACCATACCGAGTTCTGAAGGCTGTCTTCGGAATGTCGCTATCTCCGAGTCTAAGCTGATGATAACCTGATTTGAGGTCTATCTTTGAGAAATAACTAGTACCCTGAAATTGGTCAAACAAGTCATCAATCCTGGGGATATGATACTTATTGTTGATTGTGACCTTGTTCAACTGCCTATAGTCAATGAATATTCTGAGAGAACTATCTTTCTTCTTTACGAACAACACTGGTGCACCCCATGACGAAATACTAGGTCTGATGAAGCCCTTATCTAAAAGGTCTTTCAACTGTTCATTTAATTCCTTAAGCTCAGCTGGAGCCATTATGTAAGGAGGAATAGATATAGGTTGGGTATCTGGAAGGAGATATATTCCAAAGTCGATTTCCCTTTCGGGAGGACCTCTGGGAAGATATTTTGGAAACACTTCTGGAAACTCACTGATTATAGGAACTGACTCAAGAGTTGGGGATTGGGAACTAGAATCCTTAACCCGAACTAGATGATAGAGATAACCCTTAGAGATCATCTTTTTAGCCTTAAGGTAAGAAATGTATCAACCCATAGGCGTTAAGCTACTACCCTTCCATTCTAAGATTGGTTCGTCTGGAAACTGAAAACGAACCATCCTAGTTCTACAATAAACTGAGGCATAACATGAATGTAACCAATCCATGCCTAGAATGACATCGAAGTCTACCATTTCTAACTCTATAAGATCTGCTGAGGTGACTTTCTGAAAGACTGTGATAGGGCAATTTATGTATACCCGTCTAGCTATAACTGGGTCACCGACTGGAGTAGAGACTGAGAAGGGTTCTGTAAGATTTTCTGGGCTACACTGAATTGGACTGCTATGTAAGGAGTTACAAAAGACAAAAGTAGCCCATGGATCTAACAATGCATAAACATCAAGATCAAAGACTCGTAACGTACCAGTGACTACATCAGGAGATTCTTCCTGATCTTGACAAGCCTGAAGAGCATAAAGCCTGTTATGGCGCTGTTCGCTACCAGTACCAGAAGAGCTACCCTGCAGAGTCGGGCGACCTGCTGGTGCTGCTGAAGTTGTAGACTGAGCTCTACCATTATTTCCTCCTTGACCCTGTCTAGAAGGACAATCCTTGAATCTATGATCAGACTGACCACACCCAAAGCATCCTTCCTTACCTGCAAGGCATTTGCCAGGATGGTTCTTACTACATTTTGAGCAAGTTGGGTAGGTTTTGGTGCCTGAAACACTACCTTGAGACTTAAAACATGACGCCCTACGTTTCTGATCATTACGAAACTTGGGGGATGGAACACTAGTTGATGATGGGGTAGGAGTCGAAGACTTCTACTGAAAATGCGAGCGACTTCCGCCACCTTATTTCTGGTGGGAATACTCGTAGTTACCTGTTCTTGCTTTCTTAGTCTCCTTTGCATATTCCCTAAGCTTATCACCCTCAACCTGCTGAGCATGAGTCATGCGCCTAGAGATATTCATGTCTCCCAACAACATAGCATTCCTGCACTCTATTTTCACTAAGTCTGACACTCCATAGAGAAACTAATTCATCTGAGCCCTGGAATCAGCAACCATGTGAGGAGCATACCTGGAGAGTTGGTTAAACTTGAGCCCATACTCTTGGACAGTCAAGTTACCCTGCCTTAAGTTCATAAATTCTTGGGCCCTTGCTTCTCTCAACTGTATGGGGAAAAACCTTTCCAGAAAGGTTTCGCTGAAACAAACCCAAGTAATAGGAGGGGCATTTGTACCCCTGTTCTCCTTCCACTGAGTATACTAGATATGAGCCACATCCTTAAGTTGGTAAGATACCAACTCAACCCAATCATTCCTAGTGACCTGCATCACCTCAAAGATTCTCTTGATCTCATCCAAGAAATTCTAGGGATCTTCACCAGTCTGTGATCCTAAGAACGCAGGCGGATTCATCCTAACAAAGTCACAGACCCTTGCTGCTGCTGATCCACCATTTGCATTCACAGGAGCTTGAACCCGCTGATTGTCCTGGTTAGCGACACTCTGAGCCAACATCTGAATGGCATTTCTGAATTCAGCATTTGAGACTTCCTGATCCAGAACTGGAGGAGCTGCATTTGCATTCCTAGCTTTCGCATTTCTGGCATAATCTCTACGAGGAGGCATGATAACTGAAACGTAGAACGTCGAGTTAGAATGGAATTAGATCATACCTTACGCACGATAAGAGTAACAAGAAAGTGAAGATTTTCTAAAATCACTTTGTAGCCTCCCTCTCATTAGATGTGGTGCACTTCACACCCGTCAAAAAGACTCTACTTAGTGCGGTTTTTCAGACATCCTAAGACACTTAGACCTAATGTTCTGGTACCAAGTTTGTCATCCCCCGAGCTACCCCCGAGACGTGGACACGGGACCTAGGACCACAAGTGATCCCAAGATAACCCTGTTGGCATGATCATGAGCATACTAAATATAATCTGAATAATAGAAACTGTGCGGAAGCTAAATCATAATAAGATGAAAAAATGGGAAATACCCATATACTATAACTGAGATATATGATAACTGATGAGTTTATTACACAGAAGATATTAGCTAAATACTAAGCTGAATCTAACTATGTCTGAAATACGCCTCTAAACTGACTAGAAATGTTAGGATATGCCCCAACTAGATCTAGCAAAACTGAAACTAAACACTAAAAGTGATAAAGGTAAACATGTCACTAGTCCTCGAAGAATGAGGACTCACCACTGATGTTGCTAAACTGAAGATCGAGAACCGATCTAAGCGTGATCTGGATGCTGAGAAGCTGAACCTACATCATGAGAAGATGTAGCGCACGTATGCGTTAGTACCTGAAAGGTACTGAGCATGCAGGATAGAGTAAAGCTGAAATAACACATAACTGAACAAAGCATACTGAGTAATGATATAATCTGAACATGATATAGATACTGAAAATACTGAATAACGAGCTAACTGAATGCAATGACCAAATTTATAACATGCTGAGAATGAATACTGACTATACTGAAATATGGTCAATGCAATAGAGTCTAACTGAACTTTGGGAGCTACTAATAACCGACATAAAACCACATGAGCTAAATATGGAGTCTGATAGTATACGCCTCATCGAGAGGGCCCAATATACCCTGTCAGAGGTATGGAGGCATGCGGGCGTGATCACTAAACTGATGTCTGACATAGGGGACTTACACCTACGTGGCTCGTAGTTCTGGGACTATATGGGTATGTTGAACCCTAGTCCAACTCGGTATAATGCTACTCCCAATGAATTAATTAGTTAACTGGGTATGACTGAATTTCTGTAAATACTGGGTAGCTCGGACTGAACATGCAAACTAAGAATGCAAAATTAATCTGATAATGATGCATTCATAAACTGAGGCATATAAAACTGAATACTGAAATATCTGACCTAGTATGTGTAATTCAAGAACTAAAGAAATACATAGTTAGGGTTCTGAAATTCATGCGATAAACTGAGCAATAACATGATAATCTGATTTGGAACTTTCAAATAACTAATTCATGATGATCTGCTGTAATTCTAAAAACCCTGGTCTGTTCATAATCAAGAATCTGACTGAATTCTAGGGACCTAATGGGCGAAAGGAACCCACTAGTGAAATTCCACATACCTGTTGACAAATTCCACGGAGAAATCTTTCTATTTCAGGGCTGGAACTGAAGGAAACTTGTTGCGTTCTTGAACTACGGTTCTTGACCTTTTTCTCCTCTCTTGCTTCTAATTTTCTAAGTTTTGATTAATGATTTTGACTAAGGTAAGTTCTAGTTATGTTTCTAGGGTTAAACTGACTAAAACCTCATGATTTAGCATTTAAACGACGTATCATAGGGGTTAAACGAAATAGGAAAAGACCAAAAGACGCCTGATTTAACTGCTGTCGGAGTGATCGACGTATTGGACTGACGGGCCGTCATTCAATCGACAGTCCATAGATTGTGTCCGTCGATCGAGTCTGCCCGACAGGGCTTCACTAAAATAAGCATAACTTTTTACTCGGAATTTGGAATTTAGCAAACTGGATGGAGTTGGAAAGGTAATTCAATTATCTATCTAACCATAGGTCATGGGACACATAATTCATTTTGTGCTAAGAGTTATGATCATCTGAGGTTGACCCATCAACAATTTTCAGCTAACTAGCTGCTAATTCTCATCTACGGTGAGACCTACGAACCGTGGATCGATTGACAGTCCGTGCTGGTCGACCGTAGTTTGTGTCAGAGGCTGTGTAAGGGAAGTCTCAATCCACGGACACAGACAACGGACCGTGGTTTGATATACGGACCGTGGGTCTATCCGTGAGTCGGGACTGAGCCAAATTTTCTGACTGAGTCAAGGGGAAGTTTTCTGTCACGAACCACGGACCTGCAGGACGTACCGTGAGTCCATCTATGGTCCGTGAATGGTGTTCGTGAGTGCCACTTGTAACACCAAAAATCTGAAATCTTTATTTTTGGATACGGGGTGTTACATTATCTCCCCCTTGGGACCATTCGTCCTCGAATGAAGACTAATCTAGCTTAAATAGAGGGAGAGGGCTGCAATTCCTACCACTAAACACTGAGAACTGAATTTCTAACTGAACTGAGTTCCAAGAACATGCAAATATGCTGAAAATGCAAGTACAAACTGAACGAACATGATTGTAAGACTGAATTTTCACATGAATGACTAAAAAACTGAAAAGGAAGTATTACTTCAAGCTGGAATGGAATCGGAAGGAAAGAGGTGAGGATACTTAGACTTCATGGCTGCTTCTGCTTCCCAAGTAGCTCCCTCTACGGGTTGACTCCTCCACAAAACCTTGACTAAAGAGACTTATTTATTCCTCAACCTTCTAACCTGACGATCAAGAATCTCAACTGGTACATCCTCATATGAAAGGCTATCTTTCACGGCCACACTCTCTAATGGTACTATGGATGCTGAATCACCCACACACTTCTTCAAAAGAGAAATGTGAAAGACTGGATGTACTGCTGCTAAGTCTGCTGACAACTCTAACTCATAAGCCACTTAAACAATCCTTTTCAGGATCCGGTAAGGGCCTACATATTTGGGACTGAGCTACCCTTTCTTTCCAAATCTCATCACCCCTTTCATAGGTGACACTTTCTGGAATACCCAATCATCAACTTGGAACTCTAGTTCCCTTCTTCTCGCATATGCATAAGACTTCTGGCAACTCTGAGCGGTCTTAAGTCTCTCTCTAATGAGTTGCACTTTTTCCATAGCCTCAAGGACAGAAGCTGGTCCTATTAAGGCTGCTTCACCTACTTCAAACCAACCAATTGGAGATCTACATCTACGCCCATGCAATGCCTCATAAGGGGCCATCTGAATGCTGGAATGGTAACTATTGTTGTAGGCGAACTCAATTAGAGGAAGGTGATCATCCCAATTACCCTTGAAGTCGATCACACAAGCTCTCAACATGTCCTCTAAGGTCTGAATAGTACGCTCTGCCTGACCGTCCGCCTGCGGATGAAATGTTGTGCTAAGATTAACCTGAGTACCAAGACCTTTCTCAAATGACTTCCAGAAATGAGATGTAAACTAAGGACCTCTATCTGACATGATAGACAAAGGAACTCCGTGCAACCTCACAATCTCATTGTAAAGCTTGGCATAATCATCCGACGAATCTGTAGTCTTGATCGCCAAAAAGCGAGAAGACTTAGTAACCCTATCAACAATCACCCAAATGGAGTCATACTGTCTGCGAGTACGAGGTAAACCTGTGATGAAGTCCATGTTGATAACTTCCAACTTCCAAGTAGGAATGTCAATCTCTTGAGTCATACCTCCTGGTTTCTGTTGTTCTACCTTGATTTGCTGGCAATTGGGGCACTTAGCCACAAAGTCTGCTATATCTCTTTTCATACCATTCCACCAATAAACTTCCCGCAGATCACGGTACATCTTAGTGGCTCCTGGATGAATAGAATATCTGGAATTGTGGGCTTCTGCGAGAATATGCTGTCTCAATTCACCCACATAAGGAACACACAATCTACCTTGATAGAGAAGTACACCATCTCCCCCTTGGGAGAAAACCTCCACTCTCTGATTGTGGACTGCACCCTTAAGTTCAAGCAATATTGGATCACTATCTTGCATTTCCTTAACCACTACTACCAAAGAAGATTCTGCCCCATTCTTAACCGTTACACAACCACCCGATATGCTCATAACATGAACTCCAAGGCGAGCAAGTCTGTGAACATCATTTGCTAACTCTCTCCTTTCTTCCTCAACATGTGCTACACTACCCATGGATAATCTGCTAAGAGCATCTACAACTACATTTGCCTTACCCGGATGGTAATGCACACTCATATCATAATCTTTGAGGAACTCAAGCCACCTTCTCTGGAGAAGATTCAACTCTTTCTGGGTGAATACACACTGAAGGCTCTTATGGTCTGTGAACACATCTACATGAACACCATACATGTAGTGTCTCCAAATCTTGAGTTTAAACACCACTGCTGCAGGCTCGAGGTCCTGAGTTGAATAATTATTCTCATGTACCTTAAGTTGTCTGGAAGCATTCCACCAATAAACTTCCCGCAGATCACGGTACATCTCAGTGGCGCCTGGATGAATAGAATATGTTGTCTCAATTCACCCACATCAGGAACACACAATCTACCTTGATAGCGAAGTACACCATCTCCCCCTTGGGAGAAAACCTCCACTCTCTGATTGTGGACTGCACCCTTAAGTTCAAGCAAGATTGGATCACTATCTTGCATTTCCTTAACCTCTACTACCAAAGAAGATTCTGCCCCATTCTGAACCGTTACACAACCACCCGATATGCTCATAAGACGAACTCCTAGGCAAGCAAGTCTGTGAACATCCTTTGCTAACTCTCTCCTTTCTTCCTCAACATGTGCTACACTACCCATGGATAATCTGCTAAGAGCATCTGCTACTACATTCGCCTTATCCGGATGGTAAGGCACACTCATATCATAATATTTAAGGAACTCAAGCCACCTTCTCTGGCGAAGATTCAACTTTTTCTGGGTGAATACATTCTGAAGGCTCTTATGGTCTGTGAACACATCTACATGAACACCATACAAGTAGTGTCTCCAAATCTTGAGTGCAAACATCACTGCTGCAAGCTCGAGGTCATGAGTTGAATAATTATTCTCATGTACCTTATGTTGTCTGGAAGCATAAGCTATAACCTTACCTCGCTGCATCAACACACAACCTAGGCCGACCCTGGATGCATCAAAATAGATCACATAACAATATGAACCCTCTGTTATAGTCAAGACAGGAGTTGTAGTCATCCTAGTTTTAAGTTCTGCAAAGCTTTTCTCACAATCATCTGACCATTGGAACTTAACCTTTTTCTGAGTTAACTTAGTCAATGGAGAGGCTATGGATGAAAATCCTTCCACAAACCGTCTGTAATATCCCGCTAGACCCAAGAAACTTCTGATATCTGTAGTTGAGGTAGGTTTGGGCCATTGTTTCACTGCTTCAATCTTTTGGGAATCTACTCGAATTCCTTCACTAGACAGAATATGCCCAAGGAAGGCAACTGATTGTAACGAAAACTCACACTTGTTAAATTTTGCAAATAACTGGCGATCTTTGAGAGTTTGTAGAACAACTCTCAAATGACTCGCATTTTCTTCCTCATTCCTAGAATAAATGAGGATATCATCAATAAAGACGATAACGAACAAGTCCAAGTACTGCTTTAACACTCTGTTCATCAAATCCATGAAAGCAGCAGCAGCATTGGTTACTCCAAATGACATGACTACAAATTCATAATAACCATACCGAGTTCTGAAGGTTGTCTTCGAAATGTCACTATCTCTGACACTAAGCTGATGATAACCTAATCTAAGGTCTATCTTTGAGAAATGACTAGCACCCTGAAGTTAGTCAAACAAGTCATCAATCCTGGGGATAGGATATTTATTCTTGATTGTGACCTTGTTCAACTGCCTATAGTCAATGCACATTCTGAGAGAACCATCTTTCTTCTTTACGAACAACACTGGTGCACCCCATGGCGAAATACTAGGTCTGATGAAGCCCTTATCTAGAAGGTCTTTCAACTGCTCTTTCAATCCCTTAAGCTATGCTAGAGCCATTCTGTAAAGAGGAATAGGGATAGGCTAGGTATCTGGAAGGAGATATATTACAAAGTCGATTTCCCTTTCGAGAGGAACGCCAGGAAGATATTCTGGAAACACTTCTGGAAACTCACTTATTATAGGAACTGCCTCAAGAGTTGGGGATTTGGAACTAGAATACTTAACCCGAACTAGATGAAAGAGATAACCCTAAGAGATCATCTTTCTGGCCTTAAGGTAAGAAATGAATCGACCCATAGATGCTAAGCTACTACCCTTCCATTCTATGATTGGTTCGTCTGAAAACTGAAAATGAACCATCCTAGTTCTACAATCAACTAAGGCATAACATGAATGTACCCAATCCATGCCTAGAATGACATCGAAGTCTACCATTTCTAACTCTACAAGATCTGCTGAGGTGACTTCTTGAAAGACTGTGACAGGGCAATTTTTGTATACCCGTCTAGCTATAACTGGGTCACCGACTGGAGTAGAGACTGAGAAGGGTTCTGAAAGAGTTTCTGGGCTACACTGAATTGGACTGCTATGTAAGGAGTTACAAAAGACAAAGTAGCCCCTGGATTTAACAATGCATAAACATCAAGATCAAAGACTCGTAACGTACCAGTGAAAAGCAAATTTTGACAAGCCTGAAGAGCATAAAGCCTGTTTCGGCGCTGTCTGCCACCAGTACCAGAAGATTTACCCTGCTAAGTCGGGCGACCTCTTGGTGCTACTGAAGTTGTAGAGTAAGCTCTACCATTATTTCCTCTTTGACCCTATCTAGAAGGACAATTATTCAAACTATGACCAGACTGACCACTTCCAAAGCATCCTTCCTTACCTGCAAGGCACTCGCCTGGATGGTTCTTGCTACATTTCGGGCAAGTTGGGTAGGTTTTGGTGCCTGAAACACTACCTTGAGACTTAGAACCTGACGCTCTACCTTTCTAATCATTACGGAACTTAGGGATGGAACACTAGTTGATGAAGGGTCTAGAGTTGAAGATCTCTGCTGAAAATGCGAGCGACTTTCGCCACCCGATTTCTGGTGGGAATACTCGTAGTTACCTGTTCTTGCTTTCTTACTCTCCTTTTCCTGTTCCCTAAGCTTATCACCCTCAACCTGCTGAGCATGAGTCATGAGCCTAGATATGTTCATGTCTCCCAACAACATAGCATTCCTGCACTCTGTTTTCACTAAGTCTGACACTCCATAGAGAAACTTATTCATCTGAGCCCTGGAATCAGCAACCATGTGAGGAGCATACCTGGAGAGTTGGTTAAATTTGATCCCATACTCTAGGACAGTCAAGTTACCCTGCCTTAAGTTCATAAATTTTTGGGCCCTTTATTTTCTCAACTCTATGTGGAAAAACCTTTCCAGAAAGGTTTCGCTGAAACAATCCCAAGTAATAGGAGCGGCTTTTGTACCCTTGTTCTCCTTCCACTGAGTATACCAGATTTGAGCCACATCCTTAAGTTGGTAAGATACCAACTCAACCCGATCATTCCCAGTGACTTGCATCACCTCAAAGATCTTCTTGATCTCATCCTAGAAATGTTAGGGATCTTCACCAATCTGTGATCCTAAGAACTCAGGCGGATTCATCCTAACAAAGTCACGGACCCTTGCTGCTGCTGATCCACCATTTGCATTCACAGGAGCTTGAACCCGCTGACTGTTCTGGTTAGCGACACTTTGAGCCAACATCTGAATGGCATTCCTGAATTCAGCATTTGAGACTTCCTGATCCGGAACTGGAGGAGCTGCGTTTGCATTCCTGGCATTCCCATTTCTGGCATTCGCATTTCTGGCATAATCTCTACGAGGAGGCATGATCACTGAAACGTAGAACGTCAAGTTAGAATGCAATTAGATCATACCTTACGCACGATAATAGTAACAAGAAAGTTAAGTTTTCCTAAAATCACTTTCTAGCCTCCCTTTCATTAGATGTGGTGCACTTCACACCCATGAAAAGGACTCTACTTAGTGCGGCTTTTCAGACATGCTAGGACACTTAAACCTAATGCTCTGATACCAAGTTTGTCACGCCCTAAGCTACCCCCGAGACGCGGACACAGGACCTAGGACCACAAGTGATCCCAAGATAACCCTACAGGCATGCTCATGAGCATACTAAATATATTCTGAATAATAGAAACTGTGCGGAAGCTAAATCATAAATAAGATGAAAAGACGGGATATACCCATATACTATAACTAAGATATATGATAACTGATGAGTTTAATACAAAGAAGATATTAACTCAATACTAAGCTGAATCTAACTGTGTCTGAAATATGCCTCTAAACTGACTAGAAATGTTGGGACATGCCCCAACTAGATCTAGCAAAACTGAAAGTAAACACTGAAAGCGATAAAGGAAAACATGTCACTAGTCCTCGAAAAATAAGGACTCACCACTGATGTTGCTAAACTGAAGATCGAGAACCGATCTAAGCGTGATCTGGATGCAAAGAACCTGAACCTACATCATGAGAAGATGTAGCGCACGTATGCGTCAGTACCTGAAAGGTACTGAGCATGCAGGATAGAGTAAAGCTGAAATAACACATAACTAAACAGAGCATACTGAGCAATGATATAATCTGAACATGATATAGATACTGAAAATACTGAATAATGAGCTAACTGAATGAAATGACCAAATTTATAATATGTTGAGACTGAATACTGACTGTACTGAAATATGGTCAATGCAATAGAGTCTGACTGAACTGTGGGAGCTACTAATAACCGACATAAAACCACAAGAGCTAAATGTGAAGTCCGATGTATACGCCCCATCGAGAGGACCCAATATACCCTGCCAGAGGTATAGAGGCATGCTGGCATGATCACTAAACTGATGTTGCCTACAGAGGGGACGTACACCTATGTGGCTCGTAGTTCTGGGACTATATGGGTACGATGAACCCTAGTCCAACTCGGTATTATGCTACTCCCAATGAATTAAGTAGTTAACTGGTTATGACTAAATTTTTGTAAATACTGGATACCTCGAACTGAACATGCAAACTGAGAATGCAACAATTAATTTGATAATGATGCATTCATAAACTGAGGCATGTAAAACTGAATATTGAAATATCTGACCTAGCATATGTAATTCAAGAACTAAAGAAATACATAGCTAGGGTTCTGAAATTCATGCGATAAAATGAGCAATAATATGATAATCTGATTTGGAACATTTAAATAACTAATTCATGATAATCTGTTGTAATTCAAGAAACCCTAGGTCTGTTCATAATCATGGAATCAAGAATCTCACTGAATTCTAGGGACCTAATGGGCGAAAGGAACCCATTAGTGAAATTATACATACCTGGTGACGAATTCCACGGAGAAATCTTTCAATTTCGGGGCTGGAACTGAAGGAAACTTGCTGCGTTCTTGAACTAATGTTCTTGACCTTTTTCTCCTCTCTTGCTTCTAATTTTCTATGTTTTGATTAATGATTTTGACTAAGGTAAATTCTAGTTATGTTTCTAGGCTTAAACTGACTAAAACCTCATGATTTAGGGTTTAAACGATGTATCTTAGGGGTTAAACGAAATAGGAAAAGACCAAAAGACCCCTGACATAACTGCTATCGGAGAGATCGACGGATTGGACTGACAGGCCGTCATTCAATCGACGGTACGTAGATTGGGTCCGTCGATTGAGTCTGCCCGATAGGGCTTCACTAAAATAAGTATAACATTTTACTCGGAGGTCAGAATTTAGCAAACTCGGTGGCGTTGGAAAGATAATTCAATTATCTATCTAACCATAAGTCATGGGGCACATAATTCAATTTTTTCTAAGAGTTATAACCATCTGAAGTTGATCCATTAATAATTTTCCACTAACTGGCTGCTTATCCTCATCTACGGTCAGACCTACGGACCGTGTACCGATTGACGGTCCGTGCTGGTCGACCGTAGTTTGTGCCAGAGGTTGGATAAGGGAAGTCTCGATCCACAGACACAGACCACGGACCGTGGTCTGATCTACGGACCGTGGGTCTGTTCGTGAGTCGGGACTTAGCCAAATTTTCTGACTGAGTCAAGGGGAAGTTTTCTGTCACGAACCACGGACCTGCAAGATGGACCGTGAGTCCATCTATGGTCCGTGAATGGTGTCCGTGACTGTCACCTGTAACACCAGAAATCTGAAATCTTTATTTTTGGATACGGGGTGTTACACTTTTCCAAATAAATTTCTTTGGGCATTTAGATTAAGATATGGTGGCTTTAATCCATGGGTAGCTTTCACCCATGAAGCCCTCTAAAAATCTTCCGTTTAAAATAGTAAAATTCCACCAATTAGCTAGGGTTTTCTTCATTCACCATGGGTTATTTAATTTACTGATTTTAATCATTTAGTTATGTCTAAATATGCATGAATTGATGATCTACAATGTTTTTAATATGTTTCCCTTGTGAACCCATGTAAACCCCCATATCCTTCCAAATTGTGATCTCATAGGTTGGGTTGTTGATTGTGAAAGAAGCCCTCATTTGCTTCCAAATTGTGATCTCATAGGTTGGGTTGTTGATTGTGAAAGAGGTGTTTTTGTGATCTAAAGTATGAAGAACACAAATACATTAAGTTATGATGAAATTCCTATCGAATGCTTATATTCTAGAATTGGTGACTGATAGGGGCTTTGAACCCTAGAAGGGCAAAGTGTAAGTTTACACATGATCTTATGAAACTTATGTAAATGCTTTAAGGGTTCTTTGAGAGTAAAGTTCCAGTGTTGATTGTGCTGTTGAAAGGTCATTCTCATGAAACACTTACAACCATGATGTGAACGGTCTTCTCACATAGAAAGGATTCTTAGGTTTAAAGGAAATTTTCACCTAATTGAATAAATGAATATGAGCTATCCTAATGAACTAACTTGGATTGATTTTCAAGGACATTCTTTCGTGAGACATGAGTTAAGTAAGACTTAATAAGTATTCTACGGGAATTAAGCTTAGCACCGAGTGGATATTGAAATGAGATGGAAGTTTTTTACGTTAGTGGAGTTCGGGCTTCCCATACATGTCTCATTATATGGAAACCTTCTACGTTAGTTGAGTCCGGGTTTCTAGTAGCAATCTCTGTATCCCATAAGCTATGTGTCCTCATATGTTATCTAGCTAGTGGATCCACCTAAGCTAAGAGTTCCTGCTTCTACCTTAGGCAAGTAAAACAACCCTTTTCAGTTTGGGAGACACTGGGTGATCATGTTTTAGCTCACATGGTGTCAATGTTGGTTAAGACTATTCTTCCCACAATAAGACCATGAATAATGAACTATGGTTACTCAAGAGGCTTTGTATATGATTTCGAAGGTTTTAAGATGATATTGACATATGTTGTCCATGTTTATGACTTATGACTTCTACTATCTGATATGATGTTTAAACTTGGAAAATTGCATTATTTCAAATGAAAATGTCTTTTTTTGCATATTTCTAATGTTTTGTGCATGGCTACCATATTTAGTGCATTTTTGTGCTAACCCTTACTTTTCCTACATTTTTCCCATGTGTAGGGTCCGGCACTAGAGGTTATCATACTTGTGGCTAGAGCTTGGATTTGCTTCTTTCCCGAGCTTGGTGAGTCCTCATGGTTTCGAGGACGGATTTGTTGTCTTTAGTTTCTTTCATGTACTTTCCCTTTTCGGACATGTTGTGTGGGCTAGGCCCTATTTCATTCAAGTATTTTAATAGATGACTATATTGAGACACGCCTAGACTTCCTCTTTCTCTTATGAAAAACTTTTAAGACTTGAAATGTGTTTTACTCTTTATTGTTTTATTCTTATGTTATGAAAGCTAAATGGCTTGTATTGAGTACTTCAGGATTCTATAAGCCTTGTTACCTCTAGGGGGTACCCTTGGATTGTGAAAAATTCGTAAGTCAATCCCTGTCGTAAATGAGTTTCTAGAAGATCTTCTCAGAATCCCTCCCGAAGGGAAATGGACTTTGTAATAGATCTCCTTCTGAATACCCATCCTATTTCAGTTCCTCAATACAGAAAGGCTCCGGGTGAGCTAAAGGAATTGAAAGAACAATTGAAAGACCTTCTAGATAAAGGCTTCATCAGACCTAGTATCTCTTCATAGGAGCTCCAGTGTTGTTCATACGAAAGAAAGATAGTTCTCTCAGTTTGTGCATTGAATATCATCAGTTAAACTAAGTCACAATCAAGAAAAGGTATCCCATTGTAAAACCCTGTAACCTGAAATTCATTTGTGACTCATAAACACCAATGCATAGGTTTGATATGGGGAAGTATAACATTGCAAATGGTTAAGAATACCATGTAACCCTTATATTACGTCATTTGAATGGTTAAACATAAGTTTTATTCCAAGAAGATCATTAAAGAAAAGATTCAAGTTTTAAGGTTCATTGTGGAGGAATACTACAAATGATCTCACTTATCTGATAACTTTGAACGAGCATATCTCCTAATATATAATGAGTTAGAGGACCTACAACCTATAAAATTAAATGTATTTTAGTGTAGTTTCCAGCAAAAAAAAACTACTATTTAAAACCACATGGGAGTAAAAATTTATGTTCATTCTACGACAGACGCGCACACTGCCTAATCACTGCGGGACATGTGGCACTTTAGAGATTGTCTGCCAAAATTGTTGTTTTTATATTGTAGGTTTGGGATATCCTTTTTCACATACTCAAGAACTATTAAGGACTGGTTTCAAGTTATATTTTAATTTCTTTCTCATCTCCAATCCTCCAAAGTTTAAGGTAAGTTGGTTTCTTCAAAAATCAAGTGTCTTCCGCTCCATAGACCTATAGATATACTTAGCTAAATTTTTTTCTTGAAGGAGAAAGTATTGTTCTTGAAGAGTAGAAATGAGCAGGGGCTGATTTTCTTAGATATATAGGTATGACTCCTTTTCTATCTCCATAAATAGTATTTTAAGGATTCATTAAGTATAATTTACAGGTAGAATTCATGAGACAGTGATAGGAAACTATGAGTCCATGTTTTACCCACGGTAGTTCATGTTTTTGGCGAGGAGGGAGTTTCTAGAAGGGTGTGTGGCCTGTTGTTTTGACAAGATGAGGGGTGAATGATATTGTATTGGGGAAGTAAGCTGGTTACGATAAAATGGAAGGCTAAGTATAGAAAACGCGACTCTTATAGTTCTTGAAGTTTGTTGCTCGCCAAGTGTTTGATGAAATGCCTAAATTGCTAAGAATATGTTGTATCTTGTTATTTGATCTCCTATTATTTCAATTTATGGCATTAGTTTTCTACCAACTTAAATTATGGGCCTATAAGAAATTTGACGTCGTTGACAAAGAACTCGTGGGATGGTGTTCGGAGGAAATGAGTTTGACTTTTTATATAAATTGTGGATGATTAAGGGGGTTGGTTCTTTATGGTTAAAGAATTGAGGAGTAATACTGAACATGTGAATAATTCATGACCCTACATGGAAAGTAGTGAAAGAGAATGGTGTGGCGATACACCATTTATCTATAGTAATTGTTGAGATTGTCGCTCGTGAACTATTATTGTGTTTTCGGCCTTGTTGTGCTTCTTGATTAGTTTCTTGTGGTATCCTTTTATGATGTTATGTTACAGATAAAGTTTTCAGCAAAGGAGTTTGACGAGGTAAGAGAGTAAGTCCTGATGTAAGGTACATAAAGCTAAAATTTCTTACGCCATTAAGGCACAACCTAAAGTCGCATGTTCTTTCAATAAATGTCATCAGAGATTATATGATACTTGAAAGAAAGTTATACTACTTTATAATCCCTCTCATGATTGAGTCCTAAACCTCTCATTTTAGCATTCTTACATTTCTACTTGTTATTTAGTCTGCTTTTCATACTAGTACATGTGTTGTATGTACTGACGTCCCTATTGTTGTGGTGCTTTATTTCTATCACTATCGGCTCAGGTATTCACGACAACAAATATTTCAAGTAGACCAGAGACTTCCAATTTAGCAGTTGGTAAGCTCCATCTCTACCTGGAGCTATCAGATATTTAAAGCCTACATTTTACTATGTATGTACATATGTCAGAATAGTCATTTTGGGGCCTTGTCGCTACTAGTTATCAAGTTCTCAGTACTCTTCTGAGGCTTCTTAGACTTAGTTTTGTTTTCGTTATAAAGTAGACTGGTGGGCCCTTTTGTTATATATGTTTCAGTATGTGTCTTGATATAGGTTCCGCTGCTTATGAGTCTACAGCTTTGGCATGAGTTTAGTATAGATAATTAGCAAGTGCTTACTTATATCCTTGATGTCCTCCCCTTTCTAGTTGGGGCGTGAGTTGGTATCAGAGAACAAGGTCCAAGTGTCCCAGGATTCTATGATGCTTTGTCTAGTAGGACCTTTCTTATAAATGTGTTACGCGGCATATTTATAATTTAGGGACTACATGGGCATTTAAGGATTCAACTTTCTTTCATGAGCTAGATCGTGCGATAGAGCTAAGTCATAGAAAGTTAATTTTAACTCAAATGTAACTAACCTCGTACTTGTACCACACACTTTAAATGTAACTAACCTCTTCATTCCCCACCTACTTTATATCAAAACTACCAAACATCATCACTCTCATGCTTTCCTTCCTTTTGGTCACGACGTTCATCTCAAATTCAAGTTTAATGTTTATTACTAAACCTGAATATCAATATGATTACTCACTTACTATACTAAGTTACAACAATTAGAAACAAATTAATAAACACTCGCCCACTAAAAGCTTATGACATGTGGTCAATCTCTATCTCTCTGTCTACATACTTACGAATTATCATCACATTCAATTTCACGACTTAAGTACTATTTACTCATTGTATATACATCATTGCCTAATTAGTTCTATAGCCCTTTGAATATTATGGACTTTCCCATAAAGATCATAAGCCTATCTTAGAGCTATCACCTCATGAATACTCATGCTCTACTATTCAACACCTACACTTGGTCCATACTAACACAATGACAAAATCATCATAACCTCATTTCTAGTTAAAGCATGTTGTAACTCATCCTAACTAGTAACTCTTACTCTACCTCATATCATTAAAACTACATACACTCAACACACTTCTTAGTCTACACATAATGGAAAACTACTCATTAATAACTCACTAGGTGCATGAGTGTAACGATATAATTTGCCTCATCACTATCTTCCTTTCTTAGATTGCTATACATCGGCACGCATTCTTCTAACTCTGGGATCTTTTACTACTATTGTTTATAACCTCATAACTCATACTATCTTTTCGAGTGAAAAATACTACCTAAGAACTCTAAATCATACTATCCTCTTAAAATTCTCTGTTGAATAAGGTTTAGAGAAGAGATTCTGGGAGTACATCTAACTTTAGCTTGAACACACGTAGCATATGAATCAGAGTACATTATTTCAAATCTGAACACTTAAACTGAATCACGAGCTTCTCTCTATCCCCTTTGGGATCTCATGACTTTCTCAAAAAAAATTGGTAAGAGCAATTGATAAGGATATGGCATTGATTTTCAACTAAGTTGAGTATGAGGGGTAGTCGATTGGATATGAGAAATGCAAGAGTACGAATAAGTTTCTTATGACCTAGTTCTACTACATGATTTAGATTACGAAAGAAGGGAAAGTTTTCTAAAATGTCTGTAGTCTCTCATATATAGAAGTGGGGCCCTCACAACCATAAAAAAGATCCTATTGACACGGCTTCATAGACAACCTAGGACACTTGAACTATATTCTCTGATACCAAGTTGGACACGACCCGCGACAACACCTTAGACATGGCTGGCACTCGAGAACCATTGTTGGTCCCAAAGTGAACCCTCATCCTGGCTGACTACAAGCAGAAGACTAACTCAAGCATACATAAGCATCAAATTGAAAAAAAATATTAAAAAATAGTTTACTAAATCTCAAACTTCACTGAGTATGAAATATATATTTTAAGTAAAATATCTGAAACTGAAAGACTCTCCAAATCTATTTATCTAGGAATCCTTTATTATACAAAGATGAGTGTCAGGACAAGACCTACAACTCTTCAAATGAACTACTACTAACAACTAATAAAACTAGAGTACTATGAAAAAAAGGAGGTCTTACTCATAAGTAAACGACCATATGAAGTGATCTCCGCATACTCTTGTTGAGTATCCTAATAACTTGTATATACATCATTAAAATATACAGGTTGAATGACATCAGTACATTAAATGTATGAGTATGTAATATAGTTGAATAACAAAAAACTGAAAGAAAGGACTGCAATAGATATCAATGTACTCAAGTTGAATGCAAAGAAATAAAGTAGTTAAATCATTTAAAGCTTTACAAAATATTTTCTCATATCTAAACTGAACATAATAAGTAATATATAAAAATACACTTTAACTCTATTTGGAGATTCTCTAAACGGTAACTATCAATATGAGCTATGTGATGATACAACGTCTCGCTCACACTGCCAAAACTGTCCTATACCTTGCCAGGGTATAGAACATCGTCAACTAACTGGATCCACTAAGCTATGCTTAAAAGTAATAAGGAATAATCTAAGAAGTATGACCTTTTACCCATGTTGGCATACATGGTTTATGGCGCCTGTGAGTTGTCTGAACTCGCCCCCATATTGCTGCTCCATACTATTCCCAATAATATATACTTATGCTCTTATGTTTAAAAAATATAACTCTTCCCCTGGTTTGAGATAATTTCTCAAACTACCCTCTTAAAAGAGGTAACTGCTCTTGCAATAACTTTTGAACGCATAACTAATTAGAAAATCTCACTTTCTTTTTTATCAATGTAAAAATTGATGCCTCTAGGAATACATAGTTCCCTTATACTCACACTTGAAAACTCTTTATAAAAAACCTTTAAAAATCATATTATAATATTATCATTGATGACTCAAGAAGTCATACTACATAAACATTGATGGTATATCTAGATACCATACTGCTTAAACATTGATGGCATACTAGATTGTCATACTAATCATGTTTTAGAAACTCTATTCTCAAATCTCACTATTACTTTCTCAAAACCCACTTTAAGAACTCAATTGTTGGCTTCAAATAAAGCGTTCCAAAATTTATAACTAAATAAGGTTCATTCTGAAATATAGACATGAACAAATCAACTCAAGGATCACAATAACAATATAAAAACTCAATAATTACGAATAGAATTTTTAAAAGAAACATGAACTAAAGAACTCATAGTCGACTTATCTCAAGAATACTCAAATCTAGGCTCTATACCCCTGGCAAGGTATATTGGTTCCTCTCGATGGGGAGTATATATTGGATTCTACATTTAGCTCACGTGATTGTATCGGTTAATAGTATCTCCCATAGTTAGACTCTTAGTGCATTGACTAGGTTTTCAGCATTTACTTCAGTAATCAGTCAGCATGTTATCTTAATGATTAGTACTAGGTCATATTGCATTCATTTTAGTTTTCAGTTATACTTTAGTACATATCTATATCCTTGTTCAGATTATATCATTGCTTAGTTATGCATTGTTCAACTAGTGTATTGTGTTCAGCTTAGCATATATATTCGGCATGCTCACTACATTCCAAGTAGTGACACATACTTTGCACTACATCCATTCATGATGTAGGTTCAGGCATTCATCATTCAGATCACGCTTAGTTTGATCTCAGTCCGACTTCAGCGGCTTTAATGGTGAGTCCTCATGCTTCGAGAACAATAAATATGCTTTATCTTTTTGTCTTTATTTTTAGTTTCAATCTTACTAGAGTTAGGTGGGGGCATGTCCCAGCAACTCAATTCAGTTAGAGGCTTTTCAGACATAGTAGTAGATTCAACTCGAGTCGTTAAGTGTTGTTTCAATCCACACTAAAATCTTATTATATCTTAGATATTCAGACTAGTTGGTTTTTCCCCATTTCAAATATACATTGTTTTTAGTTTCCACATAGTACATGATTTACTTAGTTATTTTTCAGTAAGCTTGTTATATGCTAGTCTCAGGGTTGACTTGGGGTCACTCGTGATCCTAGGTCCCGTGTTACGTCTACGGAGCAGCATCGTGGCGTGATAATATATACATATATATATATATATATTATTATATAGTAAACATTTTTGTTTCAAGCTTTATCTTTATTATTATTATTATTATTTTGGTTTAATTTCATTCCTTATTTATTAATAAAATATAATTTGAACCCTTACTATATATGAATAAGTATAAATAATTTATAGTTAGTTGATATATGTTCGTTTGATCTCTTTACTTATGAATATATAGAACTACATAATTACTTTATATTTAGGGTGATATACTTCTCAAATTAATTCAAATATATAGATGGAAAAATTACTTGTATGGGTACATTTTGATAAATAATTACTTATGTTTGTGATACTTTTTAATTATTACAATTTATAGTGATACATAGAAATACTATAATAAATCTACATTATGTATTAAAGAGAAGTATTATGCAATATATATGTATTATAACTATTTTAAAAAAAATTATATTATTCTTGTTTAGTAAGAAATTGACACTCTATATTATAAATATACTAAAATAGGTGATAAATGTATTGTCTATCAATAAAACTTGTATTATATGTGTTCTATAAATTATTCTCTGTAATATGTATTAAAAGTATATTATAAATATATTAAAAGTGATCAAGTAAAACAAATGTTATTGCTATAAATGGTAAATATTTTTCAATATAGTATATTTATGTAAGTTTCCTATATATATTTCTTATAGGAAGAAACCAAATCAAACATGTTAATCAATTCAAAATGAAATATATTGTGTCACATACATCAAAGAATGTTGAAAATCTTACGGAAAATACATTCTCCATGAGTACATGTATGATATTCACGAAAGCTTGGGGTGTGTCAGAGACTTTCCTTAAGGATATTTCACTGTATATAGGTGTATCCCCCACGATTCAATAAACATTTCTAGTAGAATAAATAAAATAAAAATAATCATAAAAAAGTCTTTTATAAAGTAAATACATGACATATGTTTTCTCGTAATTTAACGTCAAAGGTCCTTGAAAGAATAAACCCATACTATACTTTCTACCATGAAATTAATTCATTATGCCTTTTTATGTGTAGAATAATTACTTTTTTTAAATCTACATACACTTTCAATTTCATTTATATTATATAGTAAATGGAGATGAGATGAAAATAAATACATGAAATATGGCTCAAGGAGTTAGAAAAGTTGTCTATGGTTTTGTCAAACCTAATCAATTAAGTCAAAATCATTTTTATATTAAGAAATTCATCAATTAAAGAAAAAGATCAAATTTTAAATTTAAAAAAAAACACAATTTCTTTTCTTGGATAGTGATACTTTAATCTCTTACTTTTAACTAATATTATTAATTTTTGTCAATGTGAATTTTTTTTTATCCATGTTGAATGTCATATAGCAATGTTTTGTTTCAATGAAAGAGAGATTAGTGTATTACACACATTACTGAGGTGTGATTTTTCAAATAATTTTGTAATAGTTTAGGTATGAAACTTCAAAAAAGGATAATCTTTAATATGTAGGAAAACATTTTTCAAATACTATTTTTCAACTTTTTTCATATTCGACTGGTAAGAATTTTTCAAACATGGGTTGTGGTGCCATGGTGAGACTAGAGCATCAAGTTCGAGCCTTGGGTATGAAGAAAATATTATTAGGAGTGCCACCCCTATATGGGCCCTTTAGTACTTCAATGTAGGCTCTAGATACCGAGTGGAAATCCTAAAAAATGATTGGTGAGAATGATTTGGAAAGAATGATCCTTAAAAATGAAAAAGTAAAAAGAAGAGAAAAACTCTTCTAATTTAAGTAGGTAAAACAACTGACATACCACATTTATTAAGTCCTCCACAACCTCGAACACACCTCATCCTACCCTTACCCTTGTATTCCCCACTACACCCCTACCCGGCCCCAACCTCATTTCCAATAGGATTATATACAGATAAATTTAAGATAATATTTTTTACTTACATATCGATCAAAAGAACTTACTTATTTCCGTTCATTTGGAACACACCCAAAGAGGTATAATGTAGTACCAACAGACCCAAAATGTTATTCCAAAATATATCATCAAAGGGTACATAAGGTTAGAAGCTAATTGAATATATACATTTTTTTCGTTAAGCCTTCTAATTAAATACATAATTTTGAAAACTACTAAATTATGGTACATAATTATTAATGTAATACCACATATGCTAGAATTACCAAAATACATATTTCAGAAGTTGTAGGTGCCACGGAAGGGCACCACCCACAGACCGTAGAGGACCCATGGTCCGTCCTAGTTGTATGTGTTTTACCACCGGCAGCCTCTCCTAGAAAATGCCTAGGAAAATCAGTTTAGGGTCAGCCCACACCAGGACATACGAACCGTAGGTTAGGCCACAGTCTGTGGTCTAGGGCCGTGGGTCAGACCCCAACTTTCAGTCCCAGAACCCCCATCGACGGTTGGCAGTACAGACCGTTGGTCCATCCATGGTCCGTCAATCTTGTCCGTCGGTGACCCCCGACAACTTTTATATCAGGTGTCGTTTGGTCTTTCCCTATGTGGGTAACCCCTAAACTATGTGGTTTTGTGAGTTTTAGCCAAGTAACTAAATTAGAACTTACCCTAGCCAACTCATTCTCCAAAAATTCATCAAATTGATGGAAAAGAAGGAGAGAGAGTCCACCAAGCCCTAGTCCAAGAATACAGGAATGTTTCATCTGTTCTAGCCCCGAAATCAAAATATTTCTCCATGAAATTCATCACCAGGTATGTGGGATTTCACTAGTGGGTTCATCTCACCCATTAGGTTCCTAGAATCCAGACAGATTCTTGATTCTCTACACCATGCTTAGACCTAGGGTTTCTAGAATTTCAAATTTATGTTATGATTCAATAGTTAGACTAATCCAAATAGGATTATCATGTTTCCGTGGAATTATTTCTCATTTCTTGCTTGAAACTCAAAACCCTAGTTGTTTAGATTCGTTTAGTTCATGAATTACACTTGCTATGTCAATTTATTCAGTTATACATGCCCCAGTTAAGAATGTTTCATTATCAATATATTAATGTTGCATTTTTAGTTAGAATGTCAGTATTTTTGAGTTATTCGGTATTACAAAAATTCAGTCATAATGTTTTAATCACATAATCAGTTGGGAGTAGGCTTCATACCAAGTGGACTAAGGGTCAGTCACCCTCATAGTCCTAGAACTAGGTGCCCCCATAGGTAAGTCCCCTCTGTGGGAATTATACATAGAGATCACGCCAGTCATCCCTCTATACCCTTGGCAAGCTATATTGGGTCCTTTCTATGGGGTGTATACATCGAACTTTACATTTAGCTCATGTGGTTTTATGTCGGTTATTAGTAGCTCCCACAGACAGACTATAGTGTATAGACCAGGTTATCTGTTAAAGTTCAATATTCAATTTTAATATGTTATTATAAACTTGATCACTTCACTTTGTTAGCTCATATTCAGCACGTTTATCATCATTTTTATGTTTATCTTATATCATTGATTTGTATGCTCTATTTCAGTTATGTTATATTGTTCAGTTTTATTCTATTATGCATGATCAGTACCTTCAAGTACTAATGCATACTCTGCACTACATCTTTTTGTGATGTAGGTTCAGGTCCTCAGTATCCATATCATGCATATATCGATGCCCGATCTCCAATTAAGCAACATCAATGATGAGTCCTCATTCTTTAAGGATGAGTGACATGTTATCTTTCCGTTTTCAGTCATCTAGTTTCAGTTTTTCTAAAGTTAGCTGGGACATGTCACAACATTTCTAGTCAGTAGAGTCTTTTATTATGACATAGTTTAGATTCAACTTTAGTATTTGAGTTATAGTTCATTATCTTAAAATCTTGTTCAGTTATATATATTCACACTTAGAATGGTTATTCCCCATCATTTCATTTTACGATATGTTTCTAGCTTACGGACAGTATGTCTATTATGTTTAAAATTTTTAAGTATGTTTATGATATGCCAACAGGGTTAGCTTGGGGCCACTACTGATCGTAGGTCCCGTGTCTGTGTCCTAAGGGTAGCTTCGGGGCGAGACAAACTTAGTATCAGAGCACTAGGTTTAAGAGTCCTAAGATGTCTAAAAAGCCACATTAAGTAGAGACCTTTTCTTCGGTGTAAAGTGCACCACATCTAATGAGAGGGAGGATACAAAGTGTTTTAAGATGCTAGTTGTACGAATGCTAGTTGTAGATCAGTGGCTATCAGGGTTCGTTATTTTTTTAAGATGAGTCTGCCTGAGTTTTTGGGGTCACAAATTGGTGAGGATCCCTAAAACTTCATAGATGAGGTGAAGAAGTTCTTTGGAGTGACGCAAGTGACTAGAAATGATAGGGTGGAGTTAGCATCCTACCAGCTTAAGGATGTAGCTCACATCTGGTTTACTCATGGAAAAAAAAAATAGGGGTACCGATGCAATTCCTATCACTTGGGAGTTCTTTAATCAGACTTTTCTGGACAGGTTCTTCCCAAAAGGGTTAAGGGAGCATGTCGGTCCAAGAGTATGGACTCAAGGTCACCTAACACTCTAGGTATGCTCCTCACATGGTTGCAAATTCCAGGGCTCAAATGAACAAGTTTCTCTATGGGGTATCCGACTTACTAAAAACATAGTGTAGAAATGCTATGGTGCAGGAAAATAAGAACATCTCTAGGCTCATGACTCATGCTCACCAGGTTGAGGGAGATAAGCTTAGGGAACATGCTAAGGATAATGAGAAGGCTAGGATAGGAAACTATGAGCATTCTCAACAGAAATAAGGTTGAGGAAATCACTCGGAGTTTCAGAAAAAGTCTTTAGCTCCAGCAGCTTCATTAGCTAGTGTTCCATCTTCAAGATTTTGACAGAATCATATAAGTAGGGCATCAGTCTCTAAGTCTCACGGGAGTATTTTAGGCACCAGAACCTACCCAACTTGTCCAAAGTGTAGTCGGAACCATCTGGGCAAGTGTCTTGTAGGAAAGGAAGGATGTTTTACATCTGGTCAGTCTGGCCACAGGTTGAAAAATTGACCTTCTTCTAAACAGGGTCAATGAGGCAATAATGGTAGGGCTTTGTCTACAACTTTAGCAGCACTAGTAGGTCGCCCAACTCAATAGGGTAACTCATTTAGAACAGGTGGTGGCCAGCGCCAAAATAGGTTGTATGCTCTTCAGGCTCACCAGGATCAAGAAGATTCTCTTGATGTGGTCACTGGTATGTTACGAGTCTTTTACTTAGATGGTTATACTTTGTTAGATTCAGGAGCTAGTCTTTCCTTTGTAACTCCATATGTAGCAGTCAACTTCGATACTAGTCCAGAAACTCTTTCAAAACCCTTCTAAATCTCTACTCCAGTCGGTAACCCAGCTAGCTATAGCTAGATAGGTATACAAAATTTATCCTGTCACAATCTCTTAGAAATTCACCTCAGTAGTTTTTGTTGAGTTAGAAATGGTAGACTTCGATTTCATTCTAGGCATGGATTGGTTACATTCCAGTTAAGCTTCACTCGATTATAGAACTAGGATAGTTCGTTTTCAGTTTCCATACTAGCCAAACTTAGAATTGAAGGGTAGTAGCTTAGCGCCTATGGGTCGATTAATTTCTTACCTTAAGGCCAGAAAGATGATCTCTAAGGGTTATCTCTATCATCTAGTTCGGGTTAAGGATTCAAGCTCCGAAACCCCAACTCTTGAGTCAGTTCCAGCTGTTAATGAGTTCCTTGAAATGTTTCCATAAGATATTCCCAGAGTTCATCCTGAAAGAGAAATCGACATTGGAATTGATCTCCTTCTAGATACCTAGCCAATTTCTACCCCTCCTTACAAAATGTCACCAACTGAGCTTAAGGAATTGAAACAATAGCTGAAAGACCTTCTAGATAAAGGCTTCATAAAACCTTGTATTTCCCCATATGGTGCACCAGTGTTGCTCGTGAAAAAAAAAGATGGGTCTCTTAGGATGTGCATTCTTTATAGACAGTTTAACAAGGTCACAATATAGAATAAGTAGCCTATCCCCAGGATTGATGAGTTGTTCAACCAACTTCAGGGTTCTAGTCATTTCTAAAAGATAGACCTCAGGTCTGGTTATCATCAGCTCAGAGTCTAAGATAAGGACATTCCGAAAAATGCCTTCAGAACTCGGTATAGTCATTATGAATATGTAGTTATGTCATTTGGACTAACCAATGTTCCTGATGCTTTTATGGATTTGATGAACAATGTGTTCAAACATTATTTGGACGTGTTCGTTGTCATCCTTATTGATTATATCCTCATTTACCTAGGAATGAGGAAGAACATGCGACTCATTTCAGGGTTGTCCTGCAAACTCTCAAAGATTGCCAGTTATTTGCTAGGTTTAGCAAGTGTGAGTTTTTGTTGCGATATTTTGCTTTCCTTTGGCATATAGTGTCTAGTGAAGGGATCCAAGTTGATTTTCAGAAAATAAAAGCAGTGAAACAATGGCCCAGACCTACCTCTTCTACAACTATTACTCAGTTAGCTCATATTCTGCATGTTTAGCATATTCTTCATGTTTATCTTATATCATTGATCAGTATGCTCTATTTCAGTTATGTTATATTATTCAGTTTTATTCTATTTTGCATGATCAGTACCTTCAAGCACTGATGCATACTCTACGCTACATCTTTTTGTAATGTAGGTTCAAGTCTTCAACATCCATATCACGCATAGATCGGTGCCTGATCTCTAGTTCAACAACATCAATGGTGAGTCCTCATTCTTTGAGCACGAGTGATATGTTATCTTTCCATTTTCAGTCTTTTAGTTTCAGTTTTTCTATAGCTGGGTACATGTCACAACATCTCTAGTTAGTAGAGGCAATTCTTATGACATAGTTTAGATTTAACTTTAGTATTTGAGTTATAATTCATTGTCTTAAAATCTCGTTCAGTTATGTATAGTCACTGTTAGAATTGGTTATTCCCCATCATTTTATTTTACGATATGTTTCTAGCTTACGGACAGTATGTCTAGTATGTTTTAAATCTTTAAGTATGTTTATGATATGTCAGCAGGGTTAGCTTGGGGTCACTCGTGATCGTAGGTCCCGTGTCTGTATACTAGGGGTAGTTTCTGGGCATGACAAACTTAGTACAGACCACTAGGTTTAAGAGTCCTAAGATCTCTTGAAAGTCGCATTAGATAGAGACCTTTTCTTGGATATGAAGTGCACCACATCTAATGAGAGGGAGGAAACAAAGTGTTTTTGGAAAAATTCACTTTCTTGATATTCTTATCGTGCGTAAAGTATGATCTCTTTCTAATCCATCGTTATGCGTTTCAGATTAGTCTTCCTCATAGAGTTTACAGAAGGAATGTGAATGCATGCAACGCTAACGCATCTCCTCCAGTCCTACATCATGTTGTTTCGAATGGTGAGTTTCGAAATGCCATTCAACTTTTGGCTCAAAGTGTGACTAACCATAACAACCAATAGGTTCTAGTTCCTACAAATGCTAGTTGTAGATCAGTGGTAGCCAGGGTTCGTTATTTTTTAGGATGAATCTGCCTGAGTTATTGGGGTCATAGATTGGTGAGGATCCCCAAAACTTCATAGATAAGGTGAAGAAGTTCTTTGGAGTGATGCAAGTTACTAGAAATGATAGGGTGGAGTTAGCATCCTACTAGCTTAAGGATGTAGCTCACATTTGTTTTACTCAATGGAAAGAAAATAGGGGTACCGATGCAATTCCTATCACTTGGGAGTTCTTTAATCAAACATTTCTGGACAGGTTTTTCCCAAGAAGGTTGAGGGAGCATGTCGGTCCAAGGTTGCATGTCGGTCCAAGAGTATGGACTCAAGTTCACCTAACACTCAAGGTATGATCCTCACATGGTTGCAAATTCCAGGGCTCAAATTAACAAGTTTCTATATGGGGTATCTGACATAGTAAAAACATTGTGTAGAAATGCTATGTTGCTGGAAAATATGAACATCTCTTGGCTCATGACTCATGCTCAGCAGGTTCAGGGAGATAAGCTTAGGGAACATGCTAAGGATAATTAAAAGGCTAGGACAAAAAACTATGAGCATTCTCATCAGAAATCGCTCGGAGTTTCGGCAAAATTCTATATCTCCAACACCTTCATCAGCTAGTGTTCCATCTTCCAGATTTCGACAGGATCAGAAAGGTAGGGCAACAGGCTCTAAGTCTCACGGGAGTATTTCAGGAACCAGAACCTACCCAACTTGTCCAAAGTGTGGTAGGAACCATCCAGGCGAGTGTCTTGCAGGAAAGTAATGATGTTTTGGGTATGGTCATTATGGCCACAGGTTGAAAAATTGACCTTCTTCTAAACAGGGTCAATGAGGTAATAATGGTAGGGCTCTGTCTACAACTTCAGCAACACCAGCAGGTCGCCCAACTCAATAGGGTAACTCATTTCGAACAGGTGGCGGTCAACGCCAAAATAGGTTGTATGCTCTTCAGGCTCACCAGGATCAAGAAGATTCTCCTGATGTGGTCACTGGTACGTTACGAGTCTTTTACTTAGATGGTTATACTTTGTTAGATTCAGGAGCTACTCTTTCATTTGTAACTCCACATGTAGCAGTCAACTTCGATGTTTGTCCAGAAACTCTTCCAGAACCCTTCTCAGTCTCTACTCCAGTCGGTGAACCAGTTATAGCTAGACAGGTCTAGAAAAATTATCCTGTCACAGTCTCTCAGAAATTCACCTCAGCAGATCTTGTTGAGTCAGAAATGGTAGACTTCGATATCATTCTAGGCATGGATTGGTTACATTCATCTTATGCCTCAGTCGATTGTAGAACTAGGATTATTTGTTTTCAGTTTTCAGACTAACCAATCATAAAATGGAAGGGTAGTAGCTTAGCGCCTATGGGTCGATTAATTTCTCACCTTAAGGCCAGAAAGATGATATCTAAGGTTTAGCTCTATCATCAAGTTCAGGTTAACGATTCAAGCTTCAAAACCCCAACTCTTGAGTTAGTTCCACTAGTTAATGAGTTCCTTGAAGTGTTTCCAGAAGATCTTCCCAGAGTTCCTCCCGAAAGGGAAATCGTCTTTGCGATATGTTGCTTTCCTTGGGCATATAGTGTCTAGTGTAGGGATCCAAGTGGATTTTCAGAAAATAGAAGTAGTGAAATAATGGCCCAGACCTACCTCTCCTACAGATATTAGAATTTTCTTGGGTTTAGTTGGTTATTACTCAGTTAGCTCATATTCAGCATGTTTAGCATATTTTTCATGTTTATCTTATATCATTGATCAGTATGCTCTATTTCTGTTATGTTATATTATTCACCTTTATTCTATCCTATATGCTCAGTACCTTCAAGTAATGACGCATACTCTGCGCTACATCTTCTGGTGATGTAGGTTCAGGACCTCAGCATCCAGATCACGCATAGATCAGTTCTTGATCTTTAGCTCAGTAGCATTAGTGGTCAGTCCTGATTCTTTAAGGATGAGTTACATATTATCTTTCCGTTTTCACTCTTTTAGTTTCAGTTTGGTTAGAGTTAGCTGGGGACATGCTACAACATCTCTAGTCAACAAAGCCATTTATTAAGACATAGTTTAGATTCACCTTTAGTAATTGAGTTATAGTTCATTGTCTTAAACTCTTGCTCAGTTATATATATTATGACTTAGATTGGGTATTCCCCAGCATTTCATTTTATCACATGTTTCTATCTTTCGCACACAATGTCTATTATGTTGAATTTTTTTAAGTATTCTTATGATATGCCAATAGGGTTAGCTTGGGGTCACTCGTGATCTTAGGTCCCATGTCCGCGTCCTTGGGGTAGCTTCAGGGCATGACAATTAAAAGGACATGACTTTGTGCAATAACGTTGTTTGTATCTTCTCAAATCAGTGCATAGTTTATCATCAAGAAATCCCCCACGGAATGTTGTCCTCCATTTTGTCACGACCTAGGGGTACACCCTAGATGTTACTAGGCGTATAGAACCCCGAAAGAATCCATACAAGATCCTTAGTCATCATAACATAAGAAATAGAACAATAAGAGTAAAACAACAATTAAGACCAAAACAGTTTTATAGAAAAATAGAAGTCTAACTCATGTCTCAACATAACCATCTATTATCATCAAATGAAAGTTGGTATATCCCATATATCATGTTCAAAAAGAAAATACGAAGGTGAAACTACAATAAGGAAAGTCCGTCCCCGAACCATGAGGACTCACCAAGTTCGGAATGAAATCAAAGTCCAAGCTCTAGCCACTAGAAGGGAAACTCTGCTTGTCGGACCCTACATTTGGGAAAAATCTTTGCAAGAGTATGTGTTAGTACAAGAGTTCACGAAGTATGATAGGTATGAATAAAAACATTTAAAACATGTTGTCACGCCTCAAATTCCATTAAGGCAGACAGGCACTCGATGCCCTAACGGCCCGAGAGAACCAACATGTGACATGTGCTTACTATGCATGTAACTATGAATGTTTTGTGACAACTTCACGAGGGACACAACGATATGAACCGACATAAGTAGACCCAAAACTTATATACAAGACTTGGCCATTGAGGCCACAACTGGATAAGATGCAACTGAACCATATACATAAGTCTACAAAGCCTCTAAAAGATAGAAACCCTTAGAGTAGGTCGGGACAGACCCCGCCTTACCCCTAGCTACGATATAATACCAAAATGAGTCTACCAAGGGCTCAGTAAAGCTCCGAAGCAATCTGGAGCTCACCAAAAGTAGCTGAGTGTCGTATGCTTCTACTGAGGAGGTCTACTAGTGAGAGTACCTGTGCCTGCAGCATGAAATGCAGCGTCCCCCGCGAGGGACGTCAATACGAAAAGTGTACTGAATATGTAAGGCAACTACATATATAAAAATAAGAGTTCAAACGAAACCAGGTATCAACGTATAAGTGCATAAATCAGAATAGGAGGCTGCCTCTGTTAACTCTGGTGGGGTCGTGTATGTTACATTCTTGTCTTTACCTTTATGTGTGTTATGCTCTTTATAACGCATGTGATATAAGTGACCAGCTGATCAGTGGTAGAAGAGGATGACCCATGCTAGGCATTTTAACCCCTGGGATGCGGTCCTCAACATTGCACAAATCGGGATCGGCCCATGCTAGGCTTTCTCCCCTGAGCTGCCACCCTTCTATACCCATTGGGATCGGCCCATGCTACGCTTTCGCCCCTGAGCTGCCACCCATAGTTATACATATTGCTTCACTTAGATTCTTTAATCTTTGAGATTGTTGTTTTGGTGGTCACAATCATTTTTGAGATTTGGAAATACGAAACAGTAGTAGGAGACATGAAAATAATACTTTAGGACAATAGCTACTATATAAGGAGCTATGTAACATTAATGCATTACTTGAGAGCTTGAATGACACAATTGACTTCAATTGACTATAGAGTACTGAACGTGTAACTAAGTAATTATGTACACTTAGGAGGGGGGGATATTGGTAGCTATTTGGATATCGTACATTGCCACTATGTTTCCTTTACTAGGAATAGAACTTAGGAAATTCACTTATTGACATTAATCGCAAGTATCAGATTTCATGCCAAGGAATATGGAATCGAATCACCCTACATACCTTATTTTCTGACCAATACCACTGTCACAATTCAACCTCCCTTCATGGATGCTAATCTACAATATAAGTCACAATTAAGCTAATGTCAGCAGCTAATCAAGGCCCTAAAAATAGTAGTTAACACTTGACGGAAAGTAGGCCCATACAACCCTTGCACCAATGGTGAACCACCACACCCTTCTTCTATACATTAATACAACTTCATACATCCTTTTCCAAGATACCCAAACAGCCCCCAACAACAATATACATAAGGCAGCCACTATCAATCCCTAAAAAAATTTCAGCATAATAGGAAATTATTAACTCAAATATTTATCACCATCTATTAGTTCTTGATAAATATATACAAAATTCCCACCCCAAATCTGTATTTAAAGAGAGGAAAAAATGGGCAGTAGTCTTACCTTAGTTTCTAGGAACTTATCCTCTAAAGTTGTACTCCAAGAACTGAAACTCTCCTTCAAAATTTTACTTGAAAATGGGGCAATACTTAAGGAACCAAGGTTTTCTAGGGCTGCTGATTGAAGCCAAGAGAGACCAAGAGAGAAACTTAAGAAATCTGAAAATTTTGCAAGTTAAAAATGAAGCAAAAGATATAATCTTTATCCCTTTAAAAAGGAGGTGTAATGGCCGAATTTCTTGACTAATTTTGGCCATATATTGTCAAGTAGGTGACCCACCTACTTGGCCCCACCTACTTGGCCTTTTAACTTGGGCTTTTGGGAACTTCAACACTTGCTGGGCCCTACTCCTAATTATCCCTCTATTTATGTCAATTTGGGCCATAATTAATGCAAGTAGGTGGTCCACCTATTTGGACTTTTCACTTGGGCCTTTTTGGGCTTAAGACTATTGGGCCTTGGCTGTCCATTTTTCCCTTATCCTTCTACTCAACTTGGGCCAAATTAATACAAGTGGTAGTGCATTTGGCCCAATTACCACTTTACTACCTCTAGTTTAAATACTTCCGTCGGAGCTAACTTGCAGTACACATGCTGAAACGTGCAAGGTGTTACATCACCTTGCAAGCTAGCTAGTTTAAACCAACACTAATCATATAAGAAGCACGGTCCCTCACCTATACTATAAGGCTATGTCAAGTATCACGTGAATAGAACTAGCATACGCATAATACATGTTGTTACACATGCTAAAAAGGGTATTTCATTTTATGATATGGAATTTACCAAGTTTAAACATCATAATAGAAATAGTTGGAAAATATAGGTCATAACTTCATGGTCAATGCAAGCTAAATCATCCTTAAGCCTATGAACACATATGAAATACTTCTTTAAGTAACCGTAGTTCATTAATCATCTTGTTGTGGACCAATTAGCCTTAACCGACATAGAGACCATGTGAGCTAAAACATGATCACCCAGTGTCTCCCACACCGAAAAGGGTTGCTCTACTTGACTACGGTAGAACCATGAACTTCTATCTTAAAGAGGATCCACTATCTAATCATCCTATGGGGGCACATAGGTTATGTCATAAGGAGATTGCTACTACAAACATGACCTCTACAAATGGGAGAGCTTCCATCTCATTAGATTTCTTCTAGAAACCCGACCTCTACTAATGGTAGATCTTCCATCTCAAGATCAATATCCACTCTGTACTAAGCATAATTCACACAGAATAGTATTTTCTTACTTATTCTCATTATCCATGAAAAGATATGTCATGTTGTCAATCCAAGCTAGTTCATTAGGATAGCTCTTATTCATTGATTCAATTAGGTGAGAATAGCCTAGCAACCTAAGAATCCTTTCTATGTGATAAAACCTTTCACATCATGGTTGTAAGTGTTTTATGAGAATAATATTTCAACAACTTACAACAACAACAACGTTGGCACTATACTCTCAAAGCACCCTTAAAACATCCACATAGGTTTAATAAGATCATGCACAAATTCATACTTTGCCCTTTCAAGTTCAAAGCTACTTTCAATCACAAAATCTAGAATTCTAGCATTAGATAGGGATTTCATCATAATTTCATGTAATCCTATTACTTCATGCCTTAGATTATAAAACTCATCTTTCATAATCAACAACTCAACTCTATGAGAACACTATTTGGAAAACATGGGGTTTACATGGGTTCATAGGGGAAAATCATAAAAGAATTATAAATCATCTATTCATGCATTTTTAAACATAACTCAATCATTAAGATTAATAATCGAAAGAACCCATGATATTTGAGGAAAACCCTAGCTTATTGGGAAATTCTACCATTTGACATAGAGGAATTTGGGGACTCTATGGGTGGAAGCAACCCATGGATAAAAGCTACCATGCCTCAAGTCCAATTGCCTATCTTCAATGGAGAATTTCGATCCTTAGCTTCAAACCCTAATTGAATCTTGTTCTTCTTCAAGTTATAGAGAGAGAATATTTGAGAGGAGATTTTGGTTTTCTTTTGGAATTTAGGAAGAATGAATTAAATGGGGTGAATTCGGCGTGTAAAAAGGCTTATATAGGGGTTCTAAATATAGGCAAAACAACATAGTATATGAATTAATTAATTAGGAAAAGACCCAACTACCCCTAAATATAACTGACAGATGACCATCCACGGACCCCAATCGACAGACTGTGGTCTTACCCACTGCCCATCCTAGTGGACCGTTGGTCATTGTCAGAAACTTTCATTTCGAGGATTCGAACCATGGACCCCCAACCCCGAACCGTGGTCTGACCAGCGGTCCATTGGTCAGGTTGTTTTCTAGACCTTCTAGATTTCTGAGGAGGGCTATCCACGGACCACACCTACAGTTTGTGGTCCCATCCATGAGCCATAGGTGGTCCTCGTGGTTTGGTTCCTGCAGAACTTGTAAAGCTGCAATGTGCCCCTTTTTGGATACGTAGTGTTACAATATCTCCCCCTTGCGACCCTTCGTCCTCGAATGAGATTTAAACTGGCTCTAAAAGAGTAGGAGAGTAACTAACAAGCCAACCTATGATGTAATGCATAATACCAAGGAGGAACTATCGACTCCAAGCTAAGACGTTCTCAAACATCACATGAGGGTAAATCTATCTCTCACAACCCAATATGTATGTAATGCACATAAATAGGGAGGAAACATCAACTCCAAACTCATCATATTTGAATGCATCAAAAAGGAAGTAGGAATGATATCTAGCAACCCAATATGCATGAAATTCAAAATTTCCCATATCTAAGGAGGAACTACCTTCTCCAAACTAATGCATCCTCAAAGAGAATAACTAATGCATGTTCAACTATAATCTCATGAAGCCTATAGGCAATTTATACCCAATGCACAACAACATGAGGAGAAATAAATCATACATGTCATTTCTATCAAAGCTTAAGCTTTTACATAAACATGCATAATCATAAGGAAATCATGGAAACATATAAATCACACATGGCTCCCTACACATAAAACAACCCAAGAGGAACTCATTACCTCAAGCTAGAGTAGGAGTAGAAGGAAAGAGATGAGGATATCGGGACTTCATATGGGACTCGGCCTCCCAAGTAGCACCCTCAACTAAATGATTCCTCCATAACACCTTCACGGAGGAAACTTCCTTGTTTCTCAACTTTCGACTTGCCGACCAAAAATCTCAATCGGTACCTCCTCATAAGCAAGATTCTCTTTAACCTCCAAACCTTGTAAGGAAACTATGGATGTTGGATCCCCAACACATTTCTTCAACATAGAGACATGGAAAACCAGATGCAAGGATGCAAACTCATTTGGAAAATCTAGCTCATATGAAACCTTGACAACACGCCTCAAAATCTCATATGGGCCTACAAAAAGGGGACTAAGCTTCTCTTTCTTTCCAAACGTCATAACTCCTTTCACGTGTGAGATTTTCAAATAAACTCAATCATGAACCTCATATTCAAGATCCCTTTTTCTAACATCGGCATAAGACTTTTTCCAACTTTGGGATATTCTCAACCTCTCTCTAATAAGTCGAATCTTTTCTATGGCCTCATGCACCAATTCCAGACCTATGAGAGCAACTTCACCTACCTCAAACCATTCTATAGGATATATATACCTCCTACCATAGAGATCTTCAAATGGAGCCATATATCTATACCTTAGTGATAAGTGGTAATATAGGAAAACTCAATTAACGGCAAATGGTCATCCCAAAAATCCTTAAAATCAAATGATCATCCAAAAATCCCTTAAAATCGATCACACAAGCCCTCAACATGTCTTCCAATGTATGAATAGTATGCTCCGCTTGCCCATCGATTTGGGGATGAAAAGTTGTTCTAAGCTTAACTTTTGTACCAAGACCCTTTTTGGAATGACTTCCAAAACTTTGAAGTAAATTGGGTACCACGATCGAAAATTATGGACAATGGTACTCCATGTAGCCTTACTATCTCTCTCAAATACAACTTAGCATATTTTTCCACTAAATAGGTAACTTTAACGTGAATGAAATGAGCAGATGTAGTCATTCGATCCACTATCACCCAAATCGAGTCATGTTGTCACCGAGTACGTGGGAACCCTACAATAAAGTCCATATTCAAATCTTCCCACTTCCAAGTAGGAATACCAATGTCTTGGGATAATTCTCCTGGTTTCTGATTCTCAACCTTCACTTGTTGACAATGAGGACACTTAGCCACAAATCCTGCATTATCCTTCTTCACCCCATTCCACCAATATATCTCCCATAAATCAGGAGACATCTTGGTGGCTCCCAGGTGAATAGAATACCGAGAACTATGCGCTTCTGCCAAAATATGTGCATTCAAGTCATCAATATCCCAAACACATAACCAACCTTTGTATCTAAGTACCCCATCAACCCCTTCGAGAAAGCCTAAACGGACTTTTTGAGCACTGCCTCTTTCAATTCCACTAAAATTGGATCCGTACCTTGCATATCCTTCACATCCCTCACAAAAGATGATTCAGACCCATTATGAACCATGACACCACCCTTGGGGAATCCCCTAGTTGGAGACCTAATCAAGCCATATTTCCAACCAATTCTTTCTTTTCATCATCAACATAAGCAACACTAGCCATTGATAGTCGACTAAAAGCATCCGCTACCGCATTTGCTTTACCGGGGTGATAAATGACAGTCATGTCATAATCATTCAATAATTCTTGCCACCTTCTTTGGCGAAGATTCAAGTCCTTTTGACTAAACAAATATTGGAAGATCTTATGATCGATAAAAACATCAACATGAACCTCATACAAATAATTTCTCCATATCTCTAAGGCAAAAACAACTGCCGCTAATTCAAGGTCGTGGGTGGGATAATTCTTCTCGTGGACTTTAAGTTGCCTCAAAGCATAGATAATAACTTTACCATTTTGCATAACCACACATCCCAACCCAACTCTAGAGGCATCACAATACACCACAAAGCCATTCGTACCTTCCGGTAATGTCAATAGCGGAGCGGACATAAGTAACTCTTGGAAATTTTTCTCACAAGCTTCCGACCATATGAATTTGGCCTTTTTATAGTCAAAGGTGAAGCAATGGAGGAAAAACCCTCAACAAATCATCTATAGTAATTGGCCAAACAAAAAAATCTTCTAATATTAGAAGGAGTTAGAGGTCTAGGCCAACTCTTGTCACATCCTTCTTTATAGGATCTACCTCAATACCCTTGCTTGACATTATATGCCCAAGAAAAGCTATGGACCCTAACAAAAATTCACATTTCCTAAATTTGCAAAAAGTAGTTGGTCCTTAAGAATTTGCAACACGATCCTCAAATGATCAATATGCTCTTTCTCATATTTTGAATAGATTAAAATATCATCGATAAACACAATTACGAACATATCGAGGTATTGTCTAAACACCCTATTCAACAAATGCATAAACGTCGCCGGAGGATTAGTAAACCAAAAAGACATTACAAAAAACTCATAATGAACATACCAAGTTTGAAAAGCTATCTTTGGAATATCATCATCTTTTACCATCAATTGGTTATAATTTGAACGAAGATCGATTTAAAAGAAATAACAAGCCCCTTGAAGTTGGTCAAACAAGTCGTCATTCATTGGAAGATGATATTTGCTTTTGATAGTCACCTTGTTCAACTCTCTATAGTCGATGCACATACGGAGGGAACCATCTTATTCCTTACAAAAAACTGAGCACCCCATGGAGAGATACTCGGTCAGATGAATCCCTTATCAAACAAATCATTTAATTGATCTTTAGACTTCTTAACTTCTGCCGGAGCCATTCTATAGAAGGAATAGAGATAGGTTCTATATTTGGGAGAAGGTCAATACCGAAGTCTACTTCCCACTCGGGAGGAATACCAGGCAAATCATTGGGGAAATCGTCCAGAAACTCTTTAACTATGGGGAATGACTCAAGAGTAGGGATTTCAGAATCTATTTCCCTTACCCTAACAAGATTGTAAAAGAACCCTTTCGAAATCATTTTTCTAGCTTTTGGTAAGGACACAATTTGACCTCTAGGCCTAGAATTTACCCCCTTCCACTCAAGGATAGGATTATTTGGAAAAAAAACTTACCACTCGAGTCCTACAATCTATGGAAGCATAGAAAGAATGCAACCAATCCATCCCAAGAATGACATCAAAGTCTACCATGTGAATTTCTACCAAGTGTACAACGGTAACTCTATGGGATAAGGATATGAGTCACTTTCTATAGACCCTCTTAGACACCACAGAATCTCCAACATGAGTAGAGATAGAAAAAGGTTCTAACAATATTTCGGGGAGCATATCAAACTTCATGAACACATAAGGTGTTACAAAGGGGAAATTAGCCTCGGGATCAAGCAAAGCATACACATCATGTCGATTAACTTTTAACATACCAGTCACTACATCTGGAGAGCTCTCTTGGTCACTTTAGGCTTGGAGAGCATAAAGGCGGTTTTACTTTGGAGCATTGGAATTTGAACAACTAGGAGGAGCTTGATTGCCTTCCCTTCCTTTTGCCTCAAGCATTGGGCAATCTCTCATTTTGGGTCCACTCTTCCCATAACTAAAGCATCCATCGGTGACAGCTAGGCCCTTACCATCATGTTTCTTCCCACATTTAGCACATGTCGACCTAGCCAAACAAGAGCCATATTCATTACCTCCTTGAGATTTGGGTTAGAGACCCTACCCTGGTTAAAATAGGTGGAGCACTAGAGGAATATTGACCGGAAAACCCTTGATGAAACTTAGGACAACCATGTCCATCGGATCTAGTAAGTGAGAAATTACCATTACCGATCTTCGCCCTATTTACCTCTATAGGCCTCTCTTTGAGTTTCTCTTCTTCAATTTGTTGTGCATGCACCATGAGACGAGAGATGTCCATGTCACCAATGAGAATGGTAGTACGGTACTCTTTAACCACCCTTTCGAACACACCTGATAAAAACTTACTCATGCTAGCCCTTGAATCCGCAACTATTGTTGGAGCATATTTGGATAATTGAGTGATCTTTAGAGCATACTCCCTCCCACTCATACTTACTTGATGAAGGTTAATGGACTCTAGAACCTTTGCTTCCCTCATATCATGGGGAAATAATCTATCAAAGAAAGCAGATTTGAACATTTCCCACTCAATAGGACCCGCTTCCAACGTCTAGCCTCTTTCCATTGATTGTACCACACTTGAGCAACACTTTTCAATTGATAGGTGGACAATTCCGCCCTCTCCCCCGAAGTCACTCCCATGATAGAAAGTATCTTATAGACCTCATCAATAAACTCTTGATGACCTTCCTCAATTGTCGAGCCATGAAATTATGCAGGGTTCATCCTCTTAAAATTCCTCACTCTTGAAGCCTCCGTACCCACACTTGGATTCACGGGGACTACCCTTTCTCTATTATCTTGAGCCATCATGGCTTGGGCCAAAAATTGAAAAGCCGATCTAAACTCTGTATTTTGTAACTTGTTGGGCCAAGGGGTCCAGCGGAGCTTGAGGAGGAGCTTGGGGATGAGCTTCTTGTTCCACGTTCTCCCTCACATTCCTTCTAGTATAAGCCCTTCAAGTAGACATATCCTATAGAGCATAGGATAAGGATTAGGAGAGAGACTTAGTATAGTTAAAATCTATGGCATGAGTTTAGAGTAATGAAAGAAGTGGAGTTTCCTAATCATCTTGTCGCCTCTTATTCATAAATGTGGTGCGCTTCATACTCAGGAACAAGACTCTACTAGACGTGGCTTATGAAACATCCTAGGAAAATTCTAAATCTTGTGCTCTGATTACCAAGTTTGTCACGACCCAAGGGTACTCTGTAATTACTCGGAAAATGATAGGTTAAGCTAGAGCCTCATCATGTGAGTTAGTGTGACTTTAGGTTGATGTCTAGGCTGTTTTAGGACTTAAATGGATCAAGGTTGAAGCCTAGGGTGAAAGCAATGGCCTAGACTAGCAAGTTACAGTGACAGAAACCTTGTTCTTAAAAGGGATGTTTGGTGATGGGGGTACTTTATCGCCCAAAGGGTTGGGCGAGTCAACCGTGGGCTCTTATGATCGCCTAGTGGGATACCCCATTGGACTAGGTGCTGGACCAAAGGGTGAGCTAAGCCCTAGCTAACCAAAAAGTTTGGCATGTCGCTCATTCACCCCTCTAGATCGCCTAGTGGACTGCCAAAATTATGAGATCACTGGAAATTTGGGTGAGCCAACGGTGCACTTGGCGAGTCGCCCAGTGCCCTTGGTGAGCATAAGGGTCCAAAGGGCGGGCTTAGACAGGCAAGGGGTGAATTTTTAAGTTTTAACTTTGTGGGTCCTTAGTTCGTTTCTTAAGTTGACTCCTCCTTATTCTATTCATTTCCTAGCAATTATAAGACCTTTTTAGACTTGAATCTTTCAATTAAGTCACTCCAAATAAAATGAAAAGAAAACCCCACCTCCTCTCAAATATTTCTCTCACTAGAAATCCTCCATAAGAGAAGAAGAAGAAGGGAGCTATTTGAAGCTAGGGTTTGGTGGTTCTTCATCAAATTGCTCAGGGGAATTTTAGCAAAGGTATGGTGATCCTTCATCTAAGGTTATCTTTCACCCAAGAGTCAATTTCAAAGAAGTTTTAAAACTTTTCAAATTTATGAAAAACCTAGGGTTTTAACTCAATCTCATGGGTTTTTTTTCCAAATGATTTCAAATGGTTACTGAAGTCATACTATGATTGTATTACTGTTTAATTGATGATTTATGATGAAAATACTCTATGAACCGATGATTTCTGTCAATTCCTAAATTGTGCCTTTATGAAGTGGGTTTATTCATTATGAAAGCTTATGATTGAAATATGTCTAAATTGATTGGGTTATTGAATATTATCATTATATATACCTTAATTATGGTAAATTGTTAGTGTATTGATGATTCTAGATTCATGGCATTGAAGGTAAGTTATGAACTAATTACATGTTGAAGTAGAGTTGTGCTAGAGATGTTGATCCACTTGAAAGGTGGAGGTTTTTACTATGTATGATTATGATATGAAGGATATGCATGTGATTTCAATGATAGAATGATGAACATGTATACAATGTAATTGTGTTATTGTTGATATTATATTCTCATTGACACTCATGAATGATGGTGATAGAATGTGAAGGGTTTCTATAAGGTAATGTTCTAACTTGAATTGGTAGGCTTAGGCATCCTTTCTTGTATAGTGAATGTGTCTTGAGTTGATGAAGATGAATCGATAGGCTATGGCATTCCTTTCAAAAATGAGTAATGAATGAGGCTTGATTTTATAAATATGAATCGATAGGCTATGGAATTCCTTTCATATGTGAATAATTAATGTGTCTTGACTTGATGGATATGAATTGATAGGCTTAAGGCATTCTTTTCATAAATGATCTAATGTAATGAAGACTCTAGAATCTATTCGCTAATGGCATTCCTTTCTTAATGAGTCAATGTACCATGAATCGATAGGCTTATGGCATTCTTTTCATGAGTATAAGAATGAAATGAGGGACCGTAAATTGATAGGCTTATGGAGTTCTTTTCATGAGGACTCTAGAGCTATCCTTGAATGTTCCATGGATCGATAGGCCTACAACATTCCTTCCTTAGGTAATGATGTATCATGGGTCAATATGCCTATGTCATTCCTCTCTAGTACACTAATGTAATGTGAATAAAATAATCTATGGTAATGTAGGCTAAGCACCGAGTGGATATGGTTAGATGGATATTCTCCCAATGTTAGGTTAGAGTTCCAAGGAACATCTTCCTATCCCATAACTATGTTCCCACATAGGATATTTAGCCAACGGATTCGATCCGAGATAATGTTACCATTCTACCTTAGGCAAGTAGAAAAACCCTTTTACAGTGTGGGGCTATATGACACCAGATTTTATATCTAGCTTGCATGGTCTTTGTCGGTAAAACTCTTATTCCCATCATGTCAGATGTGCATTATAGTTTCTTGAGAGGTTCTATGAAGTGTAGGTGGTAGTATGGGATTCCATCTATGCAATTACATTGCAGGAGTAGGCTTTGATAGGGTCATAATGAGTTATCTAAGTCTTCATGACTAATGTATGAAAGTCCTCTAAATGAAGTTATTGAAGAATGTTGACTCTTAAATGCTTAATGTGATATGCATTCTATATTTGGGTTATATTATGAATTATTTTCACTTGTCATGCTTTATGAAATGTTATGTCTCTCATGTATGGATATGGTGTAAAGGTGAAAGGGAATGAATGGTAAGTTCACTTTTGGCGACCTTAATGTGGTACCTTGGTGTGGATGGTGGTATGGGATGTTATACATGCACTGCACAAGGTATATCATGAGGGTTACTTGAGGTGAAGCTAATGGTTTACATGTTTATATCGTCTAAATGTGATATTAGGCTATTGTATATGATATTTCTAAAAGTGGCATAATGCATGGTTTCTAACTAAAATGTCCTTTTTAAAGCATGTTTTTGCATGGTCATCATACTTAGTACATTTTTGTGTGCTAACCCATATTTCTTCATGTTTTTATTACAAGTGTAGGTTCTGGCAAGTGATTGATTTCCCTAGTTAAAGCTTGGAATAGAGTTCCTCCAAGACATCTGATGGTATGTTCTCATAGATCGAGGACAAGGACTTTTTATGTTTCTAGTTCTTTCATATTTTAAGACTATTGTTAAGACTTCGATTGTAAAGGGTCGTGACCTTATTTTGTTTCTAGTATGTTGTTAAGATGGACATGTGAGACTTACACTTCTATTGTGTCTTTTGAATGATTTTAAATGAGCATTTTTCATAGTTTGATTTTAATAAGTTTTTAATTTGGCACTATTTCTATGTATCGAATTTAATGAATGTTGAGAGGCTTGTACAAGATACCCTTCGGGGTAAAGTACGCAGTGTCAAATTCGGGGCCTACTCTCGGGTCGTTAGAAACTTGGTATCAGAGCACAAGATTTTGGAAATGGTTTTTAGGGTTTATATCTCACAAGCCACGTTTAATAGAGTCTTGTTCATCGGCGTGAGTTGTGACACATCTATGAGCAAGAGGCTATAGGATGTTAGAAAGTTAAACGTCTTTCATTATTCATGAAGTCGTACCTTAGAGTTTAGCTCTATAAGCGTCCTTTTCCTAATACTTTTCTTGTGTTTGCATGATATGAATACAAGAGAAAACCCAATGAGAGTGGAAAAAGAGATTCTGAACGAGGGAGTTCCTCCCTAAGGTCCTCAAGATTCTCAAGGTGGCCAAGTTCCTCAAGAGAATGAAGTTCTGGTGGATCCCTCGGCCATTACCAATGAAGAGATTAGGATGTCTTTTCTAACCCTAGCTCAAGCCATGACGGCTCAAGTTAACCAAGATGTGGAGTCTAGGGTGGCTAATGAGAGTACTGTGGCCTCAAGGTTGAGAGAATTTGTGAGGATGAATCATGTGATATTCCTTGGTTCAAGTGTGGGAGAGGATCCCCAAGAATTCTTGGATGAAGTATGGAAGATGACAATGCTATATGGGTAACTTCTAGGGAGAAAGCGGAGTTAGCTTCCTATCATTTGTAAGAGGTGGCCCAAGTGTGGTTCACTCAATGGAAAAGCAATAGGCCTTTAGAAGCGGGTCCTATAGAATAGGAGGAGTTGAAGGGAGCATTCCTTGGTAGGTACTTTCCCCGTGAGAAGAGGAAGTGTTAGATTGAGGAGTTTATCAATTTTAAGCAAGGTATCATAAGTGTGAAAGAGTACTCTTTGAAATTTACTCTCTTGTCTAAGTTCGATCCATCCTTAGTGTCTAACCCTAGGGATGAGATGAGTAGGTATGTGATGGGTATGTCCAACCTAGTTGAGGAAGAGTGCCATACAGTGATGCTCCATAATGATATGGATATTTCAAGGCTTATAGTGTATACTCAATCTATTGAGGAGTCCAAGCTTAAGAGGAAGAGTAGGGAGTTGAAGAGGGGTAGGTCCGATGAGAAAGGTCAACCTAGGTTCAAGAAGAAAGATCCTAACCAAGATTCTTCTAGTGCTCGTAAGGCAAATAAGGACAAAGGTGATGAATCTCAATTTTCTAAACGTCTTTGCACCACTAGTGGGAAGAGACATCATGGGATGTGGCTAGCCGGTACTACTGGCGGTTATGGTTGTGGAAAGCATGATTACTAAGTTAGAAATTGTCCTTCTTTTGCAGCTAGAGGAAGGGAGGCCAAACAAGCTTCTTATATTGGCCCGGATCCTGGTGCTTCATAAAAGAACCGTTTCTATGCACCTCAAGCCAAAGAGGGAAAATGAGTTAATTCAGATGAAGGTACCGGTAAGCTATAGTTCCTTTTTGTTCTAATGAGGTCCTTATGTTGTTTTCATGATTAGCCTTAGTTGGGTTTACCTTTAAGTGGGGGATGGTACGTTGAATAGTAAAGTTGTTGAGAGTGTTGATATCATTGTCTCTTTCTTTCTATAAGTTAAAGAACACTCCGCACTTTTGCTAGTGTGCAATGATCATCACAAGAGACTCAATTTGATACTATGCTAGTGATTACGAGATGCAAAGAGTTCACATATTGTCTATACAACTTCATTAGGCCTCATCATATCTGAGTATTCATGTTTGTTCGATTATAAGCACTATTCAAGTCATCGGTTTTGATAAAAAACTGAGACTTAAATTTTGCAAAAGAACAGCCACGTTTAACACATGAGGGGTGGCAAAAATGTGCGAAAAATTCAAAAAATTTTGGAAGGGTCAAAATCATTTTGCAATGTCAAATAAAAGGCTCGTAAGGTCAAATATCCACATAAACAGATAAAACACAGATTTTTAAAGCGGAACAACCCAAATATATACACAAAACATAACTATCAACACAAAAGGTGTGGGTCTCACCCCACCACAAGTAAAAAGTATTTGTCCTCAAATGCAAATAATAGTATCAACAGTAAAAATATAATTAGACAAAGAGAGAGGTAAAAAAGGGTTCTGTCTATGCAGTCTTTCTCTCTGTCAGGGTCTCAGTAGCTGGTGTAGCAGTTTGTATATGGGCATCAGTGCCCGAATTAACCTCAAATGGAATAGCAATGCCAGATCCACTAGGAGCTGTTGTGGACTTCTCAGTCGGCAATGTTTGGATCACCGGCTGCACAAATGTCTCTATAAGATCTGACAAGTCTGTGAATATGCCCTCATCTCTACTCTCTTGTGTCTCCTCAGCATGAAATGATATCAACTCCTCGTTGGTCTCTGCATCCGACTCTGTATGTGCTGCACCATCCCCCTGAACATCTTTGGTGGTCTCAGGAGCATCCTGATCATCTACCCTCTCTAATAATGAAGTAAAGTTAGTAGACTTAAGAGAGTCTATGTTCTTCCTCAAACTCGCAATCTCGGCTTTTAAAGCCGTCACCTCAGAGGCCTCCCTCTGTCTACTCTCACAAGCAATGACTCTTACTATCCACACATCAACAAAAGTCTGAAGGGGGGTAAGTGCTGCTAGTATGGCCCTATCGATCATCTTCGGAACAAACATCTCCAGTCGAGTGGCTCTCACATCAGATGAATAAGCCAACTAACCCATTTTCAGGATCATTGCCTGAGTGATCCTGGCAGGCTGGGAGGATGAGAAAGCACCTGGAGCTTATGAGGAAGAGCAAGAAAGAGCTAGTATACCTGGGGGCTCAGAGGCGGGAGTAGGCAAAGATGCCTCTGCTGGTAATGAGTCAATATTGAACTATGGAGAAGTGTCTGCTGGAGCTGCTCTCCTCCTGTCAACCTCCTTTAGAGTGAAGTCGGCCTCGATATGCCGGATGTCCGTAGAAGATGAAGGGATGCCCTCTATATCATTCGCAGAATCACGGGGTACTCTGGCATGCCGACATAACTCAGTGATCATGATGGGGAATGGGAGAGAGGTAAGTCTCTGCTTGGCTCTCATGGCCATCTCATGCGAAGTCAGCAGTCCTAGATCAATCCGCTTCCTAGCAATGATAGAACCAAGGCAAGCCACCTTAGGATGGCTCAGAATAGACTCGTTCTGGGATGGGATGATAGTGTTGCTAATGAAGCCAAACAAGAACCTAGAGGTGATGTTCATGTCCCTCTTCTCAATAGGAGCGCTTGCATCAATCCACCTTGGGGTGGTATCAGAAATCATCGAAGCCAACCAACCCTTCAAGTCAACCAATGACTGAATAATTGGCAACCCCTCATAAGGGTGTGCAGAGGGTAGCGGTCTACCTAATACAACATTATTATGCGCGCTGTGACACTCCACCTCCTTGCCTCTGACCATGACAGACTTCACTCGTTGAAACTCATTTGCCTTCTTCTTGTTCTAAGGCACCAACTCCGCATAAGCAGTGTAAAACTCTCATACCCGGGAGGGAATGTAGGGGTCTCGGGGCCGTGTGAACTGCTCAAATCCATGGTATCAAAGAGTTTCAAGCACATCAGGATGCTTGCCTTCTAGGCCCTCCATGGATAGTAACTTCTCCTCTATGATGGTTTTTAAACCATCACCTTTCAATTTGTTTAACAACCTCGGTGGAGGAACTATAGGAAGTGCAGGAGTTACTGAGGGTGACTGGGCTATCATTGAGTCTGTAGTCGGAGGAGTGGCAGTTGAGGGAGTACTGGCTGCTGTGGACTAAGATCTGGCCTGTAGCGCATCCCTTCAGTTGATCAGAGACTGTTTATCCTCCGGTTCAGAGAAATCTGGCTCAATAGCTGCTACATTATTTTCTATATGGTTTTTTCATTTGCCTTTATCTCCTGGTGGGAGATCTTGCTTTCATTTCTGTGAAGGATGTGATCCTCCTTCATTTATCATAGTTCCCTTTAACTTTTTCTGAGGTGGCTCGACTAGATTGGTGCGTACCATATATGCAAAAGATCGAAAAGAAACTCAAATGCAAGCACAAAAAAGTTATTGCAGACAGACTCACCGATCCAATCGGTGAGTCGGAAACCTCTTTGGCCAGTTTAGTCGAGCTCCCCGAAGGGATTGGTTCAACAATTAAGGCAAGTCGGCAATGGTAAGGTACTTCTGGCAACTCGCCGACTACTTTCGGCGAGCATGGGTTTTGTCGCCAAAAGTTACAGTGCATGAGGGTTCTAGGGATGCAAATTAAGGGCGATAGGAATACTTTCGGCGAGTCGCCGAGTGTTCTCAGCGCCCACAGATTTTTCACCAAAAATTATAGAATCAAATATCAATCAAGGCACCAAATCATCAATGAGATGGGGACATTAGGCAAACTGCCGAGTCATTCGGCGAGTTTGACTTAGCTCGCCAATTGACCCAACATGCCTATTTTCGACCAATCTTCTCGAATTCAATCCCACAACCCTCAAAAATCAAATCAAAGTATGCACTCATGGAATTCAAACAAGACCCATACTACCCTTCACCCCAGGGTACTCAGGTTTCTCCTAGATTTGCCGCATTTGGCCATTTGACGATATTTGCTCTTAAGAGCGACATCACCCGCTCTATCATTGAGAAAATTTTCGACATTCTAGCCCAAACGTGAGCCACTCAGACTACACCCAATCAATCTAAGAATACGCAATAATGACCAACTCATTAAAAAGCACAAAGGTTACAAGCATTTGACAGTCAAACCATACGGGGATGATTTCTTTCAAATTATAAAAGGCAATTAAGGATTCTAATCGTACCAGAGAGACCCATCACACATCAATACAATACTATTACTGCAAAAGAGTTCAAAATTTTCAACAATAAACTCAGGGTTTGGGAACCAACCTTTGATGTTGATTAAATTGTGATTGAAAAGCTAGGCGGCAAAGTATTCCAACTTCGAGCAAAAATCAACAAACTAAAATGCTAGTAAAGGGCTAAAATAAGGAACATACTACCTTAGTGTGAATTCAGAAGGTTTAAGAGTGAGGGAAAGTGAAGAATTTCAAATTTGAAGTTTCTTGGCCATTATAAACCTTCTAGTTCATGCCTGTTCGGTGACGTTAGTCGGATTCGGCGATTCGCCGAGTGATCACTATCCCGCCGATTAAGAAAGTTCTTTTCAGTTTATTGGGGGTCAAGACGATGATATGTATCAAGGTCGTCTACATGGGCGGTGACACTCCGAACTGCTTCGTAAGTCCGTCGAGTTTTAGAGGCTCTGACTCAACCTTGAACTGAGCCAAATGGCGGGTCGAGTTGGGCCCACAGACCTCTGTGGCAATCTGCCGACTGACCATTTTCTCGCCAATCTACATTTTCTGAACACTTCCCGCATTTAAACCTACATAATCAACACGCTATTAATTCTAAATGAAAAATAAAGCAATTAGAACCTTGGGTTGCCTCCCAGGAAGGGCATTATTTAACGTCATTACACGACACGAGTCTTCGCTCACTCCCCATTTGTTGGATTGTCCCTAGTGCTACTAGGTAACCCCAATAGTTCATTTGAGTGAATAGGAAGCCCAACATAATTCAGGAGTGTCCTGATAAGCTGGATCGGTCTAGAGTGAGAGCCAACCATTTGATTCAACACTTCAATATTCTTTGTCATCTCTTCCAACATTCGATCTTGTTCGGTGATCTTTTGGAGAATGATTTGAAGTGTGTCCTCGACACGATTGTTCTCTCTGTCTCTAGACTCTTCCTCTCGTGAGGAGGTATGTACCTCCCTTGACTCTTGCACTGGTTTTCCACCTCTGTTATTTTGGTGGACAACTCGTTCCGCTGAGTTACCACTATGCTTAACTCGGAGTTCCTTTCGACTTCTTGGCTCGTCTCAGCTGAGTTGTCACCATTTCCCCCAGCCATGCTTAGGGTACCTACCTACATCAACAAATTCAAAGGTAAAGAAAACTAAAGATAAGGTTAGTAAACTACTACTAAGAAAAACAAAAATTCTACTAATCTAATAATTCTCAAATAACACCACTCCTCGGCAGCAGCTCCATTTTGATGATTGCGTAATCAAGACACAACTTCTGATGAAAGTGTACGATCGTACAATAGTTTAGTAACCCAACCAAGGGTTGGGATCATCCCAAGAGAGTGGTTTTGAAAATTTATAGAAAAATAAAATTTCGTTCTAACTAGTCGTAGATAAATACATTAACGAGTAAAAACGTTGTAAGTTAAAGAGGGAGGGGGGGGGACACAAGAGTGTCCATTAACAATGGGGGTTTTTGTCACTAGTATGTAAAAATAGCAAAATCAACAAGGGTTTCTAAGTAATGAGAGGGGATCCTTGGGATGTGACGGGAATACGTGTTAAGCTAAATTATTGGGAACCTTCTTTTGATAGAAAAAGATTCATAGAGTAACTGTGACTAGGCTAGACTTTAAGGAGGATAAGCTCTCCTTCGAGGAATTTACCCCATTTCAAATGTGTTCCTCTCGAACTCCTATTTTCCACACGAAGACTAGCCTACGCCTTAACCCACTAATTCTCTCGAGCTGAGTGTGTGGACATGGGACTAGGGTTCACCTCTTGAGTTGAACCTCATGTCGACCCACTCACACTTGCTGTCAATCTAGTGGTCTTAGTTTTACGACCTCTCTCTTTCGCAAGCCAAAAACACATAAATAAACTTGTATTTGCAACTACAAATTCATTAAATTCATCCACAACCACTAAACGAAATCACATTTAAACTGCAAATATACTATTAGCAAGCAAGAACCAACAATGATCTTAACCCATATTCGCTAAATCATACCCCAAGAATTGGGGTTTTTAGCCACACATCAAGAGATAGAAATTTATACCTAAATTAGCTTGCATTCAAATAGGTATGAAGATTTAAGTCTTGTTACAGATCAAGAATGAAGAATCCAAGAGACCCAAGTCCAAATCCATGGAGATGAAACCCTCTTCTTCTTCAAGTCTTCAAAACACTCTCAAACTTAGAGCAAAAAATATCAAAAAGTACTATTCTCTAAGCCAAGATAATAATAATTGATCCACACTAAAACTAAAACTCTAACTAGTATTTATAGTTATCACAGATTTGTGCTGCAGCGGATCGTTTGGCGTCATTAGTCGGAATCACCGATTCACCCTTTGGTGTAATTCATCAAGTGGACTCAGCGATCCTCAGGCATTTATTTCTTCATTCTTTTCAGCCTTGTCGTTCCTTTTGCCGATGTGGGTGTTCATGCTCTTCTTAAAACTTTAAATAACTGAAATTTAAGGGTTTTCATCAGATATTGAGATAAAATAAACATTTGAGGACACAATTTCTATTAGAATATAGCCTTGTTGTCTCGAGTTTAAATGAGAAGAAATTTGACTCATTTGGGTCTCCAACTGCTTGATAGAGACGGAATGAGAGGTCATCGTCTGGGTCACTTCCATCACCATTTATCCTTGGCATTCAACACCTTCAAGGTCTGTAACTTTGGGCGATCTAGCACTGCATCGCGGAACTACTCGATGATCCACTGACTGCTACTTTCCATCGCCGACTTGATTTCTTCCCTCAGGGCTTGGCACACTAGAACTTTAGGCGGTCAAATAGCCATTCGGCTATTTGCCAAGTGAACATGGTGATCACCAGACTGCCTTTCTTCATCCTTTTAACCTGTTTTGTTCCTCAATCCATAAACCTAAAAATCAAGGGTTTTACATCAGTTATTGGCATAAAATAAGCATTTGAGGAAACTAATTCTTTATAAACAAAGCCCTAAATGAGTCCAAATCTCAAACTCATCATCTCTCCAACCCTCATCACTATTCCAACCTTGATTACCACCCAGTCTTGAGGAGTTTGCACGGTTAATCTTGGTCATGCCATCAAGAAGTTGGGCTGCAATCATATACGGCTGCTGCATTAAACCTTCAGGAGAAAGTTGATTTGTCACTCCCTTGTTCACTGAGTCAAGGCTTCAGTAGAAGTATTGTAGTGGTACATAATCAGGAAGTCCATGAGTGAGGCATTGCAATACCATCTTCTTGAACCTTAGCCAAGTCTCATGGATTGGCTCACCCTCCAAATGCTTGAAGCTTTGAATGTTGTCCTTGAGCCTCATCAACTTCGAAGGAGGGAAAAATCGCACGTGGAATGCGATAATAAGTTCTTCCCATGAAGTGATAGACTCTCTTGTTAACTCAACTAATCACTTGCACGCTTCTCCTATTAGAGAAAGTGGGAACAACCTCAATCAAACCAATTCTTGAGAGATGTTTTTGAAGGAGAACGGTCCAAAAACATCAACAAAATTTCTGATGTGCTCATGAGGGTCTTCATGAGCCAGCCCACGAAACAAACCCTTAAGTTGGAGGAGCGGCAACATGGTGCTTGTGAGGTGAATCATCGCATTTTATTCAGTTGGAGGCAGAAAAATGCCCCCAACACCACCCATTTTGACTGGGTCGTTGATGTTCGGGTCATTGACGTCATTGAGATTACCGACATCATGTTGGAGCCCCACTTGGCTACCATTGCTACCATTAACGCTCATTTCCTCTATTTTCAACAGAAACACAAAAAAAAAACTAAAAGTAAGTAGATTCAACTATAACTAACAAGAATACAATTAAACTTCACTAAAAGAATTCCAAACAACACCACTCCCCGGCTGCGGCGCCATTTTGATTTAATGTTTCAAGCACACCTCATCATATTCTAGGTGTTCAACTATGATAAATTAATATAAAACCCAACTAAATGAGTTGGGTTGAATCCCACATGGAGCGGTACATGCTTCAGATGCAATTAGGAAATATAAATGCGGTCAAATCAGTCATGGGAATAAAAATTATCGAATAAAAACATTATTCAAATCAGGGGGTGAAACGACTGTAAAATGGGGGTTTTAGTATTGATTATCTACTACAAACAACAGTCACAACTATACGAGTTAACAATAATGAGACGGGTTCTTGGGATGTGATTGATTATAGGCTAATATATACATATGGGTAATTGCAATTATTAGTGAATAGCTAGATATTAGTGAGTAAGCTAGGCTATAATGGAGGTAATTTTCTTCCGAACTATATACCCCGAATCAAGTTGATTTCTCCCGAACATCAACAAACATGAAAAATAAGAGTAGCCCACACCTTAATCCATTCACTCTCTTGAGATGAATGTTTGGGAAAGGATTTAGGATTCACTCTGTCGAGTTGAACCTAGGTCAACCCAATACCCACAAACCATCAATCAAAAACCTTAGTTCTAAAACCTCTCTCTCGAGCAAGCCAAGAACACAAAGGTAGAACTGTATGTGCGACTAAAATTCTTAAATTAAGCCACAATTAATGATTGAACTCACTTTTAAATAGAATTTAAACTAACAATTAGCAATACCCATAAGCTAAATCAGCCCATAATCACATAATCACACTTCAAAAATTGGGGTTTTAGCTAGACATTATAAAAAGATAAAAACAATTACCAAATTGAGTTTCCATCCACTAGGTAAGAGTCGTTTTGTCTTTACAAAGTTCCAAATTGATGAATCTCAAAAACCCACTTCCAATTTCTCAAAAGTGAATTTCTTTAATCCCTCAAAACTAAGGAAAACTAGAGAAAACTGTATGCTCAAAACATCAAAATAGATTATTCTAAAGATTTTTTGATACTAAATTAAATATTCAAAAATGTATTTATAGTCGCTGAAAATAAGCTACGAAAGATCATTCGGTGAAGTAAGAGCCCGTTTGGATTGACTTAAAAAAAGTAACTTTTTAAAGTGCTGGAACTTATTTTTAAAATAAGTAGTTATGTGTTTGGATAAAAGTGCTGCAGTTGAAAAAAAAGTTATTGATGTGTTTGGCAAATAAGTGCTGGTAAACACTTTTTTTTATCAAAATGTCTGAAATACCCTTTAAGTTGTTCACATGATAAAAAGTTGATTAATTTAAGGTTTTTATACTTAAAAAAAAAATTTAAAACAAAATTAATTTATGTTTTACATCCATAAGTAATAATATTTTTCTATCATTCACATATTTCTTTACCACCTTATAAGAGGAATATAAATTCATATTTCAGAAATAATAATAATAATAATAATAAAAAATAAAATAAATAAAAAATAAAATAATAATAATAATAATAATAATAGTAATAGTAATAATAATAAAATAATAAAATAATAAAATAATAATAATTATAAAATAATAATAATTATTATAATAATAGTAATCGTAATAGTAATAATAATATAATAATAATAATATTTATATTTATAATAATAATAATAATTATAATAATAAAATAATAATAATAATAGTAATAGTAATAGTAATAATTATTATTATAATAATAATACACATAATAATAATATAATAATAATTATTATTATTATAATAATAATAAACATAATAATAATAATAATAATAATAAAAATAATAATAGTAATAGTAATAATAATAATAATAATAATAATAATAATAGTAATAGTAATAGTAATAATAATAATAATAATAATAATAATAATAATATAATAATAATAATAATTCAATATGGGCAATTTGGAAATTGTATAAAAGAATTAAGGGCAAAAAGGTAATATACTTGGTCAACATAAAAGGGTTTTTAAGTTAAAAAAAAAAAGAAGCTCCCATCCCCTAGCTTTTAGCTTTTGGCTTAAAATAAGTCATTTTTGACTTAAAATAAGTCACTTTGATAATTGACAAACACTCTAATAAGTCAAAAACTAGCTTTTAAGCCAGTTTGACCAGCTTAAAAGCCCATCCAAACAGGCTCTAAGTCGGGCTCGCCGAACCACTCGGCGAGCCGTTCTTTGGTCTTTTCAATCACCTTTCTGCCTTGGGATTTAACATCCTTAAGGTTAGTAACTTTGGCTGATCTATCTTGGCTTTGCGGAATCACTCACCAATCCACCAACTGCTCATTTTCATCCCCAACTTGGTTCTTTCCTTCAGGGCTTGGCACACTGGAAGTTTAGGCGGTCTGATAAGCCACTCGGCGACACACCAAGTGATCTTGGCGATCCTTAGGCTCGCCCATCTTTGTTTCTTCAGCTTGTTTTATTCCAATTTTCCTGTTAGCGTCCTTACTTTGTTCCTCAATCCATATTCCTAAAAATCAAGGATTTAGCATCAGTTATTGGTACAAAATAAGCATATAAGGACACTAAATCTATATAAACAATGCCCTAAATGAGTCCAAATCTTGGACTCATCATGCATGACTTCCATAGTCATCAAAATTGTATAGACCTCATCGATAAACTCTTGAGGATCTTCCTCAATTTTAGATACATGAAACTCCAGAGGATTCATACTTGTGAAGTCCTTTACTCTTGAAGCCGCCAAATTAACGTTTGAGCTTGTGGGAACCATATCCTCCGTATTTTTTTGTGATTAACGTCTCTAGTACATTGCATCAAATTCTAGGTGTAAACGATCGTTAACTAGTATAAAACCCAACAAAGAGTTGGGGTCGAACCCACAGGGACCAGTATGTGTTCAAATTCAAATACAAAGTGCAAAGGTAGTCTAAGCGGTTATAGGAATAAAAATTGTTGAAAATATACAAAAAAATTAAAGGGGTGATAGGGAATATCAAATGAGGGGTTTGGTTTTGCAATGAACAGCTGAAACAAGGATGAAAACAAGGGGAAACAATAATATTAAGAGAAATTCTCGGGATGTGATTTTGTATAAGATAATTACACTATATGGGTAATTGAAATTTAACAATAATTTGCTGAAAAATTGTGGGTTGGGTGGACTTTATGTGAAATAGCATTCTCTCGAACAACTATTACGGTTTAGGTGATTTCTTTCGAAAATCAACAAGCTTAACAATCTAACCAGCCCACAACCTTAATGCATCCACTCTCTCGAGCTAGATGACTAGATTTAGGTTTAAGATTGACTCTCTCGGGCTGAAATCATATCACCCAATAACTACAAATCATTAATCAAAAGCCTTGGTTCTAAAACCTCTCTCCCAAGCAAGCCAAAAACTCAAAATTAGAATTGCATTTGCAACTACAATTCGTAGATTAAAACTCAGCTGATGATTAAACCCACATTAAAACAACAATTTCATCATCAAACAACAATACCCATAAGATAATTAAACCAATAAACACATGATCACACCCCTAGAATTGGGGTTTTAGCTACACATCATAAAAATAGAGAACCGATTACAAAATACATTAGCCATGATCAGGGTAAATGTTTCCAAGTCTTTACAATAGTCCAAATTGAGTAAATTAAAAAACCTACTTGCAAATCTTCAAGTGTGGGTCTCAAAAGCTTCAAAGTCTACAATGGAACTCAAAAACTAAAAGAAAACTCTATTGAATGATCGCATGTTGATGAATCTTCATTTCAAATTTCAATTTATAGTTACCCAATTTTTGGCCTGAAAACCCATTGGGCGAGATAAGTTAGGCTTCGTTGAATAGGTCGGTGATCCCCTGTTTGCTCCAATCCATCGCCGGTTCGCATCGGTTAGTTGTCCTCAAGGTTCTGTTACTTTAGGCGATGAAGGTGTCGGTGATTCATCGAATGCCTATTTCTCTTACTAACTTGGTTTTTCTCCTCAGGGCTAGCACGCAAGAGCTTTAGGCGAGCTAGAAGAGCCGCTCGGCGGTGCGCCGAGTGGTCTTGGCGATCACCTAGATCAGTTTTTTTCACTTCTTAAGCTTGTTTGCTTGTTTTTGCTCGGCAGTGTCCTTGCCTTGCTCCTTAGCCTTAAATATTGCAAATCTACACTTTAGCATCCATTCAGAACAGAAATTAGGCATTTGAGGACACTAAAATTATCAAAACAACTCCCTAAATGAGTCGAAATCTTAGACTCATCAACACCCCAACATAAATGTTTACCTGTCCTCAAGGAAAACTTAGGATTAATCAGTTCAACAATGATATCTACAAATAATGTTGCTCAAGATTCAACAAAAATGCACACAATAAGGTTCAAACTACACATACAATGCTCAATTGTGCACTCAAATATTGAAATTGTGACTCCCAATTATCAAGTGTACTCAAGCTCACAATACTTGCTTCAAATGCAAGTTCAAGCTCAACAAAGGTACTCAAATGCCCTCACAACAATGATGATTCCATAGTCACACAAAAATTCTCAAAAATCAAAAGTCCTAGAATCAAATACAACTCTCACACTCAAAAAAAGAATGAACACATGCATAACTTCATCCATAGGCTTGCCCTGATTTTCCAATCAACATTTGTTTCACCTCACTAAAGATTACAAAGGTCTTTTTAATACTTGGAACGGGGCTGAGTGTAAAGGTATGGTTATTTAGGCTTAGTGGCTTCTACCATCATGAAGTATGGCTTGAATAACACTCTTTCTCTTTCTCTTTTACATTCAAGCATGTTCAAAATCAACAACATTATTCGACTCAACATGAATCACCGATAGCCCATTTCTTTTGCAATTTTCACTACTTTATTTCACAACATATTCTCTTTTTAGTTATTTTATTTTCTTTTCATTTCTTTTATTTCCTTTTTTTACATGGAGGGGTTCCATATTATTTTTTAAATAATAGATCAAAGGGGAAGTTCTTCAAAATTCTTGACTTTCCTTCTTTTTCACCACACCCCCAACTTAGGATTTTGGCCTAAGTTGGCTATTAAAACAAACCACAACTTCATAAAGGTTATGGGTGATGGGCAAAAGAGGTCAAAGTTGCTTAAGTTTCGTAAAAAAAGGATAGGCTCAAAAGGGGCCAAGCAAGGTTCACACATTTCACAAGGTTGGCCACAAAGAGGTATATTGTTCAATTGGCTCACTCTTCAAAATTCTTGCCTAAGATCATTTCAATTGCTTGTTTTACTCAATCAATCGAACCAACATAGCAAGTTCTAGGTGTCATAAAGCACAATGTTCAAGACAACCTCACCACACAAGGCATTGGTACAGTTATCAAACAAGACTACATATTTTTCTAGCTAGTGTGCAATGTTCATCACAAGAGACTCATTCGACAACCGGCTAGTCACAATGAGATGCTAAAAGATCACATATTGCCTATGCAACTTAGTTTGCCTCATCGTAGCAGCACATTCATTTCGTACAATTAAGAGCACTATTCATGTCATCGGTAGTGACCACAACCAACACTCAAATTTGCATAAGAACAACCACAACCATACGCACAAGAGGAGGCATAACTTTTAAAATTGGTTCAAAGCCACTTTTAAATCAAAATAGTGGGCCACAAGCTAAAAACAACCGCAATACCATAATCAAGTCATATATATATAAACCAATGAGCTTCAATATTCACATCACAAAAACACAATATTCACAAAATAGGCCACAAGAGGTAGGTATGGAAATACATCACCCTGTCAACAAAAAGAAAGCAGTTGTCCTCAAATGCAACTAACAATAAAAATAGTCTAAAAAGTAACAGAGAGAAGGGAGGGGGAGATCGTCCTGCCAAGTTATGCCTGGGTGAAGACTGCATGTTTGTCACTCCATCTATCTGGGCATCAGTGCCCGGTGTCATATCATCCTTAGCTCCACTGGAGCTCACCATCGAAGTATCTCTCATAGAGGATTATCTAGTTGTCTCGTACATGGCACCCTCTATGTCAGCCAGGTCCTCATAAATAGCCTCCTCGCGTACACAAGGTTGCTCCTCATCTATCTCGGCCTCAGATTCAGTATCAGCAACATCAATCCTAATCTCATCTCTGATGGTAATCGGATGTCACAACCCGGGGTTACCCCCTAGGAGAAACATGGTGTTCTTGACCCCGAATATGTCTCATACAAACCCTTAGCATAATCATAACATAAAGACATAGAATAATTGTGGAAAATTTAAAACTTTTACAATCAAAGTCAACTTATTTTTCATAAACGAAAATAAGAATCTAGACTTGTCTCAATCACCATATAGTACAATAGAAAGTACAAATAGGGTCAAAGCCATTTACATCAATAAAATTCTCAAAAGTAGATAGTACAATAAAAGCTAGATTATGATAACATCTTGTCCTCAGACTTGAGGACTCTCCAAGCCTAGGGAATAGTCAACCCAAACTTCACTTGAAAAAAGTAGTATGTCTCAACGACCGGAACCTACACTCATATAATGTAGAAAATATGGGTTAGCACAAATAATGTACTAAGTATGGAAGCCATGCACAAAAATCATTAAAACATGCATAAAAGGGACATTTAGTTGATATCATGCATTGATCAAGTTTAAAAGTCATAATGCACATTTATGAAGAAATATAAGTCAAACCAACATATAAGCAACCCAAAGCCATACTAGTACAATACAAAGGTAAGATCCCATAACCCTACCAAATGCTAAGTATCACATTTAGGCCACCAACAACATATATATCTTACTTTTCCTTATTCATAGCCAATATACATAAGTAAGGAGTCATTCATGTTTATAACTTGTAACAAGTGAAGTCAACCTTAACATTCATACATACCTTACATACATAATCCATAATTCTTCATAACATAAGACAACCTCACCATAACCCCTCTTAAAGTCTATTTGTGCAATGCATAAGTGAACTCCCATATCCCCACTCATACTAAGTAGTACCTCTTAAGAAGTCATAATTAAAGTCCATGTTCCTATTATAATTCATATTCATATCATATAGGGAAAATAATACTAAATGACATAGACCATGTTAGCTACATTGAATCCAGTGTTCTACCCCCACACCGAAAAAAGGTGTCCTACGTGCCTAAGGTAGAACTTTCATAATAGCATTTAGGTGGATCCACTAGCTAAAGATCTACGTGGGCACATAGTTATGGGATAAGGATATTGCTACTAGAAACCTGGACTTTCTAATGTAAAAGGTTTCAATCTCCTGAGACAACATACATTGGGAAGCCGGACTTTCTAAAGTAAAAGCTTCCATCTCATTTTTTTATCCACTCGGTGCTAAGTATAAATCCCTTTAGAAGTCATATTAGACCTTTACTTAAGTTCTTATCCATGAAAGAATGCACTAGGAACTCAAACCAATATACATCATAATAGCTAATAGATTCATTAGGTGAGAATGTCCTTTTAACCTTAGAATCATCAACATGTGAGTAAACCTTTCACATCATATTCATAGTGTGTTCATGAGAATGGCCTTTCAATAAACACAACAAGCTTATCATAAATATACATACATACTTCATGCATAATCAAGTGTAAGGGTATAGGGAAGAAGGATCTTGCATCAATACCACAATTACACAATAGTCATAGGATCATCACTATCTAAGTGAATCACGTGTTCATAACAATCTTCATCAAAATACACAAACCCTAGTTATTTCCCTTCAAGGCTAGGAATCAAGATCAACCCTAATTTCTAGAATTACAACACTAGAACGGGGAATTTCATCATTCAACAACTTAATAAACATAAACATAATCAATCAAGACACACCTTAGTTGACAATTTGGGAAGAAGGGGAATCGTGGGTCCAAGGGATATATTCATCAAAACCCAACAATAATCCATTAATCCAACCATAAATCATCATAATTATTCATAATAAACCATAATTAAACAATTGAAATCGTTTTGGAAGAAGACCCATGACAAGATTGAAACCCTAGGTTTTGGAAGTCTTAAATACATACTTTGAAGGGGCTCCTTGGGGGATAGCTACCGAAGAATGAAAAGCATCCATACCATAGCTTGATTTCCACAATAAATTGGAGAAGAAAAGCTATTTATTGAACCCCTTGCTTGACCTTGACCTTGCTTTTCAATAGAGTCTTAGAGAGAGAATATTTTGAGAGGAAAGTTGGTTATGTTTGAGTCTTGTGAGTTATGAGGTGTTAAGTGGAGTTTAATGACTTAGGAGTATTTATATAGGTCTAAAATAACTAATAATAACCGTACAAACCCTTACTTAATTAATTAGGAATTAATGAAAATGTTTCACCCTTGGTCGAATCAATGAAACCCCCACCTACGGTCTGTAGGTGGGGTGATGCGCCAAACTAGTAACTCTTGGTTTTCATTAGAGAAGGGGGAGGACCAGGGGAGAAATGGGGAGACTAAGTCTCGACCCACGACCCGTATCTACGGGGCGTGGGTCCACCTACGTAGCGTGGGTGCCCATTTAAAGAGTCAAGCTGTTTTGACAGCTTTTGGGGCAGTCCCTTGACCCTCCTCCAGGACCCTTTGGGGGTCCTTGGGGGGGCCATGCCTTGACGTTTAGGCACTAGGACCTTAGTACTAACTTCGGGAATTTATTTTAGGATTCAAATCTTTATGTTAATCCTATTTAGGCTACTAGTTTACATGTTAGTCTCTAGCTTAGGTCATTATAACTTTTTTTAAATACAGCTGCAGGTACAAGCCAACGAGTTAGTGAAAAACATAAGAATTCAAACTTAAACCAGTTATTCAAAAAACCATTTACCCCGAGGCTAACACCAAAAAACACATTAACTATAGAACCACAAACTTCTACATTTGCGGATAGCCTACACCATGACAAAAGAACATATAACCATATTACGCGAACCTATATACTATTTTTCGGTGCGGAACTGGTAGTTGAGAGATTCATGGAAGTGGTAGTGTGGTAGGTTGTAGTGTGGTAGGTGCGTAATTTATTTTAAAGATTTTATTACAATATTCTTTTGCTAAGTGTCTTAATCTTGATATTTGTGGTGCGGAATTCATGGTAAAATGAAATAATATTTATTGTAATATTCTTCCAATAGTTATTTTAATCTGAGTATTTCATTAACATTATTTATGATATATTCTAGATATAACATATCTTGGGTTCTTTGGTACATATATAAATTTTCCTTCATTAATTGTTCTAATAGTTTTATATCTTTCATAGATTCTGTCCAATATCGTAAATATTCGTAGTTTATTTTAATCTGAATTTATTTCTAAATTATACCATTCTATTCTTTCGAGGTCTAAATCATGTAGGTCTATTTCATACCATTCTTGGTTTAATATATCTTCTTATTCGTTATCATTAAATATTTTTTCCCATATTATTCTTCTTAATTCAATTATTTCTATATTTTAAAGTACATATAAGATTAAAGTTTCGTAGTTTTTTATTATTTCATCATGCACATATGTAGTCATGTTCTATATCATGCAGGTTTTTTGTTTTTATTCCTTCCTATCATATTCATAATTGATTAAATTCATATTAGATCATTATGAACTAGATTATATGTTTATCATGTTCTCCTGTCACTACTAGAATCGTACTTTAGCGGATACTTCCTTCTTATCAGCGCCTCAACCTTGTTTACTCCCCTAAACGGCTTCCTCGCCTACCGGTTTCAACATTAGGATGGCGTAATATAGAAGTTTTCTCCTTGTTTCCAGTGTGCTAATAAACTAGAAATCATGATTCAAATAATTCTAATACATAATAACTAACATAAATTTATTCAATCATATATATGATATTCAGGAACATATGAAATTAATTCTGCATATTTTTTGAACAATATACCTTTGCCTCTTGCTTAGCCATGCTATCTGAAATATCTGATTGGATTTCAGATTTTTTCATTAGTATTTTAAATATTTATCTTAGTTGAGAGAGTGTTTTTATGAAAGAGGATTTTTATTATCTTAGGCGTTGCCTGCCTTTTCATTTACATATGCCCTCCTTTATATAGAAAGGAAGTTCTTACTTTACAATCCTTCATAATACTAAACGTACCCCTACTACTGAATAATGTGCCTAATATATAATATAATATAGTATATCTTCTTCCTCAGTTTTAGTCTGAGTAGCTTTGTCGTGATAGGTAATCTGTAATAATATTCTTATCAGGTTTTATTATTTCAATTGTAAATGTAAAATTTAATATATTTAATATCAATCTCCTTATTTATTTTGTTGTTACCGAATCTTGTATTTTTCTTATTAGCCATCATTTTACTTGTGTATTATCTGTTCTTATAATAAATTTAGTTATATACAGTATATGGTTCAAATGATCATAAACATTTATATACCGAATATAATTCTTTCTGTAACACCCCGTATCCGAAAATAGAGATTTCAGATTTCTGGTGTTACAGGTGGCACTCACGGACACCATCCACGGACCATAGATGGACCGTCCTGCAGGTCCATGGTTCATGACAGAAAACTTCCCCAGAACTCAGTAAGAAAATTTGGCTAAGTCCCGACTCACGGACAGACTCACGGTCCGTAGATCAGACCACGGTCCGTGGTCTGTGTCCGTGGATTGAGACTTCCCTTACCCAGCCTCTGACACAAACTACGGTCCACCAGCACGGACCGTCATTCAATCCACGGTCCGTAGGTCTGACCGTAGATGAAGGTCAGCAGCTAGTTAGCTGAAAAATATTGATGGGTCAACTTCAGATGGTCATAACTCTTAGCAAAAAATGAATTATGTGTACCATGACATATGGTTAGATAGATAATCAAATTATCTTTCCAAATCCACCGAGTTTGCTAAATTCCAACCTCTGAGTAAAAAGTTATGCTCGTTTTAGTGAAGCCCTGTCGGGCAGACTCGACCTAGGACCTAATCGACGGATTGTAGGTCCATTCCGTCAGTCACTCCGACAGCAGTTAATTCAGGGGTCTTTTGGTCTTTTCCTATTTCATTTAACCCCTAAGATACATCGTTTAGACCCTAAATCATGAGGTTTTAATCAGTTTAAGCCTAGAAACATAACTAGAACTTACCTTAGTCTAAATCATTAATCGAACTCAGAAAATTAGAAGCAAGAGAGGAGAAAAAGGTAAAGAACCCTAGTTTAAGAACGCAACGAGGTTTCTTCAGTTCCAGCCCCGAAATTGAAAGATTTCTCCATGGAATTTGTCACCAGGTATGTGGGATTTTACTAGTGGGTTCCTTTCGCCCATTAGGTCCTTAGAACTCAGTCAGATTCTTGATTCCATGATTATGAACAGACCTAGGGTTTCTAGAATTTCAACAGATCCTCATGAATTAGTTATTTAAATGCTCCAAATCAGATTATCATGTTATTGCTCAGTTTCTTACATAAATTTCAGAACCCTAGCTATGTATTTCATTAGTTCTTGAATTACACATGCTAGGTCAGATATTTCAGTTATTCAGATATACATGCTCCAGTTTTATGCCACATTATTAGTATATTTCAGCATAAACGCTATTTTGAGTTATAAATCTTGAGAAGCTTTTCTTTAAGACAACACTTGAGTTTTAAACTGAGTTTTTGAGATAGAGCTTCTAAACCATGATTAGTATGACAATTGAGTAGGTCATCAATGTATGAATAGTATGGTATCTAGATATACCATCAATGTTTATGCAGTATGACTTCCCAAGTCATCAATGATCATAGTATAATATGATGTTGAATTGTTTTCAAAAAAGGGGGTTTTCAAGTATGAGTATCTACATGTCAGTATTTTGAGTTATTCAGTATTTCAGTCATAATATATTCAGTTATACATGCCTCAGTTTATGAATGCATCATTATCAGATTAATTGTTGCATTCTCAGTTTGCATGTTTAGTTTCGAGCTATCAGTATTTACAGAAACTCAGTCATAATGTGTTAACCACTTAATCTACTGGGAGTAGCATAATACCGAGTTGGACTAGGGTTTCAGCGTACCCATATAGTCCCAGAACTACGAGCCACGTAGGTGTAAGTCCCCTCTGTGGGCAACACCAGTTTAGTGATACCTCTGGCAGGGTATATTGGGTCCTCTCGATGGGGCGTATACATCGAACTCCACATTTAGCTCATGTGGTTTTATGTCGGTTATTAGTAGCTCCCACAGTTCAGTTAGACTTTATTGCATTGACCATATTTCAGTACAGTCAGTATTCAGTCTCAGCATGTTATAAATTTGGTCATTGCATCAGTTAGCTTAGTATTCAGTATTTTCAGTATCTATATCATGTCCAGATGATTTCATTGCTTCATTACTTTGTTCAGCTATATGTTATTTCAGCTTTACTCTGTCCTGCATGCTCAGTACCTTTCAAGTACTGACGCATACGTGCGCTACATCTTCTCGTGATGTAGGTTCAGGTTCTCAGTATCCAGATCGCGCTTAGATCGGTTCCCGATCTCCAGTTCAGCAACATCAGTGGTGAGTCCTCATTCTTCGAGGACTAGTGACATGTTTATCTTTATCGCTTTTAGTCTTTAGTTTCAGTTTTGCTAGATCTAGTTGGGCTTGTCCCAGCATTTCTAGTCAGTTAGATGTTATTTCAGACATAGTTAGATTCAGCTTTAGTATTGAGTTAATAACTTCCTTGTATTAAACTCTTAGATTTGATATATCTCAGTTATAGTATATGGGTATTCCCCATCTTTTTCATTTTTTTTATGATTTAGCTTCCGCATCAGTTTATTATCTTTAGTATGCTCATGATCATGCCAGCAGGGTTAGCTTGGGATCACTTGTGGTCCTAGGTCCCGTGTCCGCGTCTCGGGGTAGCTCGGGGCGTGAAAAACTTGGTATCACAGCACTAGGTTTAAGTGTCCTAGGATGTCTGAAAAGCCGCACTAAGTAGAGTCTTTTTCATGGGTATGAAGTGCACCACATCTAATGAGAGGGAGGCTATGAATTGTTTTAGGAAAACTTCACTTTCTTGATATTCTATCGTGCGTTGGTATGATCTCCTTTCTAATCCATCGTTATGTTCTTAAGATCATGCCTCCCTGTAAAGCTAACGCTAGGAATGCTAACGCAATTCCTCTAGTCCCAGACCATGAGGTTAAGAATGAGGACTTTCAGAATGCAATCCAACTATTGGCTCAGAGTATGACCAACAAGAACAATCAGCAGGTTCCAGTTCCTACTAATAGAAATGGTGGATCAGTGGCAGCTAGAGTTTGAGATTTTGTTAAGGATGAATCCGCCTGAGTTTTAGGGTCACAAGTTGGTGAAGACCCACAAAACTTCATTGATGAGGTTTAGAAAATCTTTGGAGTGATGCAAGTGACTGATAATGGTAGGGTTGAGTTGGCATCCTACCAGCTTAAGGATGTGGCTCACATATGGTACACTCAGTGGAAAGATTCAGAGGCTACTTTATCTTTTATGACTCCCTATATAGCAGTAATCTTAGATGTCAGTCCAGAAACTCTTTCAGAACCCTTCTCAGTGTCTACTCCAGTCAGTCACTCAGTTATAGCTAGACGGGTATACATAAATTGCCCTGTCACAGTCTCTCAGAAAGTCACCTCAGCAGATCTTGTAGATAGAAATGGTAGACTTCGATGTCATTCTAGGCATGGATTGATTACATTCCTCTTATGCCTCAGTCAATTGTAGAACTAGGATTGTTCATTTTCAGTTTCTAGACGAACCAATCCTAGAATGGAAGGGTAGTAGCTTAGCGCCTATGGGTCGATTCATTTCTTACCTTGAGGCCAGAAAGATGATCTCTAAGGGTTATCTCTATCATCTAGTTCGGGTTAAGGATTCTAGTTCTGAATCCCCAACTCTTGAGTCAGTTCCTGTAGTCAATGAGTTTCCAGAATATCTTCCCGGAGTTCCTCCCGAAAGGGAAATCAACTTTGGAATAGATCTCCTTCTAGATACCCAGCCTATCTCTATCCCTCCTTACAGAATGGATCCAGCTGAGCTTAAGGAATTGTAAGAGTAATTGAAAGACCTTCTAGATAAGGGCTTCATCAGACCCAATATTTCGCCATGGGGTGCACCAGTGTTGTTCGAGAAGAAGAAAGATGGTTTTCTCAGAATGTGTATTGACTATAGGCAGTTGAACAAAGTCACAATCAAGAATAAGTATCATATCCCCAGGATTGATGACTTGTTTGACCAACTTCAGGGTGCTAGTCATTTCTCAAAGATAGACCTCAGATCAGGTTATCATCAGCTTAGAGTCAGAGATAGTGACATTCCGAAGACAGCCTTCAGAACTCGGTATGGTCATTATGAATTTGTAGTCATGTCATTTGGACTAACCAATGCTCCTGCAACTTTCATGGATTTGATGAACAGAGTGTTCAAGCAGTACTTGGACTTGTTCGTTATCGTCTTTATTGATGATATCCTCATTTACTCTAGGAATAAGGAAGAACATGCGAGTCATTTGAGACTTGTTCTGCCAACTCTCAAAGATAGCCAGTTATTTGCAAAATTTGGTAAGTGCGAGTTTTGGTTACAATCAGTTGCTTTCCTTGGGCATATTGTGTCTAGCGAAGGAATTCAAGTAAATTCCCAGAAGATAGAAGCAGTGAAACAATGGCCCAGACCTACCTCTGCTACAGATATTAGAACTTTCTTGGGTCTAGCGGGCTATTACAGACGGTTTGTGGAAGGATTTTCATCTATAGCCTCTCCATTGACTAAGTTAACTCAGAAAAAAGCTTAAGTTCCAATGGTCAGATGATTGTGAGAAAAGTTTTGCAAAACTGAAAACTAGGTTGACTACAACATTTGTCTTGACTCTACCAGAGGGTTCAGATGGTTATGTGATCTATTGTGATGCATCTAGGGTCGGCCTAGGTTGTGTGTTGATGCAGCGAGGTAAGGTTATAGCTTATACTTCCAGACAACTTAAGGTACATAAGAAGAATTATCCAACTCATGACCTTGAGCTTGCAGCAGTGGTGTTTGCACTCAAGATTTGGAGACACTACTTGAATGGTGTTCATGTAGATGTGTTCACAGACCATAAGAGCCTTCAGAATGTATTCACCCAGAAAGAGTTGAATCTTAGCCAGAGAACGTGGCTTGAGTTCCTCAAAGATTATGATATGATTGTGCATTACCATCCGGGTAAGGCGAATGTAGTAGCAGATGCTCTTAGCAGATAATCCATGGGTAGTGTAGCACATGTTGAGGAAGAAAGGACAGAGTTAGCAAAGGATGTTCACAGACTTGCTCGCCTAGGAGTTCTTCTTATGAGCATATCAGGTGGTGGTGTAACGGTTCAGAATGGGGCAGAATGTTCTTTAGTAGTAGAAGTTAAGGAAAGGCAAGACAGTGATCCAATATTGCTAGAGCTTAAGGGTGCAGTCCAAATCAGAGAGTGGAGGTTTTCTCCTAAGGGGGAGATGGTGTACTTCGCTATCAAGGTAGATTGTGCGTTCTGGATGTGGGTGAATTGAGACAGCATATTCTCACAGAAGCCCATAATTCCAGATATTCTATTCATCCAGGCAGAGAAATATTTGAGAGAGTTATTCTTTTTGGTGAATTGAGAGAATGATTTTATATAGGGAAATTTGGGGGTTAAAATACTTATATAGGGGTCTTAATGAAGGGGAAAAACGACATAGTATAGGAGTTAGTTTGTTAGGAAAACACCTAACTACCCCTGAAAAATAATTGCCAGCCATGATCCACGGCGACAAGTCGACCCACCATGGACAAACTGACGGTCCTTCCTGCACGGTCATCAATTGTGGTCAGGAAGTCGAAATTAGGGTCTTGGACCACGGTCCTGAACCACAGACCGTGGTCCCACCAGTGGTCCGTTGGTTTGGGTCGTGGTTCCTCCCTTTTTGAACCCCTTTTTGGGAGTTAGAGTCGAACCCAAAGGGAGCAGTACATGTTCAAATTCAGTTATGAGGTACAAATGTTATCTAAACATCTATAGGAATGGAAATTATCATAAAAGGCATATTAACAAGTCTAAAGGGGTGACAACAAATGTCAGATGGGCTTTTGGTTGGTAATTAGCAGCTACAACGCAATCAAACAGTAATGAAATAACAATAAAGAAAGAATTCTCATGATGTGATCAATTATAGGCAAATTTCTCTATATGGGTAAATGAAACAACTAATAAATAACTAAATATCAGTGGGTAGGCTAGACTATGATTGAAATAGTTTTCTCCCGAACAACTATCACGTTCCAAGTGACTTCTTTCGCACATCAACAAGCTTAACAAAATAAGAACAACCACAACCTTAATACATTCGCTTTTTCGAGCAGGATGATTAGAACTAGGTTTAGGATTCACTCTCTCGAGCTGAACCCATATCAACTCAATGCCTACATTCTATTAATCAAAAGCTTTCGTTCAAAAACCTCTCTCAAGCAAGCTAAGCTCGGAATTAGAACTACATTTGCAACTACAATTCATATATTAAAACACAGCTAACGATTAAATCCACTTTAGTATAGAATTTAAACTAGCAATTAACAATACCCATAAGCTAATTCAACTTATAATTGCATAATCACACCCCAAGAATTGGGGTTTTAGCCGCACATCATAAAAATAGGGAAACGGTTACCAAATACATTAACCATGATCGTGATAAATGCTCCCTAGTCTTTACAATGGTTCAAATTGAAGAAATTTAGAGATCCACTTACAAATCCTCAAAATTGATCCTCGAAATGCTTCATATTTTACAATGGAACTTTATAACTCAAAAGAAAAATCTTCTCAATGATAGCAAGATACTCAATTAATAGTTTGAAATTTAATTTATAGTTGACCAAAATATGGCCTGAAAGGCCACTAGCTGAGATAAGTCGGGCTCGCTTAGTGGATCGACGATCCGCCAATTGTCCACTTCCATCGCAACTTTGTATTGGGCTTTAGCATCTAAGGTTCCTTAACCTTGGGCGATCCATTTTTTCATCGTGGAACCGATAAGTGATTCGCCGACTTTGTTTCTTTCCTCAGGGCTAGCACACTAGTACTTTAGGTGGGCTGAAGAGCCACTCGGTGAGTCGTGTAGTTGTCTTGGTGATCACCAGGATCACCTTGCTTCACTTCATCTTGTTATGCTTTTTTTTTTTGCGTCTTAGTAGGGGTGTCAAATGGGCTGGTTGGGTTAAAATTGGAGATATTAAAATGGGTTGAAATAGAAATCGTGTCGAGTCTTGACCCTCCCAAGTTTACTTTGGGCTCAATGGGCTAAAAAATGGGTTGGGTCTTAACCCGCCCAATTTGACTCAATTAATCTCAATAATTTTAACATAGTGATGTCTAACTTTTATAATCACAATTCTAATTTCAGCTCAAGATTTTTTTTAAAAAAAGTAACAAATGAATAGATAAATCCTAAAAGATGTTAAATAGATAATAATTCATACCTTTAATATAGGAACATATCTTAGTAAGGAGTTTTAAAACGGGTTAAATTGAATATTGAATTGGGCTCAATTAAGGATTCTCTTAAAATGGGTAAGGCTTGAATGGGTTGAGATTGAACCCAATTCAAATTATCTTGAGCCCAACCCTTAAAATTTTGGGCGGGTTATGTATGTTTGGGTTCATTTTTTACACCCCTACCTGTTAGTGTCCTTACCTTTCTCCTTAGCTCACATACCTTAAAATCAAGGCTTTAACATCAGTTTATAGCATAAATTAGGCATTTGAGGACCTTAAAACTATCTAAGCAAAGCCCTAAATGAGTTCAAATATCAGACTCATCAACACCCCAACTTAAATGAGTTCAAATATCGGACTCATCAACACCCCAACTTAAACTTTTTCATGTCCTCAAGTAAAACTCAAGATCAGTAGTTCAATAACGATGTCTCAAGTAGTGTTGCATAAGACTCAACATGAATGGACAAAAAAAATGTTCAAACTACAGATACAATGCCGAATTGTGCACTCAAAGATTTAAATTGTGACTCACCATTATTAAAGATGCTCAGGTTCACCATACTTGCTTCAAATGCAAGTTCGAGCTCAACAAAGGTACTAAAATGCCCTAACAATGAAGATGATTCCATATTCACACAAAATTCATCAACAATTTAAAGTCCCGGAATCATATGCAACTCTCACACTCACACAGATGAACACATGCATGACTCCAACCATAGGTTTCCTTTATTTTTCAATGAACATTTGTTTTAGCTCACTCAAGATCACAAAGGTTGTTTCAAGGCTTGTAACGGGGTTGAGTGTAAAGGTATGGTCATTTAGGATTAGTGGCTTCCACATTCATGAATTATAGTCTGAACATCACTTTCCTCCTTTTCTTTAACATTTCAAACCTGCTCATAATGCACCCTATTATTCAACTTCATATGAACCACCAGATACCACATTTCATTTGCAATTTTCACTACTTTATTTTACAACTTTTTCGGTTTGTTTCTTTCTTTCTTCTTTTTCATTTCCTTTCTATTTTCTATTTTTTTTACATGGAGGGGTTCCATCTTTTTCAAAATAATCACACAAAGGGGGATTTCTTACCGTTCTTGACTATCCTTCTCTTCTCACTATAACCCCAACTTAGGCTTTTGGCGTATGTTGGCTATTCAAATGAACCATAATTCATGAAAGTTGTGGGTGAATGGATAAAGAGAGGTCAAAATTTCTCAAGTTTCTTCCAAGAAAAATGGGTAAGGCTCAAAAGGTCCCAAGCATGGTTCAGACATCTCACAAGATTGGCCACAAAAAGGTATATTGTCGAATTAGTTCACTCTTTAAAATTCTTGCCTAAGCTCATTTCAATTGCTTGCATCACTCAATCAACTGGACCAACGGGGAAATTTCTAGGTGTCATTACAGAAAGTGTTCAAAGTTATCTCATCACACAAGGCATTGGTACCAATATCAAACAAGTCTCCACACTTTCTAGCTACCGTGCAATGCTTATCACAAGAGAGTCATTCGACACGAGGTGCTCAAAGTTCACATATTGCCTATGTAACTTCGTTTACCTTCTCGTAGTCGCACATTCATTTTGTTCGATTAGGAGCACTATTCAAGTCATCGGTATTGACCACAGCAAACACTAAAATTTGCACAAGAATAACAACAATCACACACAAAAGAGGTGGCAAAATTTTAAAATTAGGTTCAAACCATTTTCATTCAAAAGATTGGACACCAAGCTTAAAACATCAGCAATATCAAAATTCACAACACAGTTCATCAACAAAGATATATATATATATATATATATATATATAAATCAAATAAGCCCAATATTCACAAAATAATCACAGGAGGTAGGTATGGAAATACCTCACCCTACCCTACAAAAATAAGCAGTTGTCCTCAAATGCAACTAAACAATAACAAAGTATATAAAGATAACAAAAATGGAGGGAAAAAGTCATCCTGCCAGGCTAAGCCTTGGGAGAAGTCTGCATCTCGGCTGCTTTATCTGTCTGGGCATCAGTGCCCGAGGTCACACTCTTGTCAACCTTGGCTCCACTAGATCCCACCATTGATATGTCCCGTATAGATGGCTATCTAGCTGTCTCAAACATGGCAGCCTCTAGGTCCAGCAGATCCTCATAAACAGCCTCCTCACGCTCATCAAGTTTCTCCTCATCCGTCTCGGCCTCAGACTCAGCAACAACTACATCAACCCTAATCTCCTCTGTGGTAGTAGTCAGAGGCACCTCAACACAGGCTGGAAGATCTACACTCGAGTCATTTGGGATCCTAACCATCCCAAATGAAGAAGTAATGTCTGTGGACTTTAGATGATCCACATCCTTCTTCTGCTCAGAAACATATTCTTTCAAAGTCGTCACCACATCAGTGTCACCTATCCCTCTCTCACACACCTCTACTCTCGCAATGAGGGTATTAATAGCAGCCCTGAGAGGTGTCATTGCAGTGGAAATAACTCTCTCAATCAATATGGGAACCTCGGCCTCTAGTCGGGAAGTACGAACATTGTCAGAATGGGCAATGATTGCAATCTTGAGCGGCATGGACTAGGTGATCGGAGGCGTGGAGGCAGTAGTACCAACATCAGATCTAGGGGGTGGGAAAGCAACAGAAGGGCCAGGAATGTCGGAAGGAGTGTAGCTAGTAGTACCTGAAGGCCCAAAGGTCGGAGTAGGAACGACTACTTTTGCAGGTAATGTATCGATATAAATCTCCGGGGATGTGTCCATTGGAGTTGCTCTCCTCATATCAGCCCCGTCTCGTCTGTACTCGTCCTCTACACACCGGATGTCTGTACTCGTCCTGCTAGATGATTAATCCTAAATCAAGCCACTTCCTAGCATTGATAGACCCAAGGCAGGGCGCCTTTGTGTGGAATAGAATGGACTTATTCTACGAAGGCATAATCGAGTTTTTTATGATTCCAAACCAATATCTAGCAGCTACATTAAGGTCCTTCTTCAATATAGGTGCTCCGGCATCAATCCACCTCGGGGTGGTGTCATAAAACAAGGGGGCTAACCAACCCTTCAGGTCATCCAGAGTCTTTGTAGTAATCATACTCTGGTACTCGTGCACTAAATATGTAGTCCTCTTAGATACGACGTCTATATCATCGCTGCTGCATCTAAATCTCCTCCCTAGGACCATTTCAAACTAACTGGCCTGAAAGCACTAACCTTCTTCTTCCCCTGAGGCACCAAGTCACTATAGGCAGCATAGAACTCCCAAACCCATATAGGAATTTATGGGCCACTGGACCTTGTGAGGACCTCGAATCTGTGGAACTAGAGAGTGTCCCACACTGCTCGATGTAGGTCCACTACACCATCTGTGGACAATCTCTTTTCCCCCAAGATGGTCCTCGATCCATCGGCCTTAAGCAGTTGAGTACCAAGGGAGGAGGACCCTAGACTAGTGGCACTGGAACCACTGTCTGTGTTAGAGGAGGCACTGGAGCTGAACTGGAGGGGTCGGCTCTGGAATCCTTGACAGATCATTACAAGCTTCGGAGCGAAGCTCAACTCTCCGGGCATGCAATAGCTGGTCATCCTCAAGATCAAAAAAAGAAGCTTGAGAATCATAAGACCCTCCCTCACTGGAGTTGGACTCCGGTGTCTCAGCGATGGGAGCTTTCCCCTTTCCCTGGCCTCCCTTCGGTGGTAATGTCTTGCCCTTAGCCTTGGAAGTAGTTGTTTTCTCATTGATTACAACACCCCGTGGCCGCTTGCGGGACGGCATGCCACTATCATTAAAATTTGTTCTAGCCATTCCTGCAAATCACATAGAAAAAACGTTAGAAAGAGTCCAAGAAAAGCTATAGAAAATAGGTTGTAGAAAGACTCACCGAACCGTTCGGTGAGTCGCCGAGTCACTTTGGCGAGAAAGATGGGGATTGCTGAAAGTACCAGCTCAAAAATTTTAGAAACTCAAGACATGTCGGTGATGTTCAGTGCCATTCACAGAATAACAGACACCAATCGATGAGCTAGAAGTGTCTCACCGAAAGTTACAGTGTATTTTAGGGATTAGGGGCGCAGAAAGGCCGATCAAGAAGGCTTTCGGCGAGTCACCAAGTATACTTGGCGAGCTCAGAAATCTCTTGCAGAATTTTATAGAACAAACTGAACCAAAATTGTAAATTAAGGGAGATCTTTGGAAGAGTTTGGCGAACCGCCGAACCACTCGGCAATTTCGACATAGCTCGCCAAACCGCCCAATGTGCTAATTTTCGACCTCAAACATTAAAATCAAGCTCGCATCCCCAGGTTCAAAATTAAACACATACACCATTCAATAAAGGCTAGACCCATACTACCCATGCCCTCGGGGTGCTCAGACTTTCCCAGATTTGGCCAAAATTGGCCATTCGACGACTTTTACCAATAAGAATGACGTCAAACACTCCATTTTTGGGAAAATTAAGTAATTTAGGATAATTTCTGGTTACTAAACTTCACTCCACTAGAACCATCATATTAACACCGCAACCCAACAATTTAGACTCAATTTTACAAGCAACAACACGGGAAACAATCAATTTAAGGCAATTCGGCACACATTTTAGTTCATTACAGGCAATGTAACAATTAAACACGATTATAATCAACTACCCAACAATCATTAATAAAAAATTTACCTATTCCATTTGATTTCAACCATATTATTAAACAACGGGGTTCGAAAAATCAACCTTAATGCCGAATTCAAGATTTGTATAGCTAGGCAGCAAAGTTCCACAATTCTGATTAACCATTTCAAAAAAAGAGAGGGTAAAAACAATAAAATATGAAAGATCAAAAGTTGGATGAGAGGGTACGAGAGTTAAAAATAGGAGAAGATGTAGGATTTTAAAATTTTAAACCGTCTGGCCTTTTAAACCTTTCAGTTCACGACACCTTTGGATGAGAAAGTAGTGCTCGCCGAACCACTCAGTGATACATCGAGTGGTATTTTACCTCGCCGAATTTTACAGAACTCCCAACAATTTGGGGGTTCAAATGGCGAACAAAGTCAGGCTCGCAGATCAGTTCAGTGAGTTGCTAAATGAATATATAGCCCACCGAGTTTTATAGAGTTCCCCTTCAAGACTTGTGGTTCCAGTGACGGTCTAAGTCAGGGCTCGCCAACCTATTTGGCGTGTCACCGACTGGACTTTGTCTCGGCAAACAACTCATTTTCCAACACTTTTCACATTTCAACCTGCACCCATTATTCAAAATCAAAAACCAAAGCATTAAAAACTTGGGTTGCCTCCCAAGAAGTGCCTTAGTTAACATCGTGGCATGATGAAAATACCAATTTACAGATCATATTTAGGGTTTGCCAAGGTATCACTTGGTAGGCACCATATTGTCCTTTGATTCAAATTAGAAGAAATTTGACCTATTTGGGTCTCCAACTGCTTGATTTTCACGGAATGGGAGGTGACCGTTTGATAAAGCGTAGAGACATCCTCCTTCATCTCTTTCAAAACTTTGTCCGACCATTCAATTTTGTCTAGAATACGTGAGAGCATGTCTTCCGTATGGATATTTTTAGACTAATTGGGCTTTTGTCACTTATGGGGCGGGACGTACCTGTCTTTGTCCCCCTCTCATTCCTTCAGAGTGGTGTTACGATCACATCAATCTCTGTCATAGTCTCTCAATCCCTAATCTCTATTCCAACCCAGATTTCCACCTAGCCTTGGATAGTTCGAACGATAACCTCTTCCTTGATTAGGAAGGAAGTTCACTTCCTCATTATAAAGTGCTTCAAAATGAGCTTCTTCGGGGTTTGCTCCACCAACACCCACACCATTAACAATCTTCATACCACTGCCCATCACATTTTTCCCAAGATGTCTAGCTGGGTCATCATTTTGGCCATGTTTTTGTCCATCTCTTGATATTTTTCGGTTGGCTCTTTTGTCATTCTAAAGGTGAGAGGAGAAACTTGGTTTTCACGAGTATACTATGCTCTGTTTATGTTGGTCACTCCATCAAGGAGTTGAGACGCTACTTCATAGGGTTATTGCATAATACCTCCAGGAACAAGTTGATCAACAACTCAAGGCTCCTATAGAGGTACTGCTGCAATATATGATTTGGCAGCCTATGGGTTGGACATTGAAGTACCAACTTATTAAACCTCAGCCACGTCTCATGGATAGGTTCACCTTCCAAGCGTTTGAAACCTTGGATACTATCCCTAAGTGTCATCATCTTTGATGGCGAAATAATCACACATGGAATGTTGTTGTAACCTCATCCTTAGATGATGGAATCCATTAGCAACTCAGCCAACCATTTACTAGCCTCACCTATTAAAGATAATGATAACAACCTGAGATGGACTGATTCTTGTGATACGTTTTTGAATGAGAACGGACCACAAACGTCCACAAAGTTCCTACTATGCTAATGTTGATCTTCGTAAGCCAATCCTCCAAATAATCCCTTCATTTGGAGGAGCTGTAGCATAGTGCTAGTTACATGGAAGATGACATTCCTTTGAATTAGAGGTAGACGTATTGCAGCCACACAACCCAATAGAATTGGGTCATTCACATTTGTGTCATTTACATCATTGAGGTTCCCAATATAATATTAGTAGCCCACCTGGCTACCATTATTCCCGTTTACGCTCATCTCTTCCTCTGTTCAATACAAGCAACACAAAACAAAATCTAAAGTAAGTCGATTACCCTACAATGAAAAAGATCACAATTCAAATTCAATAAAAGAATTTCAAACAACACCACACCCTGGCAGCGACGCCATTTTGATTAATGTTTCCATCACACCACTTCAAATTCTAGGTGCAAACGATCGTTAAGGAGTATAAAACCCAACGAAGTGTTGAGGTAGAACCCACAGGGAGTGGTAAATGTTCAAATTCAGTTATGAGGTACAAATGTGATCTAAACATCTATAGAAATGGAAATTATTGGAAAAGACATATTAGCAAGTCTAAAGGGGTGACAGTGAATGTCAGATGGCAGTTTTAGTTTGCAGTTAGTACCTACAACGCAATCAAACAATGATGAAATAATAATAAAAAAGGAATTCTCAGGATGTGATCGATTATAGACAAATTTATCTATATGGATAATTGAAACTATTAGTAAATAGCTAAATATGAGTGGGTAGGCTGGACTATGATTGAAATAGTTTTCTCTCTAAAAAATATCACGTTTCAAGTGATTTCATTCAAACATCAACAAGCTTAACAAAATAAGAACAGCCCCCAACCTTAATACATCCTCTCTTTAGAGCAGGATGAGTAGAACTAGGTTTGGGATTCACTTTCTCAAGCTGGACCCATATCAACCCAATGTCTACAAACTATTAATCAAAAGTTTTGCTTCAAAAACCTTTATTTCAAGCAAGCTAAGAACTCATAATTAGAACTTCATTTGTAACTACAATTCATAGATTAAAACACAACTAATGATTAAACCTACTTCAATATAGCATTTAAGCTAGTATTTAACAAAACCCATAAGCTAATGCAACCTATAATAACATAATCACACCCCAAGAATTGGGGTTTTAGCCATACATCATAAAAATAGGGAAAGAATTACCAAATACATTAGCCATGATCAGGGTAAATGCTCTATAACACTACGAAAACTAGTAGACTAAACTAGAGTTTAACATGAGGGTTAGAGTCATACGTCTCCATACCTAAAAATATAGGGTTTTATATTAGAACGTCAGGGTACGACCCCCAAGGACCAACAAGGGTCCTTGAGGAGGACCCTTGGAGGCTGCTTGAGAAGTGACCAACGGAGGGCACCCATGCCTCGTAGGTCAGGCCACGCCTTGTGGGTGAGGGGCGTAGGTCAACATTGAAAAATCAAGCCTCAGAAGCCCGACCCACGGTTCACCAGAACACCACGTGGGTCACCCACAAGCAGTGGTCGTGGGTGAGGCCTGAAACTGCCTTTGGACAGTTACACATAGGGGAATTATGGGGTTTTCCAGTGTTAGTTAATATTAAGTGACATAGTTTAACACTAAATTAGACTAACTATATAATGTTTCTAAGTCCGTAAATTAAGTCATCTTCCTCATAATTCCAAATCCTTATAGAATAACCCAAACCCTCTTCAAAAAATCTCTCTCTAGAATTCCATGAAGAAAAAGAAGGAAGGTAAAAATAGGGTTGAAGGAGCAAGGGTTTCTACTCAATTTATTTGGAATTCATAGCTAAGGTATGGTAGCTCTTCATCCATGGAGTCCCTTAAAAACTCAATTTCAAAGATAGAAAGTCCCCAAAAGCTAGTGTTTGACTCCAAGTCATGGATTCCTTTTTTAAATAATTCTACTAATTTAATTACTTTGTATTATGATTAAATTGATGATTTATTATGGTTTTATGTTGAAATCTCCCAAGAATCCATGAAATCCCCATATTCCTAATTTATGATCTTATGATGTGAGTGAATTGTGGAAAGAAAGTATTATGAGATTATGCTTATAGTAATTGATCTAATTGAATTATGTTATTATCCATGTCTAATGTAGTAATTCTAGATGTGTTGATGGAATATGATCTATGGTCGTTGAAGGGCAAAGTATGAGAATTAAGTTTATTCTTTATGAACATTTTGAGAGTAAAGTGATTATGATTATGATCTAGTTGTTGTGTTGCTAGAAGGTTATCCTCATGTACACACTTATGTATGAATATGATATTATGTGAAAGGTTTTCTCACAATATGATGATTCTAAGGTTGAAAGGCTATTCTAACCTATTGAATCTATGAGCTATAGTATGAATTGTGTTGGATTGAGTGTCAAGGCATTCTTCCACGAATATGAACATAAGTGAAGACTTAATATATAATCTTTGGAAATTAATGCTTAGCACCGAGTGGATATGAATATGAGATGGAAGCTTCTACGATAGTTGAGTCCGGCTTCCCAATGAAAGCTTTTACACTACTTTAGTCCAGCTTTCCAAATGGGTTCCTTCTACCATAGTTGAGTCAAGGTTCCCAAAGGTATGTATATCATGAGATGGAAACCTTCTTCCTTAGTTGAGTCTGGGTTTCTAGTAGCAATCTCTTTATCCCATAAACTATTTGCCCACATACGTAGTTAGCTAGTGGATCAACCTAAGCTAAGAGTATGGTTCTACCTTAGGTAAGTAGGACAACCCCTTTTCGACGTGTGGTACACCTTTGATTCAATGGTAAGCTCACATGGTCTATGTCGGTTAAGGCTTATTCCCCATTATGATAGTATGAACAAGAAAATGATTTAAGAACTATAGATACTCAAGAAACTTTACTTAGTATGGGTGGAATTATGGGATCTTATTCATGCATTGCACAAGTATGCTTTGAGGGTAGGTATGATATGTGTCCTCTTATGATATGATGATATATGAGTTGAGTATGCTTATGACTTATGTTTTTCCATTATCTTCAAAAACGGTTGTTTTAACTTAGCAATTGGCATGCATTCTACTAAAATATCCCTTTTAGCATGTTTTCATGATTTGATGCATGGCTATCATATGTAGTGCATTCTTGTACTAACCCATATTTTCCTACATTTTCTGTCCGGTTCTCAAGGTGGTCCTCATTGTGGCTAGAGCTTGGATTTTCTCATTTCTCCTTGCATGTTGGTGAGTCCTTATGATTCGAGGACGGATATCTTCATTTAGTAGTTTTATTCTTGTATTTGACTTTCGGATTATGTTGTATAGGCTATGACCCTCTTTGATTCAAGCATTCTAATAGATGGCTAATTGAGACAAGTCTAGACTTCCGCTTTACTTTATGAAAATTTTGGACTTATAATGTATTTATACTTTTTATTGTTCTATGCTTATGTTATGATATGCTAAGTGTCTTACATGGTGTCTTCCGGGGTTCTATGTGCCTTGTTACGTCTAGAGGGTACCATTGGGTCATGACATGCTTCCAAGTCTTTACAATGGTCCAAATTGAAGAAATTTAGAAACCCACTTGCAAATCCTCAAAATTGAGCCTCAAAAGGCTTCAAAGTTTACAATGGAACTCTAAAATTCAAAAGAAAACTCTTCTCAATGAGAGCAAGATACTCAATTTACAGTTGAAAATTCAATTTATAGTTGCCAACATATGGCCTGAAAGGCCATTGGACGAGATAAGTCGGGCTCACTGAGCGGATCGGCGATCCGCCGATTGTCCTCTTCCATCGCCACTTTGCCTTGACCTTCAGCATCTAAGGTCCTATAACTTTGGGTGATCCATTTTGTCATCGTGGAACTGATTGGCGATTCACCGACTCCCCATTCATGTTGCCCACTTTGTTTCATCCCTCAGGGTTGGCACACTGGTTCTTTAGGCGGGATGAAGAGCCACTCGGCGAGTCTCCAAGTTGTCTTGGCGATAACCAATATCGCCTTTCTTCACTTCCTCAGCTTGTTATGCTCAGTTTTGCCTATTAGTTTGCTTACCTTACTCCTTATCTCACATACATAAAAATCAAGGCTTTACCATCAGTTTATAGCATAAATTAGGAATTTGAGGAGACTAAAACAATCAAAGCAAATCCCTAAATGTGTCCAAATCTCGGACTCATCACACACCTATGGTCCGTGATTGTTACGACCCATGGGTACACACCATAGATGTAACATGGCATACTTGACCCCAAAAGTGTCGCATATATGACACTTAGAATATCATAACATAAGATAATAGAAAAGTGTGGGAATTTAAAATATGTTTCCATACAATCGAAGTCTTTCATAAAATCAAGTGGAATCTATAACTCTTTATCTCAAACCATCTAATACAACTTTGAATAACTATTGGGACATAGCCCATACAATATTCTAAAACATAAAAGAAAGACATAAAGGAAAATTGTGGTTTTATCATCGATGCTATGAGGACTCACCAAGTCTTCAACTCCTTGCACTTCTAGAAACCTATCTTCAAGAATGGAACTCAAAATAACCGAACCCAACATTTGATAAGAATGTAGGAAAGAATATGCGTTAGTACAAAAGTACTAAATATGATAGCTAGCATAACATCATAAGAGCATAACATAAGGATTAGTCAACATAAGACATAAGCCACAATCATAAGAGATAATAGCATATTCATAAACATAATTTCCAACATAGACATAATGTAAGCATTAGTCATCATAAATCATAGTCCTTAAACAAAGTCAATACTTAGGCCTTCATATCATAAGAAAACCACATCATAAGTAACCTCCAAGTATACTTGTGCAATGCATGGATAGGATCCCATAATCTCGTACATGCTAAGTATCCCTTTTGGTCATCATAATCATAGTTACCATCTTATGGTCTCATCCTTAACTTAATTAATCATAGACAAGGGAATCTTAACCTTTAGTCAACATATCAAGGATGGAAACTATAGCAACAATCAGAGCTAAGAATACATCACATAAGAAAACACGTCATAATTAGCTTGAAGTCATACTTGTGCAATGTATGGATACGACCCCATAATCCTACCCATACTAAGTACCACTTTAGGCTTTCATGTATATTGATCATCTCTTTTATCTCATATCTAGCTCATTGTGAAGGGCAAGGGGAATCACCTCAAGTCATACATATCATGGAATCATAAATGACAAGGGGAGTCACCTCAAGTCATGCATGTATTGGAAGGGCTTTCCAAACTACAATCCAAACTAGTCATGCTCATATTACTCTTTATGTATGCTTATGACATGGGAAATCACCTCTCTAAGTCTATCATAAGGGACAATGGGTATTCACCTCTCTATGTCTATCATATAGGCCAAATGGGTATTCACCTCTTACTTTACATGTATAGTCCTAGGTATTCGCCTTCATACTATTTTAGGGAAACATAGGTATTCTCCTCCATGTCCCACCACTATATGATATAGGTATTCGCCTCCACATAATTACATAAGGATCATAGGTATTCACCTCCATGAAGTGATAGAATCACTAGAGTCATGATGATTTCCATGCCTAATGTAGAATTCTAGATATGGTATTATGTATGAACATGATATGATATGGAAGGTTCTCTCACATAGAATGATTCTAGGTTGAAAGATGTGGTTATCTAAAATGAATATAAGTCCAAGGACTATGAAATGTGATGAGGCTTGTCATGATTCCCTTAAAGACCTTTGTATGAGAGGGATGTGAGGTGACTTCCCTTATCCCTAAATAGATAGTCATGAGTAGATTACCCATGACATGATATGAGAAGTATGTGGTGACTACCTTTAAAATATGACTTCTATAGTAAGGCAAGAGGTGAATAACCCTTAGCCTTTATGTACAATCTATGACTCATAAGGTAGGTTATGTAGGTAATGGCCTTCCACCATAAGTTTACCAATAAATCATCTATTCTCAAATATATTTAACTCTTAAAGCCTAAATATACATAATTCATCATATTAGCTTTACTCTCAAATCCCTACTGATCAACATTTATAACTACAATCCTTACCCTCAAAGCTTTACTTCTACAATCATCATACATACCTAGATTTCAAAGCATTCTAATCACATGCTTCATTTTTATGTGATTCTAGTCATAAGTCATCATAAAGGTTCAAATTCAAGCTTTACTAGTCATGATCCACCATATATACTATAATCTAATTCAATTCATGTCTACATGCTTTTATTCTTGACCAATTACTACTCTCTAAATCTTCAATTTCGCTCTTTAAGACACATACCCACATTTCTTCAATTTCTTAAATTACCTAGGGTTAGCCATGGATAACATATAATATCTTCATAATAACATAATTAATTACTAAATCAATCATAAAAAAGTACTATCTACACAATTGCAATCATACTCAAAACTTCCAATAATATAGGAAGAAACCCTAACTAGAATTGGGGTTCATCTCCAATATTTGGGGGAAATCTAGGGCTCTCCATGGATGAATAAGCTATCATACTTTGATTATAAATCACTCACAAAGCTTGAAACAATGGAGGAATTTGACATAGCTTTCATCTCTTCTTCTTTTTCTTCTTCTTCTTCTTCTTTATTTTCTATAGAGAGAATTTCTTGAAGGGAATTGGATTCATTGGTGAATTGAAAATAATGATTTGGATCCATGTATTTAGGGGTCTATTAGCTTTATAAAGGTGGTCTAATTACTAATAAAATGACACCACTTAATAAGACACTAATTCTAGAGTATTCCCTAAGCACAAAACTTAACCGCCTTAAAAGAGTGCACTGCCTCACCCACGAGACCCTGACCCATGGGCCGTTGGTGGACCCACGAGCTGTGCAGATCTTCTGTGGGTGGTGATCTGCAGCTCAACTTTTGGGATCTTGGACCACGACCCCATCCACGAGGTGTGCTTTTGGGGTCTTGGACCACGACCCCATCCACGAGGTGTGCATCCCCCTACGGGGCGTGGGTCCGCAATCATGGGTGGTCTATCTTTTGGGCAGATTTTGGTTAGTTTCTAGGGTCCTCTTCAAGGACCCTTGGTTGGTGCTTGGGGAGTCGTACCTTGACGTTTAACCCCTATAGCTTTCATTCTAAGTACGGGAAATCATTTTTACAACTCTAACCCTCACGTAAAACTCTAAAACCCTCACATAAGGATCTAGTTTAGCCTACTAGTTTCCGGGTGTTACAATATCTCCCCCTTGGGAACATTCGTCTTTGAATGACACTCTAGGCACTTCTTAAGGTCAGAACTCTAGACTAGAAACCCAACATGCATGCAACACATCTAAATGCACACCATTAAGGAGGAAAGCTTCAACTCCAAACTAAACTTATTCAATGCAATACAAGGAAGTAGGAACAACATCTAATAACCCCAAAATGCATGAAATTCTCATAACTAGTCATGTTCAAGGAGAAACTACCTTCTCATAGCCATAACATTCCCAACATACACTCATGGAGCTCATATGCAATTTTCTCTCAAATATCATTCATTCAAGGAGGAATCTCTCAACTCTAACTAACGCATGCTCATATATTCATCTCATGAAGTCAAATAGGAAACTGATAGTTAATGCAGAACAACATGAGGAAATAATCATGCAAATTCATTTTCTTTTAAATCACAAGCTTTCCTGAACATGCATCATAAAAAGAAATCATGGCAACACATAATCACACAATGACCTTTCTATCTAGGCACACTATCTCCACCCTTGGGAGTAAGCCTATACGAACTCTTCTAAACATCATTCATACTAAAGACAACTTCAAATTCTAACATATCAAGTAACAAAAGATAAGTAATGCAGAATCTAATAAAGCATAAAACACATACCGGTAGCAACATAAGGAGGTCACTCTTGTCCACCTCTTGCTTGGAGAGCTTAAGACCTATTATTCTTTGGAGCACTCCCTCCCAAACCAATTGGACCGCCGGTAGGGTAGGGTTCAGACCTACAACGACTATTTTCTTAATTTATAGCAACCTTAGGGAAATGTCTTATCTTGTGGCCCAACTCACCATACCCAAAACAAACATTAGAACCCGCTAGGCATTCACCCTTATTCCTTCTATTACACTTACTACACCCCGTAAACACAACCCCACTACTATCTCCTTGTGGCTTAGGGTTAGGCACCACTTTTTTGTTGAACTTAGGAGTGTTTGAAGGAATTTTCCCGAGGAACTTTTGTCTAAACCTAGGGCGACCATGTCCATTGGACTCATCATAAAAGGACTTATCATCATCCATTCTAGACCTCTTTCTCTCCCTAGAACTCTCTTTCTTGAGATTTGACTCCTCAATTTGTTAGGAGAAAACCATAAGACATGAGATATCCATATCACCAATAAGCATTGCCGTACGATATTCTTTTTTTACTAAGTCGGACACTCCCATCATAAACTTATTCATCTTAGCCCTTGAACCTATCACTAAAGTTGGAGCATACTTGGATAGTTAGGTAAATTTCAAGGCATACTCCTTAATACTCATACAACCTTGCTTAAGGTTAATAATCTCTTGCATCTTAGCCTCCCTCAACTCTAGGGGAAAGAACCTATCAAGAAATGCCGACTTTAACGCCTCCCACTCTATGGGACCCACTCCTACCGGTCTATTCTCCTTCCATTGACCGTAACATATTTGTGCTACCCCTGTGAATTGATAAGAGGTTCACTCCACTATCTCTACCAAAGCCACCCCAATGATATCAAGAACCTTATAAACCTCATATATAAGCCCTTTAGGATCTTCCTCCACTTTGGAGACATGAAACTCCGAAGGGTTCATCGTCATAAACTCCCTCACTCTAAAAGCCGCAAAATTCACATTAGGATTCACCGGATCAACCACTTCCCTATTCACTTGCACCATCACGGCTTGAGCCAACATTCGGAAAGCCGGCCTAAACTCCGCATGAGTAACATTCTCAACTAGAGGATCAACCGGAACTTAAGGAGGAGCTTGGGGAGGAACCTCATGATCCACATTTTCTTTCTCATTTACCCTTGTATTAGCCATGCCTTGAAAACCATAAGGCACAAATTAGGAGAAGGATCTAATAGAGTTAAACTCTATGGCACGACTTAGAGAATGAAGAAGTGAAGTTTCCTAAACATCCAATAGCCTCCTATTCATAAATGTGGAGCGCTTCACATATATGAACAAGACTCTACTACACTTGGCTTGAGACATCCTAGAACCATTCTAAACCTTGTGCTCTGATTACCAAGTTTGTCATAACCCAGGGGTACAACCTAGATGTAACATGGAGTACTTGACCCCGAATGGGTCGCATACAGGCCATTCAGTACATCATAACATAAGATAGTAGAAAAGTGCAAAAATTTAAAACATTTTTCCATACAATAAAAGTCTTTCATAAAAGCAAGCGGAAGTCTATAACTCTTTCTCTCAAACCATCTAATAGAACGTTGAATAACTCTTGGGACATATCCCATACAATAGTCTACAACAAAAAAGAAATACATAATGGAAAATGGTGGCTTTATCGTCGATGCTATGAGGACTCACCAAGTCTTCAACTCCTTGCACTTCTAGAAATCTATCTTCAAGAATGGAAATCAAAATCACCGAACCTTATATTTGATAAGAATGTAGGCAGGAGTATGCGCTAGTACAAAAGTACTAAATATGATAGCTATCATAACATTATTAGAGCATAACATAAGGATTATTCAACAGAAGTCCTAAACCACAATCATAAGATATAATAACATACTCATAATCATAATTTCCAACATAGACATAATGTTAGCATTAGTCATCATCAAGCATAGTCCAAATACAAAATCAATACTTAGGCCTTCATATCATAAGAAAAACAACTTCATAAGTAACCTCCATGTATTATTGTGGAATGCATGGATAGGATCCCATAATCCCAAACATGCTATGTATCCCATTTGTTCATCATAATCATACTTACCATCTTATGGTCACATCCTTAACTTAATTCATCGTAGACAAGGGAATCTTCACCTTTAGTCAACATACCAGGAATGACAACTATAACAACAATCCAAGCTAAGCATACATCATATAAAAGAACACTTCATAATTAGCTTCAAGTCATACTTGTGCAATGCATGGATAAGACCTCATAATCCTACCCATACTAAGTACCACTTTAGGATTTCATGCATATTGATCATCTGTTTGATCTCATATCTAGCCAATCATGAAAGACAAGGGGAATCATCTCAAGTCATACATATCATGGAATCATAAAGGACAAGAGGTGTCACTTCAAGTAATGCATGTATTGGAAGGGCCTTTCAAGCTACAATCAAAACTAGTTATGCTCATATTAGTCTTTACTTATGCTTATGACATGGGAACTCACCTCTCTATGTCTATCATAAGGACCAATGGGTATTCACCTCTTTATGTCAATCATGTAGGCCAAATGGATATTCACCTCTTACTTTACATGTATAGTTATAGGTATTCGCCTCCAGACTATTTTGGGGAAACATAGGTATTCGCCTCCATGTCAACATAAAGGCTAATGTGTATTCACCTCTTGCCTTACTATAGAAGTCATATTTTAAGGGTAGTCACCACACACTTCTCATAGCATGTCATGGGTAATCTCATCATGACTATCTATTTAGGAATAAGGGAAGTCACCTCACATCCCTCTCATATAACAGTCTTTAGGGAAATCACCAGAAGCCTCATCACATTTCATAGTCATTGGACTTAGATTTATTTTAGGTGAGCACGCCTTTGAACCTAGAATCATTCTATGTGATAGAACCTTTCCTATCATATCATGTTCATGCATAATACCATATCTAGAATTCTACATTAGGCATGGATATCATCATGACTCAAGTGATTCTATCACATCATACAATCTATCATTTATAAGGTAGGTTAGATAGGTAAAAGGCCTTCCACCATAAGTCTACCCATAAATCATATATTCTCATATATATTTAACTCTTAAAGCCTAAACATACATAATTCATCATATTAGCTTTACTCTCAAAGCCTTAGTGATCAACATTCATGACTACAAGCCTTAATCTCAAAGCTTTATTTCTACAATCATCATACATACCAAGATTTCAAGGCATTCTAATCACATGCTTCATTATTAAGTGATTCTCATCATAAGTCATCATAAAGGTTAAACTTCAAGGTTTACTAGTCATGATCCATCATATATAGTAAAATATAATTCAATTCATGTCAACATGCTTTTATTCATGAACAATTACTACTCATAACATCAATTCTAGAAGATCATCTCTAAGTCTTCAATTTCCCCCTTTCAGCCACAAACCCACATTTATTCAATTTCATCAATTAACTAGGGTTAGCCTTGGAAAACATATAATATTTTCATAATCACATAATCATTACTAAATCAATCATAAACAAGTCCTATCCACTCAATTTGAATCATACTCAACACTACCCATAATATAGGAAGAAACCCAAGCTAGAATTGGGGTTCATATACAATATTTGGGGGAAATCTAGGGGGCTCCATGGATGGAAGAATACATGGATGAATAAGCTATCGTACCTTGATTATGAAGCCCTCACAAAGCTTGCAATGATGGAGGAATTTTAGCTAGCTTGCTTCTCTACTTCTTCTTCTTTACTTTTTAGAGAGAGAATTTCTTGGAGGGGATTGGGTTCTTTGGTGAATTGAAAATATTGATTTGGATTCATGTATTTAGGGTATATTTGCTTTATATAGGTGGTCTAATTACTGATAAAGAGACACCACTTAATAACTAACTAATTATAGAATATTGCCTAACTCCAAAACTTAACCGACTTAAAGGAGTGCACTGCCTCACCCACGAGACCCCGACCCACGGGCCGTTGGTGGACCCATAGGCTGTACTAGTCCTCCGTGGGTGGTGGTATGCAGCTCCACTTTTGGGGTCTTGGGTCCACGAGGAGTGGATCCCCCTACGGGGTGTCTAGAGAGAACTCCACTTTTTGGATCAACTTTCACACGATCTGAAAAAAAATGGAAAAAACTCCATCTATGTGGGCTGTCTTTCTGGCAGATTTTGGGTAGTTTCTAGTGTCTCTTCAAGGACCCTTGGTTTGTCCTTGGGGAGTCATACCTTGACGTTTAACCCCTAAACCCTTCATTCTAAGTAAGGGAAGACATTTCTACGACTCGAACCCTCACTTCAAACTATAAACCCTTATATAAGTCTCTAGTTTAGACTACTAGTTTTCGGGTGTTACAGTGGTCCCATCCACAGACCATGGGTGGCCTTCGTGGGTCGACACCTGCAACATTCAATAGTCAGACATCTTTCCCTTTTCGGTATCCAGGGTGTTACAATATCTCCCTCTTGGGATCATTCATCCTCGAATGAGATTCAAGCTGGTAGGAAAAGAGTAGGAGAGAACTAACAACCGAACCTACAATGCAACTTCATCTAAATGCATATAACCAAGCAGGAACTACAAACTCCAAGTTAGGACATACTCAAAACATCATAAAAGGGGTGGAACTAAATCTACAGCCCATCATGCATGTAATACACATAACTGAAAAGGAAACCTCAACTCAAAGTAAAAATCATACTCAAATGCATATCTCCGAGGAGGAGAGTTCAACTCCAAGCTCAAGACATGCTTACAACATCATATCAAGTAGTCTACATGCAATTCATACTCAATGCACATAAACATATAAGAGTCAATCAAATAAACTCATTTTCTCAAAATTTAATTTTTTCATAAATCATGCATAATATGGAAATCATTGAAACATATAAGAAACATGAACTCAAAACAAAGAACAAACCATGAGGAACTCATTGCCTCAAGCTAGAGTTAGAGTAGACGGAAAAAGAAGAGGATATCGAGACATCATATCGGCCTCGGACTCCCAAGTAGCACCCTCAACTAATTCATTCCTCCACAACACTTTCACGAAAGCTACTTCCTTATTTCTCAACTTTATGACTTGCCGGTCTAAAATCTCAACCGGAATATCTTCATATAGAATATTCTCCTTAACTTCCAAACCTTCTAAGGGAACTATGGATTTCGGATCACCAACATATTTCTTCAACAAAGAGACATGAAAAACTAGATGCACCAATGCAAATTCATTAGGCAAAGCTAGTTCTTAAGCAACCTTACTAACACACTTAAAATCTGATATGGGCCTACATATCGGGGACTAAGCTTCCCTTGCTTACCAAACCTAATTACACCCTTTATGGGTGAAATTTTCAAGTAAACCTAATCATGAATATCAACTGAATATATCTTCTTCTTTCATCGGCCTATTACTTTTGTCAACTTTGAGTCGTTTTCAACCTTTCTCTAATAAGTCAAACTTTCTGTATGACCTCATATACCAACTCTTGACCTATGAGGGAGACTTTAACCACCTTAAACCAACCTATAGGAGATCTACACCTCCTACCATATAATGCTTCAAATGGAGCCATATCGAATCTCGAGTGATAGTTAATGTTATAGGGAAACTCAATCAATGGAAAATGGTCATCCCAATTTCCCTTAAAAGAAATCACACAAGCACTTAACATATATTCCAAAGTTTGGATAGTATGCTCCACTTGCCCATCGATTTGGGGATGAAAGGCCCTACTAAGATCAACCTGAGTACCAAGACCTTTATGGAAAGACTTCCAGAACTGAGAAGTGAATTGGGTACCACGATCGAAAATAATGGACAAAGGCACTCCATGCAACTTTACAATTTCTCTCAAGTACAACTTGGCATAGTCCTCCGCCGAATAGGAAACCTTGATGGGAATGAAATGAGTCGATTTCGTCATCCGATCTACTATAATTCAAATCGAGTCATATTATCATCGTGTGCTAGGCAAACCAACAATAAAGTCCATATTCAAATCTTCCCACTTCCAAGTAGAAATGCTAGTATCTTGGGATAAAGCTCTAGGTTTCTGATGCTCAACTTTCACCTGTTGACAATTAGGACACTTGGCCAAAATTTTTGCAATGTCCTTATTCATCCCATTCAACCAATAGACCTCCCGTATATCACGGTACATCTTGGTGGCTCTCGGGTGAATGTAGTTTGGGGTGGATCCAATGAGGAATATGGTTTAGACCTAAACTTAACTCACACCTATCTTTTTTTAGTCAAACTATTTCCGAGAAAACTAAACAGGGTGGTTTTTGTAAATAAAATAACAGATTGTTTATTTGAATCAATAAGTAACAAGTAAGAAAGATTCATAGTTTGAGATATAAATATAATATGCAAACTAGGGCACACTACTAGAAATAAGGCCTACGGCAACAGATTTTTTAGCAACGCTTAAGCAACTGTTACTATAGAGGGTCTATTGCAATGGTTTGAACCGTTGCTAAAAGGATTGGGTATTATTGCTACGACTAGGTAATAAATCTGTTGCCATTGTGTGAAAACCGCTGCAATAGACCTACATATTACAATGGTTGCCAGAACCGTTGTCATAAAGTCAACTATGACAACATTTAATGCGATTTATTTTCTATTGGAACGGTTATTAAATCCCTCCATAATTTCCCTCTCTTATTTTGGATGAACCGCCAAAAGATATTCATTGTATTTTATTTTTAACTAATTTTTTAAATACAATTTATTTTTCTCTTTATCAGATATTGATACAAACGAGGCAAACATTTGCTAAGCTTATTTCCCATCTCTTCAACTATCAGAACACAGAAGTTGTCATTGTTCTTCTCTTGAACCTAATTTTTCATCCATTCATAGCAAATCGATCGAATACAGAAGTTGGGGAGCATTGCAGGTAAGTTCTTCATTTCTCTCATTTTAGGACTAACATAAACCCATTTTTGATTTCGAATCTAAACCTATTTCTCTCTTCAAACCTCTTGTGAAATCTAAGGAAATGGAGGGTTGTATGTTTTCTTGTAAAATTTGAGAAATCTAGAGGTTTTTTTCTTCAACTGCTGGAGGTTCTCTTCTTCAATCTTTGAGGTTATAGCTGAAGAAACTACAAGTTTAGGCTTTTGAGATTTTATTCTTGAATCTCTTCTTTTGTGTTTAATCTTTGGGTGTGGTTAGTGTATTTGATGTATTTCTCTATTTGTGGGTTTTTCTTCATTAAATTGTAGTTATTGTGGGTTTAATGTTTTGCTGGAGTTATGATGAAATTGACTACTCTAGACCATATTTAACTTGACATTGATATTGAATTTCTTGTCCCTGAGTTATTCAATCGGATTTGAATACCTTTGCATTGATGAAGTCTTCATTGATTTCACCTCTCACTTGTGTAGGATGTCAAAAATACACTTTCATTATTGTAAAAGATTTACGTTAGAGCAACAAGAAGCAAGAGATACATTAACATAAAAATGGAATAAACTAAATTTTGCTACTGATTGGTACAAAAATTTACTACTGGTTCGAAAAGTGATCTTTTCTGTCAGTCATCACCATCCAAAGCATAACACCATCTACTCCGGCAAGCGCTTCCTGCGTCTGGCCGAGTCCGCCATTGTTGCTTGAGCTATAGCCATGGCTGTAACTTGTAAGTGCTCCTCTTTTTTTTCCTGCATTTCTCAGTTGTATTCTTTCTGGTTTATCGATGTATATGAGCTATTGTGAAGTTCCATAGGTGGATAGTCTCTTTGATATCATCATAATACTTTTGATTTTCCTCTTTTCTCCTTTACTGATTGCTTCTAATTGTTGAAGTACCTCTTTTTTTGGCTCCATTAAATTATCAAAAGTGCTATTGTTTAGGTCTATTTCCTGTTATAATAGAATGTAGCTTGTGTTGTGACTATTCTATAGTTGATCGTTCGTTGATGTCTTCTTAAAATGGACTTGTATATGCTCATGAATTATAAAATAATTATTCATCAACAAAAAGAGACCATGAATGTTCTGCCAAAAGCTATCAGATCAAGCATTGGACATTACCTGTTTTTACCAATAGTTCAAAATGTCAATCTGTTCCGAGGCGTTTCCAAGGACCTGCTTTTCCAACTGGTAATTTCTTGTTCTACATTGTTCTGATCCCCTTCTCACTCGGCGTATACAACGTATATTCAATGGTTAATTTCCTTCTTTTAAGGTTCCTGAAATGGAAGCTGAATACTATCCTTCCAAGGAAGATGTGATTTTACAGAATGAGTCTCAAACATATTTTTACATAATCGTCTCAGGAGCATTGGTAAGTTAATATTCTGGGAACAATTACTTGAAGTTAATATGTATACTATTGTAGGATCTTCTAGTAGATATCGATGGACGTGAACAAGTAAGTATAACACATTCAACAATCATTATATCATTTTCAAACACATTAGCCTTAACTTATTTTTTCTGAAATATGTTCAAAAACAGATCATTGGGAAGGCTGTTGCTCGAGAATCATTTGGAGAAATAGGTGTTTTACTTGGAAGGCCACGACCATATGCTGTTACAACAACTGAAATTTCTCAAATTTTATGTGTAAGTAGGAAAACATTTCTGAACATTCTTCGTCACAATCAAGAAGAAGAACAGATTATAATGAGAAATCATTTTCAGGTATGTGTACAAGGATATGATCACAAATTGTGCGGCACACAACTATAATGAGGAAAGTTGTAACATACACTCAACTTTCTTTGATCCTTTTTCTTTTTGATAAATAAAACCTGCAAGGATTTGGAGGCTTTGATAATGTGGACGAGGAAAGCGATCCAAGTTTAGTCTTCAACAACTGTTCTCTTGTTTCTAAGCAAGAAATGCCAACCAATCCTAGCGATCTGATTAGTATAAATATTCAAACTTTAGAAGCTAGAACCATGAAACAAGTTGAAAATGAAAGTGAAAGTGGTGGAGGTGAACACCATATAGTTCTTGATCATTATGTAGTTCCCAAGGGGCATATTGAAATGGCTACGAGTCTACCAGAAAGAAGGTGGAAAGAAGATCAACTCGACACAGAACGTGGAGGAAACAAAAGCATCCATGAGGTCCCCTGTTGTTCTTATTCAGGTAATAGAAGTCAAACTAGTGCAATTGGGGGGAAATCCATCAAGAAGAGAGTTACTATTCACATGAGAAACAACATCAATTCATTGCAGGAGCAGAATGTGAAGCTCATAATATTACCTGATACACTAGAAGAGCTATTCATAGTAGTCACAACAAGGAGAACTGAAAATGATAGCTGATCTTGCAAGTCCTGCTTATAAGCTTGAGTTTCCGACAATTGGCAAGGTATGGCCAAATCTCTATGTGGTTATATTTGAGAAAAAATACTATTAAAGATATTATCAACATTTTGTAGGTCAATAGTATTGACGATGGTTCCTAATTTACCTTTAAAAATATCACAGGGAACATAATACTGAGTTTTCAATATTTGCGGCTTCTTAAGATTGTGTCTGAAAAATGGAGAATGTAATCCACGATGCAAAAAACACTTGAATGTAGTTTCAACCTACTCTCTTGCTCTTTGATGGAGTAAATTTCAGTAGAAAAGATGAACCGATCGAGGTGTTAATTGCTAAGGTATTTTATGATGCATTAATAGTAGCCTGGATTTGTTCCAAAGTTCTTCCTTTTATTTTTGGTACTATCTTGATAACAAATAAAATGGGTAGTGCATTGACTGCAACATACATAATGAAAGTACTTGCGAACAGCTAAACTAATGTGAGTTGAAAATTTGATTCAAATTTCTCATTTTTTGCCTTACTTTAGAAATGATATTTGTGACGACTTCTTACCAAAAGAAATCTAGGTCATTTCGAAGTTGAAAATGTAGGAGCACCATACTCATGCCCCCAAACCATTCACTAGATACTTATAGGATATATATGCATGAAAGAAAATACTTATTTCTTATAACCCTCTATATTAGATTATAGAATCTGATAGGTGAAAATCTAATACCTTGTGAATCTCTCTTGTTAAGGAACTTCAAACTGTAGTAGTGGTCTAAATATAACCCTCTGAAACTGAGAGTTAGAAAGTAGAAGCTATTTAGTGAAGTAATTTTGGAATAATATCTCTAACTAGTCAAATAACTATCTAACTTATGAAGGTATGTTGCTTATTAATTAGTACTATGTATTAGTTGTTGAGAATGTATTATTTACTTTTGGAAGGTAATTAGATAACTTTCTAATAAAATGGTAACATTCTAAAATAACTATAGCTCAACTATTAAACTTGTAATTATTAGTATGTAGTGAAAAAATTTAAATTTCTTTTATTGATCTTCATTTTATAGAGATTGAACATCAGTGAAAAGAAGAGTCGAAGTGGAATTTGGGGACTCGAAGAAAATCACCTCAGTTTGCTTCCACAAAATAGGTCTGCATCATCTCTTTTTTCCCTTGAAATTCTAGAAATTCAAGTGTCTTCATGCTTCTATAAAGAATATGAAAATTTGTTAGTTGTCATTCATGTGTGATTGAGAGTAAGAGGATTCACTTACTCAAAAAGATATTAATGTCAATTTTGATCAAATCGTCATTGTTTTTCATTTAGCAATATGTGATCAACATCTTTGTTTAAATTGATTAGTTTTAAGGAAATTATGGTTTATACACTTCTCTTTTATGGTTTTGTGGTTCCGTTTATGTTACACACTTGGAGGTCATGCTTTGAGACACAATGATCTGTTTCTGCTACTCATTTTATCTAGAAAAGATTTAAGGTCTTAGGATGAGTTTATGGTGAGTTCTTGAGCTTTACAATTTTAGAGTTCTATCCACAAGACATAAAGATTTTAAATGAAATTCACCATTTGATAAATATGAGATTGTTTGTTTATTTCTAAGCCTAAAACATGCTTGAGTTCAATGAATCTATGTTTCTTTTATTTTTAGAACTTCATTCTTAGAAAAGTCATTTGTTTACTTCAAAAGGCAACATATGCCTATTTTTAATCAAAATACGAAATTGTCCAGATTTGTGTTTATCTAAATGTGGGCTAACATCTGATAACTTGTTTTGATCCTATTTTAAAATCTGGTGATATCCACATTGTACATCAAGAACACCTTGAGTGAATGAATTCAAAGTCTTGAAGAGAAAAGGTGTTTTAACTTTCAAAATTGTCAATTGTTGTATTTAGCCATGGTTCAAAGTTTAAGTTCTCTTGTATTTCAAGATATACATGTTGTCAAGTTTATTTGTGTTTCCTACTCCATCTAAATGACAAAAAATTTAAACTAATGAAGTTGATATGTTTCAGTTAACTCTTGCATATCTAGCTACACATAACATTTTGTTTCGTATAAAACATGCCTACGAGAATGTTCCACATGTTGGTCTTGAACTAGCTGGAATAATTCATCTTTAACTATATGGATGAACAGATAGAGTGTCAGTTTATTTCCACCCTTGTTTAAAATTTTGAGTTAAGTGTTCACCCTATTCAATTTAGGTTAGGAATTACAATTTTTGTTTTTAAATTTCAAGTGTTGAATATATACATGCTTTCATTGAATAAACTTATTGTTTGTGCAGATTCTTATTTTGATGGCCATGAATTATGCATTCTGGAATTAGTAAAAGCGTCGACCACAAGTGATCAACGAGCAAGTAAAAATGGAGTGCAAGTACAAGTATTTTGACATTCTTAATAGTAAACAGAAATGTAAAGATAAGTTATGAATAGAAGAACTGTATAAATAGAGAAGCTATATATATAGAGGATTTGAACAGGCTTGTTGGAGGAGCTAGTTATTGGTTGCTTTAATTGTAACTCTTCTGATTGTTGTTTTAAATACTGTGTTTGTTGAACCAAAAATAGATTTATTTAAGAGTTTTATAAATTTTTATGTGCTATATTTTTATTATATATACAAATAATGATTACAATCAAATTAATATAATTTTGCATATTGAACCGCTGCAATAAGCCATTTGGCTGTTGCAATAGCCTACCAAACTGTTGCAAATGGTTCAAATAAGCATTGCAATATGCAAGTTGAACCATTTCTATAGTTTCAAAAATCGTTCCATAAAATTTTATTACAACACATTAGAAACCGCTACATTTGGCTAAAAATCCATTGCTATAGATTGTCCTATGACATCGAGTTCATATCTGTTGCAATAGAGACATCTGTGGCAACTATTTTCCTATTGTTGGACAAAACCATTATGATAGACCTATCGTAACGCGATAAAATGAAATGTTCCCTAAACCGTTGCCATAGGTCTATTGCAACGGTTATCTTATCTACTGCAACGGTTTCGGAACTGTTGTCATAAGCCATTTTTCTAGTAGTGACATATGTGTTCCCAGAAGCTCTTAATGCAGTAATCCTATCCTACTGTTTGACATGCAAGGCTGATAAGTTATGTATTCCTAAGTGATTGGTAATAATCGTAGGAACTTCTACTCCTGACTTGGTAAATCTACGAGTGTGTGCTTTACTAACCCTTACGTTTACCCAGATTAGTCACCGTGTCAATTAACTCAAAGTATTCACTCTTTTCTCATTAAAGTCAGACTATTAGATAGTAACAAATCCTTAACTAAATTTTTGTTGTTTAACCTTTTTCTCATTCATTAACCCCTTGGTAAGGAAAGTAGGAACGAGGCGAGTTCTAATGTTGTACATCGCTAGGAAGACTTCTAAACGAAAAGATTAACAATACATGCATAAACACTATTCAAGAATTACATAGTTATTATTCATCGTTGTTAATTGCTCATGGTTCCCACAACCCTAGTTGTGGATTTAGCTACTCATGCTTGAGAGTTCACATTCATAATTAGGTTAAAGGAAATCATGTACTTACAATTAGAATAGATGAAAGCCGAAATCTTCATTTGAAATTCAAAGTGCAATTGCATAAACTAACTTTCAGAAATTAAATTGCTAAGAGTTTGCAAAATAATTCCCAAAAGACCAGAAAAAGAAGTCTACAAAAATGTCTAACTCGAAATAATTAAAATTACAACCCATATTTATAGTAATCAACTCCTAAACCAAGTAGGAAATATAATAAGGAAATAACTACTCAGATGTGGTTACAATCGAAGATATGACCTACAGATCGTGGATCAACCTACGGTCCATGGTCTCCCTCCGTGGATCAACACTTGGAAATTATTACCTTCAGACGATGGTTGGACGTACGGTCTGTGGATTGGACTACGGTCCATCACTTGCCTCTGTGGTTCAAGTACTGGAACTTCAACTTTCTGATCACAAATGACGGACGTGCATGACGATCTGTCCTTCAATCTACAAAGTGTTTTTGGCCTCTATGGTTCCACAATTTGTCAGACTTCCTTGAACCTTCATCTACACTGCATTAGCTACGGCCCGTCAAAGGACCTATGGTCCGTGGTTGGCTCCGTCACTGGCCACTTCTATAATTTTCAGTTCTTATTTCAATCAACCGCAACCAAACCTATTTCCTGCAAAAATTACATAAAAACCATCATATTTAATAACAAACTGCTCAAGACTCGTACAAACATCAAGTGAAATGCATCAAAACTATTGTAAACTCACGGTATATCAACACCCTCAACTTAAAATTGTTTTTTGTCCTCAATCGACACACTATAACTCGAAACGACACTAGCGTAGAAGCGAACAAACAAACTCAAGCAATCACATAGATTTATCAACCAAGTCCTTCACTTAGTGCAAATCTTTCAATTTAGACTCAATAAGCCAACCCATGGGGATAAAAACAAAACATAGATAAACCAATAGACATCATCACATACACTTTCAACAATCACCAAGGTACCAAATCTCCAACAATGTAACTAGTGCCCTAAGAAATCATTTTTCACACAAAAATGAGATATTTAGGCTTAAGATGCAGTAAACACTCACGTTCAAAAGTGAATTCAATACAGTTAGTGCTCAATACCATAGGCTTGACCTTATTTTCACTACATAGACTCTCCAAACTAGTCACTACGATCACTATAGGACTTTATTAGCTTGTGAGGTAGGTTCAGGGTCGGGTATGATACATTTGGGTACTTTTAGTGACTTTTCTTCCCTCCTTGACATTACATTGGCTATTTACCTCTTTTCTTAACCAAGTCTGACATATTTATTTCTTCTCCTCTTTTCCTTGACTTTATTCAACACAAATGTGACTTGTCTTTTTCATTATATTTTTTCACGTTCTTCATTTTTTTATTTTAAATTCTTTATTCCTTGTTATTTAGCATCATTATCACTTTTTTTTTAATTCAATCACATCTTTTTCTATCCTTTTCCTTCTTCTACATTCAACTCTTTTCATACCCTTTTTATTTCGGTTTCCTTTTTCATAGACACCCTCAACTTATGTATTTTGCATGTGTTGAGGTGCACAATATCCATTGTCAGACCAAGGCCAAGATTAAGGTAACTTCTGAATCAGCCACCCTCAACCTAGGCTTTTGGCCTATGTTAAGGTGCACATGTCCAAGGAGGGACTAAGGATAAAATAGTCTTTTAGGGAATGTGATTTAGGTGTATTGAAAGAAGTAGTCTACATTAGGCTCAAACATTTGGATCGAAAACCATTTATTTCTTTTGGTTGGATCATTTTAGGTTTTAGTGGACTCATTTGAAGAAGGGCCTATGATCATCTCCAAATTCCTAGCCTAGATTGTCTTAATAGGACCAACGGGGCAAGTTCTAGATCGGCACACATTGCATGAACATACAAAATCATTTCACATACTCTTAGCACATTGTTTCATTATTGAGTTATTGAAGAACCTAATTGAAGTTTTAACTAAAGTATGCTATCATATCGGTTCCTATCATGTCATATAAAGATCCAACAAATTCAACTAATTCAGACTATATATCTAGCACATTTTTCAAAAAAATTTGGCCAAGTATCAATTTCATGCTTTCTACTTCTACACATACAATCCTACATGTGTCGATTCAACAGAAAAGTAAAGTAGTCCATTGGGGAAAAAGAACACATGGTGAAGCAAACCTGTGGTGCATAAGCGTCGATGACCCATGAAGAAGCGGGTGGGTCCAATTTCCTAGAGCCCGCTGGATCAGCAATAGGAATGCCATTAGTAGCGCCCTCCGCAACAGTGGGAATACCCTCAGTAGTGCTCCTCGAACCAGATGGACCAACACCTATATCATGGGCCCTCTGCTACCGAATCTCCTTATTAATAATGGACTGCATCTGGGGCGCCTCAAACTGTTGTCGCTCTCTATTTTTTACCCATCGAGCCTCCTCAGTTTCAGAAGTATACTCAGAAGAGCGGTGGCACTTCACCGCCTCACTGGAAGGATCAGGTGGTGGTAGAGTGTCATCGAAAAGGGCAGTCATCACCACATAATCAGCCTCAACAAATGGAGTGGTCTACGGTACAGTCACATCAGGGGCTAGAAGGGCATCAAAATTACAATAGAGTCTAGTCGTCTCCTTTTGGAAAATGGTGACATCAATTATAGGGACATGCCTCTCGAAGACTCTCAACTAGAATGCATCAAGGCGTTAGTAGACCGCCTGAATCTTCGTGTCCATCATCAAATCCATACGTGCCTCAGACTCCTCAACGGATTGTTGCATCCAGGGCCTTATAAGTTGTAACAGGGTACCAATCTGGGCCTCAAACTTCTAGACATGGCACAGAGGAAGTGAAGTGGACCCTGAAGGGAGAGTGGCTCGGCATGAGCTTGTGGCCTGACTGGTGGCGGTAATTGGGGGAGCTTGTGCATCCGCAGAAGTAGGAGGTAAGGTAGTTTTGACAGCCTGAATAAATTCCACATCCTCAACAAGATAAGCGCACAAGGGAGGTAGGTCATCATTTGGATCCCTCCGTGGAGAATCAAGATTGGCATCATCTGTCAGCCTATCACAATGCCAAATAGGCCCTGAAGCCTCACTGCAAAAATGGAATATAAGACACGGGAAGGGCCTAGTAATAGCACTCTTGAAGTCCCTCTCATGGATCCCTGCAATCAGGATGCGGGAGAAATCAAGCTCCAGTCCCGCTGCTAACATCAAAGCCCTGACCCAAGTAACAATGTTGTCCTCCTGTGTACGGGACAATTTACTCTGATCCACGGACCAAAAGAACTTCACGGTGAAGCTCAGGGTTGCCTTTCTGATAGGTACTGTTATATTCCTCACGCACTCAGTCTCCTTTCTATCATCAGCTATATGACGGGCCATTGATGAGTCCGAGATTTGGATTTATTTAGGGCTTTGTTTAGATATATTTAGAGTCCTAAAATGTTTAAATTATTCTATGAACTAATGTGTAAACCTTGACTTTTTGGTATGTGGATTCAGGAGCAAAGCAAGGATACTAACAGGCAAAAAAGAAAAAAAGCAAGCTAAAGAAGGGAATAAAGGCAAACTTGATGATCGCCAAGAGCACTTGACAAATTGCCGAGTTACCCCTAGCCTACCTAATTTTACAATACGTTGTTCCTTAAACGAAAGAAATTTGAGCGAACTGTACTTCATATCGGCGAATTGCCGAACGGATCAGCGAAGCAAGATTATACCGCCGAACGCACTGAAAGAGACAAAGATGAAATTGAATTGGCAATCCAAAGAACTGACGGATAGATCACAGAAGTGATCGGTGATCCTGATGTAGATCACCTAAAGGTACAATGCAAAGGCGATTGACAAGGACGATCGGTAAGTCGGCGACTGGTCGGCGAAGCCCGACTTTCCTCGCCGATCAACCTTAAAAATCCATATCCAGTAAAAATTAATTTTTGGAAGAGAGAGAAGGCATTCAGTCATTGTGGAACGAAATAAAGAGACTCAAAACATTGTTCTTGTTGTTTTAAAGAAATTTTGGTAAGAGATTTCAATTGAGTGTTGTAATAGAAAAGATTGTATTCATCTTAGAACTTCAAAAATCAATACCCAACTATGGAGCATGTATTAGGCACTAAATTTTCTTCTTTTATGATAATTAGTTAGAACCCCTATCTTGGGGGTTTGAAAATGTGATTAATTGCTGAATTTTGATCGATTGGTGTTAGTCATTATCAATTTTAGTGCTAATTCGAAGTGGGTCTGAGTTATTGTTGTGGTTTAATTCCTCTATCGTATCTTATTTCAGTTTGATTTAGTGTTTTATGCTTGCTTGAGAAAGAAATGTAAAACTAAGGTGATAAATTGGCACTCATAGTTATTAGGTCATGGTTGGTTCAGCTCGAGAGAGTGAAACGCAAGATTCATTCGATTTATTTAGCACGAGAGAGTGTATGTAGTGAGGTTGTGGGCTGGTCTGAATGTTTAGCACATTGAGGTTTGAGAAAACTCAATTGAAACAAGGTAGTTCTTCGAGAGAAAAGTATCTCATCTATTGTTCATCTTACCCACGAAGAGTTAGTACTTTTAGTTATCAATTAACACCCATTGAGTTGAGTTTAGCAATTGGTTGGTCAATTCCCCAAGTATCTTTCTCCTATTTGATTATTCCTAATTAATTGTTGAGTTTGCTTTCTGATCTAAAACCCCTTACCATGAGATCGATGTCAACCGAAGGGAATGCTATATTCAATGTAACTAGCACAACTCTTCATCTCCTCCAAATGAAGGGACTTTATGGAGGGTTGGCTAACGATGACCTGCATGAGCATGTGCAACATTTTATGGATGTTTATGATTCGTTCACATTCAAAAACGTATCACAAGAATTGGTCTGGCTCAGGTTGTTCCCATTATGGGTAGCTCAGTTACCGATGAATTCCATCACATCTTGGGATGAGCTTACCACGACGTTCAATGCGAGATTATTTCCCCGTCGAGGATGATGAAACTTAGAGGCAACATTCAAGGTTTAAAGCGATTGGAAGGTGAACCAATCCATGAACCATGGATGAGGTTTAAGAAGCTACTACTTCAATGTCTGACGCACAAATTTCCTAACAATGTCCTGCTACAATACTTCTATCAAAGTCTTGACTCAGTTAAAAAAGGAGTAGTGATCAATTGGTTCGAGATGGAATAATGTTGCAATTGTTTGAGATAGCTGTGTTTCTTCTTGATGACATGACGAAAATAAATCAAGCATGGTACACACAAGAAGATCAAGTTTCACCTTTTTGCTTTAGGATGACTTAAGAACAACTTAATAAAGAAAGAGAAAGGGATGAGAACATAAAGAAGATGTTATCCGAAATGGTGTTGCTACAAAAACAAGTGTTAGAAAATATGGACAAACCCAAAGAAACAAGAGGAGTGTTTAGAGTTGAAGAAGGTTCTTCTTCAGGCTACTTAAAGTTGGGGGAGAATCAGGTTGGAACTTTCAAAGTGTCGAGGTGGGTTTCCACTCAAGCTACTTGAAGCGGGGTGGGAATCATAGTTCAAACTCTCACAAATAAGAAGAGTGGAGACGATACAATCAAGAATAGGCCGAACAAAGTGACCTTTGGAAAAGAGAAGATAATCATGAAGAAGATCACACACAATCGAATGATAGCCCAAAGTCAAATGAGAGTCAAGTAGTCTCTGAATGGATGATTTGTTATCTCGCATTCTTGACAAAGTTGAGGGCTCGGATGCTTGCTAAAAGGGATGAAAGCCCATTTCTCGTCATTGAACAATAGAGTGAACTATCATGTTTATGGAATGAAGTAACTTGACGGTCAGGTGAGTCAACTTTAAGCACAATTGGAACCAAAAGTAATGGGGGAAGGGGAAGCCGTACAAATAACAACTTTGATGGAGGATAGTGACAAAAATCTGGCTATGGTTACTCGAAATGGAAAGGTAGTGGTAGGTGATATGACTTCGAGGACTCCACTGATGGAGAATCTGTTCACATGGGTAACTCCACTAGTGCTGGAGTTATGAGTAAAGGAAAAGTTTTACTTAAATAAACTTCTAGAAAAACTTTTTCCTTGAACAATGTTTTGTACGTTCCCTCCCTTCGTTGAAGCTTAGTTTCCGGAGCACTTCTCAACAAAGTAGTCCTTAAACTTGGTTTTGAAGCTAATAAAATAATATTTCTCATGGAGGAGACTTTTTTGGGAAGGGATATCTTAGTGGAGGATTATTTGTACCGAACATTGTTCAAGAAATTGTCAATAATGCAAATATTTCAAATTCTGCTTATATTGTTGAGTCTATTAATTAGTGGCATGGTAGACTAGGTCATGTTAATATTGCTTCTATTAAAAAACTTAGTAAAAGGGAATCAATTCCTATGATAAATATTGATGATTTTTATTAGTAGAACGGCAAATTACTTGAACTAATACATTCAGATTTATCAGATTTCAAGAACAATATTAGCAAAGGTGGAAAAAAGTATTATATTACTTTTTGTTGATGACTTTTCTAGATACACTAAGGTTTATCTTCTTAAGGCTAAAGATGAAGCTGAAAGCATGTTTTTGAAATTCAGAGCAGAAGTGGAAAATTAATTAGACAAAAAAATCAAGAGATTTATATCTGATAGGGGCGGTGAATATAGTACCAAAGCTCTAGAAATTTTTTGTGAGAAAAATGATATTATACATGAGGTTAGTGCTCCCAATGCTCCCCAACAAAATGGTGTAGCCGAACGAAAAAATAGAACCCTTAGAGAAATCATGAATTCTATGTGTTTAAGCTCTGGTCTATCTGAAAATATGTGGGGAGAATATGTCTTGTCTGCATGCTATATTCTTAATAGAGTCCCTCATAAGAAGTTATAAAACACCTCATATGAGTTGTGGAAAGGGTGTGCTCCTAACTTGAACTTTCCAAATGTGTGGGGGTGTTGAGCTAAAGTTGGTTTACCTGATTTGAAATGGGTAAATGTTTTTTCTAAGACTTCTGATAATGTCTTTATTGGTTATGCTCAAAATAGTTTTGCATATAGATTTATGTCTCTAAATGATCATTCTATTTGTGAATCAAGAGATGCAAAAAATTTTGAGCATATTTTTACTTTGAAAAATAATGTGTTGAGTGATGAGCAAATTAATGCTTCTGCATCTATATCAAATAATCATGTTGTGCCTTCTTCTATTGTTATTTCTAATGTACATGTAAATGAACTCAGAAGGAGTAAAAGACGTAAAAGTGAGACAAGTTTTGGTCCTGACTTTATCACTACTTTCTTAACTGAAAATTCTGATTTTCATAATTTAAATGATGAATTAGTGTCTATCTATTTATTAGAAGAAGATCCTAAGATTTATCATGAAGCAATGAGATCAATAGGTGTTATATTTTAGAAAGAGGCTATTAAAAGTGAATTAGACTCTATAATTTCTAATCACACTTGGGACTTGTATGAGTTACCTAAAGGTTGTAAGCCCATTAGTAGCTAGTGGATATTTAAGAAGAAATTGACACGTGATGGTATAATTGAAAAATATAGGGCTTTAGACTTGTTATTAGGGGTTTTAACCAAAAGAAAGGTGTTGATTACTTTGATACTTATTCTTGTGTGACTAAAATAGCTACCATTAGGACTCTTATTGCTTAAGCCTCTATTCATGATTTAGTGGTACATCAAATGAATGTCTAAACAACATTTCTAAATGGTTATTTAGAGGAAGATATCTATATGACTCAACTTGACGGGTTTGTGATTCGAGGTCCAGAGGATAAAGTATGCAAATTGAGTAAGTCATTGTATGGACAAAACGAGAACCTAAGCATTGGTATGAAAAAGTTAATATCACATTAGCCGATAATGACTTTGGTGCAAATTCATCTAATACCTGTGTTTATTCTAAGATGATAGATTCAGATTTTGTGATTATATTCTTATATGTAGATGACATGTTATTCTTTGGTTCTAATGTGAATGTAATTAAAGAGATGAAGAACTTTTTGTCTTCTAAATTTGAAATGAAAGACCTTGGTAAAATAGATGTGATTTTCGGAGTTAAAATCAAAAGAACTGCTAACGGTTTCTCTTTGTATCAGTCTCATTACATTGAAAAGATGTTGAAAAAGTTTGACTATTTCGATGTAGTTCCAGTGAGAACATGATCCTAGAATACACTTGAGGAAGAATAAAGAATCTAGTGTTCTCAAACTGAATATACTAAAATAATTGGGAGTGTAATGTTTCTCATGAACTATACCCTGCCTGATATAACTTATATTGTTAGTAGATTGAGTAGATATACTCATAATCCCAGTAGTTAACACTGGAATGCTCTTCATCGCTCGCTAAGGTATTTGAGAGGTACTATGAATTGGTGTTTCCATTTTAACAATTTTCCTGTTGTTTTAGAAGGTTTATGTGATGCAAATTGGGTAACTGACAGTGATGAAATTAGGTCCTCCAGTGGATATCTGTTTACTTTGGGTGCAAGTGCTATTTCGTAGAAGTCTTCCAAAAAGCCTGGTATAGCATGCTCTACCATGAAATCAGAATTCATTGCTCTAGATTTGGCTGGGCAAGAAGCTGAGTGATTGAGAAATCGTTTAGGGGATATGCCATTGTGGGGAAGACAAGTTTCATCAGTCTCACTTCATTGTGACTCACACGTAGCACTTGGAATTGCGAAAAATAGTAGGTACAATGAAAAAAAAAGACATATTCACATCAGACATCTTGCAGTTAAACAGTTGTTAAAACTGGGTGTTATTTCCTTGGAATATGTAAGGTCTGAAAGAAATTTGGCGAATCTTATGACCAAGGTCTTGACAAGGAAAAAAATCCTTCAACCGTCGAGGGGGTGAGGATAAAGCCCATTGATTAAGGTTATATGGTGGACTTGTTAGGCCGCAATATACACCACATTTTTCTATCCCTATGGCGTGAGGCAATGTTTTATAAGGTTGAGCTTATTTTGCTCTTAATGATTCTATAGCCTTAAGATGGTCTATTTGAGATAGACTTGATGGAATCACCTACATGAGCGTAAATGTGTGGTATCCTTTTATGAAATACTTGGGTCATCTTTTGTAGAGCACTCATAAGACCAAAGGTGTATGTGCATGACCATAAAAGCACTTTTTTTGTATCACAGAGGTTGCTTAAAATTTAAGGATATAGTATGTGTTCTGGGGGTCTCAATTTAAATCCATTCAGTTCAAGAGTACTTCACTTTGTGGATAATAAGTTGTTGCCCCATTTCACCATATGTTAATTCAAATCGAAAGATATTGACACTTGAGTACATGTTCCTTCCTTTGCCCAAAATTAGTTCTTACTCTTTATCTTTGTATTATTGGGGGATTGTAATATGAATTTTACCTTTATTAATTAAGAGTAATGCAAAGTATATAAAATATTACGTTACAAAAGGGATGAATTACTTATCCGTTCCAAATTACATTTTGTTAAGTGTGATGTTTTGACTTTTATTGTCATTAACATTTCACATACGTTTCTTAGAACATACTTCTTCTCTTTGAAACTCCTATTTTTCCAAATCCTATATAAAGATGTATCTTGAGTGAGCATAATACCACACTACCAATATAAACAAAAAGAAGAGAGAAACGTTTTCCTCCTTTCTTCTTATTCTTAGAATATTTTTGGGAAATTTGTTTTAACCAACCTCCAAACTCTTAGCCATGAGTGCACGTGTTTGAGAGTAATTGTGGAACCTTGGGGAGAGACCAGGTACAACGATTTGCAGTGGAGTCGAGCCTAAATCTCTTTTGATTGTAGACCAGCTACCACGAGTTTTTAGCTTGCCTCGAGAGATGTTTTGTAACCAAAGAATTTGATTAATGGTTTGTAGGTATTGGTTTGATATGGGTTCAGCTCAAGAGAGTGACCTAAAATCAATTCTACCCATCTAGCTCAAGAGAGTGGACGTATTAAGGTTTGGGTTGTTCCTTGTTGCTAAACTTGTTGATATTCGAAATAAATCACTTGAAACTAGATAGTTTTTCGAGAGAAAACTATCTCACTGCTACCCACCGATATTTAGCTATTTATTAGTACTTTCAACTACTAATATAGTGAAATTTGCCTATAATCGATCACATCCCGAGAATTTCTCTCTATATTGTTATTTCCTTAGTGTTTGATTATGTTGCAGCTAATAATTGCAAAACAAAACCTCCAATCTGACATTCGTGTCATCCCCTTAGACTTGCTTACAAGTTTTTTTTGATAATTTTTATTCCTATAACTAATTAGACCACATTTGTACTTCATAACTGAATTTGAACACGTACCTTTCCATGTGGGTTCGACCCTAACCTTTCGTTGGATTTATACTAGCTAACGATCGTTTGCACCTACAATTGGATGAGGTGTGATTGAAACGTTAATAAAAATGGCACCGCTTCTAGGGAGTGGTGTTGTTTGAAATTCTATTATTGAAGCTAAAATGTGATTTTTTTATGTTATAGTTGAATCGACTTACTTTGTTTTGTGTTTGTGTTGAACAGAGGAAGAGATGAACGTGAATGCGAGTAATGGTAGCCAAGTGGGCCACCAAGATGATAATGGGAATCTTAATGATGTAAATGACCCAATCCAATTGGGTTGTGTTGGTGAAATATGTCTACCTCAAAATGAAGGGAATGTTTTTTTCCATGTTACTAGCACAATGCTACAGCTCCTCCAAATGAAAGGTCTTATGGAGGACTGGCTCACAAAGTTCCCCATGAGCATATCTGGAATTTCGTAGATGTTTGTGGTCCGTTCTCATTCAAGAACGTATCACAAGAATCAATATGTCTCAGGTTGTTTTCATTCTCTTTGATGGGTGAAGCTACCAAATGGTTAGCACAGTTACAGAGGGATTCCATCACCTCTAGTGATAAATTGAAAGCAGCATTCTATGTGAGATTATTTCCCCTCTCAAATATGATAACACTCAGAGATATCATCTAAGGATTCATATCCACGAGACGTGGCTGAGGTTTAAGAAGTTCGTACTTCAATGTCCGACTCACGGATTGCCAAACCATATAATGCAGCAATACTTTTGTAGGAGTCTTGATTCGGTTAACAAAGGAGCTGCTGATCAACTTGTTCCCATAGGTATAATGCAACAACCCTATGAAGTAGTGTCTAAACTCCTTGATAGCATGACCAAGATAAATAAAGTGTGGTACACTTGTGACGACCAAGTGTCTCTTCTCATTTTTAGGATTAAAGAAATGTAGATCAATAAGGTTCAAGAGAGAGACTAAAATATGGCCAAAATAATGACCTAACTGGATATCTTGGCGGAAAATGTGATGGGTAGTGGCTTGATGAGTGTAAATGTTATGGGTGTTGGTGGAGTGAACCCCAATGAGGCGCAATTTGAGGGGATGTACAATGAGGAAGTGAACTTCCTTGCTAACGAAGGAGGAGGTTTTCGTTCAAACTATCCAAAGCCGGGTAGAAATATGGGATGAAATAGAGATGAGGGATGGAAAGATCGTGAAAGGGAATGGCGTGATCGTAATACTACTTGGAAGGAAAGGTATGGTGGTAAGGACAGATATGTCCCACCATATGAGCGTCAAAAGCCCAAGGAGTCAGAAAATGTTTGTCTAGACATGCTCTCACGCATTCTCAATAAGATAGCAGGGTCGGACAAAGTTTTGAAAGAAATGAATGAAGACGCCTCTACACTTAATCATACGGTTACCTCCCATTCAGTGTCAATTAAGCCATTGAAAATACAAATGGGTCAAGTTTTTTCTGAATTGAACCTAAGCCCAAAAGGGGGCCTACCATGAGATACCTTGTCAAACCCAAAAACTGATCCTTGAAAGCATATCCACGTCGTGCCACGACATTAAATAAGGAACTTTTTGGGAGGCAAGCCAAGTTTTTTATGCTTTAGTTTGATTTTGATAACATGTGTTGATTTTGTAGGTTGAAAAGTGAAAAGTGTTGGAAATTGGGTAATTTGGCGAGCAAAAGTCTAGTCAGCGACACGCCGAACAGGTTAGCAAAGCCCGACTTGGACCGTCGTTGGAGCCAGCCAGCTTGATGGGGCACTCTGTAAAACTCGGTGAACTAAAGGCTCTAGCGGTGACTCGCTGAATAGGTCGGCAAGCCCGACTTTGTCTGTTGTTTGAAACCCCAAATTTCTAGGAGTTTTGTTAAACTCGGCGAGACAAATTACCACTCGGTGCATCGCCCAGTTGTTCAGCATACGTGACTTATACCACCGAATGGGGCGCGAACTGAATGTTTTTAAAGCCCAAACAGTTTAATTTTAAAAATCCTTTCACTTTCTTAACTTTTAAATTCTCATATCCTATCACCCAACTTTAGTTCATAAATATTTTCATGTTTCTATTATCGTACTATTTTGGATCTGTTTTGAAGATTGGTGTTGGATACTTTGTCTCCTAGAGTTACAATCTAGTTTTCAGTGAGAAGGTTGGTTTTCCGAACCCCAAAATCCATATGTGGTTGAACTCGAATGCAAGTATTAATGTGTTGATGATTGTTGTGTGGTAATCATCATTTTTGTATTTTTTTGCCTAATTTTAATTGAAATCAGTTTTAATAGGCATTTAATTATGTATCCCATGTCTTGCTTGATTAAAATTGAATCTAAATTTTTGGGTTGGGTCTAGTGCGCTGAAGTCTAGGTAACCCTGAATTGTGCTAAATGTTGGATTTTTCCCAATGATGGAGTGGTTGATATCATTCTTAAGGGAAAAAGACGTCAAATGGCCAATTTTGGCCAAATCGAGGAAATCAAAGTACACCAAGGGCATGGTGTAGTATGGGTCTTGGTTGAATTTCATAGTGCATGTGTTTAATTTTTTATTTGTGGGTTGCGGGTTGAATTTTGAAGTAGTGGGGTGAAAACTGACCCGTTGGGCTATTTGGCGAGCTGAGTCGAGCTCGTTGAGTGGTTCGGCAGTTCTCCAAACACCTCCTAGATCACCTTTAATTTCCATAAAGTGTTGAGTTGTTTCTGTAACTTTCGGTGATATGCCTAAGCTCACTGAGTTCACTCGGCGACTCACCAAAAGTGCTTCTTTATCACCTATATGCTCCCCTAGACCCCTAAAATACACTGTAACTTTCGGCGAGCTACTTCTAGCTCACCGAATGACCTTGGACATTGCTGACCAGGTTTGAATATGTGAAATTTTGTGCTAGTACAAAGTGACTGGGTGACTCGCCGAATGGTTTGGAGAGTTTTCCTGCAACTCATTTTCTACATTTTTTTCTAGGAATTTTTCTAAGTGTTTGTTCGTTGTTTTGTAGAAAAGGCTAGAACTAATATGACTGGTGGAGCCATGCCACCCCTAAAGGGGGCACAAGGAGTAACTATAAATGAGGAAGCAACTGCTTTCAAGACTAAGGCTACAAAGTTACCTCCAAAGGGAGGCAAAGGTAAGTGCAAGGTGCATATGGCTGAGACACCGGAGTACAACTCCGACGGTGAGGGGGAATCATATGATTCTCAGGCTTCTTTCTCTCAGCCTAAAGATGATTAGTTATTGCAAGCCGAAAGAGTAGAACTTCGCTCCAAGGCAACACATAATTCGTCTAGGATCTCAGTAGCTTAGACTCCTCCTCTTGCTTCTCCTCCACCAGCGGAGCAGACAGTTGTCCCAGCGCCACCAGTACATGGTGTTCCTCCCCGGTCACTCAACCAGTTAAATGTCTAGGGATTGAGGACCATCTTAGAAAAGAAGAGATTGTCCACGTATGGTGTAGTGGATAGGTATCCAGCAGTGTGGGACACCCTAAGGTTCAATAGATTCTAGGTCTTCACCAAGCCCTCTGGCCCATACATTCCTACCTGGGTCCTAGAGTTCTACTTAACTTATAGTGTTTTAGTACCTCATGTGAAGAAGAAGTCTAGTGCATTCAAGCTGGTGGACTTTGTGATAGTCCTAGAGAAGAAAGTTAGATGAAGTAGTGATGATATAAATTATGTGTTTGAACGTACCACCGACTTCTTTCATGACTAACAAAGCATAATCAAGACTCAGACTCTGGATTGATTGAAAGGTTGGCTGGCCCCCCTACTTTCTAACACCACCCCAACGCTGATTTAGGTTGGAGCACCTATAGATAAGAAGGATCTTAATGTGGCGACTAGATATTTTTTTGGAATTATTAGCAGCTTAATCATGCCATCCCAGAAGGAGTCTTTCTTCCGCCACCCAAAAGTGGCCTACCTTGGCAGTATCATTACTAGGAAGCGGCTTAATTTGGGCTTGATCATTGAGCAGGAGATGGCCATGAGAGCCAAGAAGTTCCAGACGTCCCTCCCATTCCCAATATGGATCACAGATTTATGTCGACGAGTCAGAGTTTCATGAGATGAGAAGAGAGATGTTGAGATTACTTCTACCTTTTCTACCGGCAACCGGCGTATAGAGGCCAAGTACACAAAGGATGATGCTAATAGGAGGAGAGAAGCCTCGATGGACACATCCCCTGAGGTCGACATTGTTATGATACCTACAGAGGCATGCATGCCTACTCCGGCCACTAGGCCTTCAGGTACTTATATCTCCACTCCATTCGATGCGCCTGGTACTTTTATTACTCCCTCACCCCTAAAACTGTTTCTACTTCTGCTTCCAGGACTTTGATCACCCAGGCGATGCTGTATAAGATGAGGTATTTGGCCCAATCCACCGTTATGTGTTTCTCCCTATTATAGGCCATTGTTCCTAGGATTATTGAGTGAGCAATTGTTGTTGCATTGACACCTCTTAGGGCTTCAATTGATGCCCTTGCAGCGAGAGTAGAGGTATGTGAGAGAGGACAGGGTGCTACTAAGAAGGTGACGGCCTTGAAGGCCGACATTATTGGGTTGAAGAAAGATGTAGACCAGCTGAAGTCCACTGATTTCACCGCACTATTTGGGACGGTGGAGATCCCAGATCACCCGAGTGTAGATATTCCAGCCTGTTCAAATGTGCCTCAGTCTACCACCCGGGATGAGGTCAGAGTTGATGTTACTGCTGGTGAGTCTGAGGCTGAGACTGATGAGGAGCAGCTTGGTGTTCATGAGGATGTTGTCTTTGATGATTTAGTATTACTCGAGGGTGGCATGGCAGATTCAGCTATTCATGCCTCTTTGAGGGATGTTTCCATGGTGGGCTCCTATGGAGTAAAAATTGTTGAGACCCCAAGCACTAATGCTGAGACAGATGGAACGATAGACATGCAGACTTCACCCCAGGATTAGCCTGGCAGGATGACCTTTCCCCTCCCTATCTGTTATTTTATATAGTTTTTTTTGTTGCATTTGAGGATAACTACGTATTTTGTTAGATGGGGTGAGTTATCTCCATACCTACCTCTTATGACTATTTTGTGAATATTGGTTCTGTTTTGATGATGTTTTTGTGAATATTGAGGCAATTGGTTTATATATATCTTCGTTGTGATATTGCGGATGTTCTTAGCTTGTGGCCTATTGTTTTGATATTAAAGCAGTTTTGAACCAATTTTAAAATTTCTGGCTACCGCTTGTGTGTGTGATTGTGTTTGTTCTTGTAGAAATTTGAGTGTCGGTTGTGGTCAATACCGATGACTTGAATAGTGTTCTTAATTGAACAAAATGAATGTGCGGCTATGATGAGGTAAATTAAGTTGCATAGGCAATATGTGAACTTTGAGCATCTTGTTGTGATTAGCCGATTGTGAATGAAGTCTATTGTGATGAACATTGCATGCTAGCTAGAAAGTGTGGAGTCTTGTCTGATCACTGTATCAATGCCTTGTGTGGTGAGGTCGTCTTGAACATTGTATTTAAGGATACCTAGAATGTTCCTTGTTGGTCCGATTGATTGAAGTGAAGCAAGGTATTGAAATTAACATAGGCATATTTTTTGAAGAGTGAACCAATTTGACAATATATTTCTTTTGTGGCCACCCTTGTGAGAAGTGTGATTCTTGTATTGGAACCCATTGAGCCTATCCTTTTCTTGGAAGAAAGTTGAGCAACTTTGACCTCTTTATCCATTCACCCATAATCTTCATGAAGTTTTGTTTTATTTGAATAGCCAACTTAGGCCAAAAGCCTAAGTTGGGGGTGTGGTGAAAAAGAACAATAGTCAAGAAGTGTGAATAATTCCCCGTTTGATCGATTATTTTGAAAAAGATGAAACCCCTAATATAAATAAAAGAGAACGGAAATGAAAGAAAAGAAAATGACCAAAAAAGAGAAAAAGTTGTGAAATAAAGTACTGAAAATTGCAAACTGATGGGGTATCTGGTGGTTCATATGAAGTTGAATAATGGGGTGGATTACGAGTATGCTTGAAATGTTAAAGAAAAGGAGGAAAGTAATTATCAAGCCATACTTCATGAAGGTAGAAGCCACTAGCCTAAATGACTATACCTTTACACTTAGCCCTGTTACAAGCCTTGGAAAGACCTTTGTTATCTTGAGTGAGTTAAAACGAATGTTGATTGGAAAATAATGGCAAATATATGGGTGAAGTCATGCATGTGTTCATCCTTAGGGGTGTGAGAGTTGTATGTGATTCTAGTACTATAAATTGTTAAGAAATTTTGTGTGAATATATGGAATCATCTTTGTTGTGAGGGAATTTGGATACTTTTGTTCAGCTTGAACTTGCATTTGAAGCAAGCATTGTGAGCTTGAGCATACTTGATGATGGTGAGTCACAATTTGAAACTTTTAGTGCAGAATTGATCATTGTATGAGTAGTTTGAACCTTGTTGTGTGCATTTATGTTGAGTCTTATGAAGCACTGTTTGTAGACAACCTTGTTGAATTGTTGATCTTGAGGACAAGCAAAAGTTTAAGTTAAAAGTGTTGATGAGCCCGAGATTTCGACTCATTCAGGGCTTTGTTTTGATAGTATAAGTGTCCTCAAATGCCTATTTTATGCTCTAAATTGATGTTAAAATGTTGATTTGCAGCTATAAAGTCTAAGGAGCAATGCAAGAATATTACCGGACAAAAAGAAACTAAAAAGCTGAGAAGTAAAGAAAAGCGATCCTTGTGATCTCCAAGACCACTCAGCGCACCGCCTAGTGGCGCTTTAGCTCGACCAAAGTTCCAGCATGCCAGCCCTGGGGAAAAACCAAGTCGGCACTAGAAATAGGCAGTCGCCGAATCGCTGATCGGTTCCGCGAGAACAAAATCGATAGCCTAAAGTTACAGGACTTTGGATGCTGAAGACCAATGCAAAATGGTAATGGAAAGAGAGAAAACGGCATATTGTTGAACCACTGAGCGAGGCGTGACTTATCCCACTGAGGAGTTCTCTCCCAGATATTGCAGTTCCTATTCTCGAGTTAGAGTTTTTCTCTTAGTTTAAGTTCTTATTGTAGTCTTCAAGGATTTTTAAGCTTAATTTTGAGGTTTTGCAAGTGGGTTTCTGAATTTCTTCAATCTAGACCATTGTAAACAAATGGGAACCTTTACCTAGATCATGGCGAATGTATTTGGTAATAGTTTCTCTACTTTTATGATTTTTGTCTAAAACCCAATTTTTGGGGTGTGATCATGTGATTATGGGTTGAATTAGCTTGTGGGTATTGTTAATTATTGGTTTAAATGCTATACTGAAATGGGTTTAATTATTAGCGGTGTTTTAATCTATGAATTGTAGTTGCAAATGCAATTCTAATTTTGAGTTCTTAGCTTTCTTGAGAGAGAGGTTTTGGAACCAAAGCTTTTGATTAATGGTTTGTAAGTATTGGGTTGATATGGGTTCAACTCGAGAGTGAATCCTAAACTCAATCATACCTATCTAGCTTCAGAGAGTGAAAATATTAAGGTTGTGGGGTGTTCCTTTTTTCTAAGCTTGTTGATGTTCGAAAGAAATCACTTGAAACGTGATAGTTGTTCGAGAGAAAATTATCTCACTCATAGTCCAGCCTACCCCCTGATATTTAGCTATTCATTAGTAGTTTCAATTGCCCATATAGTGAATTTTTCCAATAATTGATCACATCCCGAGAATTACTCTCTGTATTGTTATTTCCTTAGTGTTTGATTGTGTTGCAGTTGATAATTGTCAATAAAACCCATCTGACATTCGTGTCATCTTCTTATACTTGTTTACATGTCCTTTTCGATAATTTCTATTTCTATAAATAATTAGACCTCATTTGTACTTCATAACTAATTTGAACACGTACTTCTCCCTGTGGGTTCGACCTCAACCTTCGGTTAGGTTTTATACTTTTTAACGATCGTTTGCACCTAGAATTGGATGAGTTGTGCTTGAAACGTATATCAGGCTTCAACAATGTTCAACTTTTTTTATTATTTTCATCGCTGTCATTTTTATTTTTTTAGTTTATAAAAGTTTGAAATATAATGCACTAGTTTCTTGCAGTAGCAACATGTCTTGCTGAAATTATGCCTTTTCGATTTCGATCTGAACTTCTTTTTAATTGTACTCCCTTTGTCTTGTGATCTATCTCTAACAGACAAGGCCTCACCTGTATCCTCAAAATGAATGTCAAGATCAAATTTTTCCTTAGACAACAAATTTGATTTAACATATTCATAGGACAAAGTTTCATTATTTCCATATAACATAATCTTTTTGAAATGTTTATAGGTACATGGCAGAGATACAATTAACAACACACCCTTGTCCTCATCCTCAATTTTAACTTCTTTTTTTTGCAGATCTGTTATATTGAATTGTATGCATTAACATGACATTGATTGGATAAACCCTTAGACATACGAAGCCTATATAAAAGATCTTTGAGACAGTTTATTGGCAAGACTTTTGGTCATATAGAGAGACTCAAGTTTCAATCAAAGACCTGCAGCAGTAGTGTCATGAATAACCTCACGCAGAACCTCTTCGGAAAGACCAAGTTAAATTATAGAAAGTGCCTTGTTATCCAACTTCTCCCATTGTTCGCGGTTCATAGAATGAGGCTTCTTTGACTTTCCTACTCAAGCCTTCTTCATACCATTGTGTGTGGGAACAACCTTTCATCTGGATCTTCCAGATACTAAAGCTATTTTTCCATAAAAATTCTCAATATCAAACTTGGTTATAGTAGACAAGCTTGAACCTTGTTATGATATCACTTGTTATGAAATAAAATGTATATAAAAAAAAGACATGTAAATAATCGAGAACGAAATCTAGAAACACAATGAATGACATATAATATAACGTGAAAAACCCAAGTCAAGAAAAAGCCACGAGTAATTACTAATAAATTCACTATGTAGAAGGTAGAGTACAATTCAAGTCCTTCAGAACTCAGTGATGAAACAAAAAAAGGACAAAAAAGATTCTTTTCTTCTTCTTTTTTTCCCAGTACAATTGTACTTCTAGGAGTTATAAGAATATAAATGTCACACCACAACCTAGCTGAGGCAGACAAGTATCATATGAACACATGTTTTACAAGTGACCTATGATGAGAAAGTAAACTACTATGCAGATAAATTTACTAATGAGAAGCTTCATATACAACACATGTTGACTAGCTGAAACTATACATGTGACAAGTGAAACTATGAATACAGATGATAGTTTTACAATGTCTACAAAGTCTCTACTGGAATCCATGATTGTACCACTATGAAAATACGCATAGTAAAGACTCGGCAAAGCCCCGAATCAACCTGGAGCTCACCAACAACCATTGACTATCTACTAGTTGAGTACCTATACCTGCAACATGAAATAAAGCATCCCTAATAAGGGACGTCAATACGAAAGAATGTACTGAATATATAAGGCATTATACAACATTATGTAAAATGAAAGCTCAAGTGAAACCAAATACGAATAGATAAAGATTAGAGACCACCTCTGCTTATACTTGTGGAATCGTGTATGTTACATTCTTTTCTTTACTTTACTATGCATTATAATATTTATAAGACATATGATACAAATTTCCAGCTGATCAGTGGTAGAAGAGGATGACCCATGCTAGGCATTTAAATCCTTGGGATGCTGTCCTCATAATTGCACAAATTTGGATCGGCCCATGCTAGGCTTTCGCCCCTGAGCTACCATCCTTCTATACCAATTGGGATCGACCTATGCTAGGCATTTGCCCCTGGGCTGCCACCCATAATTATACAGATTGCTTATTTTTCGGTGCGGAACTGGTAGTTGGTGAATTCATGAAAGTGGTAGTGTGGTAGATGGTAGTGCAGTAGGTGAGTATTTTATTTTAAAGATTTTATTATAATATTCTTTTGCTAAATGTCTTAATCTTGATATATCTTTAATATTATTTTTTGGTAGTGCTAAATTCATGTTAATATATAATAATATTTATTGTAATATTCTCGCGATAGTTGTTTTAATTTGAATATTTCTGTAATATTATTTATGATATACTCTAGATATAACATATCTTGGGTATTTTTGGTACATATATATAAATTTTCCGCCATTAATTGTTCTAATAATTTTATTTCTTCCATAACTTCTATCCAATATTGTAAATATTCGTAATTCATTTTAATATGAATTTATTTCTAAATCGTACCATTCTATTCTTTCATTATCTAAATATAGATCTTGTAAATCTATTTCATACCATTCTTGATTTAATATATCTTATGATTCGTAATCATTAAATATTTTTTCCCATATTATTCTTCTTAATTCAATTATTTTTATACCGTTAAGTATATATAAGATTAAAGTTTCATAGTTTTTTATCATTTCATCATGCACATATGTAGTCATGTTCTTTATTATGCAGGTTTTTTATTTCAAATTATTCCTTCCTATCATATTCATAATTGATTAAATTCATATTAGATCATTATGAACTAGATTATCTTTATCATGTTTTCCTGTCACTACGAGCATCGTACTTTAGCGGATACTTCCTTCTTATCAGTGCCTCAACTTTGTTTACTCCCCTAAACGACTTTCCTCGCCTACCGGTTTCAACACTAGGATGGCATAGTATAGAAGTTTTCTCCCTGTTTCCAGTGTGCTAATAAACTAGAAATCATGATTCAAATAATTCTAATACATAATAACTAACATAAATTTATTCAATCATATATATGATATTCAGGAATATATGAAATTAGTTCTGCATATTTTTTGAACAATATGCCTTTGCCTCTTGCTTAGCCATGCTATCTGAAATATCTGATTGGATTTCAGATTTCTCCATCAACTTTTAAGTATTTTTATATCTTGGTGGAAAGAGTGTTTTCAAGAAAGTTTTTATTACGTTAGGTATTGCATATCCCTTTATTTACATATGTCTCCCTTTATATAGAAAGGAAGTTTTTACTTTAGACGTACTATCCTACACTTGTCATCATTATTATGACACACACCATACTATGCACTATTCACTTTATGATGGCACATACCTAATTTATGACACACATTATGACATACTACTATATACTATTTACACCATACATGACTTTTTTACAATAGGACAAATATCTTCACATCTTATCTACTTTACCATATTTACTTTACCATACCTACTACCATACTTATCTATTTTACGACTTTACTTTACAACTTTAAGACCTTTTATTTCGTCCTTATCTTCTTCTGCCATATGTCTTCTTTTCCTTCATCTTTATATTTATCATCTCCTTATCTTTTGGACTTCCGTTTTTATCTCTTATTCTAGCTGGATTATATTATCTTCTCTGTTGCACTTTGAACATATATGGTCAGAGTATTTATGACCAATTAGCTTGCAATATCTGGTTAATAATTCTGCTGAAATAAATCCTTCTTTTAGTGCTCGTGTCGTAGGTCGTTCTTCTGGCTTAAGTAGTGATAAAATCCATCTTTGGACTTCATCCATATCTACTTTCCTTAGCTCCCTTGAATTGGAATAAATCATTAGCTGGTCTCTTGCATAGTAGCTCCATATAGCGTTTTTAAATTATTGGCTAGCTCTTGTATAATCGTTGATATACCAATTATCCTTTTGTTGGCATAAAAACTTGGTATCTCTATTTTGCATATCTCTTCTTGTTGTCCGATATCCTCGGGTATAGTCATATCTTTAGTTAATCTTATCTTGATAACCTGTATTGGAGGTTTTATTTCCTGGTATAATATCTCCGTTGGTGCTGTATAGAATTTTATATAAAATAAATTTCCTTTCGTAACTCTTTTGTATGCGACGAATGCTTGTTGTAGTTCTGGTATTCCACTAACTTCTTCTCTGTCGTATGTGTATACGGTATTTAATAGTCCGTAGTTGTAACATGTTCTTACTAAATTAGCGTTAGTTTTCGGTTGTGCAATTAACTTGTTATATCCTTGTAACTTTTGTGTCAAATAATCCTGGTTTGGTTCTTTTGTAGTTGATCTGGGGTTGCGGTTTAAATAGGTTTGGATTTTGTGGATATTTTCAATATAGGTTCGTGTGATGTAGTTATATGTCTTTTTCTCATTTTGGTTTTGCAAACTATCTGCGTATGTAGATATTTGTGGTTCTATGGACATATGTCTAGGTGTCCTTTGGGTAAATGGTTTTGCAAATAGCTGGTTTAAGTTCGCATTTTTATGTTGTTTATCGCTAACTTGTTTGCTTGTACCTGCAGTTGTATTTAAACAAACATTATGGGTTTTAAGGAGTTTCCCATCGTCTCCTTTTAGCTCTAGGTTTTTTTCGTCTTCCGATCGACGTAGCTCCGCATTTTTATAGTCATGCTGCTGACTAGCTTTAGACTTCAGATTATCTTCATTAGTCTTTAGCTTTTGTATCTCGTTGTCCATACTATCCACTTTTGTACAAAGTGTAGTAAGAGCTTTGAGTATCTTTTCGATTGTATCTTCTTCCTCAGTCTCAGTCTGAGTAGCTTTGTCGTGATAGGTAATCTACAATAACATACTTATCAGTTTTTATTACTTCAATTGTAAATGTAAAATTTAATATATTTAATACCAATCTCCTTATTTCTTTTGTTGTTACCGAATCTTGTATTTTTCTTGTTAGCCACCATTTTACTTGTGTATTATCTGTTCTTATAATAAATTCGTTATATACAATATATGGTTCAAATGATAATAAACACTTATACACTGAATATAATTCTTTTCTATTTATTTCCCATTTTATTTCTGTATTATTAAATGTTCCTGAATAATACCTACAATGATTTTCTATCGTATTGCCATCATATCTGTATTTTAATATTACTCCATAACTTTTTTCACTCGCATCTGATTCTACAATATAAGTAATTTTTTTGTTTTCATCCGGAAAATATAGTTTAGGTAAGTTTTTACAGAATAATTTTACCTTTTGTATTTGTATTTGGTCTTTTTTATCAAACTGATATTCTATATCTTTCTTTAATTTTTGTTGTAATGGTTTTAAATTCTCTGCTAATTTTGGTATGTATTCTCTTACTTGAATTACTAGTCCTAAGAATGATTGTATTTTCTTTTTTGTATCTAGTTGTTCATTTGAGTAAATTATTTTTTGTACTATATGTGTTTGCATTTTTATTCCGTTTTTATCAATTTGTATTCCTAAGAATTCTATTTGATTTTTTCATTATATATGCTTTCTTTTTACTTAGACTTATACCTGAATATTCTATGATGTGTATAAATTTTTCTAATAACCTTATATGTTCATCTTGCGTTTTGGAATATAATAATATATCATCAATGTACACTACACAATTTTCTATTTGTTTGAAGTAATTGTCCATAAAGTGTTGATATCTACCTGATGCGTTTTTATATCCAAATGGTAGTACATTCCATTCATAAAATCCTTGTGGTACGGTGAATGCTGTTAGTTTTTTAGATTCTTCTTCTAGTTTTAAGTGATAAAATCCTGATTTACAATCAAATTTGCTAAAATAATTATGTCCTTGTATTTGTCTTATCTTTAGTATTTTATTTGGTATCAGATAATTATATATTTTGGGTTTTGCATTTAAATTTTTATAATCAATAACCATTCTGCTTTTTCCTCTTTTTTGTTCACTATGTTTATTTACGATAAATGTCGGGCTTGTGTGCTTACTATTGCTTTCTTGTATATATATCATTTTTCTAGTAATTCATCTATATGTATCTTAAATTCGGTTAAATCATTAAAATTATACTTTAATGGTTTTTGGGTTATTATACTATTATTATCAATTAACTCAATTTTTACTTTTGTTTTATGTTTCTCCCATCCTTGTAGAGGATCCTCACTATATAATAATTCTAACTTATCTTGAATTATTTTTACTTTATCTATAGAGAATATAATTAATTCTATTTTAGGGTCTTCTTCTTTTATTTTTTCTAATTTTTGTGTAATTTTTTCACTTCCTTTTATCCATTCTGTTGTTTTTCGTTTTTTATTATTTACTCTTTTTGCTCCTCTTTTTTGTTTACACGGTGTCGTGAACCACCAGTGTGTTTTTATTATTATATGTGGTATAATTTTTCTAAAAATGGCATTCCTAATAGCATATCTTTTGTAGTTAATTCAAAGTTATATATTTCTTCTATAGTTAATATCTTATCCCATATTTGTATTTTTATATTTTTTGCCTTATATGTGATCATGTTTCCTTCATTATTAAATCATGTTACTACTATCGGAGTTTTTAATTTTTCTCACTTATCTTCTGGTAAACATTGTATTTACATATATTAGCTTCTGCTCCCGTATCCACCATTTGTGTATAATATCGGTTGTAATATCCTTCTATTATTATCTTTGCAAGTATATATATTTTCATATTTTTGTTATACTGAAGTCCTTTTTATTATTACTCTTTTATTTTCATAATTTATTGTTAACTGTTTGTCTTCTAGATTATATGGTTTTACTTGTTCTAGCCATTTTATTCCTAAAATGATATTTTCATTTCCTTGTTATATTTTGAATTTTATCACTATTGGTACTCCTCCAATGATTATTTCCTTTTATGTAGCTTCTTCGGTATACATTAATGCTTTTGGTAGTTTGGGGCATGATTGTTCAAGAGTTTTTATTTCATCTTCCGTCACTAATTCTCTTGTTATATAGTTTTCTTCTCGTCCTGTATCTATTAATATTAAATATTTTCGTTGTTCCATTATTCCCGTTATGTAGTAATGATGTGGTTTTACTCCTGATGTGCTAGGTTTTTCATCAATGTCTATGTTTCCTGTATTTATTTCTAAATTCTTTGTAATATCTATGTTTGCTAAAAGTTCTGTATATATTTCGCTTATTTCCGAATGTTGTTCTAGATCATCGTGTTTATTTCATCAACTCTTATTTCGGGTAGATTATCTTGGTTATTTTCTTCTTTTTCTTCTAATTCATCTTCTAGTTGCAATTTTTCTTTAAATTTAATTATCTCATTTGTTAATTTTGTTTTTTGTTCTTTTTCTTTTTGTTTTATTTCATATATTTCTTTTAATATTGCTAGCTCTTTTTCTAGCTCTATTATTTTGGTATTTTTTTACTTCTTCTAATTGTTGTACTTCATTTTTTGCTTGATGTTTTATTTTTTCAATTTCCGTTTTTCTATCTATTTCTTCATTTTCTTTTGTTATTCTTATCATAGCAGTTAAACTATCTTCTAGTTTTACCCTTTCTTTTTCTAACATTAGACTTATATTGTCACCTATTTTCTTATATCTTCTTCCTAGATTAGAAAATATTATATATCTTTATTTTTAATCCGTCATAGTTTTCATATGTTTTTTCATCTATTGCGTATTCTTCCTTATTCATTTATAAATTGTGTTGAAGTTTATATTCTAAGTTATTTATTTGTATTTCTAGATATAAAATAGTCTTCCTTTGTGCTATTATAGATTTGTGACAAATTCCTGCAAATATATTAATGTTAAGTCTACTTTGCCTATGTGCTAATTCTTGTCTTTTTGCTATAATTATGTCATTAAGTTTTTATCTATATTTGTTATTCTCGTTATTCATTGTAATTTTAAATATTGAATATATATATATTCTACTTTAGATATATTATCTATTAATTGATTTAATTTTTCGTTATCAGTTTTTGAGATATTAAGTTGTTTATATTCCGGATATAATTTGTTCAATTTTCTTCTTATTTTTCTTAATTTTCTATTCGTATGTTTCTTACCATGTTTCTTATTATCCATAGCTCTGATACCATTTTTCGGTGCGAAACTGGTAGTTGGTGAATTGGTAGTTAGGCAATACCTAACGTAATAAAAACTTTCTTGAAAACACTCTCTCCACCAAGATATAAAAATATTTAAAAGTTAATGGAGAAATCTGAAATCCAATCAGATATTTTAGATAGCATGGCTAAGCAAGAGGCAAATGTATATTGTTCAAAAAATATGTAGAACTAATTTCATATATTCCTGAATATCATATATATGATTGAATAAATTTATGTTAGTTATTATGTATTAGAATTATTTTAAAATTATTTTAATCATGATTTCTAGTTTATTAGCACACTGGAAACACGGAGAAAACTTCTATAATATGCCATCCTAATGTTGAAACTGGTAGGCGAGGAAAGCCGTTTAGGGGAGTAAACAAAGTTGAGGCGCTGATAAGAAGGAAGTATCCGCTAAAGTACGATACTAGTAGTGACAGGAAAACATGATAAAGATAATCTAGTTCATAATGATCTAATATGAATTTAATCAATTATGAATATGATAGGAAGGAATAATTTGAAATAAAAAATCTGCATCATAAAGAACATGACTACATATGTGCATGATGAAATGATAAAAAAACTATGAAACTTTAATCTTATATATACTTAACGGTATAGAAATAATTGAATTAAGAAGAATACTATGGGAAAAATATTTAATGATTACGAATCAGAAGATATATAAATCAAGAATGGTATGAAATAGATTTACAAGATCTATATTTAGATAGTGAAAGAATAGAATGGTACGATTTAGAAATAAATTCAGATTAAAATGAATTACAAATATTTACAATATTGGATAGGAGCTATGGAAGAAATAAAATTATTAGAACAATTAATGGCGGGAAATTTATATATGTACCAAAAAACCCAAGATATGTTATATCTAGAGTATCATAAATAATATTAAAGAAATATTCAAATTAAAACAACTATCGAAAGAATATTACAATAAATATTATTACATATTACCATGAATTTAGCACTACCAAAAAATAATATTAAAGAGATATCAAGATTAAGACACTTAGCAAAAGAATATTATAATAAAATCTTTAAAATAAAATACTCACCTACTACACTACCATCTACCACACTACCACGGAGAAGAAGTTAGTGAAATACCAGAACTACACAAAGCATTCGTCAAATACAAAAGAGTTACGAAAGGAAATTTATTTTATATAAAATTCTATACAGCACCAACGGAGATATTATACGAGGAAATAAAACCTCCAATACAGGTTATAAGGATAGGATTAACTAAAGATATGATTATACCTGAGAATATCGGACAACAAGAAGAGATATGCAAAATAGAGATACCAAGTTTTTATGCCAACAAAAGGATAATTGGTATATCAACGATTATACAAGAGCTAGCCAATAATTATTTAAATGGAAACGCTATATGGAGCTTGTCAAAACCCAATTTCTCATGTCATGATGGCGCCTACTGTAAATGGGATGTTAGGATAGGAAACCAACCAATCAACCTAAAATAGTAATAAATATAACAAAAACATGTAATGAACGGGCGGAATCGACTAGACATATATACACAAAATGAATTCCTCCCAAAACCTAGAAGTCACAAGTACGGAGCTGCTAACAAAAGTACAAGTCCTAAAAGTGGACTACAGAAACAAGCTGTCTAAAAAGGCAAAAGACAAGCAAAAGTAAGTACAGAAGGAGACGGGCAAATCCAGGACGTTGTGTGCTCACCCTTGCCTCCGATCACGACCGCAGCTAGCTCAAATCAACGTCGGTAGCTAGTACTCGGACCTGCATCACGAAAATAGATGTAGAGTCTAGTATGAGTACCAAAACAATAGGTACCCAATAGGCATCAGGCCGACTGAGCAAGATAAGCAAAAATGAACTGAAATGCGAATAAAGGGTCACAATCAAGGGCAAAATAGTAGTAAATGTGGGTATGTACACAAGCGTACAGGTAACAAAGACATGAAATCTAACTAACTCCGTTGGGCTCCCATAAACCCGACGGGTACGCTCGTGCACAATAAAGGAAACCACCTGCATGGACCCCCATAAGCCCGGCAGATGCACTGGCAGTTGAAGTAAAAGAATGGAGCTAGAAGGTCTATTACCAATTTATGGACTTTAACTGAACCATTCCCAATTATATTCCAAGATCTCACTACGTCCCGGACTTTAATTGGAACATCTCCAACCTCCAAAAGCTCAACCTATAGATGAGAGTAATCAAAGACTAAATTGAAGCTTCAGTAAGGAATTGGGAATGCACCACGTGCAAGCTGGACCACGGACTCGAACCGGGTAATAGAGCTAATGAGTAAACCTATATGGGCTAGACCATGGACTCGAACCGGGTGCTGTATCCAAAGATCGGGCACGGGTGGGCTAGAACACGGACTTGAACCGGGTACTGTAGCCAAAATTAGATCACAGGTAAGCTGGACCACGGACTCAAACTGGGTACTATAGCTAAGCTTGGACATAAGTAAGCTGGACCACAGACTCTAACCGAGTATCTGTAGCCGATAGAAAAGAAGGGCATTATGGATACAAGGTCATAAGCTGAGTTACCGCCTAACTAAGGTTCAGACTATCAGACTCAAGTCTGCTATATCAGTCTACAAGGAGCTGACCGTCCGAAACGACGTCCGAAAAGGTTCTACTGCCCAACGATATCCGAAACCTCGCAAGTCTATGGCAACACCATACTAAGCCTAGACTAAGGCCAAACATACTTCAAATCAATATTATCATATACACCACAAGGTATGGATGTTCAATAATATCAAGAGTCATTCTTTCATAATTCAACAATTTCCCGAAATAAGGTCTAATGCAGGAATTATAGAAATTTAGCATGCTCAACACCCGAACCCCTCCATACTCAAGCAAATCAATAAACAATTGCCTAAACATGCTCAATCTCATGAGGGGGAAGCCATAGCCTACCTGAAAGCCGATCACGCGTGCTCCAACTCACGGTACCAGAGCTTTTACCCTATAAACGGTCTCCAAGTGCTTCCCCACTATCAAAAGGTTAAACACCTCGTCATGACGAATATGTTGACACAAAAATTATATTTTTCGGAGACGGACTCAAAATTGGGTCTAAAACGGGATTGTGAGACCCACAATTGGAATCCCGAAAATGAATCCGTGAAAACTTCCCAAATAACTTAGTAAACTAATACCCCAAAATTTAGCACACAAAGATGCCTAAAACATAGCAAATCAGCCCAACAATTAAAATCATTAATAACTCTTCACTTACGACTTGGCAGCCCCTTGATCACCAAATTCTGGAAAAACGAGACCCTTCCAACCCAAACAGATTATACCACGACGATCCTTACGAAAAAATCTACAAGTTAGCCTCAAGAATGACTCATAACGGACCTAAGATGATCAAGATCTAACCTTTCAAACTTCAACAAATATTCATTTCGAAAATCACTCTACCAGTAGCTAAATTCGATTCCTTACATCAAACGAAGGCTCCCCTCGCGTTTCTGACCTAACCTCTAGATTCCCCACGAAATTCTCTTGAAATTAGTCTTTTGAATCACCTAATTTGAGCTTAAAATGGTGGAGATATCTATGTTTGAAGATGAGGAAAACAAAATGGACGAAAATTGTCCTTAAATCTGGAAATTTCCAGATTTCAACACGATGCCACGTGGCGTCGCGTGGCTCTGCCACGTCACCACCGCGTTAGAATTCAACAACTATTCAAACTTAAATTTCGATGTTCCGGAGTCGTTCAGAGTCGGAAAAACACAAACTATATATGGAATCTGATTGGAAATGATACTTCGGGGGAACCACCGGAACCTCATTCTCTTGCTCACCTATAGGAACTTGATTGCATTGCACACCTTGACCATTTTGCACAACTTGGGGAGGAACTTCCTCATTCACATCCTCTTCTCCTACTCTCCTTGCGGGTCTCCCTCTTGTATTCATATCCTATAAACACAAGAGAAGGATAAGGATAAGAAGACTTATAGAACCACACTCTAAGGCACGACTTTAAGAATATGAAAGAAGTGTAACTTCTACCGTCCTATAGCCTCTCGCTCATAGATGTGTCGCGACTCACACCGATGAACAAGACTCTACTAGACGTGGCTTGTGAGACTTTGATCCTAAAAACCATTCCCAAAATCTTATGCTCTGATACCATGTTTGTCACGACCCGAGAGTACCCCCTAGTCGTAACATGGCGTATTCGACCCCGAAGGGGCCTTATACGAGCCACATAGTCATTCATTGCATTCAATAATGAAAATAGTGCGGAATAAAAAAAAAACTTATTTACATCCACACATTTAAACTTCTTAAAACAACTTTAAAAACACACAGCGGAAGTCTAAGTCTCACATGGCCATCTTAGACACAGTCGCAAAACATAAGTAGGGACACGGCCCTTTACAATCAAAAGAAGTCTATTAAGTCTATTACATGAACAAAAGGACTTAAAAGTCTTATCCTCGAATCCATGAGGACATACCAAGTCTTGGAGGAAAGCAATCCAACACTTCAAACTAGCTAGGAGTGATCACTTGCCGGAACCTACACTTATAGAGAATAGAGAAATATGGAATTAGCACAATTAAGTACTAAGTATGATGACCATGCAAAACATGCTTTAAAAAGGGACATTTTAGTTAGAAACCATGCATAATGCCACCTTTTTGAAATATCATGAACAATAGTATAAAAGACATACAAGACAAGCATAACATCAAGTAAGTCATAATATCACCTTTAAACAATATCAACATGAAAACCTTTACCTTGGACCTTCACCTCAAGAAACCCTTATGCTATACCTCGTGCAATGTATGGATGACGTCCCATACCACCATCCATACTAAGGCACCACATTTAGGTCACTTAAAGTAACTTATCATTCCTTCTTTCACCTTTGCACAATATTCATACATAAGAGGTATATCATTAATTAAGCATGACAAGGGAAAATAACTCATAATATAACCCAAGTATAGCATGCATCTCATATTAAACATTCGAGAGCCAACATTCTTTAATAACCTCATTTAGGGCATATTTGTGTCACATACATTAGGATTTAGAGAAACTCACTATGACCCTCTCCAAGCCTACTCGTGCAATGTATAGGTAGCATCCCATACTACTACCTACACTTTGTAGAGCTTATCAAGAAACCATAATAAAATCTCACATGATGGGAAGTAAGCGTTTAACCGACATAGACCATGAGAGCTTGTCATGGAATCCGGTGTCATAAGTCCCCACACCGTAAAGAGGTGGTCTACTTGCCTAAGGAAGACCGGTATATAGCTTAATGGATCCACTAGCTTCCTATGCGGGCACATAGTTTATGGGATAAGGTAGACGATCATTGAAACTCATGCCTAACTGTCGGGGGAGTTTCCATCTAACCAAATCCGCTCGGTGCTTAGCCTACATTCCCATAGAATAGTTCATTACTTTGACATCATCACACATGAAAGGGTGCCATAAGCCTACCGATTCAAGGTACATTAAACATGAAAGGGTGCATAAGCCTACCGATTCAAGGTACATTTAGGAAAGCTCATTAACTCTTCTTGAAAGGGTGCCATGGGCCTATCGATTCAAGTCTCATCATTAACCTTTATGGAAAGGTGCCATAGGCCTACCGAATCCAAGGTTCATTACTTATCATTAATGGAAGGGTGCCATTAGCCTACCGATCCAAGGTTCATTATAAGCATGTGTGGAAGGGTGCATTAGCCTACCGATCCAAGGATTCAACAATCAACAATATAATCATTTATACAAGAAAAGGATGCATAAGCCCTACCAATTCAAGGTATACTTTACATTGAAGAATCCTTCATATTCTATCATCAACATTCATGAGTGTCAAATTGAGAAATAATCTTTCAATAGTAACACATTTACATTCATAACATGATCACATTATCTTTATTGAACTCTCATTCATACAATGTCATGATAACACTTCAATTTCTTATATTATGCCTTCAAGGCCATGGTCACAATGTAACAAACAAGTAAACAATTCTAAGTCAACATTAGCTCCTCATGTCTTGCCTTTAAGGCCATGGTCACAATACATTCCATAATTAAACACCTCACCATAAGTGGATCAAACCAAGCAAGAACAATTTTATCCCTAATATGAGATTAAGTCCAACTTACCATCCTCCAAAGCCATAATAATAACCATTACTCAATTCCCAACAATTCTATCACCACAAGGTGATTCACCCATAATTTGCCCATAAGGCCACAATCCTCAATTCATCCATATACCAACAATTCATCAACATTAAATCATAGGCATTGAACCCACTTCATAACAAATTCAAGTCTTTTAATGAAAACATGGGTTCTTGAAGAAGTTTCATATAAAATCATCTTAAAATCATAAATACAACTTCAATTCACCAATATAATGACTTTGAAAACATTTTACCCATAAACCCATACCTAGAATAGAAAATAGAATTTTGTTCTTTGAAGACTTTTGAAACCCTTTTTAATGGACTCCTTGAAGGAAAGATAATCAAGGATCAAGGGTCACCATACCTTTGCTATGATTCCCCAAGAAAATTGATGAAGAAAGCCTTGAATCCAAGCCCTAGCTCCAAGTTCTTCTTCTTCTTAATGGAGGATTGTAGAGAGGGAAATGTTTTAGGGATGGGAAATTGAATTAATGGTATCTAGGAAATAATATATGCCCTTTGGAAAAAAATTCGTCCAACACTTAGAAAAAAAAAAGGGGCGGGTGAACAGTAAAATTAGCTACTGGAAATTGCCTTTTTCTGCCGGACAGATTTTACGAAAATGGGCATAACTTCTTCGTCCGAACTCCGAATGAGATGAAACGAAGTGCGTTAGGTAGCTAACTCAAAGGGCTTTCCATGGATATATTATGGTCACCCAAATAATTTGTGTGCTAGGAGATATGACCCTCCAAAGTAGACCCTCGAAAAAGGCTTCACTTGGAAATTTCGGAT